>NC_073340.2:8256875-8925000 GCF_027580225.2 Misgurnus anguillicaudatus | reverse complement strand
ATATGAATGCCTGGCCTTTGCGGAAATGTTTAACAGAACAAATATGTTCCATTTAAGAAATAAAAATAATTAAATAATTGTATTATGATATAATATATTTGTAATAATAATAATAATAATAATAATAACAATAATAATAATAATAATAATAATAATGATATCAGTAATAATAATAATAATAATAATACTTTATTATTATTATTATTATTATTATTATTATTATTATTATTATTGTTATTATTATTATTATTATTATTATTATTATTATTATTATTATTGTTGTTATTGTTATTATTGGTGTAATTATTATTGGTATTTGTATTATTATTATTGGTATTAATTATTGTTATTATTATTATTATTATTGTTGTTATTGTATTATTATTATTATTATTATTATTATTATTATTATTATTATTATTTGCATTATTATTTGCATTATTATTTGCATTATAATTGTTTGCATTTATTATTATTAGTTTTATTATTATTATCGCTAATAATGTATAACAACATATAAGTTTAATTTTGTTAAATTTATTTGACTATATGAAGGGGTCTCAGAACAAAGATGCCATTACTCAAAATCAAGAGGACAATGCACATGCCACAGACAACCATGCATCTCCACCCATTCCAGTCCCTGCTATAGTGAAGGTAGGAATAAGCAACGTCTCTGCTCTTTATATTCTCAAAAAAACCACACCGTTGTACGTATTGCTATCATCTAAAGTGCTGACCATAGGAAATTCCATGCATTAATCCTAATGTAATGTTCTTTTACAATGAAACTAAATGATTTAAGCAGTCCAAAATGTCCGACAAGAACCGCCACAAAAAGCCCAAAGACATCAAGCCTAAAGTGAAGAAGCTCAAGTACCACCAGTACATCCCACCAGACCAGAAGGCCGAAAAGTCCTCTCCTCCACCCATGGACTCCGCCTATGCCCGGCTCCTGCAGCAGCAGCAGCTTTTCCTGCAGCTACAGATCCTCAGCCAGCAGAAACATCAGCAGCACTCACATTCCCATCAGCATCAGTGTCCACAGAGCCAGAGCTTCAGCTACCAGACCTTGAACCAGCACACAACAAATAAGTGAGTCATGTGAATTGGCAGACACTGTCAGTCATCAATGTTAGTAGACTTCAATGGTACAATGGGTATGATCTTTCAGAGCTTACGATTTTTGTCAGTCAAGCGTTTCAGAACTCAAATGTGTTTTTATTCTGTGCAACAGGCAATCCAGTGAGCAACAAACATCATGTAGTTCTAGTGTACCCACAAGCGGCGTAAACAGTAGCTCCTCGTCTCCTGTAAAGACCACCTACTGCAATCCCACCTCTGTTACCCCAGTCAGACCAGGACCATTACCTGCTAACCTGGATGACTTAAAAGTAAGGCTTGTAGTAAAAGATCTAGATGAGTAACAGAAAAGGTTTGAATCCAGGTTTTCTTGTGAGTTGTACTATAAATCACTTTGGATCATTTCTGTGCTATCAGGTATCTGAGCTCCGGCAGCAGCTGAGAATACGTGGCCTGCCTGTGTCTGGCACTAAAACGGCACTAATCGAGAGACTGCGGCCCTTTAAAGACTCCAGCTCCAGTTCCCCATCGAGCTCTGGAGACATCAGCACTGTGACTTTCCCCATGACCCCTACAGGATCTCTGTCATCCTACCAATCCCCGAGTTCTTCAAGTGCCATGTCTCATGGTGGTGGTTACTACCCGTTCTGTAGCACCAGCTCCACTCCACCCATCTCGCCAGCCTCTTCCGAACTCTCTGTCAGTGGCTCCTTGCCCGATAGCTTTAGTGATGTCACCATGTCCTCCCCACATTTTGGCCTGCAGCCATCTCCGGCCCAACTGAGCACGGATGAGTGCCTACGTGGGGATGCCCAGACTGGATTAGAGTCTCTAGGCCTAGATGCAGAGAAGGATAAGATGTTGGTGGAAAAGCAGAAAGTGATCGAGGAGCTCACATGGAAGCTGCACCAGGAGCAAAGGCAAGTGGAAGAACTGCGGATGCAGCTTCACAAGAGGAAGCGTGCCAACTGCCTCCAAGAATGTCCTGCTCCAACTTCGGGACCCTTACCGCAACACATGATGCATCTCCAGACCCCAGCGCCGATGCATCAGTTCTACGGAGTGTCTGTTAAACAGGAACATGTGGCTTCAAGCTGCCCTCTTTCATCCAAACAGTTCAAAGGTGGCTCAAGCAATAGCTGCATGGAGGGAATGGGTCACTGTAGCCCTCACTGCCTTGAGGTGCCCTCTTCTGGAAGTCCTGCTGGCCTCTCAGCATTTCTGAGCCCTCAGTGCTCTCCTCAAGATTCCCCTGTAACCAAAAACTCCAGCAGCCCCCAGCCCAGCAGTGTACCTTCATCCCCCAGTCATCCATACATGCTGACCCCACCTCTGGGCAGAGATGGTTGCTCTCACCAAGTCCCTCAAAATGGACCCAGACCACGCAATATGCAGTTACCCCAACGAACATGTAAAATGCTTTTGTTACTACAACAGGCGTAACTTAATAAGCCATGCAACTAGCTAAAAAATTCTCTCTCACAGTTACAGCAGAAAAATGTCGGACAGACGGTGAGCTGTGCATATCCATCTGACCAAAGAAGCTTGCAGCCTATATACCAAAGTCCTGCGGAGAACAACTTAAACCCAAGAGGGTTATCCAAGGCCAAGAATGCTAACATGCAGCAAAAGGTATGTGAATAACTAATTAAGTGGAACAAATTAATCCCAAAACTTCATTCATGCACAATAACTCATTTTCTGAAAGCATTGCACATTCTTTCTCACATCTGCTACAGTAAGTCTTTGGGTAAGATATATTCGCAAGAAATTACTTTTACTAAACGTTTTCTATACCGGTCATGTGTCTTAATCGACAAAGGTTCTTGAAGGACTTATGATTAAACAGCTCAGTGAATATAAGCAGGTCATGTGATCTTCACATGCCCAAACATATGGAAGCTCTCTCACAAAGTGATGCTTAATCTCTTGATCTTTTATTGAGATTTGACCCGATCGTTAATAATGATATGATAGATTTCTTAAACCAGAAAACCTTTGATGCCACCTGCACATGGTCCAAACATATACACGGTGCCTGCCACACATCAAAGAGATCTTTTCTTCAGCCCCTTATCCTCTTCAAAATGTAACGTTTCGCCATGTCTCCTCATATAGGAGGCCATTTTGCACTCTGCCAGGCACTTTGACCCAAAGTCTCCCACCTCAACCACTGTCGTCTGTAGTTCAGATTCTTCTGCATCCGACACTAAACAACCCCCATGCTATGAGGATGCTGTTAAACAGGTAAAGCAGCACCCAAGATTAGCTCGGCCCCATTCCCTGCTATAACTTTTTTGGCTCGAACACTCCACCCCCTGCTCCATGGTGCACACTCTTTATTGGCAAAAACAGATTTTCTCTTTTTTTTAAGAAAAGAGCCTTCCTTAGATTATTGAGTCACAATGCTGTATTGTGTACTTCATAGTCGACTGCTCTCCTTGATATTGCCTGCAGAAATAAACATTCGCCAGCAACTCTGAGCATAACAATAATAGTACATTGCGTTTGGATGTGATCATGGCTAACAATGCGGTCATTATCTGTATAAATTTGTGTATCCTCAAATCAAAGACACGTGCCGATTCTGCTTTAAAACAACAAATATCAAAACAATAGCTGTCACACTCACATTAATCTGATGTTCTTCCAGCAGATGACCAGGAGCCAGCAGATGGATGAACTTCTAGATGTCCTTATTGAGAGCGGAGGTGAGCTCATCAGTCTCTTAATAAGTGTTACGTGGACACTTTTGGTGTCAGCTCATACATGCAATAAGGTTTCACTTAACAATGCATTAGCTAACATGAGGTCACAAAGAGCAATACAGTTTTCAGCATTTATTAATCTTTGTTAAAGTCGCAATGAAATTGAAATGAAAAACTGTCATTTGTTTTGGAATATAGTGTTTTTTGTTTACAAACTACTTATTTGTGAGCTTCATTATTTAAAAAAAAAATGTGTGTGCCCTAATAATTTTTAATTGAAAAACGCAAATCTCCTCCGCTCGTCAAAACGATCTGTTTACTTTCGGTCATATGGTGTGGCAGGTGGGGGGTCTGTGAAAAGATTGAGGCGATTAGCAAATAGCAACATGACCTAACTTCAAACAATCATTTCTCGATGGAGGAATTCAAGTCCCACCCTACCTTTTTCATTTCAGAAGCCGTTACACTTGGATATATCTTGAGGAAAATAAGTATTTGAACACCCTGCTATTTTGCAAGTTCTCACACTTCGAAATCATGGAGGGGTCTGAAATTGTCATCGTAGGTGCATGTCCATTCTGAGAGACATAATCTAAAAAAAGATGTATGCTTTTTTTAACTATTTATTTGTATGATACAGCTGCAAATAAGTATTTGAACACCTGAGAAAGTCAATGTTAATATTTGGGACAGTAGCCTTTGCTTGCAATTACAGAGGTCAAACGTTTCCTGTAGTTTTTCACCAGGTTTGCACACACTGGAGGAGGGATTTTGGCCCACTCCTCTACACAGATCTTCTCTAGATCAGTCAGGTTTCTGGCCTGTCGATGAGAAACACAGCGTTTAAGCTCCCGCCAAAGATTCTCTATTGGGTTTAGGTCTGGAGACTGGCTAGGTCACGCCAGAACCTTGATATGCTTCTTACAGAGCCACTCCTTGGTTATCCTGGCTGTGTGCTTCGGGTCATTGTCATGTTGGAAGACCCAGCCTCGACCCATCTTCAATGCTCTAACTGAAGGAAGGAGGTTGTTCCCCAAAATTTCGCAATATATGGCCCCTGTCATCCTCTCCTAAATACAGTACAGTCGCCCTGTCCCATGTGCAGAAAAACATCCCCAAAGCATGATGCTACCACCCCCATGCTTCACAGTAGGGATGGTGTTCTTGGGATGGTACTCATCATTCTTCTTCCTCCAAACACATTTAGTGGAATTATGACTAAAAAGTTATATTTTGGTCTCATCTGACCACATGACTTTCTCCCATGACTCCTCTGGATCATCCAAATGATCTTTGGTGAACTTAAGACGGGCCTGGACATGTGCTGGTTTAAGCAGGGGAACCTTCCGTGCCATGCATGATTTCAAACCATGACGTCTTAGTGTATTACCAACAGTAACCTTGGAAAGGTGGTCCCAGCTCTTTTCAGGTCATTGACCAGCTCCTCCCGTGTAGTTCTGGGATGATTTCTCACCTTTCTTGGGATCATTGAGACCCCAGGAGGGTTCCAGCCTTGTGGAGGTGTACAATTTTGTTTCTAGTGTCTTTGGACAGCTCTTTGGTTTTGGCCATGTTAGTAGTTGGATTCTTACTGATTGTATGGGGTGGACAGGTGTCTTTATGCAGCTTACGACCTCAAACAGGTGCATCTAATTTAGGATAATAAATGGAGTGGAGGTGGACATTTTAAAGGCAGACTAACAGGTCTTTGCGGGTCACAATTCTAGCTGATAGACAGGTGTTCAAATACTTATTTGCAGCTGTATCATACAAAGAAATAGTTAAAAAATCATACATTGTGATTTCTGGATGTTTTTTTTAGATCATGTCTCTCACAGTGGACATGCACCTACGATGACAATTTCAGACCCCTCCATGATTTAAATCTTCCATGATCCATGAAGTGGGAGAACTTGCAAAATAGCAGGGTGTTATTATTTTCCTCACTGTACGTCATCACAGGGAAAATAAGAATGTTCCTACTTCTGTTTCATGCTGATACAAATGTTCATGTTAATTAATTGTGCGTCAACTAATGTAAACATTAAGAATTAAAAATGCTGAAATTAACTTAAACTAAGATGAATAGATGCTATAGATATCAGAGGTGAACAGTATGTTTACTCAACTACAATTTTCAAGTATTTGCATGTTTGTTCATACATATCATACTTTTTACTACACTACAATTCATAAACGCAGGTCATTTGTTTACATTTAATAGTTACTTAAAAAATCAAATTATTTATTACCCAAGTAAAATTTGTAATTACTTCAAGTTGAGTAAAAAAGCATACTAGATTTTATAGTTATTGAGCATTAAATAAAATGTAATATGTAAAAAGTATGATATTATGCTTTACTACAGTATGTAATGCAGTAAAGGTTTTTCAAAGAAACACAAATAGTACAGATACTTAAGTAAAAATACTTTATATATAAAAATACTGTCCAGCTCTGGTATAAGTATTGCTCATAAGTACACGGTTCGTTGGAATGCTTAATTCTTATTGGCTAGTCGCAATGTTTGTTATTCCCAGATAGCATCTGCTCAAAACTAATAACCCACGGTAACCTGGATTCTGCAAATCATTTGAAAGATTTTCCTCAGGGAAGGTCTGCATTCATTAAAAATGAGCTGATAAAATATTTTAAATCAATATTTAATGTTCCTTATGGAGTGTGGGATAATGTGCTGGTTGTTATCATGAAATAACATACATTATCCCTGCCTATACATTATCCCTTACTTGTTAGTACAAATTAGGGATGCACCGATCCGATATTCTGGATCGGTATCGGGGCCGATCCGGCATTTTTTGCTGGATCGGATATCGGACTAACAGGACCGATCCAATTCCGATACTGCGCGTTACCCATGGTTGTCACTGACAAGCGATTAAAACGTCAAAGTATTATAAAAGCACCATAAACGTTTTATGCACTTTAATCAAAGTCATCTTACACTCAATAGCTTCATGTGAAGGAACAAACGCACATTTAAAAATATTCATGTTCACAGAAACACTGTAACTTACTTGCTAACTGAGTTAATCCACTGATGAGAAGCAGACGGATGAAAACGCGTCATTCAACACAGGCACACACACAATAACACACACAATAACTGTAACGTTAGGCTTTATTTAAGATCTTATTTCATAAAGTCTCAGTAAGCTGTTGGATGGATGCAATTCACTATGTGCTGAGGATTCACAGGTGAAGCGGACGGATGAAACGCGTCATTCAACACACGAACCCTCAATAACTGTACGCTGTTTTAAAGATCTGATTTTATAAAGTCTCAGTAAGTTGTTGGATGGATGCAATTCAGTATGTGTTGAGCACACGATGCATCAAATCTCTTTGTGTTTTAATAGTTATGAACTTAGCTTTCCATTGCGGAGCGAGGATTCCCATGCGAGTGTGAGGACGCTTCTAGAGCATCAATGCTGCACAGTATTGCGCAGAATGCGCACTCAATATGATTTAGGCGCATCAATTCTGCACCCGAAATGTGCATAAAAGGTCCGGTTAAGTGCATAATTCCCAAAATAACCACTGCACACTAAAGCTTTTTTACTGTGACATTCTTGCACAATTAAGGAATATATATTTAGCATACTTATTTGGTCAAACGTGCCTATTTTATTTTCTCCTAAACACTGCCATGGTTAATAATTATTAATGTTCTTGTAACTTGTAAATCATTTTAAATTATTGTTTTTTAATTTAAAGGTATAATTATATATAATATAATATATATATATTATATATAATATAATTATATTATGCTAGATTTAGACATTTATATAGTGTGTGTGTGTGTGTGTGTGTGTGTGTGTGTGTGTGTGTGTGTGTGTGTGTGTGTGTGTGTGTGTGTGTCTGTGTGTGTGTCTGTGTGTGTGCGTGTGTGTGCGTGTGTGTGCGTGTGTCTGTGCGTGTCTGTCTGTAATTTAAATTGCAGTAAAATACAGTAGTATCGGATCGGCAGGTATCGGAATCGGCCGATACTCAGAATTCGGGTATCGGAATCGGATCGGAGATGGAAAAAGTGGTATCGGTGCATCCCTAGTACAAATACAACCTTATTGTGAAGTGTTACCTTACCAACTCATTTTTTTAAAAGGGGGGTCAGTTGTATGGAAAACTATAATCAAATATACTTTAAAAAATTAAAGGGCTTATATGTTTTTCACAACAATGCTATAGAAGAACCATTTCTTTGTTACCTTTTTATAATCAAAAGAAAGAGAACCCTTTTTGAAACCGAAAGGTTCTTCAGATCTCTTTATGGAAGCATTCAGACAGAAATGGTTCTTCTGTGGCATCGCAACTTTATTTTTAAGAGTGCACACAACACCAAATTTTGGGAGGTGCCTCAAGATCATTTCGACCAGTAATGAAAACCAAGCTGCTACCTCCACTCCTATTAAATCGCTGTTTGTGCTGTGATGTGCTCCCCTTTTTCCCAAAGAAATCCCAGCTAACGCCAAAGACGAGAGGTCACCTGTAACCAAAGTTGTGCCTCACCTTACAGTTTCGACGAGCAACAGAGTGGCCGTACCCAAGTTTCACAGACACTTCATATCGCCCACCCTGCTTCCCTACGAGCATGCCGCAGGTCACAGGGACGGACACTTGGAGGCGCTACTGAGTCCAATAAGCCGGCAAGGGGACCTGGAGGAGGCGGGGGATGGCTTTACCGGGCCTCAACATGACGAAAAGTTGCTTAGCAATCGTGATATGATGGACACGCCTTTATCGCCCATGGCAACCAAAGTCTTACCAGTCCCTGCTGAAAACCAGGGGCTGGGGATGACATTTACAGAGTCACCGTGGGAAACGATGGAATGGTTGGACCTGACTCCACCCAGCTCCGCTACAGCATTCAATACCAGCATGCCTCCTCCTGGACCGAGCATCTTTAACGCAGAATTCCTTGATGTGACGGATATCAACTTGAACTCTGCAATGGATCTGCACTTAGAACATTGGTGAGTTGGGCCAGACCTCAACAAAAGCAAATGTTTCCTATGCCAAAGCATCACTATGCACTTCAATAAACACAAACAACACCCAAAGCCTTTCAAAATGGCCTGGACGAGCAGAAGATGAGAACAGAATTAGTTACACGATTCGGTCTTCATGGTAGCTTGTAAAATGCTTCATATCGTCCTATAGCTTGGCTGGATGAAAGCATTACTGTTTTATCAACGGTCCATCAAAACTTGAAAGTTGTTTTGACTATGGATACTGGGAAAGAATGTTTTTATTACTGGAAAAAGAAATATCCTACGAAACAGATTGGATTAGCAGGGATATCCATACCAAATTCAAGAGCGTTTTGTGAAACCATTTGTAAATATTTCACTCGATACTTTGTTTTATTTTGTCTGCACATTTGTGGTGTGGGAAAACACATATTAATGCATAAAATATGTTCACGAACATCAAACTCTAGTATATCACGTGTACTCTATTGTGCTATTGTAAATATTCACACACTTGCACCTTGAGTATAGGACCCATAGTCCTATGTGTCACACTTTTGCTTATATGCATTTTATTTTTGAGAGCAATTTCTTCCTTTTTTTTTTTACTTTTATTTATTTAGAGACCTGAAACTTCTGTGTAATGTGGTATTCTTCAGTTTATGTGAGAGTGTATTCTTCATATTCAGAAAGGAAATGAATATTATGACAATCCAGTTCTCAGACTATACAGTATGTGTCTTCATAATCACTGGAGAAATAAATTGTAATTGGAGCAATCCATCTTTTGAATTTGTTAGCTGAAAGATACATTTTTCAAATCCTTGCCCAAAATGTTTTAACAAAATATGTACCCCAGCGGTCACTAGGTCAGCACCCTTAATTAGTAACTTAATATGTAAACCAACTTATAGGTACTAATATGAAGTCGTTAGGTACAAAGCTGTACTTTTTAGGAAAGGGTATAGCCCATCGACTGTAAAAAAAAAAAAATATGGACGTGACGTCACCCATAGGTTTGTGAAGAGCTTTCTTAAAGCCAATAGTTGGCCATGGCCTTCAAGGATAACCGGAAAAAATGGGTAAAAAGGTGGGACGTTGCTGAAACCACTCCCACCTAGCTCGACTACAGTGACAGCAGTGGCAGTTCACCCGTCACTCAAGTGGCCACGCCCTTAATTATGCAGAACTTTAAGGGTTAATATAATTTAAACAGATGAGTTACAAAAAAATTCACCCCCTCACAGTTGTCATGAAGGGCAAAGTTAGCTATATAGACCAAAAACACCTTTTGTACCAAGCTGTAAATATATTATTTTCTGCTGTAAAGTTGGGCATTTAACATGGAGGTCTATGGGAATTGACTCCCTTTTGAAGCTAGCCTCAAGTGGCTGCAGTCGATGAATTACAGTTTAATGCTGCGTTCACACCAGCCATGGTAGAGGCGTCAAGCGCGAGTGATTTCAATGTTAAGTCAATGTAAAGATGCGTTGATGCGTGTTTGGAGGTCTCGCAATGCGAATGAGGCGTTTAGCGCGGTAGACACGATTCCCCTCATTTGAGCATGTAGTTCGGGCGAATTGAGCGTTGCCGCGGGAAACGCGCGAGTTTAAAAAAATTTACTTTGGCAAAAAAAGCACCACTTTAACCAATCAAGAGCTTGCTCTAGTAGTGACGTGATTAGAGGAAGTGAGCGCAGTCACAGAAGCCCCTCCCATGACGTGAATTTCCACGTGAATGTCTCGATGACTAGAATTTCACTCGCGAATGAAGTGAGTACACTCAAAATGTTAAAGCGGGAAACTTGACACCTCAAACGCAGAATTGAGCAATGCCACGGGAAACACGCGAGTTGAAAATCTGAACTTTGGCCTAACCAATCAGGAGCTTTCTCTAGTAGTGACGTGATTACAGGAAGCGAACAAAGTGGCAGAAGCCCCTTGCATGACGTGAATTTCCACGTGAATGTCTCGAATGACTAGAATTTCGCTCGCGGCTTTCACACGCGAATGAAGCGAGTAAACTCAAAAAGTGTCCAACTATGTGCGAATAGCCCATTTTGCCGCCTCTACCGCGTCTGGTGTGACACACAGTAAGTCACTTTAGTAATGGATTCATCAGAGAGATCGAAAGGTAGCACTCTGGGGTTTAGCCGCAGTAACAACTGGGTTACATATTTTGACAATTTTTTTGGACCGTGTACGTTTTGGATTCCCACATTAGCTCTTTTTAATTTTTGCTCTTAATATCTTATTCTGATGTATTTATTTCAGCCTTTACTTTTAATTGGCATATTTATACATATTTATGAAACATTCCTTTTCATTAAAAACAAAAGTTAAGCGTAAACTTGCTCATGGTTAAAAGACCATACAGTTTCCTACAGTATTAGGATTGGTTAGTAACACGAATCCCCATCATTGATTTACAAATTACATGCACTGATAATAATAATGTTTTTTTCTATAGTTGCTAACACCATAGAAATGATTGGATTTCTACACAGTTTATTCTTATAGAAATACTGAATGTAAGATGCCTGACCGAATTGTGCTCTCCTGACAATCAATATGACTCATCGACATTTCATAAAGCAGGTGATGTAAATTTTACAAGCACTTGTGAAAAATAAAACCTAATATATAGGCTAATATTTTAACTTCAACTGTGAAACTAGATTGTAAACTGTGGTAAATTTGGGACCTTTTTTGTACTGATTAGCAGAAAGGAGTTTCTCTATAAATAATAATAATAGTAGCTCAAACTGTGAATAGATTTGTATTTTATATGTATGAAATTAATATTTTTGCTTTCCTGGTATCTAATGTTTCACTCTGATGCTTTTGAGTTGTACGGACCATATGGTTTGTCCTAGGGATGGGATGGAGGCTCTTTGCAAGTGCCTTTAGTATACCCTAAATAAACAATAGAAATTTTACAGAATACAATTTGGGGTATTACCCAATGATTAAGCATTAAAGGGCATTACAGACCAAGATCGAGTGCTCACTCACTATGACTCAGTATTCAATTCAGTACTGTTTAAACGTATTGAAGACCAGCAACTACGACGTGTCTTATAACTTGAGAAAAACTATTTGTTACAACCAGATACCATATTAAAGAGACAATCCACTTTTTTTGAAAATATGCTAATTTTCCAGCTCCCCTGGAGTTGAACATTTAGACTTTTGCCGTTTTGGGGTCCATTCAGCTGATCTCCGGGTCTGGTGCTGGCACTTTTGGCATGGCTTGGCATGGTCCATTGAATCTGATTAGGCCATTAGCATCATGCTAAAAAATAACCAAAGAGTTTCTGTCGGTCTTAGTACATGATGTAACTAAAGAAGAGTCAAGTTTTAAACAGGAAAAATATCAAAACTCTTTAATTATTTTTGGCACGATGCTAGTGGTCTGGTCGGATTCAGTGGATTATGCTGAGCTGTGCTGGGGGTGCTGGCACCGGACCCGGAGATCGGCTGAATGGATTTCAGAGCGGTGAAGGTCAGATGTTTAGCTCTGGGGGAACTGGAAAATTAGCACAATTTTTTTTTAAGTGGAATGTCTCTTTAAAGGCGGAGTGCGCAATGTTTGAAAGACAATGTTGATATTTAAAATCACCTAAACAAACACGCCCCTACCCCAATAGAATCTGGACCTTCTTTTAAAAGACATGCGCAACCCAGGCAAGGATGTCGGTTAGTAGACACGCCCCTTACTGCTGATTGGCTACAATTGTGTTTTGGTAGTCCGCCCGTCTCTTTTTCCAAAGCGTTTTTCAAACATTGTGCACTTCGCCTTTAAGGCTATAACTATTATTCTGAATAGTGCAAGAATGTTTTTTATTGTTTTATGTAATGTAAAGAATTTCAGATACTCCTAAAGAAAAAAAAATGTATTTAAAAACAAACTTTGCTATTTTATATTTTCCTGTTTATTCCTACATTTGTTTATAATGTAAATGATCATTCCACAGTTTTCTCTTGACGGCAGAATACCAACAATCACACCACACCAATAAACTTCCAGTATTAGCACTATTTTCACTCCTTCGGTTTCTAGAGGTTTGTCTTGTTTCTTGATTTCTCTTGGGGAAAACTACAATGTATTGATTTGACAAAAAGCTTTTGTATTGCTTGGCCACTAAACAATTTTACAATATAAACTGTCCCATTATTTGTCTACACCGCTGTATTACTGCTACAAGAGTTCAATAAACAAAGATAAAACTAAACTTGACTCCATCACTCCTATCCACTATACACACAAAACAAAGCATCGTCCAAGCGAAAATACAATAAGTGCCTTTTGAGAGTTTTGTTTCAAGTGCTTGAATTACGGTTCACAGCAGCAAATAAATGTGTTAGTTTTGTTGAGAATTACGCAATTTCCAAGTGAGTGTTGGTATATAAATATACACAGGGAACGGCTGAGTACTTGGTTTTATTCTAGCATTTATCCCAACTGTGTTTTCGGATCTAACAAACAAAGTCAAAGCCACATTCAAACTGACCTGCAGGATCATATTAGTCGGTTTCATATACGTCCTCATTAAATATGCGATGTGTATAAGACAAATAGGCCGAAGCAGGTTAATGTATCCAGAACATATACGCCATTAATCCCTGCACATTTCCTTGTTACAATTTCTCACCATACACTTAAAATATTTTCACAGTGATCATTTTTCTGTACATATTTTGATACAATATAATACACATCGCCCTTTACAATTATTTAACCCCCATTATTAAACATTCTGCATGTGAAAAGTTGATCATTTGACAACCACCACAGAGACTGCTGATAAATAAATGCCATATATTGATGAGTTGGCACGTGGCAAAGCTTTTATATTTTTCGATAAAATCTGTGAATAAAGGGACACATTTTATCCTCGCATGCCAAATCCAATGAGCACATGCTTAAAGGACAAGCTTTTGGTGAATCCTCTTTTCTACAGGTTAACAATGTTGGCAAGGAAAATGTCTGTGTATACACACTTACAGTGGATGCGAAGTGACCGCATTTCAAAACATTCACAAGACTTTGATATAGTAAACCATTTGAATCGTGACATTTATATTGCATATTTAGCAGGTAAAGCTACTTTAACACATTTCATTGCATACAGATTTATTAAATAAAGAGATTGTGTGAAATTCGAGCGTTGCTTTGCTGGTTATCTGTACACATAAAGCAAAACACCAGTGCCTTTTCTTGATTCATTTTGGTGAGTGTATCCATTTAACAGAGAAATCCGGATCTGATGGTCTTCTTGATTTAAGCAAATTCAAGTTTTGCTTCGTAATGATTTCTCACAAGCATACACACAAATGCAGCACAAGACAAAAGAAATAAGAAAGGCTGTTTTGTTGAGATCTGAAGCTAGCGTTTGTTTACACACCGTGGTTCAAATGGCTTTAAATGAGAGCCGATCCTTATTGCACAAAACATTTGGGATTTACTGGGAAGTGAACACAATCACATGTTTCTTCATACCTGTATGTGATAGGATTCGGACTATTAACCAATTCTTTCATTTTACTGAATAATAAAAGCCATTTCATCGTTGTCCTCTGTAATAATTTATTTCTAAGCACTGAAATAGACTTTAGCATTATAAATTGCATTTGTACAGTAAAGCAATCGTATGCATGCTCTGGCCCATCCATCTCGCTCTCCGGTATGACACACTTTTTAAAAGTGACACAGGAATGTCAGTGCTTTGAAATAAAACTATCATCACAGAGATCAATATTTCAAAGTAGGATTTGTAATTCAGTAAAAATTCCAATTGGTTAAAAGTTTTGTGAGGCGCTGTATGTACACCAGATGGTTGCCGATCCGTACTCTGTTCAACAGACCGGTCACCATCAGTCAACATACATGGGAGAGCTGGGGGAGGTGGGCATCTCATCTAATATTCTACACACATAACTGGCAACGTCCACAATTCGCTCTTCGTACATCAGAATAAATGGATGTTTCAGCAGAACAAACAACAAAATGGTATTAAGTCACATTTAGCCTTAAAATTGAGTTTCAAACCACAAATAACTAGTGATAGTTTAATGAAAAATGATAATTTCTTCATTATTTAGTTACCCTCAATTTGTTCCAAATTAGTATAAATTAAAATTAAAAAACTTGGTTACAAACATTATTTAACAAACTTTATGCAGAACAAGGACATTTATACAAGTTTTGAAGTAAGTAAATGATGACGAAATAATTTTTTTTGGTGAACTATCCCTTTAAGAGACAAGTAAGGTCTAAGGGACTGTTTACACTTGGTATTAAGATGTGTTTTCATCGATCGGATCACAAGTGGACGAGAGAGACACATCACGTTTACACTTGGTATTTAAATCCGTCTCTTTTGTCCACTTTCGACCGCTTCTGTCCTGAATACTATGAGGGGGTGGTCTGTGAGACGGTGGTTTCTCTGCTGTCATTCAAACGCGAGCGGGAGTAATGATGAGTTTATATGGACGCTAACTAATATTATGTCGGAGTCCACTGCTTGTTTAGCAAGTAAACATGCTGCACAGAGTTTTGTACATGTATATGTTAGAGCTTTCTCTGAATTTTCAGCGCAATTGATGAAATAATATTGCGCAACTTTCACACGCTTTCAAAACGAAACTACAGAGATCAGCCACTTTAGTTTTATCAATGAAAGGCTAAAAATAAATGCTGTTCACCGTGTGTTCGCGCCAGAAGTCAAAAAAAGACGTAAAACTTGTGTTCAGTACCTCAGATTAGATAAATGGGCGGAGAGAAGGCGGTCGCGTGTGGCTGTTCGAACACATTCAACCACATATGCGTTCCGCAAGTGCAAAGCGATGCGATCGAAAGTGGTTTCGACTACCTCTGGATGTGGTTGAAAGTGGAGGAGCTCAAAACGTTAACACCTGGCATTAACATCGTCCACTTGTGATCCGATTGACGAAAACGCATGTCAATGGCAAGTGTAAACAGCCTCTAATATTCTTTTAAATGTATGTCTATAGTGTTATAACATATCAATTGAATAGTCAAATAAATAAAAACATTTACCAGCAGTTCTCTGTACTTTGGCCTCTTCGACTCATCTTTTGTAAGGCTGGGGGCCAAAAAAAGTCACATGATTAAACATTCACATATCACGTGACCAGCAAGCAGCACATATGTAACAAACCAATGGCGCTTTTCCATTGCAAATCTTACTTTTGGGGGCTTTTCCACTGGGTGCAGTACGTAGTACCCAAGGTTTGTAAACATTGAATGACTATTGGGTGGGCGCGCAGCATGGGGTCAAAGTATTCATACCATTTAGGCTTTCTAGTTTAATCTAACAGGGCTGAAAATGATGACTTACCTGAAATGAAGTGAGCACTACAAACACAAGCCTCTTTGATGTTTGCATTGTCCCAGTCTACAGTTTTTATTGCTTGCAGTCGCAGATGTTGTATTTTTTGTTTTTTAAATTCTGCAGAAATCCCGAAAAACTTAACGGCAGACCTTGTGCGATTTTCACAGACGCAAGTAGGCATTTTTGATGATACCGAATAATACGCAACTCGACCTGCTGTAATGACTTTTTTTTGACCCCACATGCGCAGTGGGAACCACCTGTGACGTGAACTGTGACGGGGTCTGTACTTTTTTTTTTAGTACCACCTCGGTCGGGGCTCCATGCGACCTGAGCTGATACCAAACACGACGCAAAAAAACTGTTGATCACTGATTGGTCTGAGAGAATCGTCAGTACCAGCGTCATCGCTATAATGTAAAAGATTAGCTTTACCTTCATGCTAGCTTGCGCTGTCTCGAGCTAACATGCTGTCATCTGTGCTCTGCTATAAATTCCCAAACTCCCTTTAAGCACCGAAAAACATCCACATGTTGAGAATCAGAAACACAACAACATTTTTTCTAGACTTTCAGTTTGTAGCGGGACAGTCGCAGTGCACACGTCCACATATATCAGGGGTCTTCAATCAAAATTGCTTGAGGTCCAGTAATTGAACCCTCCATCAACCTGAGGTCCGGACAATTATGTACTGCACGTAAAAACATAAATTGATGGCTTTCACCAGATTAAAGAAATTAGTGTAAATATTTGCTTTTATCGAACAAAATGTAATCATGTATACTTAATAATGTCTCTTAATATGTATTTTCTCTCTTAATTTGTACTGTTCCTTTAAGTCCATACAATTTTAAATAGGCTCAAATAAAATAAAACAAGTGGAACTAAGATTAACTTAGATGAAACATAATCTTCCTAGTTAAAAAAAATCACATTACATTTATTTTAACTTGCATATATTTATCTGACTGAGAACTGAGAAATGGCTTTGGCCTTTCCAGCTAACACTTTAACTTTTTTCCGCTCAGTTCATGTCTTTTCCATCTAAAAATGTTTCACATGTAGCATCCATGCAGTATTTCCTCATATTTAAGGGGCTTGTTATGCTTTCCTAAAACCCACTGTATTTTCAGACTCAGGAAGAATAAATGCGTATTTTCCACCCACCTCAAAAAAAATCTGTTTTCAACACCAACTTTCCTAATTTATGAGAATGCCATTTGTTTTTCAGTGATCGAAAGTTGTATCGGTGTGCGCCGCCCTCTTCACTGCACATCTGTCTGAGATTTTTCGTGTCGGCGTGCAGCACTTAAACCTGGGTCAATACCGCTACTGAGCTGACCTTTAAGTGCCTGATATAAAAAGCATTTTATAATAACGTTAAAAAGTATTTGCCATTTATTTATTTATAGGCTCTGCGGAGCGCGTCAACCGACGCAACGGGTGTTTGTACAGAAACTGTCATGTGATACAGAGGTAGTGATAAACGCGATGTGCAAACATCTATTTGTGGTGGTCAATTTTCATTTTGTGGCAGGCTGAGAAATAAAATGTATGGGAATGTACAACAACGCACTCACTTGTATGATGTCACAGCAGTAGGTAGCGCAAATATAATCCCATCCCGGCCTATAATCCCTACCACTCCAAAGTGTAACTAAACTCGATGGAAAGCTAACCAAGCCTAAGTGAGGTGAGCTGACCCAAACCAAACCATGGGGTACTATGCAATGGAAAAGCGCCACAAGACTAGGCTTTCTGCAAAACTAACACACAAACTCACCATAGGTTTACGAATTGGATAAATTTGGGTGAAAACTGCCTTTCTTCAGAGTTGCTGAGGTGAGGAGGGTCACCCTTCACCACCTGTGTCAGCTGATCAAACACACTGTTCCATTTGGGATAGGGAAAACGGCCCGTGGCAAGCTCGTACTGTAAAAACAAAGTTAGCTGGTGGTTAACTTTGAACAACACATTGTTAATTTTACAGATCTTAAATTGCATCATATGTGTTTGATGTGTTTAAGACAAAGTTCGTTTGTTGACATACCAACGTGATTCCCAAACTCCAAACATCCGAGCGGACATCATAGCCTTGTCTAGATGCACTGGGATCTATCCGTTCAGGCTATAAATGACACATGGTTTAATGAATGGCTCAAAAATACACCCATTTTGTATACGATCTACACAATGTTTTTAGAGATATGGGGGCGGTTTCCCAGACAGGGTTTAGATTAATCCAGGACTAGGCCTTAATTATATTAGTAGTTTTTACAAACATACTTTACAACAAAATACACTGGTGTGCATCTTGAGACAAAACAATAACACTGATATGTTAAGATTTCAGTACAAGATGCTTTTAAATAAAGGCAACTCAAACATGCATTTAATCTGGGACTAATACCTTGTTCACACTGTCAGTCCAAATTCGATTTTGGTGCATATCCAATTGGATTCCAATCACATGTGAACGGCCAAAAACATGGAATCAGTTTTATGTAATTCATTTCAGGCTACATCCAGAGGTGGTTTGAAATCCGTATTTCTGGAAATCCATTTTAGTCTGACTGCATTTGTGTAGCTTTTTGGTTATGTCATGCTGTTACAAACTTTGGAACAGCCCATTTCTGACGAAATGATAGGGGTGCTTGGAAAAGTCCATGTTTTGGGAAATAAAGTTTCTACAATGTCAGACGTCGAGGCAGACTGTCGTGCCAGTGTCATGAGCAATTCAGTCCCCCCTAGCAATTCAGTCTCCCCTAGGACCCCGATTGGTATCTAGCACTAATGCCTGTTCAAAAATTTGTCATTGCGATATCTCGTCTGCGTTAGAGGACTAGCAAGCTAATTATGTTGTACAAAATAGAAGCATACACATTTTTTTTAAATAAAAGTTAACCAAAAAAATAATATAATAAACTAATATTCATGTTGCAGACACGTCAGTACTTTTGTGACATCATCTGCTATACAAAAATAATACTTTTTTTTGTAAATTATTAACATACATTTAATAGTAAAAGTGTAGTAATCATGGCTTATAAATTATAATTTTGATGTGTGATTCAGCTATGTAGTAATCGTGTTTTGTATAAGTAATTTATTAACTTTACACAGTACAAAAGTGTAAAGGGTACAGTATAATAATCTAAATAATAAAATGACACAAGCAATGTGTAGATCTCCCACCTATAGCCTTATTTATATACTACTATATGAAACATATAATTTAAAAGACATCAATTGTAATTTTAACAACGTTCTAACTACATAATTCATAACGCGATTTTGTAGGAATTGTAATAAGGCGCTAAGAATACTACCCATGAAGAGTTGTTCAGCCAATGGAATCACGCAGGGGTCCTAGGGGAGACCGAATTGCCAGGGGGACCGAATTGCTCATGACACCAGCACGCCGTCATTGCCATAGAAACAGATAATCCAGAACACTACAGGATGCACAGATCGGATCTGAACAGTTGTGATAAACAATACGGAAAGTGAGTCTGTCAAATCAGATATGCACCAAAATTGGACATGGACTGACAGTGTGAACAAGGTACTAGATAAGCCCTGTCCAGTGAGCCGCCCCATGGTAACTTACAGCCATGTAAGGTCTACATCCAGCATCTCTGGTCTTGGCAATTGAGTCAACTAACTGTCCACTGATACCAAAATCACAAAGCTTAATGTTGCCATTTCTGTCCAGAAGAATGTTGGAGGGTTTGATGTCTGGAGAAAGAAACACTGAGAATCAGAAACTTGTACTGAAAATGGTACATCTGAGGCTTTAATTGTTTGCAGTACTTGGCTACTCACCTCTGTGGATGATTTTCAAGTTTTCTTTCAAGTGATTCAGTGCTTTCACAGTCTGCAGAGAAATGGTTAAGCAAATGCTCGGTTTAAATTCCCTGAACAATAATAAAGAGTGATATTTATGACATATGACCCTGTCTGTAAAATCTAGGCTGAAGTCTTGTTGATGCTTCAAATCTCTAAATTAGATTAGACTTTTTACATAGTCTTACTTAGTCAATATTAAAGATATCAAGGTTTTTTTTCACAGAATGTTCCTTACATTAAGTAGGATGATTTTATGTAGAAATCATAAAAAAATGACTTTAGCTGGGTTTCAAGCTGGGTCGTAAGTCGCAAGTGTATTTGTAGAAAAAGCAAAAAGTATTTAGCATGTGTCAAAATTATTATTTTGAAGATATTTTGTAAATTTCCTACCATTGATATATAAAAACTTTATTTTTGTGAATGAATGCGGCAAAATCGCGATCAAAATGGGACAAGAAGCTCGCCTACAAACTTCGCTTTGCTACCCGTTCCTTGGGGATTTCCCATTTAAGTTTGGTTTAGAGTAGGGATGCTCCGATCAGGATTTTTGCAGTCGATACCGATCACCGATTTGTAATCTTCGTGATCGGCCGATACCGATTCCGATACCGATTTTTTTTAAAGCTGATATGCAAGCTCTTTGATGACTGTAACTGTTACAATCTTTCTAAATAAAATAATACCACGGATTTTGCCTTTGTTATATTACTTGCAGTAATTAGGTATATTATTGTTTTAATAGAGACTCAAATAAATAAGCACAACAAATATTTATTCTGCAAAGAGAAATTTAATATGGCTTTAAAAAGGCTTATGTCTCCTAAAAGTACTGAAAATAAACACTTCATAGACTTTACTGTATTAATTAAATATACACGCATTCGTATGAAGTATAAAAATTCTTTAGTCAAGAGCAGAGAGTGATTTTATTGAGAGATGAATTAGGTTACTGCAGCTTTAAGACGTGAGAGAGAGAGATCGCTCTGTTCACGTGCACTGATGACAGGCTGCTGTGTGTGGGCGGCGGCTGAACGCAGACAAGCAGCTGTGAGGAAAATAAAAGTTTAAACGCTCAAAACTTTAAGACGCATGCAAATAAGAAACTTTTGGCATGAGGATGCAATTGTCCGTGATAGATATGTGTTGTATACGCTGTTTGATGGGGATGTGAAGACGCCTCGCGCTGTTTACCGGAGCGCAATCCTCATAGAAAATACGCATATCTCTGTAAAGGCAAAGAGAGACATACAAATCTGCACGTCGCACATGAGCAACAGGTTGTAAAAATGCTCGCGCTACGTAAAAAATGTCTTTAATTGCAATCGCATTCAGGATCCTTTTGATGACAAAAGTAAACAGAGAGATCGGTTTATGAGATCGGCAGATTTAGTGAGCACCGATCGAGTCATTTTAGCCATTATCGGCCGATACCGTTCGGCGGTCGATCGATCGGAGCATCCCTAGTTTAGAGGTCGACCGACATGGCTTTTTCTCTGGCCGATGCCGATATTTAGAAATCAGGGCAGCCGATGGCCGATATGTTTGGCCGGTTTTCTATATGTACATAATAATCCAAATGTTCTCATCATTAGCAGATATTTTAAATGTAAAAATGTCACTATTTGACTGGTCTTTCTGAAGAGTTTTGCACCATGCATTTATCAGACACAGATATTACCTGACACTCTTCTGTCATCATCTTTGATCAGTTTTTTACCATGGCTTTTATTGCTTTGTAGGATAAAATCCTTATTTGGTAGACCTGATAAATTATTTATTCATCATAAAGTTAAAATAGTAAATGTCTGTTTTTTAGTTGAGACTAAACACATTTACATTCTCATTTCTGAGTCGCTATAAGTGACTGATTGTGCTGACAGTGACGTCTTGTGAGTTCAGAGTTGGGACAGATCTGTTGTTTCAACCGTTCATTCAAACGAATCCGTTCAAAGGAGTCTGTTCGCGAATCGGACGCTGTTCTAATCCAGGCTGAGCAGCGCAAAACTGTAAACAAAGTGTTACTGTAACAACACGAAAATCATTTCCTCGGTTGATATGATTTGGTCTTCCGACCTTTCGCCATCGTGTCAGTTTTGTTTTGAGTAATAAAAGCAGGGAGACAGTTTAAAGACAAAGCGTGCGCGCGGCTCTCTCTCTCTGTCACGCAAACAAAGATCATCATCACTCATTAATCACATGAAATGAACCTAATCTTTGCACGGATAGTGCACCGCGAGACATAAGCCCGTCGCGCTGTTGTACTGGCTGCTTAATTTGCGCGATCCCGCCATCGTTTTCTAAAGCTGTTTGTGAACAAGGCATGGCTGCACACACACGGGAGCAAGAGGCAGCGTCACGAGTTCTACAACAACGCTTAGGTGCCCGCAGATGCGCCTGCCTATTAATCGGCCTAATTTTGCAGCAAAATCGGCCAAAGCTGATTTTTTTAAATATGCCAAAAATCGGCCAATTAATCAGCCCGGCCGATAAATCGATCGACCTCTAGTTTATGTAAAAGCCAGCTTGATCTCATGAAAATTCTTACATATTATACAAGTTTGTTAAATTGTATGAATTCGTAAAAAGTTAATCGTGCAAAAACGTATGCTCATCATGTCATGCTAAACAATAATAAAACCCCATTCCTAACCCCAACGTCACAGAGGTCAAGACAAATCGTACAAAAATCGTATAAATTATTATGATTTTGCCACATTGTAAAATACGTATGAATTGCAATGAGATGGCATTAGTAAAAGCTTACAATTTCCTCCATTAAGTTAATAATTACATTACAGTGGTAAGCCAGTAGAGGGCACTATATCAAACCCTTCATTAGTAGCCTAATATAAGGTGACCAAACGTGCCATTCTTCCCGGACAGGATTTCGGGTGCGTCTTCCGGAAGTCATATTTGTCGACTGCATACTTCATAGAGGATTATTATTATTATTATTATTACAGAAAAGCACAATGATGATGGTTTGTTGCAATTAAAACTCAATTGTGCTTTTCTCTGCACTAAATAGCAGTACTGTGGTTGGATAGTGCAGATTAAGGGGTGGTATTATACAACATTATATGACATCATAAGAAGAGCCAAATTTCAATTACCTATTTTTTCATGTGCTTGTAGAGAATGGTTTACCAAAACTAAGTTACTGGGTTGATCTTTTTCACATTTTCTAGGTTGATAGAAGCACCGGGGACCCAATCATCAGTGGCGGCTCGTGACTGCTCTTCAGAGGATGCGCTAATTCAAAATAAGTGTTCGGATTGTCACGTGTGTGGTTCCCTTTTCCAAAATATGTGTCATGCGTGTGGAGAGATCCTGCAAGCATCACGTGTTTTGTCAAAATAAGTGCCTGCTGGAGACGCGTCAAAACCGTTTATGATAAAAAAGACGCTCACGTTCCATAAACACACGCAACACACTACCTTAACAGTAAACTCTGATTACGCATGAGACTGTGCGAGTATCTGGCACATCATGCGAGCGTCTCCGTTCAAGTTCAAGGCAGCAGGCACTTATTTTGGCATGACATGTGATGCACAAACGATCTCTCAAAGCGCAGAACACACATTTTGAAATGACGAACCACACACATGACAAGCTACATACATGTTGTGACAAACTTCGCATCGTGCGCTTCAAAAAAAAGCGACTGCCAATCATAGCACTTAAACATGGAAAAAGTCTGATTTGGCTCCTTTAAAAAAAAATCTGTGGTCCAGGGTCACATATTTATTCATACATGCACTTCAGTAGGGTCACTTACTGCTAATGTAATTTTGCCTAATATCTCCTCTGGAATGACATCATCTGATGAACAATATACATATTTGTAGAATTTGTCGAGGGAGGTAGACATAAGTTCCATACATATCCAACAATCGCCCTGATAACAAACACAAATACAAACAAAACAAAGCTAGTATAATGTTTTGATATTTACATGTTGTACACAACCTTACAATGTGCTATTACATGCATATGGCTGTTAAAAGTACAGTTTTAGTATATCTCACCTCTCGAAACAGGGCTCCGTAGAACTGGACAATATATGGGCAGTCGCTGCTCCTCATCACTACATCTAAATCCATGAGAAGCTGTTTCTGCTCTTTCTCATCAACAGTGGAGCGAATCCTCTGCATTGCACACAAGAACACTTCAGCACAGACACATCATGGCACAGTCTCTGACAGTTTTAAAACGTGCAAGAATCCTTTGAAGATCAAACGGATATCCCAGCCAAAAGCTTACGATGCTCCTCAGAGCCTTTTCTCTTCCAAATCTATGGCTTATTGTTTCACGTCTGTTGTGTGTAAGCTTTTCTTACCTCTTTCTGACCTACTCATAACCATTACAACTCTAGGTGGTGCTGTTATAAAGGACATAAAGCCTCCAGAGGTCGCATTTCTAGGCTGCATACATCATCAAGACTGTCTTGTTGCAGAATATTAACAATATTAGAAAGTTGACTGTTATTCTTAGTAAATAGTAAATATGCTTAAGACTTGCGAATGTAATGCTCAGTTAACTTAAATAAAGCTTGATGATGTATGCAGCCTGCATATGCGACCTCCGCAGGCTGCAGCCTTTGGATTGAAAAACAGATAAAACATATCTGAATTACCTTGACAGCCATGATTTGACCACTGGGTTTATGCACCATCTTGTTGACTGAGCCATAGGCTCCCCTCCCAATTTCCCCCAGATCCTTCAGGTCCTCAGCTGTGAAGTCACAATGCTGTTCTGGAGAAATCTTCAGTTTTCCTGACGACTCGATACTGTGTGTCCGCATCCTCTCTCTGAAAGTCATGTTTGGAACAATTGTGTTTTTACATGTGGTTACAGAAAAAAGCAACCAACAAAACATTAGCATTTAGTAATGTGCATCATCACCAGCTTACATGTGTGGGTTCTGGAATGGAGGAGTAACCGTCGTGATGGGGAGCCTTGCGGTTGGTTTGACCGGTGGATTGGCAAAGTTTAACTTAAGTGCTTTGCGTTTACCTTTAAAGAGGAAACATTCACATTTACAATCTATTCACTTCAGATTAATTCAGATAATTGCTTAGGAACATTTTTATACAGTATGCACTCTTTGAACGAATGTGTTAAAAACAACACATTACTACACTAAATGCGTTGTCCCAGAATTCACCCATCACTGTGTTATTATTGAAACAACACATTTTGTGTTAATTTTAACACAACATGTGTTATATTTTAACACAAAATCAACACAAAATTACACATAATGTGTTAAAAGCTTAACGCACAAAGATGTGTAAAAAATTAACACATCCTTTCTAAGAGTGTGTATAGCAGTCAATCAAGTACAAAAAAATCAAAACAAATAAAAAAGCCATGCTTAAAAAAGATATAAAGAGATGATTAATTTGAAATATAAATTGAAATGATTCCAAATTAATGCAATACAATTTACAAAAATAGTGTTTGTTGTATCTATACTATCATCTTGAAGAGTCAATGATTATTTGTGGTGTTTAGTAAAATATTGTATAGGGATTTTATTATTTCAACAATCCTTAACCATAAGTATACAACTTAAAAGAATTAGCTGGTCATTGTTGTCTTACGCAAATTGTTGTCTTTTGCTTCAGACATACAAGTACAGACCAAAAGTTTGGACACACTTGACTAAAATGTTAACTATGATCTTAAAAATCATTTAAGATGAAGGTGTATGGTTAAATGCATGAAATTACGTTTGTATAAAAAAATATACCTGTGCCAAACAGATTAATTTCTGTTTTTAGAAAACTAAAATTTTATTTTAAAATATTATTTTTTAAATAGATGACTTGCACTGAATATTTAAGAAACATCTGTCAATAAGAGCCCAGATTAAATGTGAAGTCCTTCCATATTCTTTAAAAATCAATCTAAAGTAAAACTTCAAAAAGCTTCTTGATAAAATGGTTTTGCAATTTCTAGTCAAATGGTGACTGCACTTCAGGGGCCAGTTGTTCAAAAAGTTTAATCTGGATCAAAATTATCCAGATTTGGAAATCCCATGTTTTGCTATCCAGGATCAGGTAAACCATCTCACTTTCATCTTGGTTTTTCAAAGCAAAATAGGATTGGATCAACCTGATCCAGATTCACACTTTTTCAGATTAGCAAATCTGGATTACAATTATTTTAAATGGGATCACATGTCAATGTTGACTATAAGCTATACAACAGGTCACTAAGTGCTTTACTTGAAGAGACAATAAAACACAACTTTCCCTTAATTTTTCTCTTAATTTATTTTAATTGAACATTGTCTGTTGCCCACAAAAAACAAACCAATATAGTTTATACCCAAACACATGAATTTTAAATCATAAAGAGGCTAAATGTCTGGTAGTTTACATTTGTAGAGATGCCGGTTAGTTAAAACTACTTTTGACTGTTTGGTCTCTAATGATTGTGATTGTAATCAATATACTTTACAGTCCCCAATGACAGCTAAAGATTACTTGTCTTAAAATTAAATGATTTGCTATTGACTGCTCTATGAGGGATTTATATGGACTTTTTTCTTTCTTAATTGACTGGAACGTTTAAATGGTATAGCTCAATGTTATACTTTATCATTATAAGGATTGAACTTGTCAAGAGCAACATTTCAACAAAGAATTATACATTTATAAATATTACATGATAGAAATGTTGTATTGTAGACTCACTGTAAGTTTGTATGTTTTAGTAAAATCTTTTTAGAAGTTTAACTACATATTTGTTCCTGAAATCCACCCTTCTGATGGGATCAGTATAATCCTACTTTTTGGGATCAAACAAATCCCAATCTTGCTAAAAAGTTATGAACAACACAAAGTGATGATTTGATCCAGATCAAAACCTAGATTGGATTTTGTGATCCAATCCAAATTAAGAATCCATTTTCTTGTTTTGAACAACCCATTTTGAAATTTTGATCTAATCCGATAGCCGAAATCCAAATGGATTACTTTTGAACAACTGGCCCCAGATGATAAAACATAACAGAATTTTGATTTATTTTGATTTATTTCAGTCACCAACATAATTCCCACAGTTGCATTTGTTTTATGCCATAGTTTGGACGAGTTTATTATTATTATTCTGTTATGTGGAAAAATATATCAATAAAGAACGAGTGAGTGTGTCAAAACTTTTGGTCTGTACTGTATATCAGACAAGATATACATTAATATAAACGAATCAAATAGATGACTGTAAGAATGGATGTATATGATTTTGTAGCTTCGCCATTCTGGTTGCAATAGATCACCATCGAAATGTGTGTTTGTGTTGAGATTGTGGACAAAATAAATTGCCACCCTTACTAAATATGGGCAAAGAAAGCTGAAAGTGGGGGAAAATCACATCATACATTTTTTTTTTCTTAAATAGACATTGGCCAAAATTATTGTCCTCCTTAATTTAATCATCTTTGCTTCCTCCATTTGCAAGGATATCAGCTCAGAGTCTTGCATTATAATGTCTGATGAGGTTGAAGTGATCTTAGATTATTTCTTCAGACCCTTCATATGTTGCTGCTCTCTCCTCTTCAGTCATTTTCTGTATGGTTCAGGTCAGGGAACTGAGATGGCTGTGGCCAAACCTTGATTTTGTGCTCCGTGACCCATTTTTGTTGATTTTGATATGTGTTATGAACCAATGTCTTGATGGAAGATTTAACCATGGCCCATTATAAGATTTACAGCAGAGCAAGTCAGGTTTTGACTTTTTTAACTGTAGGTATTTGATATAATCCATGACGCCATGTATGCGAATAAGATATCCAGGACCTCTGTTATAAAATCAGGTTCAAAATAATGAAGGTCCGGCGGTATATTGAACTGTAGACATGGAGTGCCTACAGTTAATTTAATTCCTGTGTGCACCAAAGCCATCTTGTTGCCAAAAACTTGTTGAAAAAAATAGTTTTTGTTTCATATGGCCGCAAAACTCAGTCCTGTTTAAAGTTCAACTTAGGATCCAAACAGGGATGAATTTAGAAGCCACCAAAGACTTCCATGTTTTCCCTATTTAAAGACTGTTACATGAATAGTTACACAAATAAGTATGGTGGCACAAAATAAAATGTATAAAAAAAATGAGAACTATATTGTATGGCGGACCTTGGTAACATCACTCCTGACTACTCCTCTCGCTTAAACTTCCCTTGATATTGCTGCGCCCGAGGTCGAAGAGCTGCAAACTAAGTGCTCTTCCACCATACAATATAGTTCTCATTTTTTATCTCCTTAAAAAAATCACCACATTTTATTTTGTGCCACCACACCCACTCGCGCAACTACCCATGTAAGAGTCCCCAAATAGGGAAAACATGGAAGTGTTTGGTGGCCTCCAAATTCATCCCTGTTTGGATCCTAAAGAATGAATGGGGCTAGGCTAAATGCTAACACGTTCACGACACGCTGTACAAAGATTAAGTGCACGCATTAAAAAAGATAGGTATTTATTAATTTGTCTAAGTTGAGGTAAGAACCTAGTAAAATATTGAAAAACGGTGGTGCTTTCCTTTAAGGTTCGCTATCTTTAAAAAGCGTGCTGTTTATGATGCACATCCACAAAGGGAGTTAAACTTTCTGTACATAACTAGGGTGAAGAAGTCTTGCATTTAATGCAGACAGATGCATGTTGTACATTTATGTTGTATAAAGGCTTAATATTATGTAGTGCGCGTCATATAGAAAGCGCTTTGGTTTGTGTTTATTAAACCTTTAGTTTCACTTCATCACGCAGCTATTCTTGTAAGAGGTTTCTGTTAAAAACATTTAATTAATTAATAATTTAGTATGTGTTCATTGTTCTGTCATAGTTTCTTCAAAATTAAGAGTGTTTTTAATCAAAATATTTTCATTTTCACCATTACATGTCACTTTGATTGCCCCGCCCCCAGTTAATCAAGTACTCGTTCTTAAGACCTATCGGATTAATCGAAAAAAAAAGACATGCACATCCCTAAACCGAACTACAATTATGAACACTCCCTTCCTTGTGAGTACTTGGACCTCAATACAACCCGAATGTTGCCATTTAAGTGAAATTACTGAACCTAAACATAGGAGCCTGACAAAACTGCTCCTTTACAAAAAAAACAGACGCGCTTAATCTAAATATCTTTTATAGGAAGATCCACAAAAGAAATCATATTCGTGTGTTCTGATAATCAGACTAAAGGGTTAAACCACAGAAGTAAAATGACTGGCAACAGAAAACTGGGCTTACTTTGGGTAACTCCAGACAGATTTATTTGAAATCCTAAAAAGTGGGGAGTGGGGGGAGGGAAGAGGGATGAAAAAAATCAATAAGCATGCAAATGATGATGATAAAACAAAAAAGCTGATGTAAACAAAAACGATAAATAAAAAGCATCAGTGCAGTGCATACCTGTTTCATTTTGACACCTGCAGCATGTGTTGGAATCTGAATGTGAAAGAGGAAACCATTCGTTTAAAAATGGGACAACAATGTGTAGTATAATAAGACCATAATAGGAAAAAGAGCTTTAGCCTTTTACTTGCCTGCCCTATTATATTTCACTTAATGGACATAATAGGCTACCTGAGGTTGTTACAACCATGACTGATATAAATAAATGCTGTTAAAGATATTCCTTAAGCTCATGTACTACGGGAGTCGTCATATAGGGTGAATTTCAATGTCACAAAGTGTCTCAATCCACCTGAATTCACCCTACATATACAATACTATCACTAACACTGACAAAGAAGTTAATTAGTTGTGTCAAAACCTAGAAAGCTGTCTAGTTAGACATCACAGGAACATGCAACATGTTAGCATCATAATGCTATGATTTGTTTAATAAAGTTGCATGCTCCTATGATGAGTAAGTTAGGAAGCTTACTGTTTTGAGACACGGCCATTCAGTGCAATAAAGGCCTGCGGTTCGTAAAATACATATATAACCTAAAAACACAGTTTAATAGATATACAAACATTTCTTTAGTATACTTATCATGGTGTTGCGCTTTTATTAGACACTATACTAACGTTAAACATGAACTATCGGGAAACGCGATAGACCAGGCCTTGTCTTTCAGGCTGCGTTAGCAATGCATCAGTAGTTAATGGCACCGATAAGCGACACATCTGTATTTCTTACCTTGCATGTTGCTAACTGTCGTTAAATGATGCGTCTGATGTAACACGGATCCCGAAATGCTAATGCTCCTATTGCATGAAGTTGGTGAATTGGTGCTGGGACTGGGAGTCGCCATTGTGGAGCTGTTTGAATCCAGCAGCAGCTCTAGTGGCTGCAATGCAGTGAGCTAAAATTACCCTCAGGACACAGGATTGAGCTCTGTACACAACAGACTACTACTGAAATAAACCGTGAAGGACTCCGCATCCCATTCGGTTCAGTTTAGAAGGGAACGGGTTCAAATAAGATCCTAAAAGCGGGACGGGACAACAGCTTCGATGAAGTGTGTAACTGCGCTTACTTCTCTGCTGAAAGCGAATGGTGCGTGGTTGCCAGGTGCACGAAAAAACCCCGAATGCTAGTAAAAAATAGGCAGGAATCTGTTATGCGTTTATGCGTATATATTTTTATACATAATAAATAAATTTTTATGCCTTGTTTAAAGTTTTCTTTACAGAAATTAAACGTTACCTGTATATTCAGAAAGAAACGAGTGTCCCCCAGCTTTATTATCGATTGTGTTACTACTCATTCATCCAACTAAAAAAGTCAAAAACATTATTTAACATAATTAGGAGGATTTAATAAATGTATTTTAAAAAGTAGGCAGGGATTTTTGGGGGTCAAAACTGGGGTCGTATGGTCACGTAAGAATTTGAGAAAAAAATCATAAAAAATGTACCTTTTACATACACAGTTTTAAAGCGTAAGGTCACGTACTTATTCTTTGTCATCTTATTCACATTTTTTAAAAAAAGTGAAGTAAACCCATCCAAACTGTACAGTAAAAAATCCAGGTTTCCTTAAATGTAATTTTAACTTTCAAATTAAAGTTGCTGTCACTTATAAAATAAGCTAATTCAACTTTATGTTATAAGTTATAGCAGCTTATCACTACTCAAGATTTTAAAAAATTACATTAATATGATTTGTAAATCTAAGTAGATTAAAAGATTAAGGCAACCAAGATTTTGTGTATGGAAAAACACAAATGTAACTGTGGGAAATATGTTCTGACTAAAAATGAATCAAAAGTGTTACATTTTAGCATCTTGAAAGTAGCCACCCTTTCCCTAGAGGTTGTACAAATGTACTACTATTTTAGGATTTTTTATTGTCTGTTTTGGCCGTTTCACCATTTCAGGTAATTCAAAGTTTGTTTACTAACTAAAACATTTTGTTATATTTCTCTATAAAAGTTATGTAAAACATTAACCATACACCTTATGATTACAATGTTTTTAAGATTTTGGGGCAGTTTCCCAGACTAGACTAGTCCTAGACTAAACTAAATGTAAGAGCTGTCCCAACTGAAAACAACTTGCACTGACATATCTTAAAATACATCAGTGCCCTTTGTTTGGCCTGAAAAAAAAGGCAGTAATGTTTTTAGTAAGGCATGTTTGTTAAAACTAGTTATATTTCCTAATTAAACTAAGGCCTAGTCCTGGTTTAAGATAATCTCTGTCCGGGAAACCACCCCAAGGAAAAACATTTCAGTTAAGTGACCCTAATATTTTTAGGGGTCAAGCCCCGAAGGGATGAAGACCCCTATTGTATTTGTTAGTTTTCTTATAATTATTATAATTATTATTATTATTATTATTCCGCCATTGCGGTCTATGGCAGCCCATAAAACCGTACGTAGGAAAGTTATGAAATTTGGCACACTGATAGAGGACAGTCCACCTAGTGGCCAGACAAATGATTTATACACCTATAACTTTGGCTGCGATCAACGTATTTTGACGGGACTTGATTTTTAGGAGTCCTGAGTAGTCGCCGATTTCGCCTTACGGTAAGTCCTGCGCAGCAAAACAGCACTTAAAAAACATACACGAATATCTCCGCGAGCGTTATTCCGATCGACTCGAAAACACCATAGGAAGAACATTACATTACCTTCTGAACAAAAAGTTCTATTGGCGTTTTATTAAAAATTTGATCAGAAATGGCCGAAAATTGCAAAAAAATAAAAATTACCTTCAAATTTTGTGTTTTTTTACACATAAATGGTTGTAAATTCGTAACGAAAAGAGATTTTTTCATCAGATTTGATACGCTGATGAATGAGCACATTCTGAGGCCACACACAAAAAAATTGTATGCTTTCATCACTAGATGGCCTTATAATTGAACAAAAACTTTGATAACAAGCCAGCCCTATGGTCATACAACTGTTTCTTCACTAAACTAAAGTGTATAGTCATAAAACTAGCTAGATGTAACACAGTCATGACCTGAGGTCGCATGCAAAATTCTGTCATTGTGCCACCTAGTGGTTTTAAGATAGAAAATGGCTATTTTGGCCTAAAGCTACTACAACAACACATTTTAAATCTTGAGTCATCATGGATTATTCCTTTCATGGCTTTGACTATAATCACTGGTGGTTGCCAATTCACTCCCCAGCAACCATTGAGAATACTTTATCAACCGTTTTTGCAAAAGCTATATCTCTGCATCAGAACATCGTAGAGACACGGGGATGGTCTTTTTTGACTAATTAAACTTATTGTAACATGTTTTGACCCATGTTTTGCTACTGCAAACATCACTCACATGTCCTTCAGTGCTCTAATGATTGTCAATAACAGAAGGACGATTGCAGTAGACAAGAACATAGATTATTTTTGTTGATTACTTTTGTGTTTTGTCATCTAAAATCATTAGGTTTACCTAGGTTCTTCAATCTGCTTATCCAATCTCAATTTTACATACTTTTGTGCCCTTTTCGGTTTGACCCCGGTATTGCTGCTTGCAGCTATATTTACCAGTATATTGTACTTCATAAAATAATACATTCTTAAGTAAATTATTATATTCTTATATTAAACAAGCTGAAACATCCGATCAATTATTCACATATTTAATATTTTACTAGTTCTTTTTTTATTTATACATATTTTAAATATAATTTGGTTTGAAGTAAATACATATAAAAATGTTTTACTTTAAACTGTACTTTTTGTGAGCATCTTTCTAGGTTTATAATGCAAGATTCAACACCACAGTTTGCAAAAATTGCTTTTTTATATTATAATAATATAGGACTATTATTCCCATAATTCTATACATTTTATTTTAATAAGGGCTTGGATACACGAGAACTCGGTCTAAAATTCTTCCATTGCCCTTCAGAACCATCTGGTCCTCATAGACATAAACAGTCCCAAAGGCATTGCTATCTGGATGGGTTTCAATCACCCCTTCCAGTGTTAGGTGGTGAATGCCAGATGCATCTTTGTGATAGCCTCCATCATGGTCATGTCCCGCTATAAAGCAAATTACACTCTTATGAGAGTGAAGAATAGAGAGCATTGCATCATAGTTCCAAGCAAGGCAAATTGGGTCTGCAGATTCTGGGTGAACAGGAAGATGACCTGCAAAAACAATTTGGAAACCTGGTAAGACTTAAGACAAAGATAAACAAGATTTCTAACTAGGGATGCACCAATATGATTAATTTATAAACTATCGGTTTAATATACCAGCCATTTTCAGAACTGATCAAATATCAGTGGCCGATACATCTGTATACTACCGAGCCCCTAAGGTGACATTGGAGTAAAAAAAGTTTAGTTTCGCATGCTCACGCGAAACTTTCGCGTGCTCACGCGAAACTTTTGCGTGCTCACGCAAAACTTTCTTTCACGTGCGCACGCAAAACTAAACGCGATAGTTTCACGTGCGCACGCGAAACTAAACGCGATAGTTTCACGTGCGCACGCGAAACTAAACGCGATAGTTTCACGTGTGCACGCAAACTTTCATGTGCTCACGTGAAACCACCATGTGCTCAATTTTTTTAAAAATGAGTGCACACGCGAAACTATATTAAATGTTTTATTTAATTTTGTCTCCATGTCCCCTTAGGGGCTCCATAGTATTCCAAACTTAAATGTGGAATATTATAAAGTGGATTACTTACTCAGGATAGTTACCCTTTCGTGTTTCTGGTCAGCAAGAGTTAAGACTTTATCCAACCACTGAAGCTGCTCTTGGCTGAATGCTCCATTAAACTTCACAAACCTTTGCTCTAACCAACCAGACACTGTAAACATATTAACAGTATACTGTTCAATTATTATACATATATATTTAAACTCTAAAGTGAATTTTTTTTTCAAATTGTAACACCAATACCTGGAGGGTGGTTGAGATCGTTATTGGTGTTCTGTTCTTTTAAGATTTTCATTGCCTTATTGTACTTTTCATGGTTTGGATCTCTTCCTATGATGCTCAAGTCATATGCATCAAGGACTACAAATCGAAACTTGGGGGCGGGGCTGAAGTGATACGCATATATCTCGTCATCAATGAAATTACTTCCGGGTGCGAGTTTCGTTCCGCTATTAATGGGAGAGGCAAACAAACTGTTTCTGTTGAAGTTATAAAACTCATGATTTCCCCAAACATGATGTACCTTCACTAAACAGTTGTCAAATTCACTGACGACCGTTTCTAGGGCTCGATCCGAAGCCTCGTATTTCTTATTAAAACCATCGATAACGTCTCCTAGCTGGAGAATAAAGCTGGGATTGACCGGTTCCTCTTTCCAAACACGGTTCGCTGAACGGAGCAGTTCAAGACTGTTCCTGTAGTAGCGTCTCCTTGTTCTTAAAAAATTGAATCCGTCTTCTTTGTCTGCGTATTGTATGTCAGCTATTATCCCGAAAGTAAACAAGGGCGTGCAGTCCTCCATTACTGTTCTTGTGTTTGGTCTTTTTACGACACTTCTGTGTAATTTCCTGGCATTCCGAGCAAATAGTATAAACACAGCCAGACCTCGGTTGACAATATGGACATGACTGTCAGCGTGTACGACGTAATAACATGCGCGTGGTGGGCTGAAGCAAATACAAGTTTGACAGTTAGTGGAGCGTACCATCACGAGGGGTGGCAGAATAAATGGGTTACTGAAATATTAATGTCGGAAATGCATTAACGATAAATTATCGCATATACAGGTAACGTTACTCTAAATATTTTTGTTTAATTATATCTGAAATAGTTGAATAAAAGTACAAGATTGATAGTTTAGCTGAAACTCCGCTTAACACACCTGCCTGAAAGTTTCTAGTTTGCTTAGGAAAAGTAGCTGAACCAGATGAGTTTGATTAGGGTTGGAGCAAAACTTCAGAGGCACCGGCCCCTCCAGGAGCAGGACCGGACACCCCTTGTTTATACCATGGTTTATACCTTTAGATAGCAATATTACAGCTGAACACTAGAGGGAGACACCAGTCAAACATTTGATGCTTTCCAGTAGTACACTATTTTTTGGGCACATTAATTTTCGTACAATCAATTTATTTGTTACAATTGTTAATCTAAGCTATCTAAACTAGTTCCAAATGCATACATGATTAATATATAAAAAACATGCATACCAGTAAGATCAGAGTGGATTGAGAAATTGTGAGGACAGAACAGAACTTACATGTGAATAGGGAAGCACACATACATTATAAATTCATCATAGTTTTTCTGCCCCAGAGATATATAGTACATCTTACAGACCAGGTTTGTGTCATACTTGACCTGATTATAATGATGACGATAAAGGTCAGAACAAAACTGCATTTCTTTTTACTGTTTCTCAACCAGGGTGCTGGGGCCCAATAGGGGGCCTCAAGATAACTTAAAGGAACAGTATGTAGGATTGTGGCCAAAACTGGTATTGCAATCATAAAACTTGTGTCTAAAACTGGTACTGCAATCACACAACTGGTGGCCAATACACAACATGACAACATAAACATCAGTTGAGGGCTGCAACTCCACTTTTTAAATGACAATATCCTGGCCAGACCACTGTTGTTAGTTATATAAGTATTTGAAATGAAAATGATTGCTTAATGTCTAGTGACATATCAGGGCCATTTAATGATTAATTGATATATATTTCTTACATACTGTTCCTTTAACATTATTCAAGACAAAGCAAGCAAGCACAAAAATAAGTCTAGATCAGAGGTCTTACACTTTTATCAGACCTGGACCCCTTAATGGATAGAGAGGAGGAGCAGGGACCCCCAGTACATGTATCAAATTAAGATTGGATTTACATACTTTGTTATGATGGTTAGGTTAAAAAGATTTTTAAAATAATCACTTGGCATACACATATTGTCACATAATATCAACATACTACATAACACTGTAATTTTACTGAATATATTTTAATGTGGAAACTTAATATTTTTACATTTTAATGTTTATTATTAGCCTATTTATGCATTTTATTTTATTTTTTGATGCCTACTTTATAAAAAACCCTGCAATATCACCACAGACCCCTTGTTGAAGACCCATGGTCTAGCTCAGTGTTTCTTAAACGAGAGTTATTTTTTATTTAAATGTTGTCATCATTTGCTCACGGTCACCCCAAGTTGTTTCAAACAAGTAAAGATATTTTGAAGAATGTTTGTGACCAAGCAGATCTGGGGCACCACTGACTTTCATATAGTAACAAAAAATGAATTCTGTGGAAGTCAGTGGTGCCCCAGATCTGTTTGGTTATTAGATTTTTTCAAAATATCTTCATTTGTGTTCGGCAGAACAAAGACATGTATACATGTTTAAAACAACTTGAGGTTTAGTAAATGATCACAGTATTTTCATTTTTTTTGTAAACTATCCCTTTAGCCAAGATGACCCACTAGAGGGCCTCAAGATGACCTAAATGATTTAAAACGAGCATTAATACAAGACAAAACAATTAAAAGTTATTTGTTTGGTTATTTTTATAATAACTATACATCTTTCCAAGCGCATAGGTAATATAGGTTAATATTTTAGGAAACACTTTAATTAACAGTGTTTTTGTTACACATGTTACATGTAATTAGACTACTACGTGTAATTACAGTAATTTTATTATAAATAAATGCAACTACTAACCCTAAACCAAACCCTTACCCTAGCCCTAAATCCAGTGATAGTGTTAATTATAGTGTGATGAGATCATAATAGTTTAAATTGTGAGTGGCCTATAAATATTGTTGTGAACAATGACCATAAGAGGGAGATCCAATGACAGTTTAAAAGTGTATAAACATAGATTATACATACACACACACATAACAAGAGGAATATGTACACTTTGCTTCAGACATTTGTCTATACTTCATTCATAGGTGGGACAACATCACCTGGTGGGTGAATTTAATTATAGGCAGTGGTAAATGCGTGGGATTTTGGTGTGAAACGTACAATCCTTACTGTGCATCAAAGGGAATTTCTGATAAAGTTTTTTCAAAAATGAGTCAATGACAGGGACGTTTCTTTGAATGGGGAAGAAATAGTTTTGCCCAAGATGATGAGAGTGGGTGTGTTCATTTACACAGCACATAGTGAAAGTCGCGCATTCTGGTGCCATGCGCTTACCATGGAGAGGTTTTAGTCGCGCGTTACATCAAACTGAGCCATTTGAATCACAGTGCGCGCACGCGGAGGAACCGACGGTCATTAACTTAAGCGAGCACGATATGATGAGATCATTTTAAACGTTCAAGATTGTCACCAGGAAAAGTAAAGGATACATTTTTACTCATTTTCTGAGGAGTTTACGATGTCGGGATCTTTCTGTAGAAGTTTATACGCCTTTAACGGAGATCACGCGCAGGGCTTGAAGTTTGAAGCTGGTGAACTGATCAAAATAATACAAGCTTTGGAAGGAGGATGGTGGGAAGGCGAGAAGGACGGCGTACGAGGATGGTTTCCATCAACATACGTACAAGTGGTCGAGGTAAGTTGCGCGTAAAATATAGGCATGAATGAATAAGGAGATGTTTGTTTACAGCAACACAAGATTGATACCATGGTTTAAACATCATTATGATATATAGTCTTAAAACTTTAAAAGCCAATCAGATGATACATTTCTTGTAGTACACCTGCGCAAAACTGCGCGTCTTTTCAGTTAATCTTATTATTGATATGCACAAATACTGTTGTACAGTATACTATAACATTTAGTAAAACTCTTTTTTGAACCTAATATTAAAGTATAGAGTATTTACTACAGTTATTCATTAACTATATTTAATACTGAAGAATACTATAGTATACTATAGTAATTCTACTATGATAATTATTACAATATACCATAGTATACAACAATGTACTACATGTGAGTATGAAGCATTCTCTTAGGATTTTGGGAGTCTGGTGACGAGTTCCTGTTCATGTTCAAGATGGGCTACCAGTTTCACTCATGGGGGTGGGGGTATCTCTTATCTTTGATGGCGTGATATTGGCCATAAACTGGTGTAGACTTCCTCGTTCCACAAGTCTGGTTGGTCAGGCTCAGTATTTTTTATGCATTATGCTGCCATAATGCATAAGGCTGACTCCTGTAGATCAGTCACTCGTAACAGGGGAAGTGTTTTCTTTTATCTTATACAATACATCTCTTCCTCTTTTGAATCTGGGTTTGTTAATATGCAACTTCAGCTATTGGTAAACCAAACATCAGATTCCAAATAAGCCCTGCTTTGCTAAATGAAACATCTCTGTAGCTTTCTCAGGTTATTATTGTGTGCTGTATCACCTCCAGTTTCTCACTCATAGTCGCATCCTGCGCTTGGTGACAAATGTGCGAGTGCAGAGACACTGTATGTAGCATGCTAAGTGTAATGAACATCTTGAATGGTTGCATAAATAAATACAGCAGACATTCATGAACAACTCAGCTGATATTGGAGTTCTGTCCAAAATAAATAATGTGAGGGTGAGGTTAATAGCACATAATTATCAGTATATAAAGATGTGAATTAAACTTAACACAGCATCAGATAACCCTACAGTGATCTCCAACATGGTGCCAGTGGGCACCAGGTTGCCCACACAGAGGCACGTTCTATTAATAGCCTCAATTTTAATATTTACTTGTTACATATTAGCTTTTATTTTTATTTTTTATACTTTTATTTTTCCAGATTGTTTTATCCATTGTGGTAGCCCTTGCTCACCAAAAGGTTGGAGTGCCGTACAGTGTATATATATAGTAGCAAACCATTATTTATGTGGGATCTTAGTGTGCACACTTGCTATTGCATGGCAGATTACAGTAGCACGCAACAGCAGTTCCAGCAAGCATGAAAGTGGCAAAGTTCACAGCAGACCGACACATTAACACCAGAAGCCCCCCACAGAAAGGAAAAAGTGACCTGGACCACAAAACAAACAAATGGGGCGGATACTCTGGTTTGTAAACATTTCATTTACTAATCACCTAACCGAAGGTGACCAGATTTTTAAAATGAAAACTGGGGACATATAGTTAAATGGTCAAAATATCATTAAAATCTCATTTGTTGTTATCTATTAATTAAAAAATGGGGACAAAACGTTTTTTATTGTTTTTATTGTTGTGGGTTCACTGGAAAAAATGACTTACTTCTTACTTAATAGTATTTTTGTCTTGTTTTCAGTACAAACATCAAAAAACTCTCAAATCAAGATGCATTTTCCTGATAAGCAAAATCCCCTAAGAAAAATCTAGCTTTTTTCTTTTGAATTAAGTGTTGACAGATTTTTTTTTTGCTTGTTTTAAAGGTGCAGTGTGTAAATTTTAGAATGATCTTTTGACAGGAATGCAATATTATATACAAAACTATATTATCAGTGGTGTATAAAGACCTTAAATAATGAACTGTACTGTTTTTATTACCTTACAATAAACCATTTTTATATACATACACCGCTGGTCCCCTTACATTAAAGCCGGCATTTTGCGCCATCATGTTTCTACCGTAGCCATAAACGGACGAACTGCTCTACAGAGTGCGTTTGCCACTACGTTGTCTCAGACGATGACGTGTTTGTACCGTAGCTTCTCTTATTGCTTTGAAAGGGAGGGGTGCAATTCGCAACCTCACCACTATTTGCGGCTAAAATCTACAGACTGCACCTTTAAGCACAAATTTGATATTTTGGTCTAAAAACTAGACTTATTTTCTTAGGTCATTTTGCCCATCAAGACAATGCATTTTGATTGAATAATTTTTTGATATTTGTCCTGAAAACAAGAGAAAAATACTATTAAAGGACATGTTCGGTATTTTACACTTAAAGCCCTGTTTTCAGATTGTTTATGATGAAATAGAACGGGTTTGACTGAAATTTCGACATATGATGCTGGCCCGAGAATTTTCGGGTGTTTGTTCCGACACCTCCCACCTCTACAATGTATGTATAGGTGCACTGGAACAATCCCTCCCAAAATGCATTAAACTTTCGTTCACAAAGAACTCCGAGTGGTCAGGGGTGTTCACCGACACGCTCACACAAAAATCGCCGCAAAAGATGCTTTTAAAAGATGTTTTAGCCTTTCGTTGTAAACTTGTGGACCTATTTTTCCAAACGCCTCACACCCGTACATTCTTCCGCTGAGACCTTGAATAATAGACACTCCAGCCCAGTTGGTGGCGATAATCCACCTTTGCCAGTTGCAAGAATAAAAACAAAGTTCCCGGCGCGGAGTAATACCGTACCTCACAGCACATCTAATACAAGTCAATGGAGTTGGCAAAAACTACGATAAAACCTGTTTGAAAGCATCTTTTGTGTGAGCATATCAGTGAACACCCCTGACCACTCGATGAGTTTCACATCTTTGTAAACGAAAGTTTAATGCATTTTAGGAAGGAGTGTTCCAGTGCACCTATACATACATTGTACATACATACTTAAAGGTATAGCGGAAGATTTTCCTGAATTATTTAAAAGAACTGCCCCTCCACATTTTTAAAAAAATGCACATGTGCCACACTCTACCTCCTGTTAAACGCGTGAACGAGACAGAGAGAGAGAGCATGCAGGAGCGTAGTTCTTCTATTTGCTCTGTTTACAAGTTGCTGTCGGCATGTTTACTGTGTCTGTGCGATTCGTGACTCGTGCCATCGCTAATCATAGCTTACATCAACTTTTACTAGCAGTGATTTTAAATGGATTTCTCCAAATAGCATGACAAAATGTACCTTTCCAGTAGAAACTTCACGTGGGAAGCCCAACCTGTCCTATTACCTCACGCCAGCGGCCAGCGTGTGAAATAAACACTCTGGTCTTGTTTCTTTCTTTATAGTCCTTTCTCTTCTTGTCATACAATTCGTACACACTTGTTCCCTTGCGACCCTCAGACATTTTGAAAAAAAAAACACAATGAGAACGCGAGCTTCAATGAATGGTTGAAACCGTAGCACAACATACACGTGAAAGTGCGCATGTGCAGAAAGCGAACCTAGAGATGAGCACGTACGCCAGTTATACATCCACATATCAACAGAATGATTGACATCTGGGTTGACCAATAATATAGATGATCCACCCGGAAAACGAAAATCTTCCGCTATACCTTTAAGCACAAATTTGATAAACACCCGCAAATTCTCGGGCCAGCATCATATGTCCAAATTTTAGTCAAAACCATTCTATTTCATCATAAACGATCTAAAACTGGGCTTTAAGTGTAAAATACTGAACTTGTCCTTTAAAGGAATAGTCTACTCATTTTCAATGTTGAAATGTGTTATTACCTTAACTAAGAATTGTTGATACATCCCTCTGTCATCTGTGTGCGTGCGCGTGGGCGCTGGAGCGCGCTGCGACGCTTCGATGGCGTTTGGCTTGGCCCCATTCATTCAATGGTACCAATCAGGGATGGAGTTGGAGGTGACCAAACACATCAACGTTTTTCCTATTTAGGACGAGTGGTTATGCGAGCAAGTTTGGTGGTGCGGAATAAAACGTAGCGCTTTTCTGAGCGGATTTAAAAGAGGAACTGTGTTGTATGGCGTGGTGGCACTTGTGGGAGTACTTTGACTCGGCGCAGTAACACCCTCCCTCTCCCATTATGAGAGTGAGAAGGGGAGCGGACTTTTCAGGCGAGTCGAAGTACTCCCAAAAGTGCTATTACGCCATAAAATATAGTTCCTCTTTTAAATCCGCTTAGAAAAGCGCTACGTTTTATTTTGTACCACCAAACTTGCTCGTATAACTACTCGTCTTGAATAGGAAAAGCGTTGATGTGTTTGGTCACTTCTAACTTTGTCTCTGATTGGTGCCATTGAATGAATGGGGCTAAGCTAAATGCTATCGAAGTGTCGCAGCGCACTCCAGCGCTTACGTGCACGCACACAGATGATAGAGGGATGTATCAACAATTCTTAGTTAAGGTAATAACATATTTTAATTTTGAAAACGAGTAGACTATTCCTTTAAGTAAGTCATTATTTGCAGTGTTTCTAATTCAATTAATTGAACAATTCCGGTAGTCTAAATGTATTTTTTCCCTTTTTTTTTACACAAGAGACATACCTCATCAAAAATGACTTCTAATGTACTATTTCAGGTGATTTCATAGCATTGTAATGTAAACGTGAAGAACAGAAGGAATAATGCAAAATGTAAACATATTTAGCCTACACAAAACAAATGCTCAGAACCATATTGTGTTCAGTTCACTTCATTGGTTTATTAACTTAATTTGACTTGAGAAGTTAGTACCTTAACCCCCGACAACTTTAACTGTTTTCATATCTTATGATAAATTGATTGATGATAATGACGCTTTCTCGCGTCTCATAGTAAATTCTTCATCGCTAAATCAGTGGCGCGCGCAAGTAATCAGTAGCTCGCGGCCCCCTCTGCTGGTGAAAATAAGCATTACATGATTGCTCCGGTCTGGTGCTACAAACACTACATGTTGATCGGGTTTTTCAGTGTATTTGCTGGTTGATTTGGAAGTGCTGTAAAACGGGGACATTTCCGGGGACAGCTCCAGTCGGGGACAGAACACCAAAAAACGGGGACATCTGGTCACTTTAACCTAACCCTCACATTTGTTATCAATAAATCAGTAAACTTATACCAGGTGAGCGGTGGATTGTTTATCTGTAATTGTTTTGTTTTTTACTTTTTAACCACATTAGAGCAATAAAAACATGTTTGTTTATGACTGAAGATTACGTAAGTGTCAGTTTGCCAAGCTGAATCACACTTGCATATTTAATGAATCCGACAGAATCACAGGAAATGGCCTGTTCGGCTATGAAAATTGTATGACAAACATGACACTTTGATTCGGCATCTGTTTGGAATAAGAGTTGGCAATAATACAGAATGACTGACAGATTGAAAACCATAGGGCTGGTAAATGGTCCCATACACAACAAACAGTGGTTGCTTGCGATTGTCCATCTGATCTAACATGAAGTCGTACGTGTTTACAAGATGGCAAATTTGTATAAATTTGTACAAAGTGAATCATGGAAAAAGTATGAAATGTAAAGCATTAATGAAGTCCCAACCCTAAACTTAACGTCACTGGGCTGGGGTGAAAGCAGATATAAAACATGCGAGATTGTACAAATTCATGCAAATTATTGGCTACATTGTAAAATGTGACCATTTTTGTGAAAAGCAAGCTAAAATTGTGTAATCTAATTATGAGATTAGAAGCAAAGTTTGATTTTAGTCATTGATTTCACATTGATTTCAATCTTACGCGGTCGATGTTAAAGATATCAAGGTTATATTTTCACAGAATGTACTTTACATTAAACAGGAAGTCACAAAAAAGTCTTGTCTAGTCTAAACACGTTCATCTTAGTAATTTCACTGTAAATTGCCTGTTAATAACGCCACAAAACACAAATCAGCAATCTTTATAAAATCAGTAATGTGTCAGATGGCATTGAAAATTTTAAATAAAATATGTAAATATAACATTTTGTGTATATCTACATATTGTTTATTTGATAGATATTTATATTTTGTTTTTTACATAAAAGTTGGCAATAAAGTTAAGTCTGAAATGGACTGTTAACCAAAAATCAAAGCTAGACTCAAACAAGTTCAACTGAAGGTGAAATGCGAATGATGGCTATACAAAACAGGCCTTGTTATCAGTGCACGTCTCGGCTAGGCCCACAGTGATAACTATTGTTTGCATCACAATGAGTGGGAGTTAGACGCTCTGCTTCTGGGAATGAGAGACTCCAAGTTTTACATCTGGAGAAACCAAAACAAAGTTTAGCAAATGAAGCCATTCAGTCATGTACTTTTACACCCATGTTATTTTTCCTTTGCCTGATCTGCTTCTACTTGGTAAATTTTAACTTTCCCCTAATGCCTTAAACTTGAGTCATGGGTCTCGTGGTAGTTCGTTTGCAGGCATGTGTGAGAAATTTCTCACAATGTGTCGTTTTTCACACAGACGTCTAACTGACAGATCACAATAATCCAGTATTTTATTTTGCTGTGACAGACATTCTGTTTTATAGGTATTTTTTCTGCATCATGTGACTTCTAAACAGGCATATTTTCTCTCAAGATAAGCTTAACATGTCAACACTCGAATGAAACATGGAGCAGGTAGATAAGGGACACTGTCAAGGCCACAGATTTTGAGGTGTTGAAAATGGAAACATGGAGAGTACAAGCGACGCCCTGTCAGAAAAAGGTGTTAGTAAGTGTGAAAGTGATTTAATAGATATATGAATAATAGGAAACAGGCACTTCCCTTTGCATGCCCCCATGGTTTGAAACCATGGATGACAGAAAAATCAACTTTGACTTATGAGTCAGAAAAGTGATGTAGCTGAACAGATCAGGCTGTACTATAAAATAAGTTACCCATTATTTTAAAAGCATTTGTGTAAGATATGGACAAACCCAACCATTTGGTATAAATGTACATATGCTGGGTCGTTTCAACCAATGGTTGAATGAAATATGGATTTTTTTAGTTTGATTTGTTCACATTTTACCCAACAATGAAACAATCCAGCATCTGTGTTACATAATCAATAATGGGCTGAACCAAAGTTCACTAAGTGATGCTAGGCTAAAGGATAATGACAACAATTATTTAATTGTCATATAATTGTCCATTATTCACCTTGATATTATATTTGTGATTGTTTCTTGTAGATTAATAGAATTTTAAAATCTCAGATTCACTACTGTATTTGGTGCCCAAACTAACTGCCTAGGTGCACAGAAAGTAACACTTTATTTAAGGATCCATAATCCTTATTAATAACGCATTAATTAAGTATATAATTACACTATAAATTACAGCTAATTAACCATGAAAAAGACATTAATTATTGATTAACTGAAAATATAGTAAGACTTTATTACCCATTAACTAATTAACTATGGGTAATAAAATAATTGGAATGTTATCTCAATAAACGGTATGTCTATATTAGCCAATATTTACAAAATAAACTTAAAAACAAATGTTTCAATTTTGTGTACTAATTTAAGTATATATTGCTATATAGTGAAATTTGAGATTCAAATCAGTATTGAGAGAAATGATGGCTTATTCAATTATTGATTGGAATTTACATGTATTGATCATTAGTAAGCCAACAATATTTAAAGGAGACATTTCATGAGACTTATGTGTCAAATAAATCTTTGGTGTCCCCAGAGTAAATATGTGAAGTTTTAGCTTAACATACCATATGGGTAATTTATTGTGGCATGTTTAAATAGGCACTTTATTGGTCTGAGCAAAAATGCACCGTCTTTGTGTGTATCCCTTTAAATTCAAATGAGCTGCTCAGGTGGGCGGAGCCTCAAGGGCTCGCGCTGTAGACATGACAGAGCATCAAGAGGGAGATTTTCTCACGAAAGAAGTTAGTAAGCGATGTTAAGCATTATATATTTGAACAAGTTTAAAAAGTCAATCATCTGTTTTATGCATATTAAATACATGTTTATCAGCAGATGGGGAACATAAAAATAAAGAATTTTAGGTCTCATGCTGCCTGTGTTTTAAACAGGCACAATGATTTTCAGCATGTTACAATAAAATACACTATCACAAACACTCAGAAGTTTACTTTTTGACCAAACCTCACGAGCACATTTAAATGATCTGTAATAAAACAAAACGTTTAATGCTTAAACTTTAGAGAAACAGATCAAATGACATGTTTAAGTTTATTGTGTATGATTAAACACATTCGCGTTTCTGTCTCTCACTCTCTATCTTGTAACTCTTCGTATTCATTTGAAACTTCAGAGAAACATTAAACAACATATTTATGCTTATTGTGTATGATAGTGAATACACGTTGTTCTCTCACTCTATCTTGTGCAGTGCATTAATCCTCGTGTTCATTCATATAAACTTCAGAGAAACATATTCTATATATATTTACATTTTATCTGTATTTTTTTAATTCAATGTTCTTTTATCTCTTTAAACTTGCTGCTTTTAATGTAACCTTCTGTAAAGCACCTTGGATCAACTGTGGTTGTGTTAATGTTGTGCTATATAAATAAATTTGACTTGACTTGACTTGACTTGAATTAAAGTCGCCATGAAACGGAAGTAGCGATTGCCTTATTTTCCTCATGGTGACGTATATCCGAATGAAACGGCTTTTGAGATGAAATAAGGCAGGGCTGGATTTGAATTTGTCCATCGAGATCTGATTGGATTGTTTGAAGTTGGGTCGTGTTGCTAATTGCTAATCGCTCCGATCTTCTCCCGGACCCCGCCCACCTGCCATACTTATGACCCGAAGTGAAGAGAGATTGTTTTGAGGAGGGGAGGAGATTTGCATTTTTGATTAAAGATTATGAGCACACACGAATTTTTTTAAAAATAATGAAGCTCACAGATAAGTCATTTGTTAATAATACCACAATATTAAAAAGTTCATTTCAATTTCATTGCGACTTTAAACAACATACTTGTACTGATGAAAGTGATCCATCGCACTCTCTCTCTCTCTCTTGGTCGTTTGCTCACTCACTCTCTCTCACTCTCTCTCTCTCTCTTGCACTAAGGCAGTGCTTCTCAAATAGTGGGGCGGGACCCCCAGGGGGGGCTCGAAGCGACACCAGGGGGGGTGCGCGAGACCCCAGGGAAATACTTTTTCAGGAAGTGATTTTTTTTTGCACCGTCACTTAAAGACATTACACCCTAAACACGCTGATAAGCCGCTTGAGTTTTTTATTATTATTTATTGATTATATTTAATTTAATTTTTCAGTATCAAATGGTCAAAAAATATACTGTAAATAAGGATTGATTTTTTTATTTCAGGCAAATTGATGCATTTTTTAGTCTTTACTGTTACAGACTAAAAAAACAATGTTAATAAAGTTATTCTTTGTTGTAAGTTGATTGATATTTCTTTTTTTGTGTTTTCTTTAATGTTAATAAGGATACAATGTTTTGCTGATGTGTAATTTTATAGACAAATTATACTATTTACAGTCGCGGCAGAGAGTTGGGGGGGGGCGAGAAATGTTTACTTCTTCCTAGGGGGGGGCGTGACAGAAAATAATTGAGAAGCACTGCACTAAGGTAATAGTAGGGTAGGAAGGGGGGGTTCACCTGCACCCGAAAGGTATATTTTTTTAACCTAGTTTTTTGTAATCCTTAAGGTGTCTAGAAAAGGAATTTTGATGTTCCCCATGCAAATTATTGTCCCATGTGTGATTTTTTGTATCATCTTTTGTGTCCGTGCATGATTTTCGGCTGTGAAAAAGGAAAACTTTAAATCAACATAGAATCTGTAAAATACATTCTACAGACACAATCCACCCCATTTCCTCTTCGTCTTTGCACAAGGAATTGATAGATATGAGGATTGTCATGATTAGATGATGTATAATGCAAAAAACTCAAATAAACACAAAAAAAATTTAAATATAATTGTGACATTGGATCACTGGAACTCCTCCCCTATGGACCCTATTGATATATGTCTCCTAACTTTTGTATTTTTACAGTCTGTAAGATGTCTAATAAACAAACGTTGATGATCCACAGCTGAAATATTGTCACGTGTATGTCTTTTCTGGCTATATTGGTTGCCTCCCTGGATTTCCAAAAAAGCAAAAAAGAACATTTACATAATGTCTTTTTCAAACTGGTATATATTTGTAATGCTTCAGGTGTCTGATAAACATATTCCACATTAAAATATTGTACCAAGTTTTTTATTTAGATTGGAATCAATTTGAAACTTAGAGCAATAAGTGTGGTCGAAAGTTAATAACTCTGAAGGCCTTCAGAAAGTCCAGACTTAGCAAGCCCAAAATACAAAAAAAGCTGTTTGGAGTAATCCAGTGCCACACTGTATCAGTGCTGGCCCATCTTCCCAGCTTCTCTTTCTTTGCAATTGATGCATGCTAATCATCCTCAAAAAAGAGAAGAGTGATATCGATGGTGAGTCTGAAAAATATACCCCTCTACCAAGTTGGAAGCTGCCTTGAAGACATTAAGGAAAAATAAAGTCAATACTGTTATACTATAATAGCTAATTGGCTAGTTGGTGATCATTGCTAATCATGCCCAAGTCAAAGAAACACAAGGAAGAAAATGATAGTGAGTCTGAAGAGTTTAATCCTGCTACAAAGAAATCCAAGAGAGATGATGGTGTCAAATAATAATAATTTGTTACATTTATATAGCACTTTCCGGCAGCACTCAAAGCGATTTACATATGAAAGGGGGATTCTCCTCAACCACCACCAATGTGCAGCATCCACCTGGATGATGAGACGGCAGCCATATTGCGCCAGAACACCCATCACACACCAGCTTATTATTGGAGAGGAGACAGAGTGATATAGCCAATTAGTATGGGGGATGATTAGTAGGTCAACGGGCAAGTTTGGCCAGGATGCCGGGGCACACCCCTACTCTTTTTCGAAAGACATCCTGGGATTTTTAATGACCACAGAGAGTCAGGACCTTGGTTTAACGTCTCATCCGAAGGACCACACTGATGGCCATGTGAGAAGGACTATGTGAGATACCTCAGTTGGATTCAACCCAGGAAGAGACTGACAACCGGGTTGTTCTGTACTTGCTGTATGCCGCTCAACTGGGGCACAAGGTAACTGTGGTGAGGACTGCAGACACAGACATTTTCTTCATCCTTCTACACCACGCCCAATCCGTCCCGCTGACCATCTACGTCGACATTGGGATCGGAAAGCACCGGCAGATCCTAAATGTCAGCGAACTGGCAGAATGTAAGGGGGCAGACTACTGCACAATACTCGGCCTCTACATCTTCACAGGGAAAGCTTTACAAGTACCTTTAGAGGCAAAGGGAAGGTTGGGTCTCTGAAAAAGCTGCAGAGTAATCCAAGTACCATGCAGCCTTCAAGTGAGTTTTTTCAAGGCAGATATTCTGTAGCATGTAATGGCAATAACAGTTTTTTTACAGATGCTAGGACACATTTCTCAATACATAGGTCACTTTTGCAAAACTCTTCACACAGTAGTCCTAACCAACTTTCAGCTTGGCAAAGCAGTTCATTTCACATTCAAAATCATGCTGAAAAGAATGATTGGAGAGGATGAGACGCTTACCACCAGATCCAAGGTGGATCTGTCCGGGCTCCTGATCCCACACATCAACTGTGTCAACCACCGTCTGGCCATCCACAAGAGAGCAGCCACACCGATATTCTGGTGTCCCAAGCCCCATGATTCTGGCCAAGGCTGGGAAAAGACTGAAGAGGGTACTCTGGAACCAGTGTGGTCTTGTGGACCTATCTTCCCCACTTCACTCACTGGCTTGCTGGAGGAAACAGTCGAGGAGATGGATGGAGATGGTGAAGACGACAAGGAGCAAGAGATCGATTATGAAGATCAGGGGCCTCATGTATAAAACTATGCGTAGGATTCTTACTAAAAGTCTACGTACGCACAAAAGCCAAAAATGGCATACACCAAAAATTATGAAGACTTATAAAACAAAGCAATGTTCCCTTTATAAATCACATATCACCTGCAAGTGTGCGTACATGAATCATCCTAATATCCCACCCTGCAAGCCCATTCTCCCATCAAGTTTGTTTTTTTATAAATCACAACCTTTGCGTGGGAACTGGCGTACGCCCAAAACAGGGCTGGAAACGTGCGTGCTTTATACATGAGGCCCCTGGGCTGTTTCTCAATTCCAAGAACGCAAAGAACGGACTTGCGTCCTTGTGGAGATTGAACTTGCCAGGGAACCTCGGAAGAACGAACTCAGAAGGTCGCGAGAACACAGAACGCACTTATGAGAATTGAGATGTGTGCGATCTTCCTGTTGGTCACCTGACCTCCGCCATTGTTTTGCCTCAATGACTTCTGGGGCGTAAAGCGATTTCAGCGCGCAAGTCTGCACTCGATGCATCCTCGATATCAAGAACACATCCGGGTATTTTCATGCGTCCTCTGTACTTGCGTTCTTGAGAATTGGAATGAACTTCGACTGTTAATGATAACGTAGAGCGAGGACACAAGAACGCAAGATCGCTGAAGAACGCATATTGAGAAACAGCCCTGCTGTATGATGAATAGACTTCATTGCCCTTGACCTTTTGACCTTTAATTAGAATCACTTTTTTTCTATTTCAGTTTATTCTAATGGGGATTTTTTATACCCTATATATACACATATTTGACTATATGAGTGGTTTTCTCTTTTGTTTCTATAAATATAATACCAAAATAACGGTTTGAATAGTAACTCCTTATTATGGAAGATGTTCAGTTGGACCAACATGTGACAATATTTTAAGTAGGGATCATCAACATTTGCTTCTTAGACATCCTAAAGACTGTAAAAATACAAAAGTTAGAAACCATATATCAATAGGGTCCATAGGGGAGAAGTTCCACTGATCCAAGGTCACAGATTTTTTTTAATTATTCGTGTTTATTTGAGTTTGAATGCACCATACATCATCTAATCATGACAATCCTCATATCTATCAATTCCTTATGCAAAGATTAAGAGAAAATGGGGTGGATTGTGTCTGTAGGATGTATTGTTCAGATTCTATGTAGATTTAAAGTTTACATTTTTCACAGCCGAATATCAAGCACGGTCACAAAAGATGATACAAAAAATCACACATGGGACAATAATTTGCATGGGGAACATCAAAATTCCTTTTCTAGACACCTTAAGGATTACAAAAAACAAGGTTAAAAAATATACCTTTCGGGTGCAGGTGAACCCCCCCTTCCTACCAGACTATAACATTAATCCTCATCTTAAACCTTTAGAAAGACCAATAAAACTACAAGTTATAAGATTTTAGGCTACTGTTTGTGTTTGAGGGAATACAAATGCGTCGTGCTGTCAGTCATTCTTTCTCTCTGTCTATCGCACTCGTGAGGTAGCGTCATGGTTGGATAGCGCAGTTGAAGGGGCGGTATCATTATAATAAGATCCCCTTACTACGTCATGGGTGGAGCGAAATCCGCATGACCTATATATTCACATGCTTGCAGAGAGAGCCTTATCAAAACAAAGTTACAGGGTTGCTATTTTTCATGTTTTCTGGGTTTGGTAGAAGCACTGGGGACCCGATTATAGCACTTAAACATGGAAAAAGTCTGATTTTCATGGAATGTCCCCTTTAAGTCAAATTCTCTCCCACTTGCCCATAGAAAACATTTACTTGTCCCGGACAAGCATCAATGTCGAGACCTGAAGATTATTGGCCATTTATTAGTAACAGGGTTGTAAAATCAATACAAATCTTACATATTGTTGGCTTACTAATGATCAATACATGTAAATTCCAATCAATAATTGAAGGTAAACGAGTTACTTTAGAACAGGGGGTCAAATTGTCTTTATTAGAAGATATTAGTAATTTATTAGAGCATGCTCTAATAGTAATAAGCCATAATTGCTCTCAGTATTGCTTTGCATACAGTGTATATTTGGCTATTGCCATAAATATACCCATGTGACTTACAGTATGACTGGTTTTGTGGTCCAGGGTCACATTTATTAAAGGGGACATATCATGAAAATCTGAGTTTTTTCATGTTTAAGTGCAATAATTGGGTCCCCAGTGCTTCTATCAACCTAGAAAATGTGAAAAAGATAACTTAGTTTTGGTAAACCATTCTCTGCAAGCATGTGAAAAAATAGGTCATTGAAATTGGGCTCCTTTTGTGATGTCAGAAGGGGATAATACCGCCCCTTAATCTGCACTATCCAACCACAGCACTGCCATTTAGTGCAGAGATCAACTCATTTGCATTTAAAAGGACACACCCAAAAAACAGCAAATTTTCTTCACTCCTTCAAAGTGCCAATTTTAACATGTTATAATAAATTATCTATATGGTATTTTGAGATAAAACTTTATACAGTTTGTACTCTGGGGACACCAAAGATTGATTTGACATCATAGAAATGTCCCCTTTAAACAGGCATACAAGTGTAGCTCTTAATATTTACTAAAGTGGGAAACAATTTGAAATAGTTTGCAAACATATTTTTTTATATTTTATAGTTGGAAAAGGAGAAAAAGAAGGAACTTTGATAGATTTTGCTTCTTTAGCTTAAGTCATGCTAAACAATTGAATGCGTAGGATGTTCTGATGAATGTTTCTACAATTTTAAACCAATTAAAACAGGACATACCATATTGAGCATTATGATATCTCCTATTACCATGACCATCTCCTACACCTTTTAACATCTCTGTCCAAACTCTGAGTAAGCAGGCCCTGAAGACCACAGTGTTCAGCCAATACGCTGATCTTGAAAGCTGGCCCATCACATACTGCATCCACATGCATGTTGAGTTACGAGTTTGGCTGTTTGAGTTCACACATGAACGGTTCACTGTTGTTTGGGTGAGAAAAGATTGACTCACACAGGCATGAGGAAGAGCTCCTCTTTACTTAAGGACTTTGCTGTAATCCTGTTTTGAAATGCTGGAAGTTTGGCTCACATATGCAATTCTGGACTAATGATGTCACAGTGACTCATTATCGCATAAATCTGACAATGGCATTTACTTGACAATGTAATCATTTTCAATGGAGACGTGCCACTTCTCCTCTGAGGAGAATTTTAAATGGAAGTATGTTTGTATTAAGAATAGCAGTTTTGACCTTTAAGGATGCTTAAAATACACATACGCCCCTTTTAAATGAGTATGCCCCCAGAATGTAGCTATTAATCACAAAATAGAAATACAACAACATACAGTACACAGATCTTGTGATTGATATATATATACAGGTAACTCAAAATTTTATGATATGAAGGAATAGGAAAATGATGAAGGAGTGAAAAATTGTTTAGTTCAAGGTGGTGGATAGGTTTGACAGAAGCATGATTAAAGATTCAAGGCATTCCTTCTTTAAGGATTTGACAGGTCACTCCTGATTTTCCAAGCGGGATGCCAGAGTCTGTGAATGAAGTTTCCACAAAAAAGTTTTATTTTTAAAGAGTTTTATTTCGGGTGTGGGAATTTTGTATCTGCTCAAAACAACATTCACTCTAAAAATGTCTGGGTTATTTTTTACCCATAATGGGTAAATATTGGACAGAACACACCGCTGGGTTAAAAATGACCCAATGCTGGGTTGTTTTAACCCAACTGCTGGGTTATTATACACCATGGTTGCATAACATCAACCCAACATTGGCTCATTTTTAATGCAGCATGTGTTCTGTCCAATATTTACCCATTTTGGGTCAAAAGTAACCCAGCCGTTTTTAGAGTGTTGTGTTGACCTATTGTAGACTTTAAGAGGAGTTTGTGGCCTTATACTCTGTTCATTTTTGTTGTGATCTCGCTATGCCTTTGATCTAAAGATATAACTATTTATAACATTCCCTAGATAGTCAAAACGTGTATTAAGGACACCAAAGCAATGGAAACGCAAGAAGTTTCTTAAGATACTGGCACTATATACAGTATGTATATTATGAACATTATTGACTGGCAGGCAGTTAATGATCAGGATTCATGGGTCTTGAAGGCACAGACAGTCTGTCGTAAACATATGCAGGCAGCCAGGAGCAAATTGGGATTCTCATGCATAGGCACCCAGAGGCAGAGGCAGATTTACAGTGGAACCATCTGGGTCCATGCATTATTTAATCTTACATATGCCAGGACATGCTGGCACGGCGAACCCCCATATCAGCAAATCCACCAAATGATTTCAATTAAGAGGTACGGTTTTAAGAAATCTGAGCGACCCCAAGCTGTGTCCTTTTGTTGATAATGACTTGTTTTATGTAGTCTACAGTAATCTCAACCATAAATGTTGCATTTATTAGGACATTTATCAAACCAAAGTTTATATAAAGAAGAATTTATTTTCGTATTGGCAGATTAGCTCAGCAAAAGCAGTTCCTTCTTCCCTTTTGTTTTTAAAGAAAGCAAAAACATAATGTCATTTAATGCAGCCATATCCCATAAACCATCCACTCCTCACATTTGTCTGTTTGGCCACTAATTTGGTTAATTCGGTGCTACCAACATTGCTCAGTTTACACTTGAAAGCATTTTTAAATCCATTCCATATATTTCCGCTAAAAATTTGACTCCCCGGATAATGATTATTCATCCCCGGTGTGAAGTTATTTTCTCATGTGTGATTTTTTGTGGTACACTTGCAGTGATAAAGTTTTGTTTGTTTCTTACCAACAGATCTTTTTTATCACCAGGAAACAACTCTTGAAAGTGCGATTTTACAGTCCCTGTACAGTATGTTTTTCATGGTCATTGCTTAAATAAGATGTTCTGCAAGGCCATAAATTTCATCTGGGGGGCAATAAACCAAATTTCTTAAGAGCCATTTATGAGTACACAGAAAAAAGTCTTACTACTATTGTTAGTGTGGCTTGGAGACTGTGACATTATCCTTCCTCTCAAAGTTTCTCTCTGGTTCAAAGCTGACCAAAATATTCTCCTTCAAAACCTTTAATTTATGCAAAGTTGTTGACAATCAAGCCACCATAATACATTTTAAACACAATGGGCCCTATTTTAAAGTGCATTGTCTAAAGCGCACTGCGCACGGTCTAAATGGGCGTGTCTGATGCCACTTTTGCTAATTTAAAGACGGTAAAAATGGTTTGTGCGCCAACCGCACAGTAGAAAAGGGTTGTTCATATTCTCCTAATGAGTAATGGGTGTGTTTTGGGCGTAACGTGCAATAAACAAATGAGAGTCTTATCTCTCATCCCCTTCAAAAGCCAGTTGCGCTGGCGCTATGTCTAATCCTTATTTAGATGACAGACTTTGTAAACTGAAAAACTAAGCGGAGGAAGAAGACCCCCAGTTTAAGAATAATGTTAAATTTTTTTTTTTTTTTTTTTATTTACATTTTTTGATTAAAAGCTTTAAAAGCCTTTTTCTTTCAGTCATAGAAGTACAAATAGCAGGCTTTTAGTTGCTGTAAATGTATTGATATCCTACATAATCATTGTAATCTCATAAAATAATTTGCAAATATGCAAGAAAAGGTTTGTACTCTAAAAATACAAACAAGAGATAAATAATTTACAAATGTGCGGAGAGTCGAAGCACTCGGACAGCGCCATGGTTTTTTTAAAAGCATTACTTAAAATGTTTTTCATCTCATCATATCCACAGGTACATAGTCTTCATATACAACTAATCTGTGGGGTAGCATTTAAAAAACATTTAAAAATAGATGCATTTGTTTAAAGCAAAGCATTTTAACTTACCAGGCTACAGGTGAAGCAGCTCTTTACGCCTTCTAACGTCTCATAATCAGTCCTCATTTATGTCCAAGAGACTCAATAATAATCTTTTACATTTCAATCCTTTAATTTTTCATATTTAAAAGGATTTTTGTGCTGCTGCGCATTCATGTATGTGATAAGCAAACCCGCGTTGTCGTTCCGTTTATAGGGACATATTACTAACGCGCTCTTTAAATAACAAAAAACAGACTTTAGACTTTAGACCAGGTTTTAGTTGGTCAATGGCGTAGTCTATTTAAGTTGAGACCGTTCAGACCAGAACGCACATGGGCGCAAAAGGGGGCGCAAATGCATTTGCTCTTTAAACAACGTGGCGCTAAATGTGAAAATGATTGCGTTGGGTTGAAAACTAGCAAAAGACACTTGCGTCGCGCATTGCGCTGCATTGCGCCAGGTGTATGATAGAGCCCAATGAATGTACGCTAGGTAACGTTATAATTGCTAACATAGCTGACTCATGGAAAAAATCATCAATTTGTGTCATGACCCATTTATTAATGAATCAGCATCATCTGTAGAAATGAAAGCGACAAAAGAATCACTTCATCTGATGTTTATAGTGAAAAAATAGGTAATTGAAATTTGGCTCCCCTTGTGATGTCAGAAGGGGATAATACCACCCCTTAATCAGCACTATCCAACCACGCCACTGCCATTTAGTGCAGAGATCAACTCATTTGCATTTTAAAGGACACAAAAACAGCACTTTTTTTGCTCACACCTACAAAGTATCAATTTTAACATGCAATAATAAATTATCTATATGGTATTTTTATGCTAAAACTTTACATATGTACTCTGGGGACATCAAAGATTTATTTGGCATCTTAAAAAAGTCTTGTGAAATGTCCCCTTGTGGAAAACTTATTATGTAATAATCTTTTAATATAGTTGTTTAGTCAAACTCTTCAGATTGTAGCTGAGAAAGTGCAGTAGTGCACTTCAGCATTTGATTCAAGCATCTTAAATGGGAGACCACATTGACTTCTGGCATTGTATCCTACCCACACATTTTCAACATTCTCAACTGGATAAAATTGCGTGTGGGAAAACCTCCATGACCTAAACTGGAGAGTTGTTGCCAACAACTTAAGTATAATAAAGAACGCAGACAGATGATTTTTACTGGTTGTCCAACATTAGAAGAACATGTCGATGTTTGATGTGATGAACTTCACCTCCTTCGCTAGGAGACCTGTATGAACCCAATACATCTCCTTAAAATGGTCTTGGTGGTTGAAAGCATTTGCAAACATTGTTAAGAAATTTGAAGTGAGTTCTGACACATTATTGGTTTGAAGATGCATCTATGTTTTTGACCTAAGCGTTTATGTAAGTCTCAAAATAATATTTTGAGAAAGTGCGCCATCGGAAAGGGAGTGATTGTGTATTTTTTTAGCAGTGCAAATACTCTTGAAGATCTGTAATGATTGTAATATTATTATTTTTTCATCATGTCATAGAAAATAGGCTCATTGTGTCCTCTTGATGAGCCGCTGCCCAGAGACTGGAAATGCTACATGTCTCCTCAGGGGCGGAGATACTACGTCAACACCGTCAGCAATGGTAAGAACCTCTAACTGTTTTCATAATATCAGACTGATCTAACAGAAAGACGTGTTATAGTCATGAAAAAATGTATTAATTTATACATTTACATGACACAAAGTGCAGCTTTTTTTTCATGCCTTGAGCGCGATTGTCTTTTTCGTGTCACTTGCACAAATTTCTATAAATAGTTTTTCATGTCCGTGGCGTGACTTTCTTTTTCGTGTCATTTTATGTAATGTTTTCTCTTTTTTTTCCCTATTTTTAAATCATTGTCGCTTGGGGTGACTATAACACGACTTTCCATGAGATCATGTTGCATTATATTTGTAGAGAGTTTTGTAATATTTCAAAACAAGAATTACTAAGAAAGTACCATGATTTCACACAAAACCATTGTGCAACGACAATGTTTTCCGCAATGTCATCTATTCGGTTTTAAGAGATGATGACGTGTAACATCACAAAGTCAGTCTGAGTCTGATAGTGAACAAAAGATCACTCCATGTATGTCGTCCTGGTACATCCCCGTCTGCTGAATGGATCAGAAGCTTGGTACTGATATCCCCACTTCTCTTTACATTGAGTCTAAACAATCAGCATTGTACCTATAAAGAGATATCAGTCATCCCACAATGCCATGCGCTCTCACCCCATCCAAAAACGTTCGAACTATGCATTATTTAAATGACTACACACAAAAAATTGTGCTAAAAAGTGGTTCATTGGTTTGTAATCCTATAAGAACCACATGGAGTGCTACTGTATATAGCACCTATCTTTAGTCAAATGGTGCATAAGAGGTGTTGATTCTACATAAGTTGTAAATCCAAGTTGATTAAGCTTAAATATTTAAGGATTTTTTTTAATAGTGAATCCAATGAACCATGTTTAGTGCTATTTAGCACAATTTTTTAGATGTACAAAAGGCTGATAAAAAAGCTTTGCAAAGCTGCTTTTCTCACCTTAGCTGACTGCTTGAGGTCTCTGGGTGATTTTGTCACGTTTTAGATGTGACGCCTCTGAGGTGTTCTTGCTCATAGTGTGCAGAAATAACACTTTTCATACTAATACAGTATGATGCTAAGACAAACATAACTATTATGTGTTGTAGTTGCTAGGTCAAGTCAACAATTTACAGTGTATGTCCATACAAAATCAGCATTCTGATTTGTTTATAACCATAATACATAACCATGTTAACAAAACAAGCAGCTTTTTGACAGTAAACAGACTATAAAAAAATCCATAGACTTTAAGGAGGGACTGGAGCCAAACGTGGATAATGACAACAGAGAGACTGACAGCATTCTTACAACATCGGAGCAAAAATCACTTAGAACACCTTAGCAGCTGTATTACAATGCCATGGCCAGGGTTGCCAGCTCTGTGTAACAAAACAAGCCCAATGGTCAATCAAACCTAGCCCAACACAAGGCCAATGACCCTAGTACAAACTGTAAAACTCAAATTATCCCACTCTCATAACTATAAAACTTACTGTGCGTTCACACCAGACGGGGAAGAGATGGCAAAATTTGCACATAGTTGGATGCTTGAACATTTAGAGTTTACTTACTAAATTTTAGTCATTCGAGACATTTGCGTCATGGTAGCGGCTTGAGTAAACTTACCAGATTGTTCAACCTCCTCACTCACTTTCTTCCAAATGTAATTACGTCACTACTAGAGCAAGCTTGGTTGGCGAAAATCCGCCAAAGTTCAGATTTTTAACGCTCTATTCATGTGGAATGCGGCGTCTGCGCCGCGCCATTTTCGCTAACCGCGCCGCAGGATGCCTATTCGCGTCTTTGCATTGACTTAACATGTAAATCATATAATGTAAATTATATAATCAACCAATCACATGGCAGTTGTTTCAATGCATTTAGGGCTGTGATCCTGGTCAAGACAATCTCCTGAACTCCAAACTTAATGTCAGAATGGGAAAGAAAGGTGATTTAAGAAATTTTGAGCGTGGCATGGTTGTTGGTGCCAGACGGGCCGGTCTAAGTATTTCACAATCTGCTCAGTTACTGGGATTTTCACGCACAACCATTTCTAGGGTTTACAAAGAATGGTGTGAAAAGGGAAAAACATCCAGTATGTGGCAGTCCTGTGGGCGAAAATGCCTTGTTGATGCTAGAGGTCAGAGGAGAATGAGCCGACTGATTCAAGCTGATAGAAGAGCAACTTTGACTGAAATAACCACTCGTTACAACCGAGGTATGCAGCAAAGCATTTGTGAAGCCACAACACGCACAACCTTGAGGCGGATGGGCTACAACAGCAGAAGACCCCACCGGGTACCACTCATCTCCACTACAAATAGGAAAAAGAGGCTACAATTTGCACGAGCTCACCAAAATTGGACAGTTGAAGACTGGAAAAATGTTGCCTGGTCTGATGAGTCTCGATTTCTGTTGAGACATTCAGATGGTAGAGTCAGAATTTGGCGTAAACAGAATAAAAACATGGCTCCATCATGCCTTGTTAACACTGTGCATGCTGGTGGTGGTGTAATGATGTGGGGGATGTTTTCTTGGTACACTTTAGGCCCCTTAGTGCCAATTGGGCATCTTTTAAATGCCACGGCCTCCCTGAGCATTGTCTCTAACCATGTCCATCTCTTTATGACCACCATGTACTCATCCTCTGATGGTTACTTCCAGCAGGATAATGCACCATGTCACAAAGCTCGAATCATTTCAAATTGGTTTCTTGAACATGACAATGAGTTCACTGAACTAAAATGGCCCCCACAGTCACCAGATCTCAACCCAATAGAGCATCTTTGAGACGTGGTGGAACGGGAGCTTCATGCCTTGGATGTGCATCTCACAAATCTCCATCAACTGCAAGATGCTATCCTATCAATATGGGCCAACATTTCTAAAGAATGCTTTCAGTATCTTGTTGAATCAATGGCAAGTACAATTAAGGCAGTTCTGAAGACGAAAGGGGGTCAAACACAGTATTAGTATGGTGTTCCTAATAATCCTTTAGGTGTAAGTATAAATAATCATAAACACAGTCTGTTTTTAAAAATATAATCATCATGCCTAGAAATGGACACCTTTAACCTGCGGACAAAAAACAACCAGGGGCAACAGTTTAAAAGTAGCACAGTTTTGCAGGAAAACCATGGACTTGGCAACCAACTTAACATTAAAGGCCCAGGAATACTTCACTTGCACTCAAATTTTAAGACTGGGTGTTCGGACGACCCCCGACCCTCCTGAAGACAAAACTTACGTCATAGGGGTGGTGTGGGAACGTGAAAATATACTTTAGGCTTAAGGTGGCAAGTTGTGCAAAGCTAGCAGCACTCATGTTTTCTCTAGAAACTAACAATACTATTCAAACTATTTGATAATCAATATCATGAATGCGTTCGAAACCTATTACTGAACCGGGGTGAATAATTACACCCATTAAAATTTTAAGACTGGAAGATTTGGTTCTTTTAATAAACACCTTTATTTTCAGAAGTAGATTTATAGTTTCCATTACTAGCATTTCCATGGTTTCCATCGGCATCTTACAACCAACCTTCATCTCCCCCTTCAAACTGTGAAGTGAATTAAATATTTGCTCACCATTTTCAAGTTTGGTTGTTAAAGTTGGTGAAGCAAGAAAACAAAACAACCCTCCAGCCAACCAAATAAGTTAGCATACAATGAGTAATAAGTAATGTCTGGTGTTTCGTCTAGCCATCCAAATCCATTCAAGCCTGTTTAATGATTATTGAGACATTATTAACTTATCTACTTAACTTCATGTCTTACTCAATTACAAATAACCCTCAAAGCAAACATAAAGAGGGTTAAACATCTATAGAGGTACTGGTTTATGTTGGATTTGTTGTTTGTCATGTTTTCAGGGGAGGTGTTGTGTTGAAGTTCATGTCATTTAAACAGACGGTTGCTATGTTGGGTGATCACCATGGTAATGCGTGTGTGGGGGAACACTGTCACTGGGTTGCCGTGTCTTGCGTGATTTCCTTCCTCTTCACAGTTGTCATGTTTGTAGATGTGCGTTCTGCCTGACTTACACATAATTCAAAAATAAACTACTAGTCAAAATCTCAGTTATGTTGAGGAAATCCTTGAACAGTGTGTGCAAAATAAATGACAGATGTAAAGGATGTATTAGGGTGTAAAATAACTTTTTATTTATATAAAAAAAGTGTCTGAAACACCGTGTCATTGGTAGGACAAGAAAGATAGCTCACCCCGAAAATGACACATCACTTTGAAGATCTAATTTTTGAAGAAACACATTTTTTTATAAAGCTTTGCTCTATGATCTGTCCATATCAAGATACCAGACAGAAACAGAGTAGTGCTCCATACTACAGCATTGCATAAGCAACACAAAAAGTCATGCGTTCAAACCCAGGAAACACACATGCTAATAAATAAATGTTTACCTTGTAATGCATTACAAGTCACTTTGGATAAAAGCGTCTGGCAAATCTGTAAATGTAAAATAATTGTTTTAGATGTTTTTAGAGTTTCTGTAAATCAGATCAATGCAAATTAAAGTATTACATCAAATAGTTCCCAGAATATTGTTTTTGGTTCCCAGAGCGTTTTTTAAGCTTTGTTTTTGGTTCTCCAGGAAGGTTTTCTTTATGGAGCATTCTGGAGCCTGAAACCAATGTTAGGGGAATGTTCCCCAAACCAGAAACCACTAAAGTATTTTGTGGTTTGAAGAGAATGACCTAAAAATAACCATTAGGGACCGTTCTGCATAAGTTATTCTTAGTTTATTTAAAAATAACCATCCTGCGACATTCCCAGAACGTATGATTTGGTTTTCCAAAAAAAGTTAACCAAAAACTAACGTTAGGGGAACGTTCTGTGTTTGCTGGGAGTTCACTTTGAATACTAAGACTGTAAACTGCTATCATGGCAATTTTAAATTATTTTAATAATAATTTTTACATTTTACTTACATTAAGGAGTTGTGCACACCAAAACTTTAAACGGGACTGAAACGCATAAACAACGTCGAATGCCAGCTGTTTTTTAGCTGAGCGCTTTGGTAGCTGTGATACTATAGCTGTGAGCCGATTGGTTGCTGTGGTAATGTCCCGCCCCTCCTCCACTGTGATTGGACGGCCGCGTGAGAACTGACATTGACGAGCGAAGCTTTTCATTCAAAGTTGAATATTTTCAACTCACGGCGCTCAGCGCTGGGCGCGGAAAAAACGTCAAGCGCCGGTTTTCAGCGCGGAAGAAAAACGCTAGCTGCTGGGTTATTTGAAAAACACAGAGCTTCCTTTGGAAACAATTGAAAACATGCACCGGCCGCGGGCGTAAAAGCTTTGGTGTACACGCCCCCTTAAAGGTGGTGTATGAATTTTAGCGTCATCTGGTGCTGAGATTGCGAATTGCAACCAACAGCTCACCCCTTAACTCTTTCCCCGCCATTGACGAGATATCTCGTCAATTAAGAGAAAACGCTTCCCCGCCAATGACGAGATTTTCCGTCTTTTCGCAATACCGCTTTTATCCACCAGGTGGACTTCTGCAACTTATACAACCCGGAAGTATTGCCCTCTGACAAGCTGCTGAATGTCCGTGTCTGTTTTAAAGATCGCTCTGAATGGGAACTCTATGAAAAGTCCGTCACAATAATGGAATTATCTCTGCTTTTTGCTCAAAATGTGGTGTTTTTGCAGAAACCTACCCATATTCAAAAGCTGATTTCAAAAGAACTACTCAAGGTAGGATGAAACGGTTTTTTTTTGTTTGAAAGCAGAGGGTCTGTTCTTTCATTTGGTATATCGTATGTTTATATATCTGAAGAAGAACATTTTCTGGAGGGCATTAAACTTTGGTGAAAATCATGAAAAACGCTGGCGCTGGCTGGCAACTTTTTTAAAAAATGCTGGCGGTGAAAGAGTTAATTTCAAAACCGCCACAGGACAAACATGTCATCGTCTGAGACAACGTAGGGCTGAAACGCAATCTATAAAGCAGTTTGTCCATTTAGGGCTACTGTAGAAACATGACGGTGACTATGCGAGGGGACTCGCAATGTATGTAGATAAAATGGCAATAAAAACAATACAGTTCATTATTTAAGTTTTTATCCACCACTGATAATATAGTTTTGGGTATTATATTATTCTTTCAAGAGATCATTCTAAAAGTTACATAATGCACCTTTAATATATCTATTAAAATCTTAACGTACATTTAAACACCCAGAACAACATGTACGTACATAACAAGTATTAAAGGGAACATTCTATGAAAATCAGACTTTTTTTTAAGTGCTATAATCGGGTCCCCAGTGCTTCTACCAACCCAGAAAACATGAAAAATAGCAACCCTGTAACTTTGTTTTGGTAAGGCTCTCTCTGCAAGCATGTGAATATATAGGTCGTGCAGATTTCGCTCCCCCCATGACGTAGCTAAGGGATCTTATTATAATGATACCGCCCCTTCAACTGCGCTATCCAACCATGACGCTACCTTGAGTGCGATAGACAGAGAGAAAGAATGACTGACAGCACGACGCGTTTGTATTCCCACAAACACAAACAGTAGCCTACAATCTTATAACTTGTAGTTTTAATAATCTTTCTACGTTGAATTAACGTTCTAAATGATTAACGTTATCTTAGTGCAACAGAGAGAGAGCGAGTGAGTGAGAGAGAGAGAGTGAGTGAGAGAGAGAGAGAGAGAGAGAGAGAGAGAGAGAGAGAGAGAGAGAGAGAGAGAGAGAGAGAGAGAGAGAGAGTGAGCGAACGAACAGAGAGAGAGAGAGTGAGCGAACGAACAGAGAGAGAGAGCAACGCGACGGTTCGCTTTCAAGTATGTTGTTTAATATGTTTCTCTGAAGTTTATATGAATGAACACGAGGATTAATGCACTCCATGACACAGAGTGAGAGAACAACACGTATTCACTATCATACACAATAAGCATATTATGTTGTTTAATGTTTCTCTCAAGTTTTCAAATGAATACGAGGAGTTACAAGAAAGAGAGTGAGAGACTGACAGAAACGCGAATGTGTTCAATATGTGTACACAATAAACTTAAACATGTCATTTGATCTGTTTCTCTAAAGTTTAAGCATTAAACGTGTTGTTTTATTACAGATCATTTAAATGTGCTCGTGTGGTTTGGTCAAAAAGTAAACTTCTGAGTGTTTGTGATAGTGTATTTTATTGTAACATGCTGAAAATCATTGTGCCTGTTTAAAACACTGGCAGCATGAGACCTAAAAGTCTTTATTTTTATGTTCCCCATCTGCTGATAAACATGTATTTAGTATGCATAAAACAGATTGACTTTTTAAACTGGTTCAAATATATAATGCTGAACATCGCTTACTAACTTCTTTCGTGAGAGAATCTTCCTCGATGCTCTGTCATGTCTGTCAGTCCCAACCACAAAATAACCCAAAAGCTTTTGGGTCCTTTTAGGGGTGTCTGAGATCACTTGGTTCGTTCACATATAGACGGTTTCATCGGACGCACGTGATACACGTCTGGATCCGAACCTTACTTCCGGTTTTGTTTTTTTAATGGTCTAACTAGTTGCTAAACTGATCTCTTGAACAAATGCCTCGTCAAAAATAACAAATGTTTTGGTTTCCTAGGTAATCTATGTGTTGTTGTTTTGCTTGTTATATAAATAAACTACGTTTAAAGTACTTTGTTGTTAGCGGAGTTTACTGGAAGTTACTGCGGACCGCGACAGCCGCTTGTTTATGTTGCTACTGCTGAAACCGTCTATACTGAACTGCTCTGAGAGCGTTTGGAGGGCTCCAACGAACTAGGTGTGAAAACTAGTTTAAAGTTCATTTAAAGTAAATAATGAGACTAATCAGGTTCATAGATGACTGTTGCTTGGTAACCATTTCTTCGGCATAGTCCTATAGCTCAGTCAAATACCCTTAGATGTTTGTCAAGCTGTTTTCTAACATACTTTGTAAAATCAATATGTGATATGCATTTTGATTATGTAAGCATTATCAGGATGAAAACGTGGTTATGCCTCATTGTAGACAATAAATCTAATCAGAGATTTTAAAGGCATTCAAGATATTGTTTATTGATGGTTTGAGAAGCACAATATTCTTAGCATTGCTTAGGAATATAGCATCCGGACAAGTTATGTACTCTACAAATTGGAGAAAAGGTGTTGCTTAACAAATATTTAAGTAGTAAATGTTTTTATCAGTTTTTAAGCATAAATAAACAAAATATTCAGACACAAAGACTATGCATTTGAAAAATGGATTGGTTATGTTTGACCCATAATGGGTAAATATTGGACAGAACACATGCTGGTTTAAAAATGACCAAATGTTGGGTTGTTGTCATGCAACCATGGGTTATAACAACCCAGCAGTTGGGTTAAAACAATCCAGCATTGGGTCAATTTTAACCCAGCGTCAGCGGTGTGTCCAACATTATGGGTCAAAAATAAAAAGAAACATTTTAAGAGTGTGGGTATTCCTTACAACACATTTTTAGGTTAATTTCACTTGAATGTTTTAGATTTATGAATTTTATACACTTGAAAGTAAATGAACTAATATTTTCTTTTTGACTATGGCCAAAACTCAAAATATCAAGTTCTGTATACTTCATTGTTTAAGTAAAGACAATATCTGGGTTAATGGATGAAATTGCAATTGCATTTTCATAATCTCTGATTGCATTCTCCATCATGTCCACACAAACAGCCAGACTGACAAATACAAACTGACAGATCTTTTTTTCATCCTTGTCATTTAAGCTAAGGATGTCTGTCTTGGGTAATACCTCATTCAATATAGAGCAATAAAAATGTAATACTTCGATATCTAGCACTCATTCTGGCCTTACAATAGAAACAAGCTTTGTGCGAGAGCTTTGGTTCAATAGTAATTTGGTTCAGTAGTTATTCATTTGTATTATTTACCTATTTGCTTGATCTGCAGCCTCTTTATAGGCACACATCCAATTTATGACTTTTTAAATTCCACTTTGCTATTTTGCATCTTATGTCATTGCGATAAAGCTATAATGTACTACAAAGGTACATAAAAGTACCAGTGAAATAGTACACTAGTTGAAAAAAACTCTCGCCATGTACTCTTCATGCACTGGACCTTTGTGGACATAGCTTGATGGAGAGATGTGTGATGTATGATTTGATTTACTGTAAACAAAATTACAGCTTCAAAGTCAAAACAATACAATCACATCCCAAAACAATTTGTAACTTAACTCAATTATAATTTTTTTAAACATCCGTATCGATTGTTACCGAAAGCGTGTTTTATTTTGGGACAAGGAAAGAGAATCGGATTGTACCTGTACATATCTTATATGCATTAAGTTATTACCGATGTTACTGTACATGTATTGAGCTTTACAGTTATCCCTGCAGTAAAAAGACAGATGATGTTATTAACAGGAAATGCTCTTGTGTCTCTTTTCTTTTTCAGAAACAACTTGGGAGAAGCCATCCAGTGTTCCTGGCACCCCCAAAACTCCATTAAAACACAAAAATTCCCTACCTACAGGTAAAAGTGCTCTTAAAATCTGTTTATACAGACGGTATTCAATATTTAATGTTTAAATTTAGAAAAATGCCTTGACTCTACACTGCAAAAAAAGGCTTTATTCTCAGAGGCCACATGAATGGGGGGAATAAAAAGATACAGATGATATGTCTAAACAGAATGGAAAGCATTCTCTCATAGTTTTTGGCCAGAGGCGCTTTATCTCTGCTACAGGGTGCATTGGATTCCACAGAGGCCCGTCTGATAAAACAGATTTCCTCTGTTTCTATTTTATCCGTCACTTGGGACACTGAAACCACATGGTCACATGTATCTACTGTAGCATTGGATAGCAACAACCTTCACAACACATACATTTGATGAACTCAATTATTTTTATATTTAGGGTCTTAGCACATGCTTTCTTACCAAAAGGACCAAAATCTTTAATACCTGATAGATGTCACCAAAATGGTCTCTGTGACACACTATGCTTTGTATACAGAAACAAACCAGCCTAGTCAGGGAGCAACCTGCCCCTTTTCTCAATCTTTTGGCATATTTTAGTTTGAAGTTGTGTCTTTGGAAGGAATGGGTTTGGTTAGAGCAGTGTTTTCCAGAAAGTTTAGATGTCTCTTTATTTAACACACCTGATTTAACTCATTAGCTTGTTAGGGTGACATGTTTATCATTCTGGAGGGAGGCTGATGAGTGTCAGGTGTTTTTTTTTTTGGGGGGGGGTACTCAATGACCAGTATTGGGATTCATGGGTTAGAGGAATTGATAAGCCTGTAAGTTAACTCTTGTTAGCATTGCATTGTGAGCGAATCTTTCAAACATGGTAAGGAGCGTCACATTTCCGGCTGACGTCAGAGGTATTCAGGCCAACCACAACGTACAGATTATCTGGGCAATCAGGGACACAGAGTTTTTTAAATTAATAAGATTTGTACAAAATCGATGCGTTTCAGTATGTGGAAAATAAGGTGTTTTTAAACCATAAACCACGTAAAGGCGTTGTATTTTTCAAACACACAAAATAACGTTGTTTTTAGCAATGAAATAGGTGCTAGGGGTGGGCAATACAGCCTTAAAATTATATCATGATATTTTAAGAATTTTTGCGGTAATTATATTTATGATGGTATGAAAAAATTATGGAAAAGGAAGGGCAAATTCCATCCAATGAGCTGTCATTGATGACAGAATACCTCATTCAAAGTGTAAATCCATTGTCAGAAATAGCATTAAAGTAGTGACACAGTCACACAGCATGAGTCAAATTTAAACAAAGTACAAACTAGATATGAAATACTATGAAAATTTTACATTACTATGACACTACCACAGATTTTCAGTAATTTTCACAGATCCCAGTTACTTAAAGGAATAGTCCATTTTCTTAAAAGAAAAATCCAGATAATTTACTCACCACCATGTCATCCAAAATGTTGATGTCTTTCTTTGTTCAGTCGAGAAGAAATTATGTTTTTTATATTTTTCTCATTTTAATGGACTTAAATAGACACCAACACTTAATACTTAACTCAACACTTAACAGTTTTTTTCAACAGAGTTTCAAAGGACTATAAACAATCCCAAACGAGGCATAAGGGTCTTATCTAGCGAAACGATTGTCATTTTTGACAATAAAAAAACCAAATATACACTTTTAAACCACAACTTCTCGTCTAGGTCCGGTCCAGCGCGACCTAACGTAAATGCTTAGTGACATAGAAAGGTCACGTGTTACATATATGTAACGCACATTTGCGGACCATTTTAAACAATAAACTGACACAAAGACATTAATTAGTATCATTCACATACAACAACGTCGAAATGGTCCTCTTTTTGAACATTTGTAAACACTGGGGCGGAGTTTCGCGTTCGTCCTCTGTGACCTCTTGACGTCATGACGTAAATGCACCATACGTCATCACGTCGCTATATCATTGATATCATGATATGACTTTTTTATCATGTAAAAAATTATACCGGTATTATCATGAACGGTATGACATGGCACTTCCCTAATAGGTGCTCTTTAAAAAGTCATAATATGTACCATTAGGTTATAGATTATAGATTATGTAGTATAGATGGTTTCATCGGACGCACGTGCTTAAGCCTCTGGTCGGAACGTTACTTCCGGTTTCTGTTTGTTTAATGGTCTGACTAGTTGCTAAACTGAAGTCTTGAACAAATACCTCGTCGAAAGTTACAAATGTTTTGGTTTCCTAGGTAATCTACGTGTTGTTTAATTTGCTTGGTGTATAAATAAACTACTTTAAAAGGACTTTGTGGTTATTTATTTTTAGCGGAGTTTACCGGAAGTTGCATTGACCACGAAAGCCGCTTGTTTATGTTGTTACTGCTGAAACCTTCTATACATTTGGTTCCAGTATGTATCTCTGAGGTACTAATATGAACTCTTTAGGTCCCGATCTGTACTTTTTGAAAGGTACAGCCCCAGTGATAGCTGAGGTGTATTTTGATGATTTTTTCTGACAGTGTAGGTTGGCAGAATCCCACATGAAAATACTATAGTATATACTATAATATTTACTATAATATTATATAGTATAGTATATAGTATATACTATAATATTTACCATATATAGCTACTATCATATTTACTATAGAAAATTGTCGGTACTATAGTGTTTTCGAACCATACAATATATTAGATATTAAAGTATACTCTACTGTTTATACTACAGCGTGATTACTATAATACACTATAGTATACTGCAGTTTACTGTAGTTAATACTGTAGTATAATAACGTTTTTATGTGGGACTTGAGACATTCTTGACAGCATGTTATTGAAGCAAAGAAAGTATTTACAACTTGGCAGTGGTAATTTGTAGATAAACATTTTTTACATGCTGACTGTATAGGTTATAATATGAATACCAATAATGAACTATACTTTAGTATTGATGAATCTGTCTCTGTAAATGAATCTTTATAAAGCTAGCAGATTCACATGGAGGAGTTGTAATGGTTTCATGGGTCCATGGTGTTTCCTTGCCTTGGACCAAAATAGCACTTCAGCATTGTCTGTGACCACAATAGGGTAGTTTTAGGACTAACAGTTTTGAATCAAGGTAATGATTCAACCTTTGACCCTGGCATAGAGGATACTGTGGCACTTTGTTGGTTACGAGGCACTGAAACTCTGGTTAGATGTGCCTATCTATATGAGTCACCTTTTGTATATTAACCACTTCCTGTTATTCAAGATATTTTAAAACAGATCTCTATTCTCATATCTTTGGTGCAAAGTTACTTTCTGGTGGTCACTTTCAAATGTTTACTATTCGTCCAACCATTAGACTGGCCTGCTTTTCACAGGACAACCACAGATTTGTGGTCCACCACTGCAGCAGTGGGAATGCAGCAGTATTCACTTTGGGTTCTAAAGGTCCCTTAAAAGAAAACCACCACCGTTTTTAAATATTTTACTTTGTACTTACCTCAACTTAGACAAATTAATATATAGGCTACCTATCTTTTCATGTAACTACTCATGTAACATAGGGAAAACATGGAAGTGCTTGGTGGCTTCTAAATTCATCCCTGTTTGGATCCTAAAGAATGAATGGGGCTAGGCTAAATGCTAACACATTCACAATGCGCTGTACAAAGATTAAGTGCACGCATTGAAAAAAGGTAGGTATGTATTAATTCGTCTAAGTTGAGGTAAGAACATAGTCAAATATTGAAAAACTGTGATGTTTTCCTTTAATATGAGAAATTCACTTTGAACATAATTGTGTGTCATCTGTGTGTGTACGCAACCATCCTGTAATGCTAAAAATCTGCCACCTCCTTTTTTTAAATCCCCATAAAGCCTCAACATTCTCATAGGACAAGCTGTTGGTGTTTTCTCAGCAAACTGACATCACTTTGTGCAGGCCCCGCCCACAACTTTTGAAAGACCACATTAAGTCACGGTTTCTATTTTAAATCTTCTTTACATAAATGTTCTTTTTTATGATTGTCTTATTAAAAACTCTTATGTTTTCGATATAGATTAATAGTAAACAGGGAGGGAAGCAGCAGCTCAATTGCATTTAAAGAGACACACACAAAAAAAATTTTTTGCACACACAAAAATTAGCCGTTTCAACATGGGATAATATATGATCTTTATGCGTGGTTTCACAGACAAGGCTTTGCTAAAGCAAGGACTAGGTCTTAGTTAAATTAAGGTGTTTAAGCATCTTTTATAAACATACCTTAGAAAAAGAGACAAATCAATGGCACTGGCATATTTTAAGATTTTTAAAGTTATTTTCATGTGACTATGTGATTTAGTCTAGGACTAGCATTAAGCCTTGTCTGTGAAACCAGGGATTTGGACCTGAAACTTTACAGGCACATTCCAGGGTCACCAGAGACTATCATTACATCTCAAAAAATTGCGATATTAGGTGACCTTTTAGGGTAGAACAATTTAAATAATAAAAGAATGGTAATGTTTAATCAGTTTTCTCTTATTTGACTGGTTTGTCCTGTATATTGACTCATTTGGCTTGTACACTAGGGGTTTGAGACACTGTAAAGCTGCTTGTCACCATGTCACTGCTTGTTAAGGCTCTTTCATATGGTTCGCAGGGGTAGCCCACAGATTTGTGGTACACTACTACAAAGTTCAATTAAATTCAATTTTATTTATATAGCGCTTTTCACAATTGTTATTTGTTGCAAAGCAGCTTTACATGAGTAGATGTAGGGGAGAACACAGAAAATCAATAGATAATATAAGAAGTAGAATATAGCGGCTAAGGTTAAACCGTACAAGCGAGCGTATTAATAATGTAACGTATACAGTAAATTGCTAAGTTAAGCCAAAGTTGGCTGACTCTCCCGGGGACGAAAAAAACCCCTAGGAGAAAACCCGGTGGGAAAAAACTCCTAGAAGGACAAAAACCCTTGGGAGAAATTAATATATATTTATATAGACATGGTAGGGATAGGAAGCGGGTAAGCCGATTAAACTGGTTCAGCCGGTGGTCGTTGGTCGCGCATCGGCTGGGCATCACGTTGAAGGACAGCCAGTAGATCAGTGGTGCGATGATCTTCACAGCAACAGGAACTGGGTCTGTTTGTCTCATTGTCCTCGGGGTCGAGGATGAGACAGGGAGACAAAAACAGAGTTCTATTAGCGTAGGGGCCGTTCGCATGTAATGCAAGTGTCATACAGTATAGTGGTTTAAGTCAGCTCGGTTCCAGACATGCTAACTATTGCGGCAATAGTATATTACCCATATGAGGTATGTGAGTGCTTTGTTCTAGACAAAATAACTACTGCGGGAAAAGTACATTTACTGAACATTTTATGTGAATGCTTTGTTAAAGAAGAATGTTTTAAGTTTAGATTTAAATTGATCAACTGTGTCTGATACTCGAACATTATTTGGTAAATCATTCCAGAGCTTAGGGGCCAAGTAGGAAAAGGATCTACCACCTTTAGACACTTTTGATATTCTAGGGATAATTAAGTGACCAGAATTTTGTGATCGCAGTTTACGTGATGGATTGTATTCTGATATTAGTTCTTTAATATACGAGGGCGCTAGGCCATTTTAGTTTTTTAGGTGATTAGTAATATTTTAAATTGTATGTGATATTTAACTGGTAGCCAGTGTAAAGATGCCAGAATTGGACTTATGTGGTCATACTTTTTAGATCGAGTAAGCACTCTTGAGGCGGCGTTTTGAACCAGCTGTAACTTGTTTACCTGATTTGCATGGCATCCCCCGAGTAACGAATTACAATAGTCTATTCTAGAGGTCATAAAAGCGTGGATAAGCTTTTCTGCATCTGATGCAGACATCATATGACGTATTTTTGAAATATTTCTAAGATGGAAGAATGCTGTGCGGCAGACGTTGGAGATATGACTATCGAAAGATAGATTGCTGTCGAACATTACGCCTAAATTCTTAACTGTTGAAGATGGCACCACCGTGCAGCCATCTATGGGCAACTTGTAATCTGACATATTATGTTTGGAGCAATTTGGTTCAATAATAAGTATCTCAGTCTTATTGGAGTTTAGCATAAGAAAGTTATGTGCCATCCAGTCACTAATATCGCTAATGCAGCTTAGAAAACTGGTGGGTTTCGCTAGGATGTGACGAGATGTAAAGCTAGGTATCATCCGCATGTGAGGGATTGCAGGACAGATGAACCCAAATGCAAACGATGTCGGGGAAAACACTTTATTTTGACACAAAAAACCACGAGGGGGTACAAAACATGAAACACCGACAGATAACACTAAACGTTGACTTTGACTCTGACTCTGACTTGGATAACTAGACACGAACACGAGGAACACAACACAATGAACCTGCACAGAACTAAAGATACACTGACATTAAATATAAGAAACCAAACAAGATAATGAGCGGGAACAGGTGATGGGAGAAAACCAATGATTACTAATAAGCAGGAGAACGAGGGGGCAGGGTCACAAGACAAGACACCGGAGGCACATGCCACACAAAAACAAGGCATGAACCTCCACACAAAACCTGGGACTGACAGAACTCTGCCACCATGACACAATACAAATATAACATAAGACTTCAAGGCAGAGTCCTGACACCGCATAGCAGTGAAAACTTATGTTATGTTTCCTGATAATGTCTCCTAGAGGTAACATATATAACAAGAATAGGATAGGGCCTAGAACTGATCCCTGAGGTACGCCATATTTAAAGGGGAGTGATATGACTCTTCCTCATTTACATAAACAAAGTGATATCGATTGGTAAGATACGATCTAAACCAGGCTAACGCCTGACCACTGATGCCAACATAGTTTTCTAGTCTATTGAGTAAGATTCTGTGATCTATTGTGTCAAAGGCTGCACTAAGGTCTAGTAATATAAGGATTGAGATTTCACCACAATCGGGTTAGGTAATTTGTAACTCTAAGCAGCACTGTCTCTGTGCTATGGTGGGGCCTGAATCCTGATTGGAACTTTTTATATGTATTATTATTCGCTATGAATGTCATAGCTGGCTTGCCACTACTTTTTCTAATATTAAAAAAAAGGTAGATTTGAGATTGGTCTAAAGTCTTACCTTAAGATCTACCTGGTCAAGGTTTAGTTTTTCAATGAGCGGTCTAATAACTGCTAGTTTGACAGCTGTTGGAACGTATCCTAATTCTAGAGATGAGTTAAAGATATTTAGTACCGTGTCTGACACTACATGAAATACCTCTTTTAGTAATTTTGTGTGAACGGGGTCTCATATACAGGACGATGATTTGGATGACATTACTAATTTAGAGAGCTCTTCTATTGTAGTAGGTTTAAAGTGACTATTACAACGCAAAGAAAGCATCAAATGTAACTTTCACTGTGGAATATTATATAGAGATGCAAAACACAGATCAGCCTTAGGCTCGACATTTGACCGAAAGGTTTTTCTCTCAGATTAATCAACAAATATTCCCTAATAGAGCATTTACTGTCCTCACCTCCGTTCTGAGCCCCATAATGATCTGTTTAGTGCTCCTGATTTGATTTGCACCGACAATCTCCGTTTTACAATGTCAAGAACAAAGAGGACCAAGTCTACAGCAAATGCAATTAAATCCCAGTTTAAGAGAGATGAGTGTCATTGCATGTACTGAGAAAGGAAACTGTATTCGTTTCAGCATAGAGCCATGTGCCATTAAAATCTTCATCACTCAGAATAATCTTGTTGCTGTTTTAAATGACCCACATCGATTCAAGTGAAGTACTTAATAGAGATAAAGGAAGTGAGGGACAGTTTGTTTACAGAAACTTTAAAAAGAATGACTGTATTATATGGGTTCTACTAAAGGTGCCATGTGGGACTCACCCCTTCTTTTCGAAACGCATAGTGAAGTTACGATACCCACCACTGGACAAACACGTCATCGTCTGAGACAACGTAGTAACACAACGCGCTCTATAAAACAGTTTGTCCATTTAGGGCTATTGTAGAAACATGACAGCGCGAAATGTTGACTTTTTATATAAGGGGACTAGCGGTGTATGTAGATAAAATGGCTCATTCTAAGCATTTTATTTTGTAGGGTCTTTATACACCACTGATGATATAGTTATGTATGTTATATTGCATATCTGTCAAGAGATCCTTCTAAAAGTCCCACATTGCACCTTTAAGCTTTATTCCCCCTTTTTTGCTTTATTAAGTGTGTAATATTGCAGTTTGAGAATAAAAAATATCTAGTTACAAAGCTCCACTCTATGAAGTCTATAAACTTTAAAATAAAAACGCTTTTCAATAACAACAATGAACCTCTCTTTGGGGCTACATTGCAATTTTGCATACTGTGACATCACAGTTTCACTCATTTAAATAATTCCCACCCAACGCATATGCTGGGCTGAGGTCTGGTTGAGTTGTCAAGCGACACTAATTCTGTGTTTAATAAAATGTCTAATTTGTAATGCACTGTAAGTCGCTTTGGATAAAAGCATCTGCCAAACAAATAAATGTAAATGCAATGTATAGATTGACGAATGTTGATGTAGTTTTATTTTTTGTTTATTCCGTATGTTCACAGCAAATTCTGGTCTTTGGAATAAACTCCCTGGTAGTTAAAGGGACACTCCACTTTTTTTGAAAATATGCTCAGTTTCCAGCTCCCCTAGAGTTAAACAATTGATTTTTACCATTTTGTAATCCATTCAGCCGATCTCCGGGTCTGACGCTAGCACTTTTAGCATAGCTTAGCATAATCCATTGAATCTGATTAGACCATTAGCATCACGCTTAAAAATAACAAAAGAGTTTCTCATTCTGGCGAAATAATCACAGACTTTGTTGCGGTAACATGGCTGCAGGAGGCGCAATGATATTATGCAGCGCCTGAAAATAGTCCCCTGCTATTACAAGTAGCCAAGGGGACTATTTTTAGGCAGCAGCCATGTTACAGCAGCAAAGTCCTTGATTATTACGCCAGAATGAGAGTATAGTTCCTGCCATATCTGCCTAGAAAATCACAACTTTTAATTTTCTGTCGGTTTTAGTACACGATGTAACTTCAGAAGAGTCAAGTTTTAAATAGGAAAAATATCAAAACTCTTTGGTCATTTTTGAGCTTAATGCTAATGGTCTAATCAGATTCAATGGACCGCGCCAAGCCATGCCAAAAGTGCCACCGCCAGACCCAGAGATCGGCCGAATGGACCCCAAAACTACAAAAATCAAATGTTTAACTCTAGGGGAGCTGGAAAATGAGCATATTTTTTAAAGAAAGTGGAGTGTCCCTTTATAAATCAACTGAATCTAAATGTACATGCATGACCATCAAATCAACTCCAATGGAGAGTTAAAATGTAACAAACCCAACAAAAGAAAGCTTCATGCTGCAATGCATGCTGGGTATCAACATAGTACTAAACTATTTCATGAATCCCAGCATGCATTGCGGTTTATCGTTTTATCTGAATTAGTTTGGTGGTTGTCACCATTGTTGAGATTTGTAGGATGAGTGATGATGTCTGGATGTGTCAGTATTTTTGTTCTGTTTACCTTATCACAGTTCATTTACAAACCAGAACATTTATAACAGTCACAAAAGGATCAACCTTATTATGTAAAGATGCTTAATTTGATCTCATTGTGACGTCTTTATAAAAAGCAACAAATTTCAACTCAACAATGCACATGTGTTTCTTTTTAAAAAAGCATACAAACACTGAAAAAAGAAAAGAAAGGTTTAACTTAATGAAAGTTAAAGGGGACATATCATGAAAATCTGACTTTTTCCATGTTTAAGTTTTATAATTGGGTCCCTTCTATCAACATTGAAAATGTGACAAATAACAACCTAGTAACTTAGTTTTGGTAAACCATTCTCTGCAAGCATGAGAAAATAGGTCATTCAAATTTGGCTCCCTATAATACTGCCCATTAACACTCTGGGGTCGACTGCGGCGCGGGCTCTTTATTTTTCATTCACTCCGCAAAGAGACTTAGATAACTCTGCTGATTTTGGACATACAGATATGATTTATACATCATTTAAAACGTTAAAGTGTCTAATTTTTTTCTGTCCACTCCCAATAAAAACTAAAATAAGAAAATAAACATGATGCGTGTTTTGTTCTCTCTCCCTCAGTGAAGTCCTTTCTCAAACGCGTCAGAAAAATAAACTGTAACTTAACGAATACTTGTCATAGAAACAAAAGATAAATGTCTACATAATGCTTGGAATGTCAGCTTTTAAATGATGTAAGTGAGATCAAAAACATATATTGTCATTCGGTTTAAACTGTATGAGAAGGAGGAGAAGTACCGTCTCTCTCTTGTTACCTGATTATCTGTAATGAGATGAGATCGCCACACCCCCGCGCCATTGAAGTCCATATGCATAACTCGTGCCTCCTGCAGTCAATGGATACGCAATTCACAATCCAGTCTCTCCATTGCTTGTTGTTTCATCCGAATGCACCAAACACGACATCTAAATCCTTATTTACTTGCATATGTGTGTCAGTATCTCCAGACGCGAGTGTTTTCTTTGTTCTTCCGTCAAACATTTCACGCGAGGGGAACACGCATAAACAAACACACGAGTCAGGAAACTCGACGCGGTTTTTGGTATTCTTATAAAATACGCGATTGCAAACAGTACAATCCTTATTTAGTTGCGTCTAAGCGCATATCTCCGCACAGAAAGTTTATTAAACACAGGATCACTCGCGTGTGCACACATACTGCTTTCATGATCAACATGTGAGGGACTAATGGTGGCGACTGTAAAGAAAGATTGATACATTTTTACACGCTTGTCCCTTGTTGTGTTTCTACTATAATGATTACAAAAACACAAATACGAGTCCAGACAACGATAGGCAGTTTTTATTTTGAGCTGTTTACTGCACAAAAGTAAAACTCTCGCTGGCCAACCAAACACTACCCTGTGTTCATTTTTACGATGGCCTAAACAGTACCTTTACTATGGTTTTTAAAGGTATACTTGTGAAATTAATGGAAATATTTCTATATATACACACATTATATATATATAATTTTTTGTTATAAATTCCCAAGTAAACCTTATCATGGTTTTACTACAGAGAAAGTTACATTCCTGTTGAACATCCCCACAAGGCTCATTATGTGGCTCATTATGCAACTCTTTTGCTCCTCAGCTGTCAATCACTGATTATTCAGGAGCTATCCCACCTCCACGCATACAGCCTTTCCCAGGAAAAAGTGTCTTAGAAATTGTAAATCAATATATTGCTTTATGTGAATGAGTAGGCCGAATGATTTTCACATAATTTTGAAGAAAAAACTCTAGACTACTAGATCCTGTTTTGAAAAGTCTTGGGAAAACATGTTTAGAATGAGTTTTGTGGACTTGTATCAATGACTTAAAAATTTAGCTTTTTCAAAAACCACGCATAAACATTTTTCTCTCAAAAATACACACATGTACATACATGTTAATCATATAATATTGTAGCCCAGTTTGTGCTGAACGCAGTGTTATGAGAATTTTGCCATTTATATGTTTTTAAGCAACTGAAAAAAGCACAAATGTCAGTACATGTCAAAACTTCCCCAGGGCCCTAAAAACCCCTTAGACCCCAGAGGGTTAATTTGCACAATCCAACCACGGCACTGGCATTTAGTTCAGAGATCAGCTCATTTACATTATAAAGGACACACCCAAAAATGGCACATTTTTGCTCACACCTACAAAGTGGCAATTTTAACATGTTATAATAAATTATTTATATGGTATTTTGAGCTTAAACTTCACATATGTACTCTGGGGATACCAAAGACTTATTTGACATCTTAAAAAAGTGTTGTGAAATGTTCCCTTTAAGAGTCAAGGGCTTAACTAAAGCACACACTGATCACCACGATGGTGGTTTGTTGAAATGTAAATATTTTTTCAATATTATTGGAGAGTGCAAACATAATTGATTCAATGGGATTAAAATTGACATTAAGTCTCTAAAACTTTCGAACAATGCCTGGAAAAGTCGCTACATTTGTCCCTAGTTGCTTTCTTAGAAAAGTCACTAAATCGCCAAGTTGACAACACTGTTTCATGCTGCTGAACCAGGGTCGTGTAATGGCACACTTTCTTACCATTTAACTCTAAGGCCTAGTCCACACAGACACGGGTACTTTTATAACCCTGACTTTTTTCCGCGGTTCGGCCGTTCATCCACACGGAATAAACCGAACATTTTTGAAAACCCCTGCCAGGGTAAGTATTTTAAGAAACGCTGGTTGCAGTGTTGTCGTGTAGACAGTACAACTGGGTTTTTTGCTTCTGATTAAGGCTTCTCATTGGCCAACGTGGCTTTACGATTAGGGTTATATCACCGCCTGCTGGTGTGGCATGCTTTTGACAGCGCGTGATCACGTGGTTTTGCGTGTTCATGTAGGCGGAGATTTCTTTTAAACCGAGCATGTGCGGAAGGGATTTGTTTTAAACCGCAGGAAGAAAAACTCTGGTTATAAAAATACCCGTGTCCGTGTGGACTAGGCCTCAATGTGGAGTTAAAACATGCTCCTGAACACCAATTTATAAACTCCTAAAAACAACACAGCCAGGGAGTATCCCACAACACAAATTGTAGTCGGAGTTAAAAAAAAACACACTGTCACACCTAACCCTAACTCCTAATTTTTCAACTCCAGAAATTTGCTGTGTTGAACTACTAAGGCAAAAATGACAGCATTGTTACTGTTTACACCTGAGAAGCTGAAGCTCACATTTGTGGGACATTTCCAACACAGTATTGCTGTGTTGTTTACCAGCAGCCATATCACCCTGTAGCCCAAGACAGCTTGCCCACTGAAGCTAAGCAGGGCTGAGCCTGGTCAGTACTTGGATGGGAGACCACCTGGGAAAAACCAGGTTGCTGCTGGTAGTGGTGTTAGTGAGACCAGCAGGGGGTGCTCACCCTGTGGTCTGTGTGGGTCCTAACACCCCAGTATAGTGACGGGGACACTATACTGTCAAAAAAGCACTGTCCTTCGGATGAGACGTTAAACCGAGGTTGTGACTCTCTGTCGTCATTGTAGGGGTGTGCCCTGGCATCCTGGCCAAACTTGCCCATTGGCCTACTAATCATCCCTCATACTAATTGGCTATATCACTCGGTCTCCTCTCCACTAATAAGCTGGTGTGTGGTGAGCAGTCTGGCGCAATATGGCTACCGTCGCATCATCCAGGTGGATGCTGCACATTGGTGGTGGTTGAGGAGATTCCCCCGTTCATATGTAAAGCGCTTTGAGTACTGAGAAAAGCGCTATATAAATGTAAGGTATTAATTAATTAATTATAAGCCAATAACAACACAATACTCCAGCCTGACCAATCAGAGCATTTCAGTAGGAGGGTGATTCTCACGAAAACTTGGTTTTAAAAATGTCAAGCATGAAAATGTAAAAATTGCTTAAATTTACTTTTTTTCCCACCAGACATTGAAAAACAAAGTCTGGAGTAAATGGGAACATTAATTTAAAAACTTTTACTTATCATTTAACACTTTTTGTAACATAATTTAAAAAATTAGTCCTAAAAAATCTCATTACCGCAACAGTCAGAAAACATCAACACTGACATATTTTCAAAATGACATGACAAACCTGAAAGAACATAATTTGGAGATTCTGCACATGCATTTAAAATCAAAGTATTATGCTTCTATTAATTAAATTAACATTTAATAAGCATCTGTTGCGGTAATGATAATCAAAATGTCGTGTAAGCATTCTGACAAGACAATATTTCATATTAACTGTAAAAAAATGTAGCCATCTTGAAGTAACTGGTCCATGTGCTTGGTCCAACCTGATCTCACGAATTTCCGTGGCATAGTCACGGAATTTTGTGCTCATTTTTCCGTGACATTCTCACGGATCTCCGCATATTTCCGTGGCCCTGCCACGGACTTTCTTTTCCGTGGCATTCTCACGGATTGGTTACTCAACTGTTTTGTCCTATTTTCTTACCATTTTCGCTTCTGTTTAGGGTTAGATTTACATAAAATGACATCCCTACCCAAACCCAACTCTAACCCCAATGCCAGGTGACAATTGATTAAAGTTTAGAAAATATAAAAGAATACATCAGAAAAAATTGTATAAACCAATACTTACAGTGACAAAGTAATGCAAGCACCAGATCTGACCCTAAGCCGAAGCGACAATGGTTTGAAAATAGGAAAAAGCAGTTGAGTAACCAATCCGTGAGAATGCCACGGAAAAGAAAGTCCGTGGCAGGGCCACAGAAATATGCGGAGATCCGTGAGAATGTCACGGAAAAATGAGCACAAAATTCCGTGACTATGCCACGGAACTTTGTGAGATCATGTTGCAACAATCACTCAAAATCAAACTTTATTAAAATTCTGTATGTGTGCTTAAACTGTTCTCAAAAAGCATTATTTTCGAATAATTTAAAGGACCAGAGTCAATTATTTCGCTTATACCCCGGGTTACCGCAGACATTGCTAAGACATTACTCTTGTGTTTCTTTTAAGACATTTGTTAGGTCAGGTGTGTGTTTATCAAAAAATAATGCATACCTGTGGAACATTTTTCAACCAATCAGAATAAAGCATTCAATAACCCTTTGGTATAACTGAAAAATAATGTGTTAAGCATGAAAACCTATTGTAGTAGACCCCAAAAACAAAATCAATAATCATGTTTCTCATAATAATTTAAACAAATAGTTAAATATCTGATAGCTAACAATGCTCTTTAGGGGCATAAGGGCTGAATCATGGGCTTTTTGGCCTGACATTTGAAATTACCCACCCTCAATGGAGCTGAATAGTGCTGTGTGTTATCACCTTCAGACAATCAGAATAGGCTCTTTTGTTGCAGGTCTACAAATAAAGTCGCAGTGTTTAAAATTAGACCGAGTGTAGGGAGGTGCTGTGAAAGCGTCTGTATGGCTGGAAAATCTGAGATATTGTGTCTTAATGATTATATATCGTAGTGCATTTATTTTTCATTTATTTGTAAATCACAAATGGGGATTCTTTTCATATCCTCTTATGCCTTTGAGATGTTATCCTTTTAATTCGGATTATGATCTCAAAGTCAGGCTTACCTTACTGTTTTTTCTCTTTACAGTGAATGGATTTCATGGCAATGGTAGCCCGTTGCATCAGACCGAACAGTCACGTGTGGTAATGCGAAAGTCAAGCACAGAACAACAGGTATGGAGGATCTGTCATATGTGGTCTTAGTCTCTCTGGTCTACTTTGATTAAAATGCCTTTGTTGAGCTTGAAAACTTTATCTGTATCGTTCTCACCTTCATTCCTTTTTATATCAATAGGTCATTATTCACAGTTAACATGCACCCTAATAATACGATTATAATGAGATATTTGCAATATTGCGATTTTACTTTTACCTCAATACTTTGATAAAAATAATGTGAATTTAAATGATGTAATCTAAGAAGACAAGATAAGATATCTACTGTATATTGACTTATATTGACCATATAGGTACTGCAGATATAATCTATAGTAGTATGATATGAAAAAAAAACGATCTTAAAATTGCTCTTTAAAATAGAGCAAATGGGGCTTGTCTTTCCTCTCTCTCTCACCACCCACTCTCGTTTTCTTCCTTACTTCATCCTTGAATACCTCGGGGTGGGGATAACAACTTACAGTATATACTCTACTGTAGCAACTCACATCACACAAGCAAACATATGCCTCACCCCATCCCAAAGAGCTGGACCTGCATCGTAACACTATGTCTGATTTGAAGCGTAGATTTCACACTGGGTTTTATGTTTTTCCTCAGAGTCCTGTGTCTACATCACCCACCAGGAAGCTGGAGCGGGAAACCACAATAACAGTGAGTACAGCAAAACACACCGCATCAGCAACACGCATCTACAGGATAGAAAAAGCTCCAGCAAAACAAAAAGTGTCAACGTAGCGCCCTAACCATCGCGATTTATGTTATGCATGACAAACAGATACCTCTGTTGTGGCAGAAACCGATACATGTGTATAATATACTTGGTAACTGCAGTATAGATTTGTATAGATGATGAAATAACATCCTGTGGGATGAAAGAGAGGCTCTGACCGTAAGTAGTACTTTTATTTTCGCTGCCTCCGAAGCTTCCGAGCGGTGCACGACAGAACCACGGCGTGGAGAAGAAAACAGAGACGCCACATGCTCAGTTACCATGGCAACAGGGGCAGTGCCATCTATTAATGAATGTTGCAATGGGAGAGGCACATTGCGAGAGAGACACGCCGTGCTCTCTGAACAAATATAACGCTTGACGGCTCGCCATAGTTAATGTCAATAGGGTTGCTTGTAAGGCGTATAATTAGATGGTTATGAGACATTTAAGGGTGTTTTATTGATGATCGAGCTGTGCACATGTATTTACATTACGCTGGGGAATATTCACCGTCCAGAACAGCACTGATAAGCAAAACGTTGCTGTGTATGTAGAGGTCTTTAATGATGTTATACTACAAGGGAGATGCAGATTTTAACCTCATTTTAGTGCACTTGCTTGAAAGTAGATTTTACGTAGAATGGTGCCTTATGAAAATTAACCATGTTTTTTAGCTTATTGGTTACCATTGGCAAAACCATGGTTTTACTACAGTAACCGTGGTTTAGTTGTGTTTTTTTGTAGAACAACCATGTTTTTTTATTTTAACTGTAGTAAGTCTTTAACATCATAAATGTGACGAATTTACTGACTCAACTCCTGAACAAATAAGCTGTGAGAGGATTAAACTTTGTTATATTATTACAAAACCTGAATAGGCTGCTTTTCAGGGTTGCCAGGTCAGTGCTCTTTATGCAAAATTGAGCTACTTTAAAGGATTAGTCCATTTTCTTAAAAAAAATCCAGATAATTTACTCACCACCACGTCATCCAAAATGTTGATGTATTTCTTTGTTCAGTCAAGAAGAAATTATGTTTTTTGAGGAAAACATTCCAGGATTTTTCTCATTTTAATGGACACCAACACGTAACAGTTTTATTGCAGTTTAAAATTGCAGTTTCAAAGGACTCTAAACGATCCCAAACGAGGCATAAGGGTCTTATCTTGCGAAACGATTGTAATTTTTTACAAGAAAAATAAGAAATATGGACTTTTTAAACTTCTCGTCTATCTTCGGTTCTGTGATGCAACCGCAACCTCGCGTAATTGCGTAATGCAGTGGAAAGGTCACGCGTTACATATATGAAACGCACATTTGCGGACCATTTTAAACAATAAACTGACACAAAGACATTAATTAGTATCATTCGACATACAACAACGTCGGAGCGGTCCTCTTTCTCCACACTTTTAAACACTGGGGCGTAGTTTCGCAAACATCCTCCATGACCTCTTGATGTGATGACGTATTACGTGAGGTCACGCAGGCGCATCACAGGACCCGAGATGGACGAGAAGTTGTGGTTTGAAAGTGCATATTTTTTATTTTTCTTGTCAAAAATGGCAACGTTTCGCTAGGTGGGACCCTTGTGCCTTGTTTGGGATCGTTTGGAGTCCTTTGGAACTGCCATTTTGGGCTGCATTGGAGCTGTTAAGTGTTGGGGTCCATTGAAGTCCATTAAAATGAGAAAGGTCCTGGAATGTTTTCCTCAAGAAAGGCATGGTTTCTTCTCGACTGAACAAAGAAAGACATCAACACCCTGGATGACATGGTGGTGAGTAAACCATCTGGATTTAAAAAAAAAATAGACTAAACCTTTAACACTATTGCTATGTTCGCAGGGTTAAAGCGACCCCAATAATGTGATATTTAGCCTCGGGTATACGAATGTTTAGCAGATAAACCCTTCCAAAAATGCAGATTTTACCCCTCAGAACATGATTTTTACTGGAGGCCCCCCATTGACACGTTTTGGGCTAGTTTTGAGTAGCAATTGGGTTTTCCTGTGAAAACCTGGCAACCCTGCTGCTATTATCCTGACTCAGACATATATGAGTCATGGTACCACTGGTAATCACAGTCACAAAGAGCTATTCACAAGAGGTTCCAGAATATACATAAGATTAGATAGCAATAGAAAAACCAACTAACCGTTACATTTAAATGCTATGTAGGCTCAAGGACATTACTTTCAGTTTTACTGCAAGATCAACATTTATTACAGTTTGCTAGTTAGTTTGCGGGACATTGGCACTCCAGGACTGACATTGTCTACCCCTGGTCTAGGTTAACTATAGACCCAATATAGTCCAGCTATGAGTAACGCACTTCTAACCAAAATAAACTTGAATTTGGTTACATGTCGTTTTTGCCAAATAACTTGTGAGATATAGGATATTCCATCATGTATACAAAGTCAGCAGTGATTAGAAAGTGTGTTCATTTTGTTTTGAGTTATTTGGTTATAAAATTTTTACTGACAGCCCAAATGTTGTCTTGTTTTAGCCAAGGGGCAACTTTCTGGTCTCTTTCATGAATCCAACACGGAAGTGCCTGGGGCCGTTCACATATCGCGTCTTTTGCACGCTCAAGTATGTTATTTGAAATGGAAGCGATTCACACATGGTTGTATTTTCCAGCCGCATCCGCATCTAGTTAAAAACATCTCAACTTTTCAGAATGGTCATGTGACAACAATGAACCAATCAGCTTCTTCACCTTTTACATTACTTTGAAACCTCAGCAGAAAATTTGAGGAGCGGCTCATAATCGTGATTCATTTACAGACGCCTAAGGAGCACAACTGCCCGAGCGCTTTGGAAAGAAGGAGAAAATGGCACGTCTAGCTTTTATCACGTGTTTTTAGGCACGACATTTGAACTGCTTGTTAAACCGCAATTAATCGACTGGCCGCTAGAGATTGGCTACAGAAGGGAGTCAATCCCATAGACCCCCTATGTTAAAATGCCCAACTTTACAGCAGAAAATAATATATTTACAGCCTGGTACAAAAAGTGTTTTTGGTCTATATAGCTAATTTTACCCTTCATGGCAACTGCATGGGGGGGGTCAATTTTTGTAACTCATCCGTTTGAATTATATTAAGCCTTAAAGTTCTGCATAATTAAGGGCGTGACCACTTAGGTGACAGGTGATTTGCAGCTGCTGTCACTACCGTCGATCTAGGCGGATGTAGTTTCAGCAACCGGGCATCTCAGCTCCATCCATGTTGCACCTCGTTGCCTATTTCTGCTTATCTGCGAGTGACGCATGGTGACACGCTCCCAAGATGGCAACGGCAAGCCCCACCAACTTTGGGCTTTAAAAATGCGCTACCGATGGACATCATGGACACTATGTCCATATTTTATACAGGCTGTGTCTGAAATCTAAAGCAGCTGACATGTTGCCTTGCTCCCTCATGAGTATATGACTTTTGTGGCATGAAGGCAGCTCCAGGAAACACATTCGGACAGCCTTCATAGGCAGCGTAATGAAATTCTGTTTGAAATATAAACAGAGACCGCCTTTGTGATAACTAATCCCATATTTGAAAACTACAATACTAATTTCTCACTAGAAATGCAATCAAAAGGTGTAAAATGTGAAAATATTACTTTATTTACACAAAATTTGTGCTTCAGCTGCTTTCTTGGCCGCCATTTATGTTTTCGTACTTGACCAGGCTCGACCAATCGCATTTTCTGACCACGTCCACACATAGAATTGTGGGACAAGATATTTAAGGTATCTCTGGAGACAGGAAGTAAACCAAACATTGGATTCGGATGCAGCCACAGTCTCCCTACTAAAATATTCAGCTAAGACCAGCATTAGCTGGTTAGCTGGTTTTAGCTGGTCTCCCAGCTTTGTTTTAGCTAGTATTGCTGGTGTAGCACGCTGGTCTAGCTGTGTTTTGGTCACTTTTTAAGCTGGTCTAGCTGGACTTAGCTGGTCAGGTTGGTAGACCAGCTGACCTACCAGGTTTGTCAGGCTGGGAGAACCAGCTTAGACCAGCTACTGCCACCTTAAAACCAGCTACCAACTTATGCTGGTCTTTGCTGGATTTTTCAGTAGGGTATGGTTTTAGCCTAGACGTCTGGGCTCTGTTTGAATGGCTATTAGACATCTTTTAAATGCAAAATTACTTGCTGGGAAGCTGGTTTATGCTGGATTAATTTTGTCTTGGTGCTGGTCTACGCTCTATGATGTCATAGAAGAACCCTTTTTGGTTTCCCAAAGAACCATTTAGTTAAAGGATCTTAAAAGAACACATTTGTTCAAGTCAAAGAAGCATTATTTATATATTTATCTTAAGCCTGTAGAATTTTTCATTTTCAAAGAAACGTTTGCGTAACAGAAAGGTTCTTTGAATGTGAAAGGTTCTTGGAACCACACACCCTAAAAAAACTTTTAGGAACCTTTATTTTTAAGAGTGTATTGGTGTTCATCGTTGCTGTATATACAACCATGCTGTTCACTCAGAATGGCCTGTCTTTTAAAATTGCCTGCCAAAGGCAAACTTGCTAGCTAAGCAAGTTAAGAAATCATGATAGGGCACCAGCATACCAGCACTTTTTGTTGAGGACCATGTTGGTCTTTTCAACAAGAATCAGTCACAGAGCAGCAAAGCTTTGTGGGTAGAAAATCATCTCTGATGTCACCCTTCCCAGCTCCCTTCTGGATTATTGTTAGCTTTCAGTTCTTCCTCTGCTTTTCCAGTAACACATTCCACTCAAGACTGACTGACTAGCAGACAAAAGAGAGTATTAACCGGCCCGTGCCAACTGTCAGATCCTTTCATGTACGCCTAAGATGTGAAGTTCTTCCAGCACACAAAGGATACTTTGAACAAGGGGTAGTAGGGTGCACAGTGCGATTCAACTGTGTTTTACAGTTCGCTTTGGACAATTTAATAAAACAAGACTGCCAGCTAGAGTAAATATGCATAGCCAAGGATCTGGATCTGTTTATTTTAATTATTCTGTAAACATCTCAAACAAACTTGGTTATTTTTTCTTCCTCTTTTTGTCTCTCTATCTCCATCATTTAATCATACATTGCCACAAGAGAGAATTTCCTTTCACGTTGCTTTGAGATGTGCTAACATGGAGAGCTGATAATTCCCATCATGCCGACAGTGACGTAGACCTCTCTGCTTGTATTTGCTTCATCAGCTCAGACTTTTATATTTGCTACATTAAATGCAAACACATTATCTGAAACTTCTCATATTATCCACATTCAGTCTGACCAAACTCTGCCAAAGCACAATGTAGAACTGTCTCGTTGAAAGATTAGTGCATGGATCCTGAGGAACCTTTAGTGATTGTGAAACAAATGAATGCACATTGTTTAGGGTATGCAGAAAAGTCCAGCTCATAGATGTTGCAGAACATTACAAACAAGAAGTGAGAGAATAGTTGCAATATGAGCCCAATTCTGTGCCATTTCCTCTTTTGGTGTAATGCAGAATTAAAACATTATGCAATTTGTGGTGAGCGTCGTTTAAATGGAGAGGGAAGTTTTTCTTTGCTACCATTCCATCATGGTCAGCATCATACAGTACATTCCTGTAGTGGGTGGCAATGTCAGCTCTTGTGGCAGCTGATGTTTTGAATGTTGGATATATCAAGTAGGACCATTTATTATGATATGGAAACGTTCACGGAAAATGCTGAAGAAAGGTGATGTGATGCACTCTAAAAAGTACACGGCACAAAATGATTTTCAATTAATCTGATCAAGTTTCAGGTTTGTCAAGTGTACAGATTGACAGTGACAGATTGCACATTGAAATGCTTAAATGAGGCACAGCAGAAAATAACAAAAAATATGGGTTACACTTTACTTGAACGGGTGTTCATAAGACTGACATGACCCTTTCATTATCATGACATAACACGTGTAACACGTTTATGCACGTTTATGACATTAAGTGTCATTCGCTCAATTATGTTATTTTTAATGCAAAGATGACATTGTTTGAGATGTCTTTGTTATGACAACTTGACATTAACCAATACATCATAACTTGTCATGACAACTTGACATTACCAAGACATCATAATTGACCACTTTTTACCAGTGATACAAATTGAGTTTGTCATTAAAATATCATTAAGTGTGAATATAGTTTTATAAAAGCGTCATGAATATTTTTCTTGACCTCACACAGTGGTGCAAATATTATTTATCATTAAAATGTTATTAAGTGTTAAACTCTGTCAAATTGTTTTATTACAGGGTCATGAATATTCTTCAGTTCAAAATGTTTTTTTTTTGTTTCCTCCAGGTGTTAGAGAAATAAAATCAATCATCCAATAAATAATAATAAAAATAATACTAATTAAAATTGATACAATTATATTTTATTGCATTTGGAAACCAATTCATCTAAAATTAAATGAAAACAGTACCATAATGGGTTAAACCATGCAGCGTTGGGTCCATATCACTGAAAAACAGTAAATTACATTAAATTCATTAAAGGTGCAGTGTGTAATTTTTAGAAGGATCTTTTGACAGAAATGCAAAATAATATACAAAACTATATAATCAGGTGTGTATAAAGACCTTTCATAATAGGGGTCAGATCCATGGACATAAATACATGTGTATATATAGAGACCTTATAGATTAACCCTGCCCATTGGAGCTGACGTATCAGTACGGCCACCATCTTGGATGGGTCCCCAGTGCGCCCCCTGCATTGGATTTTTTCTACAATAATCATACCTTCCTGAATTTCGGGAGGAGCCTAAACATTCAATCCTTTTGAGAGCCTATTTAAGCGAGTCAATCTTCACGCCTTCCCAGTGACGATTTAACCGGCATCCCTCCTTCTCCACAAATCTTCTCCTTTTTTTGCTCATTCCTTTCTCCGCACAGCCTTAGCATGGGGGGATTTGAACTTGGGGCTCGAGGCGAACCTTGAGTTCGAGCTCCCTCCGAGGACAGCAAGCCAAGTTTTTTTTAGCCATCATTCAATAAACTGAATGCACAGGCGAACTAGTGAACTGGATTTTCAGACGTAAGTAACGTTAGTTACAATGACATAATATTAAATGGTAAAATAACAATTTACTTGTAAATTTACTTTCTCCCCAATGTCTCCGATTGACTCTGGTGCTAGCGTAGAGTGAGGTGACCCATCCGATATGGCGGCGACGCTGGATGCGTTCCAGCACGTCATGAGGTGTCTACGTATATTATGTCTATGGTAAGAGCTGTCAGAGACCAAAGTCGTTTCTCAATACCAAGTATGCCAAACTCAGACTTGTGTCCTTCATAGTTCGAACTTGCAAGTTCAGACTCGGAAGAACGAACTCCTGACGCGAAATGCATTCTGGGAAACTTCGCTGTCATAAGTCCACACAAGTCTCCTCTGATGCATCCTCGATAAAATGGGCGGATCAAGAACACATCCGGGGATTTTATGTGAATTTGGGCTTAATGCGAACTTTGATTTGGAACAGTACTTGGTCCGCGACTGATGACACTTCATAAGTCCACAAGAACACAAGTACAGACAAGAACGCATATTGAGAAACGGCCCAATTGTTGTACTGTGGTGTACTGTGTGGCGTTTCGAGTATGGTAAAACAACATTTGTGAATATAGCCTAAATTACTAAATGTAAATAAACATGTGGAAGTCAGCACAAAGAGAGGTTCTGGGTGTCTGTTTCTGGTATAGCATTAGGTAAGCGGCACAAAGGTCATGGGTTCGAATCCCTGGGAGCTTGCTTCCGGACTAAATGCTTTGGCAGGGCATCTCTGGGTTCAATGTAATCGAATCGAGGATTTGGAGAACCGTGACACCCCTAGTAGACGCCTTATAGACTAACACTGCTTATTGGAGCTGAAGTATCAGCGCGGCCGCCATCTTGGATAGGACCATATGCTATTCAAATGTGTAGCAGTACTAGTCACATCATGCATGTCACGGTGACTGACTATAGACGTCCTCATGTTTTCTTTGTCTAAAAGCAGCTGGTTGGGCTCCATGCTGTGTTCTAATTGCTAAACAGATGTTTTTCTGAACGACTATTGCTGGAAGAGTTATTTAGTCTGTTTACAGCACAGAGACAGATCGCACCGATTGACCCTCTGTTAAAATAGCATGACGTTTATTGCCTTAGCTTTTAAATGTTCGAGTTTTTTCTTTAAGAACAGTGTGAAACGTGACTATATTTGGCTAAGGATGAACCCTGAGATAATGCCATGTTGATGTACATACATGCATATTTCCACGAGGTAAATTTGCAGCTCACTTGCTCATTTCTGTTAGTTATGTTTTCCAGTTTATACTGGAATTAAGCTAATGGTCATCATTTACTGGCTTGGGTGGAGACTGATGTGTTTGTGCCCTGTGTGGCATCATCTTTCCATGTAAGAGAATAACCATTCCTCCTGCCATAGTGTTAGCAATAGGACATGTATCTAGAGTGATAACAATTTTAAATATTTCATAATTTAAAGTTTTTTTTTGTCACTTCGTTTACTGTTCACTTGCTGACCCGCTGAAGAAGTTGAGTAAATTCTTCATCCTGCTGTGAATTTAATCCTACTGATTATCCTGGGCGATTTCTCTCTTCTCTCTCTTTTTCGCTGTAGATCAACAGTGTGACGTTCCCTCTTCCCCTGCACATGTCTGAACAGCAGCTGCTCAAACCAGATGAGTGGAGCTACTGTGATTATTTTTGGGTAAGGAAAAACTTGCTGAGAACCACTGAGAAACCTCAAAGATGTGAAATTGCATCATTTAAAAAACTCACAAACACCTCCCTATTATCTGCTTAAAGTTAAAGTAGACTTTTCTGATGTTTAACCGAATAAGCATCAGATTTCTCATCTGATTTGGGTAACTTTGATTTGAGAATATTCCACTAATCCTTCTCCAGAGCAAATCTGGCACCTTAGCACGGTCCTGTGCACATGAATCGTCCCTTTTCTTGTCTGTTGATCCAGGCAGACAAAAAGGACCCACAGGGAAACGCCACCATGTCAGGATTTGAGGTTTTACTGCAAAAACAACTGAAGGGAAAACAGATGCAGAAAGAGATGGCTGACTTTGTGCGGGAGAGGTAAACTTCAGACTGTCATCTCTTAACAGCGCCGTCTGAAAAGAAATACACAGCCTGCTGTTTTCAGAAATATGTTTTTTGAAATGATGTGGTAGCAAAGACACAATTTCTGTTATACTGTAGATGAAATTTTCCATGCATGGCGTTAGAAATTCTTTTAAAGTCCCCCTGTTTGTTTATATGTCTATGTGGTGTTTTTAATACTGTAAGCTCTGTGCCACTTCGTCATTCAACACCATTTTGCCAAAGCATTTTCTCCATAAAATTGGAAATGGTCTCATTCCTGCATTTCCAGAGTCACAAACATGTAACCAATCCAGGGTTTCCCGCAGAGAATTGGTTAGTTAAGGTGGTTCGGCAATCACAGGGGCGGGGCGTACGTGTCATGATGAAAATGAAAATATTTTTATTAAGAACACTTAAATAAAACTTAATTTTGAAGAAACTGTGACAGAAAATTAACACATACTAGATTATTAATGAATTAAATGTTTTTACCTCTAACGGAAATAGCTGCGTGATGAAGTGAAACTAAAGGGTTAATAAACACAAACTAAAGCAGATGTTGTAGAACGTCTGGCGAACGATGATAGTTAGCGCAAAAATTGTAAAAACTGATTATTTCCCACTATTAATACCATTATCTTAAAGGAGTGTAACTACTGTTGCATGTAAATAATGCACATAAATAATGTGAGCAAGAGCGCTCAACAATTATATCTAATCAACAGGCACGTGAAACCTAGCTAGCAGGTTGCTCAAACAACAAAATCACCAGCTAACTTTAAATTTGCAAGAACTATAGACTAATAACAGGCTTAAATAAAACCAAAACATAAGTACAGTTCTCACGGACACGTGTTTTATCAACTGGCTATCCGTGTGGCGCACGTGCCCACTCGCAGTGTGAAGCGCGTCCACGCTATTCTCCAAAATGCACTTGATGGCCTTTTGTGCATCAATTTTTTATTTTTTTTGCACGACCTAGTTAAGGCGGTAGGGTTACCTACCCTGCAATCACATTGACACAGTTAAATGTGTGGATCAATAGTTAGGGTTATAGATATTATGTATAGATGCGACATAGACTCAGCACTGAAACGATTGCAGCACAGCAATCGTCTTTTGTTATGCTCACACGTTAACATCAGCACTAAAAGATTAGTGCTGCAAAAGCACAGTTCATGTATGCATTGTGAGAAATCAAACTTAGCAAATGTGTCTAAAACTGCAGAATGTAGCATCTATTAACATAATATACCTATGGTGGTAAGAAAGATTCACATAGATCCACGTTTACCAAATGAAGCAAGGGTGTAGAGTGACATTCAAGCTGTTTTAAAGCATGACGAAATTACTGTGACAGGTAAAACCTTTATATATATATTTATATGCTATCATGATGATCAAAGATGATTTTAACTGATAAAATTATTGACTAGGGAGACTTTAAAAGTGAGGCTGGAGTTTTGGTTAACGGGATAGTTTGCCCAAAAATAAAAAGTGTTTCATCATTTATCTTCATGTTAATCCAACCCGGTATAAATTTGTTTTGCCGAACACGAAAATTTGAAGAGTTTGGTTCCAAAACGCAATAAATCTATTTTGACTAATTTCGGTAAAAATGTGTTTTGCAAATGTGTTCGGCAAAACAAATTTATACCGGGTTGGAACAACATGAAGATAAATGATGACACACTTTTTATTTTTTGGCAAACTATCCCGTTAACCAAAAAATGTGTTTTGCATTTTGCAAAATGCAATAAATCCATGACAAGTTGTTTTTGTAAAAAGCTATAAATCTATTGAATCAATATATAAATGTGCATTCATCTTTACCATGTTACATTCATTCACCATGTTATATTCATCTCAATCAAAATACTTACTTTGTCATATTAAGAACACTGTCATTGCTGCGGTTATACTTTAGACGTCGTCGCTGAACTTTTTTGACAGTGATCGGCTGTAAAATATTTTGGTCCTGCTCGATTTTTGTTGATTTCGCGTAAAATAATGTCAAGTTTTTCATAAGATCACCTGGGGTCGATGTGTTAGCATGACAGAAGCTTGACACTGTCTGGAGAACAAGCAACAGCCTACATTTTTTCTTCACTCGAGTGCCTCTCACAGAAATTATTCGATTTTGATGGCTTACAATTCTTCCCCATCACTAAAAACCACCACATGTTTGTCAATGCCATCAAAAGTATTATTTTGTTTGTTTGTTGATCACGAAGTACAAAGTAGATGAGGAAAACTAGGATTATGTGTGTATTCAAAGCACCGCCATCATTGTTTACAATGTGTGGGATGGTGCGCTGTGATTTGTTGAGTGGATTTATTGCATTCTGCAGATAAGGAGGAGTGGCGTTTATCGCGTTTTGGGAATAAAGGGAGAAAAGATGACAGAATAACACGGTGGATATCAGATTTTGCGTAAAATTAAGAATTTACTTTTTAATACTGACCTGATACAATACTGATTTTGGCAGTAACTCATTTTTTTTAAATGCCGTTCATTGCGTTTTGGAACCAAACTCTTCTCTTTGTTTACAAACATTCCTCAAAATATCTTCCTTTAAAATCCATTTAAAAAGACCATTACGAAAACTATCTAGTATTTTTATAATAGCAAGGCTAAACTATTATGGGAGTTGTCATTACAGTTTTTTTTTTTTAGAGCTACTGATAGTAAAACCATAGTTCATTATACAGAAACCATGGTTACAATGATGTAACCTTGATAATGAGAAGCCATCCATGGTTTTATGTGTGTTAGCTATGGTCTCACTACAAACACCACAGATATAACTATACGATTGCTTTTGCAAGATCTGTGGTAAAGTTTCAAAATATTTATATGTGATAGCTGTTATTCTTGTTGCCTTGACTAAACAACAACATACGGCACGCACAACTTCCGGAAACTTATTTCCTGTATTTCATTCATATCTGTAGTAGCTTTTATAGAAATGAGAAAATACCCTGCTGACTAGGTTGTTATGATAGATGCTTCTTCATTTTATATTAATCTTAATATTTCTACTGGTTTGTTTGCACAGAGATTTGGACTTAAAGAACTCCAGTTTAATAGTAATGTGTATAAGAGGTCACGCCAAATGTAATTTTCCCTGAGGAAAAACATTGGACAGTCTGGGAAGGAAATGACCCCAGTGTGTAAAAGTCAGGACACCACATCTGTGCTATGGCCTCATAGCACAGGCTTTATTTACATCACTGTCATATCTCAAGTTGTAAGTGTGGAATGTAGTATTGCACATTTTAGTTTACTTAACACAACTTTGCTGGTTTTATTTATCTCTGCAGGATCAAGATCGAGGAGGAGTATGCCAAGAATCTGTCAAAGCTCTCTCAGATCCCACTCGCAGCACAGGAGGAAGGGTATGTTTCTTTTGAAAAACTTAGGTTTGAATTTTATGCACAAAATCAAAAAAATGTTATAAAGTTTGAAAAGTGTCATTATGTGCCTTTAGAGAAATATAGTTGAACTAAAGCCATCTAGCATTTTTTATTAGACTCTTAATGGATTCTGCCAACAAAGTGGTATTTCTGAATGGCCTGAGGCCAGGATTAAGTGGATTTGAAGTTATTTTTTGAACTTATAATACGTGCCGAGAGCATTGAGCAATAAAATTATTTCATTTTTGATGGAGGTGGCATTTAGCGGCCTTTGCATCTAAAATCCTCAGTCTTAAAAAATGTGTCTAGATGCTGATTGGTCCATACAGTGTTCCAGTCATGTAAAATTCACTATATGTTGTAGTAACAGAACCAAAAGACCTGTTCATCACTGTACCTCGTCCAAAGCATTTTGCTATGCTAGAGATTATAACATTATATAGCTTTATGGCTCTCCTGATTTTGCCAAGTGGTTGATGTCCTCAGGGCAACATTATGTTGATCCTGGGACAACATTTCAATCAACCAATCAGATTTCAGAAATAAGTTTACAGTATGTTTCAAGTTTACGCTTATAACCAGGATTAGCTGCTTCTACACCATTGTTTTTCACTTATCATTTCACTATGATTTTAGGGTTCGGTATGGTTAGGGTTGGGGTTTGGGGTGGGTTTAGGTTTTATTTACAAAAATGTTGTCCTTGGGTCAACACAATATGTTGCCCTGAAGACATCTCTCACTTGGCAAAATCAGGCTGATGTTTATTTTTATGTTCTTTCTGGTTCTTGAATCTGATTGGCTAGGAGCCCTTACTAGCCATGATATATTCTACTGATAACATAACAGTAACCACTTCACCATTTGTATCACACCAAACACGTTTTAAACACTTGGAAGTGCATAGCGCTTTTTATATTGCCAGTCAACCACCGATGCAGTGTCCTGTCAATCAAATATTAAAGCGTGAGCGCTCTTTTGCTGTTAACTGTCATATTCGCAGAAACTTTAAAAAGAGGACACTTGCTCTGACTTTAATCGAGGATAAGAGGTACACAAACACGCAGGAGAGAGTAAGTGAGTGGAGTTCGGTTGTTCCAAGCAACCGTAAACTTCCCTCACCACAACGGAAGGCTTGCCTCTCCCCTCATTCGATTGGACAATGGAAATACACGAATGACATTGGGCACTTTTCCGCTCTAAGCACTCCTTCAAAAATGCGTTTTTCAAAAGGTGCGGCAGGTGGCAAAAAACGCAAGCTGTTCGGCGAGCATAAACAGCATGCATAACACTCACTGCCCATAGAAAATCATACACAAAAGGCGCCTGCAACTGCTATAAACGTGTATGGTGTGATCGGCCTCTAAGGGAGTTTCTACACCAAAGTTTTTAAAAACGGCTAAAAACGCCAGACACACTCCGACTCTGGGCGTTGCCAGCACTTTTTCAGCTGATCGCCTTGGTTGCTATGATAGTTCTGTTTTGTTTATCAGTCGTTGAACGATGCAGCTGTTGGTTGCTGTGATGTTTATGCCCCTCCTCCACTCTGATTGGACGGCCAAGTGAGAGTGACATTGACGAGCTGAGCGTTTCACCCAAAGTCGAACATTTTTAACTCTCGGCACTCAGCGGAGACAAAACTCACCAGCTGCTGTTTTTTTTTAAAGCATGGCGCTTTCATTGGAAACAATCGAAAACATACGCCAGCCGTCGGTTGTGCACGCTACCTAATGAGTGATCAGAATACATATGTATGTTTTGGTCGGCTGTGTTTTATTCAAATTAAACCGCAAGGACAACAAGTCGCTTAGGCATGCAGCGTGTTTGCGTGCATATGACTATAAATAAATACCAAATGGCACAAATCTACCTAAGAAAGACGAGCAGGTTTTCATTTATGTACGTGTGTGATTAAAAATTCCACTTCAACTTTGTATTTGAAGGACATGTATTATTATTCTGCGATATTTTTCTGTGCTACTGTAGCTTTATACTTAAGATATGCATGCACTTTTCCAAGGAAACTTAAAATTCGAGCCTTCAAATATTTCGGACAAATGTGCTACATTCTCTGGTCATGAAGAGCATGCCGAAAATGTCTCCTCTCATCACCCATCTTTTATTGTAAATAATAGGCAGTTGCTTCGCTCGTTTAGAGTTTGCAAATCTATTCCTGCTGCCTACTGTAACACTGTACTGTATGCCACTCAACATAACCACAAGTGACTTTTTCAGCTGCTGACCTAGTCTGGTAGAGAAGGCTAATTGTTTTATATACAATGACGACCATGTCATAGAGAGACGCCCACCCTGTCTCAAAGACACACAGCACAATCCTGCCATTATTCTTCATCTCGGCCCCAGTTGTGTTGTCGCTTGTAATGACCATTGTTTTTTTGGCGAGCTCCTACGTCTGCATTCAGAAACAATTTTTTTCAATTTACCGTTTGTCTGGCTGCATGTAGAAAACATTGTTGTAGGATTGAAGGGCATTTTTGGCATCCCATGACTGACTTGTGGTAGCTAATCATATGCTATCAGTGCGGTATGTTGATCTTTACAATAGGGTGTATCCTTTCCAAATGCTCATGCACATCTTGGGTTATTTTGTTGGAGGCTGTGACCTAGTGCTTAGCAAACATACTCCAGACAAAGCTCATGTGGGGAATGCTATGTATTTTAGATTTGTGACCCAGTCAAAACCAGCTAGTCATTTACTGTTTTCTGTATAAAATCTTGTAAAAAACATTCAGTGAGATTTAGAGATGCACTGATATCAAAATACCGCAGTGGCGTCCGGTGACTTCTTATTTCGAGGGCGCTCGATGTGAAGTTCGTCACAACATGTATGTAGCCCGTCATGTGTGTGGTTCCTTTTTTCAAAATATGTGTTCTGCATGTAAAGAGATCATGTGTGCATCACGTGTCTTGTCAAAATAAGTGCCTGCTGCAGCAGAGTCTAAAGGGTTTATGATAAAAGAGACGCTCGCGTTTGCCAGATACTCACATAATCTCATGCGTAATCAGAGTTTACTGTTAAGGGGGTCGCACACCGGACGCTCAGCGCTGCAACGTTCTAAAAAAATCGAGTACATTGTTTTCTATGAGTATACACACACCGGCGCAGACAGGTGGCGCCTGTCCGCGGCGCCCAGCTTTGACTCAGGAAGTTGCTCAAATCCCTATTGCGCCACAGAGCGCCACATAGTTTAACATTAAATAACATCATATTTGTCCCAATAAACGATTAACATTGGCTGCTAATGTATATTTTGCATTTTAAAGTAGACAATATGTGACCAGTCACGGAAAGTAGGGACACAAGTCGGATCTGGGGCATTTTGAGTTATTCACAGATTCTGAAAGTGCAGTTTCTAAGCTTTTCAATGATGTGTAACACATGGAAATCTGATAAGATATGGAGAAGTTGTGGCCATTTGAATATAGGAACTCAGAAATACTCAAACCGAGAAAATCGAGACGAAAGGGACTCTTCTTTCCAACTGGGGGAGACAATAGGGCTCATTTACATCTCATTTAGCTAAGCCATACCCCCTGTAAAGCCGTTTTGAGATACATGTTCTAGCATCATATGTAGTATTTTATGACAGAAGTCCAAATGACAACATGCAAAAATAAACATGACTTTTTACCTTTGTTGATCACAAGTCGAATTCAGTCTGTTTCAGATTATCCAATGACCATTTTGTCCACAAATGCGTATATCCGTGAAATATAGATTGTTTACATCAGATTTCGCATGAATGTCTGGTAATACAATATAATATACAATCTGAAGACTATTTACATCGTGGCGTGTAAGGGTATATGAGATTACACTCCGTTAAAAACATGAATCCGCCTTCAAAGTTTGTATTTAAAATAGTGAGGCAGTATAATAGATCATCCAAACAGCGCCTTCGAAAACGTGACGTCCTTTAGAGATGTTACCAATCGCTCGCTCGTTCCTCCATTAGCCAATAACTTCATGGAAAATATTGATAGACAAAGCATGTAGCCAATTATATAAAGAATACAACGATCTCTGTGTAACTTCTGTGTGTTTAGTTATCTCGTCAATTATGAGTAAATATTTTAAACTAATAAATATGCCTTCTCTGGACGTCATCCGATTTGCGGCGCCGCATAAAGTGAGTGAAGCGGCTGACGTACGATTCGGCTGACTGTTATTTGTTCCGCCCCAGCTTCTTTTCTTTTTCTTTTGTTTTGCGCGCCCGAGCTTTACAGTCTGGGGAGATGCACGCTATATGTTTGAAAAAAAAAAAACTTAGCAAACATGTCTGAGGAACAGGGCAGCCGCGTCACTACAGTCACGTGACTTCACGCTCGAGCCGGAAGAGAAGACAATGCTGAATAAAGTCGTAATTCTGCTATTTTCGGACCAAACTGTATTTTCGATGCTTTAACACAGTCTTACTGACCCACTGATGTCACATGGACTACTTTGATGATGTTTTTATTACCTTTCTGGACATGGAAACCGTACATAGATTTTCAATGAAGGAGATAGAAAGCTCTCGGACTAAATCTAACAATAAAACATCTTAAACTGTGTTCCGAAGATGAACGGAGGTCTTCCGAGTTTAGAACGACATAAGGGTAAGTCGTTAATTACATTACTTTAATTTTTGGGCGAACTATCCTTGTTTAGTATTTCATGCTGGTTAAATTGGGGGCGGAGGTGAAAACACAAGCTTATACAGTATGTAAATATACACAGACAATGACGTTTTTTCCCCCCGCTGCACGCTAGAATCTCTGGAAAAACAAGCCTATGTTTAACCGCAAAATGTACGCTTTTAAATATACAAAAACTGCTATCTCAAAGCATGGAGAGGCTTCTTCGTGATCTCAACTAACAGATTCTGCAATAAAACGAAAATCACAAATTTTGAAATAGAAGATAACTTTGTTTCTCATTTTCTCAAGGAAACTTGTGCTGCCGAAACTTGTGTCCCTGGTTTCCGTGACGGGTCACATATCAGACCAAGCTTGCGCTATTTAATGTGCAACTTCCAGTTTACGATCCCTCCGAGTTGTCCTAGACGCGACGCGGCGCTGAGCTGTGCGTCCAGTGTGCGACCCCCTTTAAGGGAGTGTCTTGCTTGTATTTTGTGAACGTGAGCGTCTCTTTTATTATAAACGCTTTTGACGCATGTGCAGCAGGCACTTATTTTGACAAAACACATGATGCACATGGTTCACATGACACTCCGAGACACTTATTTTGAATTAGCGCCCCTCAGATGAGCAGTCATGTGCCGCCTAGGGATGGGACGATTACCGGTTTCACGATTAACAACGATAAAATGTCTTGCACTGCAAAAAATGACTTTCTCACTTAGTATTTTTGATCTTACCGTGATTTTAGTAGTAATATCTAAAGAATTCAGTTAAATTAAGATGCTTTTTCTTGATGAAGGCATTTAAATGACCTAATGTATTGTATTCATTCACGGTAAACTTATAAGACAAATAATTTCAGGGACATGACAATATTAAATTGTGAAATTGCCCTTAAAACAAGTTCTTTTTGAAAATGTCCATCTGCCAATGGGGTGAGACAAAATGATAATATGTGAAATAACCGCGATTTTTTTTCTGGTAAACACTATAATTCAAGTAAAATGCCATACCGTCCCATCCCTAGAGCCACCATTGGCGATACCGATAGCTGATTATTCATGCTTGATTTTAAGCACAAATTCACTTAAATTGCCGATATATGGTTATATTCAGGGGTCTAAAAACTGGGATTTGTATTATGTGGGGGGTGAGGGCTCTGTAGGCCATGTTTGCTCATGACAAGCAAAACCACATCTGTGATTTAAGTGACATGATGGACCTCTGATAGGATTGGATAAGTTCTAGCTTTGAAGCTGTGCCAACAGATTGACCCAAAAATACTAAGTAAGACCTAAGCTTGCATTTTGTTGCAGTGTGACGGTCTAGTATGCCTATTGTTCCATAAGAATAATTATCATTACAACACGTGTTTGATTTACGCGTGCATTTTGAAAGACCTTTAGCCTATGTAAATCCTGCTCCAGCCAGAATCAGTTTGACGCAGGCGCACACATGCAACATAGTTATATTGCACAAGAAGGCATTAACTAAATACTGAAGATGACATGTACTGACTGTTATTCATTCACGGTAATACTTAACATTAAGACAGATTTATTTACCACAGAAATAATTTCAGGGACATGAAATATTAAATTGTCATTTTCAAAAATAAGTTATCTTTTGAAAATGTCGGACATCTACTTAAATTTTCCAAGCAAAACCATGCTTTATAATATTGGGAAAACCGTGATAACTTTGGTCACTATAATCATGATATGAAATTGCCATACCGTCCCATTCCCTAGAGCCACCACTGCGAATACCGATAGCTGATGTATTCCTTTTATATTGCATATTAAAATTAATTTAATACCTAGTTACATAAAAACTGACTAAAATACGAATACTTGAAAATGTACTTTTATGTAGAATAGTAAACCAATACTTGAAGTATGAAATGGCTTTTATTGACCAATACAGATTATTGGCCCGGATATATCGGTGCATCTCTAGTGAGAATATAACCATGCTATATCTTTAATACTAACATTAAAAAGATCATGTCAAAGATAAAATTAAAGTAAATCAAATTTGAATGGTCCTAATCTCAACATTTGATTCCGAGACTTTGGATTTCATAGGTTCACATTTATCTTCTTTACAAAGTAACAGTATTGGTATTCCGTCTTATAGTTATGACTCAGCCAAAGTCTCAGTTCTTATCAGAGGTTCAGGGCAGGTGCAGTATGTACTTTCTGTAACCATATGCAGGACGTTGTCAAATTCCAAGCGTGTCTTACATTCAAAGTGCATCTTTGAATGAGTGCATTGAACCACAAGGAAAAACCTTTCTCCACAGGGGCGCTTTTGGCTTACTTTAAATTCCCCAACATCCAAAAAATGTCTGGAATGAGGTAGTCGAGGTTGATCCTTTCAGATCCTCTCGTCCCTCTTGGGTGCCCAATAAGGGCTCCAGCTTTCACCCACAGATGATGAAGGCATTCATAATTCGACTGGTTTAGATAGAAGGAAAATCTAATGGGACAGATATAACATATTAGATCCTGAAATGTCCAAAGAATAGTACAGTATTTAATGTATAATGTAGGTCAGCTTCTATCTGAACTCTTGCTCTCTTGTCATCTCAGCACACTTGGAGAAGCTTGGGCCCAGCTGAAGAAAAGCCTGGCGGATGAAGCAGAAGTTCATCTCAAGTTCTCCTCCAAGGTACAAGGTTGCATCGGCACAGAACAGATCCTACATAACAAACTGATAACAGGACCCTTATGGTCTTGTATAGAGTCCATGATGTTATGTTTACTCTTGAAATGTTTACATACAGTAAGTTTACATTTCTTCCGCTTTGCTGGATGTTACAGTAAACATGCAGGATAGTTTTCGTACACATTAAGCGTTGTTTTCTTTATAATGTATACTTCTGGCTAGACTCACAGCTGTCTTGCTCTCTGAATAATAAATGTTACTGATAGTTTATTATTTACTAGTTCTGCACTACATGCCTACGTTTTTTAAAGTCTGTGTAAAGTCATTTCAGAGGATTGTTTCTAAACACATTGTGGTCTGGTTCAGTAATAGATTTCTAACATTTTTACCCCCGGTTTCACAGACAACTACATGTATTTAGCCCGTCGTGTGTGGCCCGTCATGTCAAAATATATAAGTTCAACGTGTCATGTGAACCATGCCAGATACTCACATAATCTCATGTGTAATATAGACAGCTGTGAGTCTAGCCAGAAGTATAAATGATATCAATGCTTAATGTGTACGAAAATGGTAAAAACATTTCTGGATCATTTTTGCACTTAAAGGACAAGTTCGGTATTTTACACTTAAAGCCCTGTTTTCAGATTGTTTATAATGAAATAGAACGGTTTTGACTGAAATTTCGATATTATGCGGCTGCCCAGAGAATTTTCGGGTGTTTGTTGTTTCACCTCCCACCTCTATAATGACTGTATAGGTGCACTGGAACAATCCTTTCCTAAAGTGCATTAAACTTTCGTTTACAAAGACGTGAAACTCACCGAGTGGTCAGGGGTGTTCACTGATATGCTCACACAAAAATCGCTGTAAAAGATTCTTTCCAACAGGTGTTTTAGCATTCGTTGTAAAGGGCTGCAGCTATCGATTCTTTTTGTAATCGATTAACGCCTCTAGCACTGATATCGATCGATTAATCGAGTAATCGGAATAAAAATTTTGTTTGTGTTTTTAAACAACCAAAACAAATAATGCCCAGTTGACGTGGCTGATAATCCGCCTTTGACAATTGCAAGAATACAAACAAAGTTCCCGGCACGGAGTAATACCGTACCTCACAGCACTATCTAATACAAGTCAAGTGGAGTGCCAACAATTAACTACGATAAAACTTGTATGGATAACAGGTTTCATGCTGTAATCTAGCACTGACATCAAAGTAAATATCTGGTTGTGTGAGCATATCAGTGAACACCTGACCGCTCGATGCAGTTTCACGTCATTTGGCTACTAACGATCTAAGTATAATATATGCATTTCTAGGAAGTGATTGTTCCCATGCACCTATGGTAACAACCCATGTGTAGAGTGTGGGAGTGTGATACAACAAACACCCGAAAATTCTCGTGTGCCAACATGCATATGATCGAAATTTCACCCCAGTCAAAACCGTTCTGTTTCATCATAAACAATCTGAAAACAGGGCTTTAAGTGTAAAATACCGAACTTGTCCTTTAATAAAGCCACATACCTTCTATGTAAAAATCAAAGAACAATTTAATAGATTATTACAATGCATTCTTTGGCACCTTTAAGGGCCGTTCACATTATAGTATAACGATAACTATAACATTAACTATATTAGCATCCACACCACCAGACTATAAAGCCAACTTTATGCTAATTCGATGGCGAGACGCAGTACTTGCGCAAATAATTTACATGAATTAAAGCTCCCGTTCTGTCTGTGATTTTGAAGTTTTGATTGTGTTTATAGTGGGCAATATGAACATGTGTTCATGTTTCATGTAGTCAAAAATAACGACATCGCTATTTATGGGATTAAAATCAGCGAATTTAGCTTATCTGTATAGCGCTTGTTTTCACTGTCGCTCAAAACAGGCAGTGGATGTCTTCCTTAGTTTTATCAATGATCCCTCCTTCAGAACATACGTATCGAGTTCTGATTGTGTACATTTGTTTAGCTCCGCCATCGCTGTGATTCGATACGCAGCTATGATGTGCTTAGCAGAGCCGTTTGAGCCAAAGCTGGTGACTGAATCAGTATCTCGGCGCGTGTAGTGCGCGGAGTTTAGTCAACAGAACTGTTTTACTCGACGTCATTGAAAGCAGGAAATAGAGGGCTGTAGTAACTCGATGAACCGTTTCAGCCCTAGTTCGTAAACTTGTAGGACCTATTTTTCCAAACGCCTCACGCCCGTATATTCTATCCGCTGAGAGCTTGAATAATATACTCCAGCCCAGTTGGCAGTGAACTTTGAGCTTTATACAAACAACATTCCCGGCGCGGAGTAATTTATGCTATTATAGCAACATTACTAATACTAACTAGGAGTTTACAAAAATGGTATCAGGAAGAACCTGTGACCTTTAATATTGCATATTTCTTGTGTGAGCATATCAGTGAACACTTTGTACCACTCGGTGAGTTTCACATGTCAGTAAATGAAATATGCATTTTAGGAAGGATTCTTGCTGCATTTATGCAGCGGCTATTGTACCCGCAGGTGGGAGTCCTCAACATCGATATGTCGAAATTTTGTCAAAACCGTTCTATTTCATCATAAACAATCTGAAAACTAGGGCTTTAGGTGTAATCGAATATCTTACCTTTTGGTTAAGTTAGTGTTGTAGAATAAAGACCTCAGCAATGATCTTCTCCACAGTTTTAAAAATTTCAAATGTGCGTGCAATTTAACAGATTATTACGAATGGATTCTTTGGCACCTTGACTGTCACATTAGTTTATCGTTTATCAATTGGGGATAACTATAATCGCTCAGAAAGTAGCATCCACACCACCAGACTATCGTTCCTTTTATCTTTATGGTTATAGTGGTGGTGTGAGACTCTGCAGTACTTCTCTTTAAAATGAAATGATTACATGAATTAAAACGATATTTCTTTTAATAGTTATATTTACCATTATAATGTGACTGGCCCTTTACACATGTCATTTACACTTAAAAAATGTTGTGTTATTTTCAACCCGCATTTACAGCGGTCAAAACCAGGGACGCACTGTCACTCAACATCGATGCATTTTGTAATCTCTAACCTATACTTGGTTTGTATAATCGGATTAGGTTTGTACCTTTTTTTGGTGTAGGATGTTAATGTTGTATCAGACCTTAGCAATGTTCCCCACAGTTTTATTTCAAATGTGCCCACATCCTTAAAGAGTAACTAAACCCTTAACCAACTGTCATTGGTTTATCGTTAATGATCTGTAAGAAAGTGATGCTTTATTAGTGCTGTTCATTGATCTTTATGGTTATAGTTGTTGTGAACTCTGCTATTTGGATATACAAGTGTTTCAATACTACAATAGTTATGGTGTACCATTATAACGTCTGAGTGCTGCCCTCTTACAGGTTGACACGGTGGCTACTGCAGTTGAATTTTCCTATTGGATGTTGGGTCCAAAAAGTAACTCGTGACGTAAGCAGGTTCAAGCTCACCACGCCCTTGTTACGATCTCACCACATGCTTGGTACGGAGCTTAGGTTCGTCCCCTTTATCTCCGTGTGTAGGATCTGCCCACTTTTCTTGCATTTTATCAAATATTGCCAGTGGGTGGAGTCCCCCAAGCTCTGACCAGGGGTTTAGTTACGCTTTAACTAGTTGCTAGAACAAGTTCCTGTAGCTCAGTTGGTAGAGCATTGCGTTACCAGCACAAAAAGTTGTGTGTTTGATTCCCAGAGTACACACATGCGTTCAAAGAATACCACGCATGCACTGTAAGTTGCTTTGGATGTTTCTGAGATGTCTAAAATGAATAACGCTTTCTGTTTTTTTAGCTTCAGAGCGAGGTGGAAAAGCCTCTCTTGACATTTCGGGAAAACTTTAAAAAAGACATGAAAAAAGTGGACCACCAAATGGCCGACGTCAGGAAGCAGCTAGCCATTCGATACTCTGCCGTAGAGAAGGTGAAGTATTGTCAGTGTATTCTTTAGATGTATCATGGTGGATTGTGTTTTTCACAGTACTGTATCAAGAAGGTTTGTAATGTTTCTGTGTCATGAATACGTGGCCATATTTAGTCTTCCGTAGTCCAGCCAATCCAGTCATTTGCCTGCTCTTCTAAAGTTACAGGGATTTTTCTCATGCATTATTAAAAATCCTCCATGTTTTCTGAAGCAGTGGACCATTTCCTGTCTCTGAAGTCCATTGGGGTTCTATAAATAATCTCTTGCCCTTGCCCTTCACACTATTGACCTTCTCATTGAGCATTTACTCCTCTGGGCCGCTACTAAACAAACAGAAAATTTAAGCTGCTCTATTTTTTAAAAGGATAACGCCCAAAATGAACAATTCAAGTCAGCATGTTTTATGTTTTGGCAAACCCATATGACTGTTTGGTTACACTTTTAGTAACATTAGTTAATGCATTAGTTTATGCATAAACTTACAATAAACAATACCTCTACACATTTTTAAAAAACTACAGGATATGCTTATTGTTAGATCATGTTAGCTAATGCATTTACTAATGTTAACAAATACAACGTTATTGTATTACATACCTTACTTACACATTAGTTATTGCATTAGCTAACATGAACTAACAAAAAACAATACATCTACATTTTTGAATCTTAGTTCATGTTAATTTCAGAAATTTAAAGGGGTCATTTCTCAATTTTTAAGATGTCAAATAAATCTTTGGTGTCCCCAGAGTACATATTTGAAATTTTAGCTCAAAATACCAAATAGATAATTTATTATTACATGTTAAAAACTTTATAGGTGTAAGCAAAAATGCAAATGAGCTGATGAAATGTTTTTTTTAGCATTAAATGCAAATAATGTTCTGTTTCTGTAATAAAAACCAAGTTTCAACAAAGTTTGGAGATAATTTATCAATATGCAATTTAAAACTTAATTGACTATCCAATATAATGCCCTGATATTTATAACTCATAACACATTCCATTTTAGTTCCTTGCGATGATAAAATATCAGGAAAATTATTTTGTTCAACTTTAGAGGTTGAAAACATCATTAATTTAGTCTTATCTATATTTAAAACCAGCTTAAGTTGACAGAGGCGAGACTGAACAGTATTAAATGCTGACGGTAAATGTTGAAGTGCTTGTGAAGCTGATGAGGCAAAACAATAAATAACAGTAACATCTGCATAAAGATACTTTACACAAATAGTCTTCAGAATGTTGTCACAAATATTTTTTTATGTATAACGAAAATAAAATAGGTCCCAAAACCGACCCCTGAGGGACACCATTTGAAACTGACAGAACAGATGACAGATGATACAATATTTTACAAGACCACAGACTGTTTTCTCCCTGATAGATATTCAGCAAACCAATTTGGCAGACCAACAGTGGCAAGTCTTTTCAATAGGATGCCATGATCAACTGTGTCAAAAGCCTTTGATAAATCAAGGAAAAGAGATGAACAAATTTGTTTACCATTTAAAGCAGTAGTTATATCACTAAGCACTTTCATTGCGGCAGTAACGGTACTATGTTGTTTTCTAACTTAAACATAGAAAAATTCAGATTTTCATGATATGTCCTCTTTAAAATCTGTAGTTGATGCACAAATAACTAACATTAACAACTGTATTAGAATTACGAAACTTAAGATACATAGATACTACAGTATATTTGTCAATAAATCAACATTTCTATGTTTATTTATATGGAGAACATTTCAAATTGCCGTGGTTTATTTATTATTAGAAACTAGAAACATATATACCATTGAAGCTTCTTATCATCCACATTATTACAGAAAAACAGATGAAATGTATTCAGAAACATCTGGACCACTGCATGCTCTTCAGCATATTCTACCTGATTGAATTTTAGATTGAATAAAACACATTGAAGACATCATGCTAATCTAATGTCTTTTATTCATACATGCCCAAAGGCACGCAAAGCGCTCGCAGACCGGCAGAAAGACCTAGAGTTCAAAACCCAGCAGCTGGAGATGAAGCTGAGCTCCAAGATCGAGGAGGACATAAAGAAAGCTCGCAGGAAATCCACACAGGCAGGTCAGTGGCATCATCCAAATTGATCTTGCAATGCTGTTATTTTCCACCGAAGTCATGTGTCTTGTCATGGGGGCTGCGCGGTCATCTTCTTCCTATAGATCAGCTGGTAGAGCATTGCGTTAAGAGCCTAAAAGTCGTTGTAGGTTCAATCCAAAGACATACTGATGAAAATATGTACCTTAAGCCGCTTCGGATAAAAGCATCTGCTAGATACATAAATGTATATCTTCTTAAACCAATTCTTGTATGGCTATTGTAAACATCATATAATATAGAAAAGATTGTTTACAATAGCTTATCATACCATGCAAGAATAGTTAGATTTTCTTCTGAGCCAGCGATAGTTTTAGTATGTGAGAACATGAGATTTCAGTGAATGATACATACAGTAGGATTACAGTCCAGATGGTTGACGTCACAGTCACATGAGGTTAAATGCACGCTGTGAGTGAGAACATCTGGTCTTTTATGAGACATTTCTGAAAAAGAGGATTTTTGTGTTTATAAAAGTTCATGAGACATCTCTATAAAAGTCTTTTCAACTAGATTTGCTTTAACATTGGACACCACACTGTGACCCAATACAGCACCAAAATTGTTTACTGTATAGAAGTAACTTAAACTATGTATTGAAACATTGCCATAGGTTGCATAGGCCCAGCAATGTGTAAAAATCATTTTAAGACATAAGTCATACAACTTATGTTGTTGTCTGCAGATTTATTTTTGTACTTTAACTTCACAAATAGCATGAAACTAAACACATAAATATTTTCTCCCCATTTAAAGTTGATAAGTCTACTTATGTTGTTATCCTAGCAGGAGGATATGGTTAGTTGCACTTCATTATTTACATCTAGCATTGCTTTTCAACTGTCTGTGAGCTAAAAGTAGTTACCAATGAAGTAAAGTTGAGTTTGAGTTTGGTGTCATCTAGTGGTATATTTTTTTAACCAGAATAGATTTTACTTAAACAGGTTCTAGCCACATGAAAAGTCATGATTATTTACAATTTATACAAAGTGATTGAAGATTTACATATAAAGTTTCAAATTGGTTTTGGTTATACCACGTGTAACACAAATTCTGTAACCGCAGGAGATGACCTGATGCGATGTGTTGACCTCTATAATCAGTCCCAGTCCAAGTGGTTTGAAGAGATGGTCACCACAAGTCTGGTAAGCCCGAGTGCATCACCAAAACATTCAGATACACTAAGCATCTTATATTAAAGGGCACATATAATGTGAAATCCACTTTTACGTGTTTTGGACATACGTGTGTTGGCAGTGTGTGAACACAACCACCCTACAAAGAAAAAAATCCAACCTCTCCTACTTTTTTAAGATGTCATTTTGATTCTCTTGTTAATGTGATGTCACACTGATAAAGCCACACCCACAGCCACTGACTGACAGTCCTGTAGTGAGTTGTACACTGTCTGTCATATCTTAATAGTGATATTTCAGACTGTATTCACAGGAATCACAAGTGATAGCGCTCACTGTCTCGTTTTCTAAGGGAGTAAAGAGCAGTAGCTCGTTTGTATTTAAAGGATTAGTCAATTTTCTTAAAAAAAAAAATCAGATAATTTACTCACCACCATGTCATCCAACATGTTGATGTCTTTCTTTGTTCAGTTGAGATGAAATTATGTTTTTTTTAGGAAAACATTCCAGGATTTTTCTCATTTTGATGGACTTTGGTGGACCCCAACACTTGGCAGTTTTGGTGCAGTTTCAAATTGCAGTTTCAGGGTACTCTAAACGATCCCAAACGAGGCATAAGGGCAAGAAAGGTGAAGAATATGTACTTTTGAACCACAACTTCTCGTCTATCTCCGTTCATGTGACGAGCCAGCGCGACCTCACATAATACATCATCACGTCAAGAGGTCACGGATGATGTCACAGTGTTTACAAGTTTGAAGAAAGATGATCGTTCCGACGTGGTTGTATGTGGAATGAAAATAATTAATGTCTTTGTGGTAGTTTATTGTTTAAAATGGTCCGCAAATGTGTGTTTCATATATATAACACGTGACCTTTCCACGGCATTACGCAAATACGTGAGGTCGCGCTGTAACATCACAGGACCGAATATAGACGAGAAGTTGTGGTTTAAAAGTGCATATTTTTTATTTTTCTTGTCAAAAATGACAATCGGTTCGCTAGATAAGACCCTTATGCCTCATTTGGGATCGTTTAGAGTCTTTTGAAACTGCAATTTTAAACTGCATTAAAACTGTTAAGTGTTGGGGTCCATTAAAGTCCATTAAAATGAGAAAAATCCTGGAATGTTTTCCTCAAAAAACATCATTTCTTCTCGACTGAACAAAGAAAGACATCAATATTTTGGATGACATGGTGGTGAGTAAATTATCTGAATTTTTTTTAAGAAAATTGACTAATCCTTTAAAGGGCACCCAAATCGGGCATTTTGAACATGCTATAAAAAATGATCTGTGGGTTATATTGAGCTTCACAGACACATTCTGGGCACACCTGAGACTTATCTTGAAAGAATTGGCATAATATGTGCGAAGTGCAAAATAAATATGTAGTGTGTCATCAATAAGTTTAATTAACTTCTTGATTTGATATGTTTGGATTTTTCATACTGAGTGTGACAGACTGCAAGATATATTGAAATGATAAAAATATCACCATATGCATACTGCAGTGTTATGCAATAACGAATGATTTCAATAGCAGGCAAACAAATCATGTGAGGAAGGACAATAAGAGATGAACTAATAAATAAAGTTCCCAAATGGGTTAATAACATTCCATGTCAGTTGTGGGACATATAAATAAGTAGGCTGATCATTAGGACATTAAATTTAAATTATTAGTCATTTTCCTTTAGCATCTATCTTGTCATCAAACATTAAAAAAGGCTGCATTATGTATGTAACTGTAATTCTGACATTTCTACATTTGTTTCAGCATTATACATGAATTAAGACAAGGACAATTTCTGGCATGTCGTTTATTGCCAAACAACTTAAACAAATGTTTTTATTAGAAAAAGAATACTGTGCTATTTCCAGATAATTTTGTTTGTATGTGTCCTGTCAAGAACAGAAAGATTGTTCGCTTGCTTTTTGAAACGCGTCTCTTCGTGTATGCACTTTTGAGTGCACTTAAACACACGCGCGCACACATACGGAGGACGAATTCCAAACGGCGCTTCGGGAAGAAGATGCAGCATAAACAGTTGCTCCACATAAAGTGGAAATTACGTTGTTTTTCAGTGTTTTATTCGCCAAATGTATTTTAATGGACTACAGTATGAAACACAGTAGCGCAACTCTCTCTCAAGTTTATACATCAAGAGTTCTGATCTTTGAAGGGCATAGGGATAATCACGTTTGATTGGAGTTGGGCTTGAGTAGGCTACTTGCTGGTGGCAAGCTTCTCATTTCTCTAATAAGTCAACGACGACCGGAAGTGAACTTCACCGAGTCATATTGCAAAAAATGACGTTATTAACCGGTTACCATTATTTTAAATAAACGATTTTGTTCCGGAACATTTATTTTTTTGAAAGTTTCTGGTTTCGTTTCTGTACCTTGCAAAGCATTAAAAGTTTTTTGGTTTTTGTTTTCGTTCTGTGAACCTGTTCAAAGCCTTGCTTTTTGCATATTTCATGGGTAAAATGTTGCATGTTGCTTTGGATAAAAGCGTCAGCCAAATGCATAAAAGTTAATGCGTATTGAGTTTTCCCTTTAATATCTTGCAGTCATAATGATGTTTTTTATTCATTTTGGACATTTGATAAATAAGCCTTGGACTCGCTGACATTCAAGTTACAGAACAAAATTATCTACACTTTCAGAAGTTGTCATTGGAAGTGACAGTTTATTTCATTTTGGTACAGATATTTACCTTTGAGGGACCAATATGCACCTCTTACAAAGTAAAAAAGTACCGCCTCAACGACAACTTTTGTACCTTCCTGTACCTATATTTTTGAGTGTATAAACCTAATTTTTGTCTAATGTCACTTCTTTCGAAATCGCCAGGAGCTTGAAAGGTTGGAGGTGGAGCGTGTAGAGATGATCAGACAACACCTGCGTCAATATACGACGTTACGGCACGAGACAGACATGTTTAACCAAAGCGTGAGTAAAGCCAATCCAGACTTGTTTATAAAAATAAACCTAATTAATGCAGATCATGAGCAATGACGGCCCACTTTTTCATGTCCAGACTGTCGAGCCGGTGGACAAACTGCTTCAGAACGTGGACCCTGCCAGGGATCGAGAGCTGTGGGTGAAGGAACACAAGACGGGAGAGGTGAGACCAGTGGACATGGAGATTTAAACCAGTGCAGCTTCTCCAGGGTCTTCAATCATCCAGGGGACATTGGTCTGAAAGGCCATATGGAAGACATGGCGTTTTTAAAGGAGAAACTGCTCACTGGACTAAGAGAAAGAGCGCCCTCTGTCATTTGATTGTTGCAACCTGGAGCTGAGATTTGGCTTTCCAAAGGAACCTCTGCAGGGTGGATACCATAATCCTCCCACAAATTTGACCAAGTGAAACTTTTGAAAGGAGAATAAAGAGAATGTGTAAATATCGACTGAAATTTGACTCAGGAGAACAGATGCTATGTAATAATCCATAAAGTCGTTATCTACTGTTGCAATCATATCATTAGTATTTAATCTTGATTGTCAAGCATAGTGAGTTTATAATGCTATTTAAATTTGTACTAATATATAAATGCTGCTGTTGTAAAATGCATACAGATATTACAGCTGTTTTAAATGCAATGAACTTAACATGGCTTATGGATAACACATTTGTCTTAGGTTCACCCTTTAGTATGCAAAATTATGCAGGTACATGATATGCAGTCCCAACATCAATAATTTATTATTAAAGAGACAAAATTGAATAAAAAAAGGTATTCAGAGACCGACTGGTATTATATGAATTATCAGTGATCTGCTCTTCCGAGGAGGCAAGAAAGCTAAAAGTGTCTTCAGGGTGTCATGTGTGTGGCTCATCATGTCAAAATGTGTGTTCAGGGTGTCGTGTGTGACTCATCATGTCAAAATATGTATTCAGAATGCATCGTGTGTGTAGCTCATCATGTCAAAATGTGTTTGGTGCGTCATGTGTGTTGCTCGTCATGTCAAAATATGTGTGCGGCTGGTCATGTCAAAATGTGTTCGGTGCATCATGTGTGTGACTCATCATGTCAAAATGTGTTTGGTGCGTCATGTGTGTTGCTCGTCATGTCAAAATATGTGTGCGGCTCGTCATGTCAAAATATGTGTGTTGCTCGTCATGTCAAAATGTGTTCGGTGCGTCATGTGTGTGACTCATCATGTCAAAATATGTGTTCAGGGTGTCATGTGTGTGACTTGTCATGACAAAAAATGTTTTCAGGGTGTCGTGTGTGTTACTCATCATGTCAAAATATGTGTTCGGGTGTCGTGTGAGCCTTGCATGTCCAAATATGTGTTCAAGGTGTCATGTGTGACTCATCATGTCAAAATATGTGTGCGGCTCGACATGTCAAAATATGTTTGGTGCGTCATGTGTGTGACTCATCATCTCAAAATGTATTTGGTGCGTCATTTGTGTGACTCATCATGTCAAAATGTATTTGGTGCGTCATTTGTGTGACTCATCATGTCAAAATGTGTTCGGTGTGTCATGTGTGTTGCTTGTCATGTCAAAATATGTGTGCGGCTCGTCATGTCAAAATGTGTTCAGTGTGTCATGTGTGTGACTCATCATGTCAAAATATGTGTTCGGGTGTCATGTGGGCCTTGCATGTCAAAATATGTGTTCAAGGTGTCGTGTGTGACTCATCATGTCAAAATATGTGTTCGGGGTGTCGTGTGACTTGTCATGTCAAAATATGTGTGCGGCTCGTCATGTCAAAATTTGTTCGGTGCGTCTTGTGTGACTCATCATGTCAAAATATGTTTGGTGCGTCGTGTGTGACTCATCATCTCAAAATGTATTTGGTGCATCATTTGTGCGACTCATCATGTCAAAATGTGTTCAGTGCATCATGTGTGTGACTCATCATGTCAAAATATGTGTTCGGGTGTCATGTGGGCCTTGCATGTCAAAATATGTGTTCAAAGTGTTGTGTGCGGCTCGCCATGTCAAAATTTGTTCGGTGCGTCATGTGTGACTCATCATGTCAAAATATGTGTTCGGGTGTAGTGTGTGACTTGTCATGCCGAAATATGCGTGTTGCTTGTCATGTTAAAATGTGTGTGGCTCGTCATGTCAAAATGTGTTCGTTGCGTCATGTGCATCATGTCAAGATATGTGTTCAGGGTGTTGTGTGTGGCTTGTAATATGTGTTCAGTACTTCTTGGAAACCTATGTGCATCGCATGTCATGTCGGAATACGTGTCTGCTGCATACGCATCAAAAGGGTTTATGATAAAAGAGACGCTCACGTCTCGCAAGACACTAACTTACCACTAAACTCTGATTTCACAGGAGATTAAGCGAGCATCTCTTTTATCATAAACCCTTACGAAGCGTCTGTAGTGTTTTGACATGACACGCAATGCACAAAAGGTTCACATGATGCGCCAAACACATTTTTTAACATGACACGCAATGCACAAAGGTTCACATGACGCGCCCAAAACATATTTTGACATGACATGCAATGCCCAAAAGTTTCACATGACGCGCCAAACACATATTTTGACATGACACGCAATGCACAAAAGGTTCACATGACGCGCCAAACACATATTTTGACATGACACGCAATGCACAAAGGTTCACATGACGCGCCCAAAACATATTTTGACATGACACACAATGCACCAAAGGTTCACATGACGCGCCAAACACATATTTTGACATGACACGCAATGCACAAAAGGTTCACATGACGCGCCAAACACATATTTTGACATGACACGCAATGCACAAAAGGTTCACATGACGCGCCAAACACATATTTTGACATGACACGCAATGCACAAAGGTTCACATGACGCGCCAAAAACATATTTTGACATGACACGCAATGCACAAAAGGTTCACATGACGCGCCAAACACATATTTTGACATGACACGCAATGCACAAAAGGTTCACATGACGCGCCAAACACATATTTTGACATGACACGCAATGCACAAAGGTTCACATGACGCGCCAAAAGCATATTTTGACATGACACGCAATGCACAAAGGTTCACATGACGCGCCAAACACATATTTTGACATGACACGCAATGCACAAAGGTTCACATGATGCGCCAAACACATTTTTTAACATGACACGCAATGCACAAAGGTTCACATGACGCGCCCAAAACATATTTTGACATGACATGCAATGCACAAAAGGTTCACATGACGCGCCCAAAACATATTTTGACATGACACGCAATGCACAAAGGTTCACATGACGTGCCAAAAACATATTTTGACATTACACGCAATGCACCAAAGGTTCACATGACGCGCCAAAAACATATTTTGACATGACACGCAATGCACAAAGGTTAACATGACGCGCCAAACAATTTTTTTGACATGACACACAATGCACCAAAGGTTCACATGACGCGCCAAAAACATATTTTGACATGACACGCAATGCACAAAGGTTCACATGACGCGCCAAACACATTTTTTGACATGACACACAATGCACAAAGGTTCACATGACGCGCCAAACACATTTATTGACATGACACGCAATGCACAAAGGTTCACATGACGCGCCAAACACATTTTTTGACATGACACAATGCACAAAGGTTCACATGACGCGCCAAAAACATATTTTGACATGACACGCAATGCACAAAAGGTTCACATGACGCGCCAAACACATATTTTGACATGACACGCAATGCACAAAGGTTCACATGACGCGCCAAACACATATTTCGACATGACACGCAATGCACAAAGGTTCATATGACGCACGAAACACATATTTTGACATGATGATCCGCACACAAGACGATGTTTTGACGAGTTTCACGTTCGTGCCTCCTCGGAAAAGAAGTCATGAGCCGCCACTGTGAATTATATGAGTATTGATTATTTGTTTATAACTTTACAGATGCTCATAGTCAATGGTATGCTCACACAACAGCAAAATACAATTTTCAGTCCTGTTCAGAGTGCTGATTGTAGTACAGTTTTGTTTATACACAGTTTGGTTGTGAAAGACATTGACAACGTCTGATTCAAATAGTTCAGAATAAATATGAAGTCTTACCTTGTAATGCAGACATTATATGCGATCATGCCCGTGAAAACCTAGCTAAAGTCATTTTTTGTGATTTTGTTTTCTACATAAAGTCAAACTATATAATGTAAAGAATTTTCTGTGAAAATATAACCTTTATATCTTTAATATTGACTGATGAGTAAGGTCAGAGGTCAAAGATTGAAATCAGTGTAAAATGTGGTCAAAATTTGATGCTCCTAATCACATTAACCTGGATTTCACATTATTTAAGAGTCACACCTATTAGCAAACATGCTATCAATCTCAAATTCGAACTATTTTTGTCTCTAAGCACTACACTGTAATGGACTCAGGGGTTAAATCACATAATTATAGTCTATTAACAAAAAGATCCCATGTGATGTTATTTTCTGTTCATTCATCTACGGTAGGCTGGTTTCAAACAATCATTGTAATTATTTAAATTTAGTAGTTTCCCCTAAAGAATATTTACTGAACAGGACAAAACCATCATTACAAACTGTGTATAAAGAGGTAAAAAGGTACAAATAATATATTAAAAATTATTTTGCACAGTGCTTATTTTTGTACCAAAACAATAACACATTTTTTAAATATAGTCTTTAAGACATTTTAACTGGATTTCATTGTTTATTAGAAACTTTTTATACAGTAACTATCATTTGCCAAACAACCATTTTATGTATTTGAACTAATTCCCTATTTTTTCTGCACAGTGCCCTCCATAAGTACCACAGTAAAGGCAAATGCTCTGTTTGACATTTGTAAGTTGAATATGAAGCAAAAGTACAGAATGTAACATTTTATATTTCACAAACATGCCTTTCCAACAAAGAACAACAACCTTGCATCCTGACTTATGGAGGGCGCTGTATGTTCATGCTTAAACGTGCAAATATTTCTTACTCTGTATTATATAACAATGCAAATGAAGAATAACATCCAGTTAATGTGCTTTCTGTAATACAAATGACATTAAATGTAATGTTCAATTACAGTAAATAGGATTTATTGTTTGCACTGTTTATATTGTTCATCTGTTGCTATCTCAATAAATACAAAACTAATGCAAACATACAGTAACATTACTGAGCAAATGAACTTCATCTTATAAATGTATATTCATTTCTAATAATTTGAAACTATTTTTCTGTGTATTCTGGAGCATGATTTAATATTTATTTGATGATAATTTGAAGTGTATGTAAACTTATCCCGCTTCTTGTGTGTAATTGGATGCCCATTTGGATGTCTATAAATATATCGTGAGAGGTTTCTTACAAAATCAATCAAACATTTGATCCTTACAATATAGTATAATTGAGAATATCATGGGAGGGATACAAAAAGTGATACTCATTTCTTGATGAATAATTAAAATATTATGGACACATTGACAAAACTAAATAGTACATAGATATGTGTGTTTAGGATTAAAACAAGATATAGCATAGTGTCTCCATATTGGACGATTTTTAAGGTTTCTAATCAATCATCAGTTTCTTGATTGAATTCAGATATGTGGGAATAAGAGAGGTGAGAGTCTCATCATCATCATCAGGGATCTTCTCTCCGCGCCCCTCTGACCCCACAGAACTGGGTGATCTTATGAGCCCTGGATAGGGAGTGCTGTACCCCTGTAATTCAAAGACAAACCACTGCATGTCAGCTCAACAATTTGACAGAGATGACAAAAGCTTATTTAAATCAAACAATGAAGTGTGCAGTGTAAAACAAGGCTCGGTTTTTTGTCCGAAATATCCCCTTATACCCTCATTCATTATTCCCTACATTATTCCACTAATATAGTTCACTCAATAATGTACACATTTTATTTCGGACATCACTAAAAATTGATATTTCTTTAAATAGTGCACCATTTATAGTGATAGTTCACCCAATAATGAAAATAATGTCATTAATGACTCACCCTCATGTCGTTCCAACCTCGTAAGACCTCGTAAGAAACACAGTTTAAGATGTTTCATATTTAGTCCGAGAGCTTGTTGACCCTTCATTGAAAATCTATGTATGGTATACTGTCCATGTCCAAAAAGGTAATAAAAACATCATCAAATTAGTCCATGTGACATCAGTGGGTCAGTTAAAATGTGTGGAAGCATCGAAAATACATTTTGGTCCAAAAATAACTTTATTCAGCATTGTCTTCTCTTCCTCATCTGTTGAGAAGCGCATGCGTGAGACTAAAGTCACGTGACTGCAGTGATGCGGATGACGTATGACGCGGCTGACGTGTTATCTGGTGCGCCCCAGACGGGTTTTTTTTTTGTGCACCCAGGCTTTGTTTACAGTCTGAGGGAGACGCATGCTGTAAGTTTGGAAAAAAAAAACTTTGCGAACATGTCTGAGGATAACACGTCATCTGCGTCACTGCAGTCACGTGACTTTAGTCTCGCGCATGTGCTTCACAACAGATGAGGAAGAGAAGACAATGCTGAATGAAGTCTTAACTTTTGTTCTTTTTGGACCAAAATGTATTTTTGATGCTTCAACACATTCTAACTGACCCATTGATGTCACATGGACTACTTTGATGATGTTTTTATTAACTTTCTGGACATGGACAGTATACCGTACATAGATTTTCTATGAAGGGTCAACAAGCTCTCGGACTAAATATAAAACATCTTAAACTGTGTTTCCGAAGATGAGCGGAGGTCTTACGAGTTTGGAACGACATGAGGGGGAGTCATTACTGACATTATTTTCATTTTTGGGTGAACTATCCCTTTATTTAAGGGTAAAGGGGGTTAATTCAGACACAGCCATGGACATTTTCTAAATTAATTTAAACCAACGGAAGGGTTTATCCATATTTTATCCAACCATGTAATGAAACATCACAGCATTTTTTTAGATTGTGTTTTTTTAATATAGACATAGAGACAAAATCTCTGCCCTATAGACAGTATATAGCCGAGCTTTGATTGGGGGGCGTCTGAAATACCGAGAGGGGCGATCACATGAATGCATATAATTCTCCCAGCTAAAAAACACATATAGCTTTGGTCCATAATATTATTAGGGTGGGGGAACACGTTTAGTCAAGCGACCAATCAAAATTCGACCTTGCCTCACAGACCTTCCTTAACTAAAATATTGCTATTTTAGCTTATTATTCACTCTAGGACGACAATACACTAGGCAAATGTGATTTTTAAATAGCATATTTTATCATTAAAATCCCAATCAACATTAATGGTGATCTGAGGGGGCGAGATAGTGCCCCCTCAAGCCCCCCTGTGGTGCCGGCCCTGTCTACAGAGTTGTCAAAGTGGCCCCAAAAATATTATATCATTTAATAAGAAAACATCAACCCAAGCAGCATTTATTTTCAACATAATATTATGTTAAATATTATTTATGAATATAATATAGGACAAACACCATAGTCGTTTTTTGAACGAGCAGACGACTCCGGGCCAGATCCGCACCGGAGCTTCAGACTTTGGTACGGATCCGGCACGGAGTCGTCTGCTGTCTGGTTTAAAACAAAAACTAAGTGAATATACTCTAAACATTAGTGCAAATTGTGCAGATGTTCCTGTAGCTTGTAAACCATTGCAGCACAAAAAGATCATGGGTTAAATACCAAAGAAACACATGTGATCAAATTTATAGCTCGAAATGAACGCATTATTGGAAAAAAGTGCCAAATGTTTCATTGTAGTCAATGTGAAGAACTTTCTTCATACATCCATTTACATTACAGGTAAGAAGCGTAAAGTTTATTCTAAAAATAGGTCTAGTATCATTCACTTGCAGGTGCCAGTTGGTTTAATGCTTTGAAATGTAATCCAATGACATTCATGTTTACTGTACAGTGATGCTCACACTTTTTGGGGACTTTAAGCAGATTACCATAGAATGATGATTAGATATATACAGGTTCAGGTATATAGACAGACTCACTGAAGAGTAGCCTTTGCCAAAGCTGCCCCGGTGTTTGGTCCTGATTTTAGTAAGAGCCGACTCTGCTATATCAGCACGCTCCTCTGCATCATCCAGCTCATGGGCAGTCTTTCTGTACTTAGCCAGGTTCATATTCGCCTGCTCCTCCTGTTTATAATGAGTAAATAAATTCAAGTGTTTATTTAGGCAACGCGGCACTAGAGAGATTGTGAATATACTGTAAACACGATACAAAGCACAGCACACAGCATCACGTGTAATTACTTTATTACTGGTCACAAGCAGTGTTCAAATTATGTTAAAGATTATGGGGTCCCTTAGCTAACCCCCCCACTCTGTCATTATAGGGTCACCTAAAAGTAAGATGTGATCTTGGATCAACATTTTTTGTTAAATGTTTTAATCAAAGAAACCCCAAATTACCCTTAAAGGGACACTTCACTTTAAAAAAAAAATGCAAATTTTCCAGCTTCCCTAGAGTTAAACATTTGATTTGACTGTTTTTGAATCCTGATCTCCGGGTCTGGCGGTACCACTTTTAGCATAGCTTAGCATAATGCAACATATTCTCCAACCCATACGACTGTTTTGGTCATTTGTCCATTCCCCCAAATACGGCCAATAGAGGCGTTTACTAAATTAGCGCCTCTACCGGCCACAGATGAATCTTATTAGGGTATGAACTGATATTTTAGGGTATAATTTTGCTGTAATGACATGCATTTGGATATGATTTTCAGTTTAAACTGCCAGGATTCATTGTATTTTAGTACACATTACACTATTCAGGCATTTAGAGCAAATAACGTGCCCATTTATTTATTATATGATATAAAACACAGCATACAAAACAATCACAACTTTTTTCAAAAAGTACTTAAAATATTCCAAGTGTACCGAAGGCAAACGATCGATTTATATAAAGAAAAGACGCAAAACTGATCACAATCTACCGTAGATATCATATCCTGTGTACTGATTCAAAAACTGCCGCCAGAAGAAGCCATAATACGTCATCTTTGATTGTGAAATAGCACTGGCTCTCATGTGTCTCGGGACCGATTGCATCATTACGTTAGCTATGAAACTGAAGCGCTATTGGCTGTCGTGAGTGACTGCATCATGCTCTATGTTCCGGTTTATATTTTAATGAGATCGGACTGTTTGCGTTGCATTCATGGATTTCTTCATATAAAGTGATCGTATGGCATCAGTTCACAAGGTTTGCAACGCGAATTGTTTTTATATTACTGTTTTTTTTTTGGTCAACTTATAAACACCTGACTGTACTTTTGCTTACATGTTGTGTAGGGCTGTTGTGTGTTTTCCGATTAATCGTTTTTTAAAACGTGGTCTAATAAAAATCGATTCTCAAAGAGCAGAATCTATTTTTTCTTTATATTTATTTCCGCAAACATTGAACGTAAAATTAACTTTAATCTAATTACTAGTCTTCTTAAACGTTAGTGTTGTGGCTTTTACATTTTGAACCACTTGTAAACTGCTGTTCACTGTTCTTTTTTATTAATATAGTATTTGTATTAAATCTTAATTCATTGAGTTGAATCGAGTATAAAAACCTACCCGAGAACCAGAATCGAAAATTGAATCGAGAATCGAATCGATAGCTTGTGAATCGAAATCGAATCGATCTGGAACATCTGAATCGATACCCAGCCCTAGTGTTGTGTTTTATTTGGTTAAAAACTGGTTGGGTTTAGGGAAAGGGTGGGTTTAGATGCTCCAAAATATCTTTAAAACCATAAATGTTTATGAAACCATTTCTGCATTTACAAATGTAGAAAATAAAATGCATCTAATCTGACGTATAAGGCAAAGAACCTTTAAAACGTAACCACAGGTCATATAAGCTTTGGCCGCTAGAGGGCACTACGTCCCTATCTGTCGTATTATGGTGCATGCATAAACTAACTATTAGGTCGTAATTTTTGGAGGACAGTCTGCATAATCCATTGAATCGTATTAGACCATTAGCATTGCGCTAAAAATAACCAAAGAGTTTCGATATTATCAAGGACTTTGCTGATGTACCAATGCTGCAAGAGGCGCAATGATATTATGCAGTGCCCAAAAATAGTCCCCTGATATTGAAAGTTACCAAGGGGACTATTTTCATGCGCTGCGTAATATCATTGCGCCTCCTGCAGCCATGTTACGGCAGCAAAGTCATTGATTATTACCCCAGAATAAGAGTATAGTCCTAGCCATATTTGCCTAGAAAATTTAAGCTTTTAATTTTCCATCGGTCTTAGTATAAGATGTAACTACAGAAGACTCAAGTTTTAAAGAGGAAAAATATTGAAACTCTTTGGTTGTTTTTTAGCACAATGCTAATGGTCTAATCAGATTCAATGGATTGTGCTATGCTATGCTAAAAGTGGTACCGCCAGACCCGGAGATCAGGATTCAAAAATGGTAAAAATCAAATGTTTAACTCTAGGTGAGCTGGAAGCATATTTTAAAAAAAGTGGAGTGTCGTTTAACTCAGACCCTATCTATTTTACCCCTCAAATTTGTGTGAAATAAAGTATTTTTTAAAAGCCCCCAAACCCCAAAGATTATAATCTACATGCAGTGACATTGACTCGTCTGTCAATTGCTCCAGAAAACCGTGTGAGGCGCACTTAACAGTTTACATTTATTTCAGACAGAAATAAAGATAGATAGTTTATTGTGAAAGCAAAGACTTTTTACCAGCAAGACTAGGACTTTGTGTTGCTTTAATTGTCATCATTTTATTGTGTCTTACCGCCTCCTCCACTTGTCTCTTATAAGCTTTCATTTTAATCTGGAGTCTCTCCACCAGTTCCTGCATCCTCTGCTGGTTCTTCTGGTCCTCCTCCGACTGAAAGAGAAGCTCCTTCAGGCGTCGCTCATTTTTCCGCATAGTCTTCACCGTCTCGGCGTGCCGTTTCTGCTCGGTTTCCAAGTCCAGCTCCAGCTCTTTCACCTGCATACGGCACAAAGCGAAAGATGTCGAATCATTCGACGCAACAAATTTGGGATTACAGATCCAGGGGTTTGTTTACCCTGCCCTCCAGCTTCTGGATGAATTTTTTGCCTCCTTTCATGGCCAGCTGCTCAGCTTCATCCAGTCTGGCGGTCATGTCCTTTATCTGAACTTCCAGACCCTTTTTCACCCGCTCCAGGTGCATGGTGTGTTCCTGCTCCACCCGCAGCTCCTCGGCCACACGTGCGGTCTGCAGGAGAAACATATTTCTCATTGTCTGAATGGTCACAAGCAGTCATTGGGGCAACAATCTGTTCCTTTTTTAGACTTTCATTCATTTTTCCTGTGTGAGTTCGGGATGTCAAGTACCTCACAGGCAGCTTTCTTCGCTTTGTCATTGACTGTCCTCACTTCACTCTGCAGCTCCTCGTGTTCCTGTGTGAGCTGCTGTATATCCACTTCCAGTTTTCTCTTTGCACTTGATACAGACTGCAACTACACAGCAAAAAAAAGGATCAAATTGATCTCTTTGTTTGTGATTTTCTGTTTTCTACATCTTTAATATTGACTGAGTAAGGTGTACCTGGTTGTCAAGCTCATTGTATTTCTCAGAAGTCTCCTGAAGCTCGGTCTCCAGGGCCTTGCGGCTCCTCTCCGCTGCCTCCAGTGATGCTCGACTCTCTTCCCCTTCAGTAACCAGCAGGGTGCAGCGGCGCTCCAGAAGAGTCTGCTCCTCTCTCAGTTCCTCCTGTACACGCGCCTCCTCCTCCAGCTGTAGCTGGAGGTCCTGCGGGAGACGGAGAAAACACTTAGTTAAAGTAAAAAAGATTACTAACTCTCGGTAGTCTGTGGGCACCTTTCTCTGCTGATGTTTGTAAAGAGTTCAATATTCAACTGTGTGCATCAATGACCTTGGTTGATCTCAAAGACATTGCCCAAACCCTACCACCTGATGACAGCCCTTTAAATATGCATACAGTAATATGTTTGAAGGGATTCTGATTATGCATTATTGTTTCAGCAACAAGAATAAAAAAAAGGCAATAGGTGAACCTTAATTTGTTGTTGCATCTTTTTCACAGTCTTTGTTAGCTCGCCGTTATTCTTGTTCAGCTGCTCCATCTGAACCTCCAGCTCATTTAAATCACTCTCCATCTTCTTCTTTATACGGGCTGCCTCCGCACGGCCCTTCACCTCCACATCTAGACTGGCCTGCAAGGACTCTAGCGCCCTCTGGTGGCTTTTTCTAAAAGCAACAACATAGATAAAAACATGGTACCAGTACAGGAGCTAAAAGAAAGCGTAAGCCAGCATGTGAAAACCATTTTGTTGTCATTTATTGTTTTCTACATAAATAAAATCATCCTAGAATAATTTACAAAACTTTCTGTGAAAATATAACTTTAATATCATTAATATTGCCTGAGTTAGTTCATGTCATAGATTATAATCAATGAGTGCAATCAAACTTTGATGCTCTTAAACTCATTACAGACTTGGATTTCACAAGACAGGTTACAAGACATGCTGCAGATATTAGAAGATGCAAGATAGCCACTTACCATCTGGGATTATCCCATGATAGTTAAAAGACAAGAAATAAAGGACAAATTTGGAAAAAAAAATCACTATAAAAACTTAAATGCATAAACAGGACACAATAAGATGAGGAAATGTAGGTGTAATCCTTATACTCCCATAATCTATTAGGCTATTTTTACTGATCATGTTTTAGGGAAATTAGCATTATATTAAAGGAATATTCCATTTTCTTAAAAGAAAAATCCAGACAATTTACCCACCACCACGTCATCCAAAACGTCGATGTCTTTCTTTGTTCAGTCGAGAAGAAATTATGTTTCCTGAGGAAAACACTGCAGGACTCCTCCCATCCTAATGGACTTTAATAGACACCAACACTTAACACTTAACTCAACACTTAACAGTTTTTTTCAACTAAGTTTCAAAGGACTATAAACAATCCCAAACGAGGCATAAGGGTCTTATCTAGCAAAACGATTGTCATTTTTGACAATAAAAATAACAAATATACACTTTTAAAGCACAACTTCTCGTCTAGATTTAATAACTGATATTTGTTATTTAAAGTAAACAGTTTTGCATAATTAACATATTAACTAACTCCTCCTCCTTCCTACAAGTTTCGGAAAGTTTTTTTTAGAAAATGGTTAACTGTTACGTAAAATACATATATACATTTAGCAGACGCTTTTATCCTGCATAACAAGCTATAGATTTTTTTTTAACAGTATGTGTGCTCCTCGGGTTTGAACCCATGACCTTTTGCCCTGCAAACGCAATGCTCTACCACTGAGCCATACAGGAACATCATGGGATATCATGGACCCCTTTTTCCTTTTATGGGCACTTACCCCAGAAAAGCACACCCACACGTCAATGAGTGAATTTACATGCACAGAATAAGCGGATAACTATCAAAAAATTTGCTTATTATAGAAACCTGTTTTTAAGCGTTTACATGTAAATCAATAAACCGGCTATGCAGAAAACTGCGTTTACATGGGACATGGAGATATATCAGGTTTCTCGCAGGCAGTGACGTCACCTCCTATAGTACATAACAGTCGTTCAAAAAGCAGACGGCATATCTGTCTTAAAGCTATGGTCTACGTCTACGATTTCAAAGATTGTTCATTATTAATAACCTCATTTAGATGCTGGTTATGGTTCTACAATAAAATCTGAACAATATGAAGAGAAAAAAGAATGCAAAAAAATCCATTTACTTTATAGAGACAGAGCGCAGCGCGTCATAACCTGAAAACCACGCCCAATCCGTCTCCATTGACTTTGTATTGTGAGAGGCCGCCTCCTTGTCATTTCTGGCTTAGAACAAAAAACTGAATAATGCCTAAAAGCTGCTGTGTGACCCCTTATGAAAATTAACCATGGTTTTACTACAGTTATAACAAAAGAACATGGTTTTGACAACTATGGTTTTCAAAAACCATTGTTAAACCTTAGTATTGATAGTAATCAATAATCCAAAAAACATGGTTACTACACTTTTACCACAATAAAAAAAATGGTTAATTTTCGTAAGGGACAAGGTGTACAGCTAACAAGCCAACTTTTCATAGTACTACTATTAATAGAACTGTGTCCACTAGGGGGAAACGTAGTCGGTGATACACTGTTTTCTCCTTAAAGGCTGGGTTTTACGGCTCGACAGCTTATAAAAACTTATTTCTGGGTTTTTTGGCTTGTTAGCTGTACATCTTGTCACACAGTTTTTGTTATAAACCAGAAATGACAAGGAGGCGGCCTCTTGCAATACAAAGTCAATGGAGACGGCCGGACTGTTTTCCCCCCGGTGGGCGTGGTTTTCAAATTTGCATAACCGTGCTCTGTCTCTATTGGGTGCACAGCTGCAGAGAAGTTGACCAATGTAAGCTGCCCGGCCGGTCAGCCTACATTGGTCAACTGCTCTCATCCAATCCCCTGCTCCACTAGAAACCTGGCACTCGCGTCTCCACCCCGCCCCCCTCCCGCGACATGAAATTTCACGGGCAAGCAGCTGACAGTCTATGGTCGCTAGCAAAGTAGCATCAGCTCAGCAATGGAGAAAAAACAAACCGACAGCAGCAAGCGGCCCTAGCTTGTCCCTACAGTCAATGTTGGAAGAAAGAGAAAGTCTCTAGAGGAAAGATCAGAGATAAAAAAAAATTGAAAAAACGACGGACACAAAGTAGAATCAAAATAGGGTCACCAATGACCATTGAAGAAAGCTTCAGGGAGATTTGGGACTGAAAACCGACGCTGACACGGCTGACTTTTGGTTGAGCAGGTAACAGTTAAGCATTCATTTATACTTTTACGGTGTGAGGTGTTACATAAATATCTTTATATCAGTCTAACAACATGCTCATGCTGCTGGTCGGCATTGGAATGTTAGCCGTTTAGCATCGCCTATCACGGGTAAAAATAAGTAATTATATTTATTGAAGTGCTTGAATTTCAATAGGGCTAGCGGGAATTTGAACAAGGTGCGCTGTGTGCTGCTGTGAGAAAGCCGGTTAAATGGTAATGAGCAAAAAAAATACTTGTGCCGATAATTTTTGCTTACGCCGTTTAACGGCTTTCCCCCGATAAAAGAAAACCATTTACGGGTTTACATGACCCATGTTATCAGTTTATTAAGCATAATTGGCATAATTGGCACAATTGTGCATATAAAGCTCTAAATCAGAGTGAGAGCGAGAACGCTCATTAGTAACATTTTTCCTTCGAGTAGAGGTTACACGCATCACTGCACGTGACAACTTTGTAATATATTAAGAATAAACAACTGACGACAAAAAAGTGTGTTTTTGGAAGTAAGGAGAAGAAAACCTTATTCAGCTTTCCATGAAACCCTGTCTTAAGACAACAGTGGATGTAGTTTGTTTTTTCCTGGATTGCAAATGGGTTTATGTTTGTTCCCTGCATTTCGGAGACGATTGCTTTACAAACAAGGCCCAGTTCGGCTCCAGATTTGCAAATTGTTTACAACTGAGTGATGGAGCAAACTCAACGTTAAAAAACCCTGTTCAGGAGTCAGAACAGACGGTAAGTAAATCAACATCAAAGTGTTTTGTAGTTGCAAAAGTGCATATAATGTAAACAACACCAACATATAGCTGTGCTGTACTCGTAACTCTTTATCTCCTCCCACCATACCCTTAAAAGAGTTCGGCTTTTTGAAAGACTTATAGGATGTTTTGTCTTTTATAAATCTGACAACACTCTTTGGACATATAAGGGATGAAATACTACTCTAAAGATACCCAAGATAACATGAGATTGTGTGTGTTATGTGATCTTTCAAATATTTAATAGCAATGACCTGGCAGCTTCAAATTCCTCTTCTTTCTCCTGTAGTCTGCGCTCCAGGTCTGCTTTAGCTTGAGACAGCTCAAGTTGAAGACGCAAAACCTTTGTCTCCTCAGCCTGTAGGACATAAACACAGAGAAACTCAATGACTGAAAAGAAAAGATCCTAGGGTAAAATCTCAAACTACCAGGTTTCAGATATGGTTTGTTCTTGCAAAAAAAACATCAAACTATCTGAAAATGAAAGTAACATTAGGAATCCTTAAACTGGCTGTGGGCTGTCTGAGTACTGACCAAGTAGATTCAACATCAATCATCATCAACAGCACCCATCACCTCCTTCTCCAGTGAGGTCATCAGTCATCCGTCTCCATCCATCAGCCCACAGTCAGGAGGACACAGGGGTCACAGCTGATTCATTATGAGATGTAGTCCCTCAAACATTTTTTCAACAGACAGCCCCACACCTGCTCTATTTTTATTGATTTTCATCTCAAAGATGACAAAGGAGGCGAACAATTTTTCATTGAATGGTTGGCATGGTTGACAGGATTTGATTATTTTTACTTCAAGAGACTTAATAGTGAACCTGAACCTTTCTGTGATTAACAGAGCCCCGTTTACGGCTTTTAGAAATGGTGTAACAGCAAACATATTTTAGGGTGGGCGGTATGAGCAAAAATTCATATCAAGGTATTTTCCTCTCTTCTGCCGGTATAGCGGTATTAAGGTATGTTGCCATATGAGATTTTGGAGTCACACTGTAGTTAACCTTTGTTAAATTGCTGGCAAAATGTGTTTTTTTTAACCTTAATTTAGTGAGGGATTGGACATAGATATGATTTTTTATCTTTTCCCATTTTTTCCTTTAAAAGTGCCATTGTGTGGATGGGTGGACTCATCTTCTTATGCATATTGTCACTAATATGGGAAGTATGAAAGTATGGAAATTAGTATGGTCATTTGCTGGTAGGCTATATGTAAGCAATAAGGTACGAGAGGCTGTGCTGTATCGTGAATAAGTAACGCCTGAAGGGCATTGTTAGGCACGACGCGAAGCGGAGTGCCTGCAACCCCTTCAGCCGTTACTTATTCACGATACAGCACTTGCCTCGAGTACCTTATTGCTTTTATAAAACGGTTACCACACAATATTAAAGTAAAAAAAATATTAGTGCAACTTTCATGAAGTTAAATCAATAAAAGCATTCCTTCCGCTAGAAAAAATAGTCCCTGACTGCGAACAACAACATGAAAGCTCAAATAAAAACAACAAACTGTTCTCAGACTTTGTCTCATTATATGTTTATGTGTTGCTAAGGGTGTTGCTAAGGGCGCAGTGATATTAAATAGAACCGTTGGGTGAAGCGGTCATAACAGTGTTTTATCGTGAATAAAGCACACCTATTGACCAATCAGAATCAAGGATTGGAACTAACCGTTTTATAAGCCTTATTACAATCTTTTACGCTACATCCAACAACTTTAAAGCTGTGTGCTGTGTATATCTTGTGTCTGTTTGATTTATAAATATACAAAGAACAAGATTTTCTTTTTGTTGGTAATATGAACATCTGATGGGAGATGCCATCTCACTTTAAATTATTATTAATCCCTGAACACATTTATAAATGCAGTTTATTAATACAAGTTAATTAATGTATTTATATTGCATTTAATTTACTTAACCAGCAGATTCACAGTGCCAAAAACACTCCACTCATACGTTTTTATGCGTAAATATGCACTATGTAATTATTTAATAGCCTCTCTAATTAATAAATCTGCATTAAGAAAACGAAATTTACCATTAAAGGCTGTGTTTAATGTGTTTGGTATGTTGCTTACGTTATCCGCTAAAGGACTCTGAAAGCGCTATTCATTTAACCGTAACTCCTCAACCATTTGGGCTATAAAAAAAGGAATGGTTCTTAAAAGAAGATAAATTGCACTTTTTTGGCAAATTATGGTTTAATTTCTTGCTTTCCGTCCTCCAATCGCTGCTGTTATCTGGACAGGGCGCAGTAGAGAGCAGATCTGAGTGAAAAGCGAGTAACACCGTTAAACGCCTTTGAAGCAGTGAGGTAAAAAAAAAACTCCTAAATGTATAACACTGTTGACGCGCTGTTGGTGCCTTGGGACTCAAAGTTGATTTTCAATAAAGCAGTGTTGATTTTGTTCGATACAGATCACAACACCAGAAATATAGTCTTTGGCAGGATTTGCGTGCACTATAAGGTGCATCCTCTTAAAAAATTATGATTACAAATGGATTGAAGTGCGATCGGAGCTTTTCGTTTTGTGTTTCTGTGGACAGCGCATCTCGGGAAAGGAGGTATGACTTTTAAGACTTGGGTAAACTCCCGCGGGGTCTTAAAAAAATAACATTCAGAAAGTTAAATTCCTAGGATGAAGATCTGGGCGTTTTAAGGCCTTAGATATAACTTTCTGAAAGTTAGTTATTTTAACACCCCGCGGGAACCATGATATAAGTGCAAAAATATAATTTAAAATATGTAACGCCGGTATCAACGGTTTTGCAAAATCCATATCATGGCGTGACACAATACCGGTAATTACTATCATACCGGTTTATTGCCCACCCCTAGTATTCATTTGTTTGTTCATTTTTGAAGGATCACAAATATGGTGGCACGGTGAAATATATCTGCATAATTTTCATCATTCACCTCTAACGCTGCTTCAGACTCCTCCAGTGATGCCTGCAGCTCCTCCTTCTCCATTTCGATTTTCTTTTTCATCTTTTGAAGCTCATGGACGCTCTTTCCTCCATCTGAGAGCTGGTCAGTAAGATCAGTAATCTCCTCTGAAACACAACAGCACACAATCAGACTTTACCTAACAGGCAAAACGAATCCTTTCGTACTTTTATTGTTGTAACATCTGTAGTGAAAGATTGAGCATGCCAACCCTCTCTGTGGCCCATTACTGAGTCAGCTTGTTTCTGTTGGACTTCCTACCTCAGCTAATTATGGAGCAGTCTTAAAACCACATCCATTCAAGCAGAGCCCATAATGAAGGATTAAGATCCTCAGTCCCACATTACGCTGGCTCAGCTGTACTGTGATTTATGTGTAAATGAGTTTTGTCATGATTTCATGGGCTATCACACATTGCACCTTCACAAATAGCTTCAAATAAACAAATATACTATAATTACGACACAATGAAAGCCACGCGATGGTCAGTGGGTGTATATATGCTGTGTAAATGATACTCCGAGTGCCAGTGTTACCCTGTAAGGTCTTGTTTTCTCTGCGCAGAGCCTCGCCCTGTTCCACAGCCTCCTCGTGGACCGTTTTAAGCTTGAAGAGCTCTGTGGCGTGCTGTCTGCTTTCCTTCTGACAGTTCTCCACTTCAGCAACCAGCTCATCGCACTTCTGCCTCCAATCACTCAACTGTTTGTCCAGCATCCTTTGCTTTTTATCCAGCACTGCTGCCACATTATTTGCCTATAAGAGGAAGATGGACTCGCTATACTTAATGGGTGTCTCTTTACATATATGCCTATTCACACTGTCAGTAATTGATTTTTGGTTATTAAATATTTAAACATTGACAATAAAGACCATCTATTCCATCAATATGTGTGTACCCTGGGATCAAACCTATGATCATTTGAACCGCTAACGCAAAGCTCTAGCACCTGAGCTACAGGAACACAATATCTAGCAAAGGTATTACCTAAGGTGCCCAGATGGCATATGGATGTGGGCCACTTTAGGCAATGATGCGGCACTGCTGGCCTGCTTGTGGCTTGGATGACACAGATGTGAGCCTTAAGTGGCCCACATATAAAATAGCAAAAATTGGGCCAAGATGCGGTCCTTATGGCAAAGTGTTCTGGATGTGACCCTAAAATGGCCCAAATATAATGTAGCATATGTGGCCCATTTATGATAAAAGATATCTGTGCCAGTTTTGGCAAAAATTACCTAATGTGGGCATAAGCCTAAAGTGGGCCACATATGTTGCAGCAAATTTTGCCCTGTTATCCTAAAACATATGTGGGCCAGTTTTGGCAAAGTTATGGCACTAGCAAATAGGTGTGTGACAGTGATGCACGGGTTGATCCGACCTGCGGTCACCCGCGGTTATGAGTCATCCAAAAATATTTTTAATGATATTCGGGTTCGGGTCGTTTGCGGGTTAGTTAAAAACGGTGGTAGGGTGCGGGTTGTTTATACATTGACCCACGCATCACTGGTGTGTGAGCCTAAAGTGGCCCAGTTATAATGAAACAAATGATGCCCACTTATGATAAAACATACTCATGCCTTCTGTGCCATATATTTGCCAAAATTGGCCTTAGCTAATGGGTGTGTGCCTAAAGTGGCCCAGATATAATGAAACAAATGATGCCCCACTTATGATAAAAGATGACAGTTTGATAAACTTATGATACTTGTGATAAAAAATGTGCCAGTTTTGGCAAAGATTCGGCACGGTAAGCACCAGTGATGCGCAGGTTGATCCGAAATGAGCGGGTGCCTGCGGTCACCTGCGGTTACGAGTCATCCAAAAATAGTTTAAAAATAAAGATGCCTACTTTTAAAAAATGCGGGCCAGGGAGCGAGTTAGGTACACTATTTTTTTTTTTGCAGTCCGAGTTGCGGGCGGGTAAGTTGAAAAGGTCGGTCAAGTGCGGGTTGTTTATACATTGACCCGCGCATCACTGGTAAGCACTACCTAATGTGGACATGAGCCTAAAGTGGGCCACATATGTTGCAGCAAATTTGGCCCTGTTATCCTAAAACATATGTGGGCCAGTTTTGGCAAACTTATGCCACCAGCAAAGGGTGTGTAAGCCTAAAGTGGCCCAGATATAATGTAAAAGCATCCATTGCAGTGCTGGATAAAAATATATGCCTATTCACACTTGAGAGGTACTAAACAGTTTTTGAAACACAAAGACCATCTATTCTATCAATATTTTGTACCCTGGGATCAAACCCATGATGTTTGCTAACGCAATGATCTACCAACCGATATGTAATATATGTAAAAAGTGATAAAGTAGAATATGAGAAAACAGCAGCTACCTGTCATATTTTGTCGACATAAAGTACAGTATCACCCAATAAAACAGAATGTTTGCAATCATTGTAAATTTGCTTAGATTATCTCTTCAGGCCCTCCAAATTATAATTCACAGCCTGATTCCTTTATAAGATCTGACTTAAAGCCTTGTATGCATCTGTGACAGGCTCGTACCTTCTCCAGATCCACACACAGTTCTTCCACCTCACCCTGCAGTCTCTGTTTGGTTTTCTCCAGACTGGAGCATTTGGCCTGGGTGATCTCCAAAGCCTCCTCAGCCTCCTGCAGTCGAACAGACAGCTTCTTCCTGAAAGATAAATTATCTTACAAAAACCTCAAAAGAAGTAAATGTGTTGTGATAACAAGTGTCATTGTGTTGCATACTTGGCTTCTTCCAGTTCGTCGCTGTGTTGAATGGCATCAGCCTCATGGCGGCTCCTCCAGTGTGTGACATCGCTGTTGAGTTTGGAGACAAGACGTTGTAGTTCCTGTTTACTCTCTTGCTCCTCCTCCAATTGCTCCTTCAACATTTCACCCTCTTGCCGCACTGCTGCCATGGTGTTGATCAGGACCGCTTTAGCCTTGACAGTAGCACACACAAACACAATTTCACATTTCTGCTGTAGTTTGCACCAATACAAATATCATTTCAGTGACAACCCTAGGGATAGATTTAAGCATGTTAATGGTCATGACATGCGAATGTTAATCATCTTGGCTTATAAAGATCTGCCAATGCTGCTGTTTCAAAGCAAGTATGAAGACTGGCTACTTCTAATGGCACTTATCATAGACAGTAAAAGAAATGGACACAGCGGCCCTTATTGGATTCAACGGAGACAAGTGAAGTCAATTAGAAGCAACCACTTCCTGGGTGTCGAGCGTAATGCGCAGACTCAAACTGAGCTTGATAACTTAGATGTGACGTGAAACAATTGTAAGTCTTCTAATAGCGGTGCCAAGAGAAATCTGAATCACCCATAGACAGTAAAAGAAACGTTGAACAATTTTGTCCCGTTGCTTTTATGGACTCTATGGGCTTCTCCCTTGAATTTATGCATCCACGCCCCCTCAATTGCCTAATAGACAGTAAAAGATTGCCTGTGAGCTCCTCCTCCTGTCCATATGGTAATTTCTCTGCTGTGCGACAGAGAGTAGCAGGTTATGACGCAATCGTTAGCCTACTTTTACAAAAACTGCTTCTACTGAGCCATAACGTAAGATACATGGTAATGGAGCCTTTCATACATTTTCGTGTTTCTTTAGAAATGAATGAATGGACAAATGGAGTCTTTAAACGCCTCAGATGTAAAGTTATTCACTGTCAAAGTGACGCCAAAATGAATGGGAGTCAATGTATTGCTAACAGCAGGTGGGGGTCCGCTAATCAATGACGACGCACGGGGAAGCTTAAGAAAAATGAAACCCTGCCCACCTGTTTATTATAGCCATTTCTATGGAAGCCCATTTCCACCACATAATAAAAAAAATCATTCTCTGGGTAATATAATTATGAGACAAAGGGCTCTATAATACACCCGGCGCAATGCAGCACAATGCGTGACGCAAGTGTCTTTTGCTAGTTTCCACCCTGTGCAATGATCATTTTCACGTTTAGCGCCACGTTGTGTAAATAGCAAATGCATTTGCACCCATTTTTGCGCCCATGGGTGCTTGGTCTGAAAACGAGGTTTGTTCAGGCGCATTGTTGGTGCGTTGCTATTTTGAGGCAACTAAAATAGACTACGTCACTCACCAACAAAAACCTGCTCTAAAGTCTAAAGTCAATGGCGCAATATGTTTTTTGTTATTTAAAGAGCGCATTAGTAATATGCGCCTATAAACGGTTTGACCATGCGGGTTTGCTTATCACACACATGAATGCGCAGCAGCACAAAAAACATTTTTAAATATGAAGGATTGAAGGATTGAAATGTAAAATATTATTATTATTGAGTTTCTTGGACATAAATGAGGACTAATTATGAGACTTTAGAAGGCGTAAAGAGTTGCTTCACCAGTAGCCTGATAAGTAAATAAGTGATTTGCTTTAAACAAATGCATCTATTTATATTGTTTTAAAATGCTACCTTACGGATTTATTGTACATAATGACACTGTACCTGTGGATATGGTGAGATGAGAAACATTTTAAGTATTGCTTTGAAAAAATCCCATGGCGCTGTCCGAGTGCTGAAAAGCTTTGGCTCTCCGCGCGTTTGTAAATTCTTTATCTCTTGTTTGTATTTTTAGAGTAAAAACCTTTTCTTGCATATTTGCTAATTATTTTATGAGATGACAATGATTATGTAGGATATCAATTCATTTACAGCAATTAAAAGCCTGATATTTGTACTTCTATGACTGAAAGAAAACGTCTTTTAAAGGTTTTAATAAAAAAATTAACATTTCAATAAAAATTAAAACAAGACATTTTTAACATCACTCTTAAACTGGGGGTCTTCTTCCTCCGCTTAGTTTTTCAGTTTACAAAGTCCGTCATCTAAATAGGGATTAGACATAGTGCCAGCGCAACTTGCTTTTAAAGGGGATGAGAGATAAGACTCTTATTGGTTCATTGCACGTCACGCCCAAAACACACTCATTACTCATTAGGAGAATATGAACAACCCTTTTCGACCGTGCGCTCGGCACACAAACCATTTTTCCCGTCTTTAAATTAGCAAAAGTGGCATCAGACACGCCCATTTAGACCGCGCGCCGTGCGCTTTAGACAATGCGCTTCGATCGTTAAAATAGGGCCCAAAAAGTTAAAATTCTGACAGAAAATTATGACTTTTAAAGTTGGAATTTTTCTCATAATTATGATTTACCAGAGCATGATTTTTTTTCTTATGTGGCGGAAATAGCCTTCCATACATTTCAGACACTTTAGAAATGAATCAGATTTATTAATTACATACCTTGACATCTTCATCAAACTGCTTTTTGAGTTCCTCATGCTGGGCCATCAAGAGGGTTTTTGTTCGACTGAGGTGACTGCCCTTGTTCTCTGATTCCTCGACCTGCCTTGTCAGCTCATTATTTTCAGCTGCAGATGCAAATTTAACACTTTTAGATCATATAAGTATTTTTATACAATTTCCTGTTAAATAGGAAGTAGATCAATGCATAAATGTGCACACATCAAGCCATTTCTTTTTAACCTTTTCTGAATTTTGATTTTACAAATATGAACATAGGACATTTCTTTTTTAAAGGTCACGTTCTTTATAACCCCATTTTTTAAATCTTAGTTAGTGTGTAACGTTGCTATAAAAGCATAAATAATACCTGTAAAATGATAAAGCTGAAGGCGATATATTTTTTAACAGAATTCACTTTTTAAAGCCTACAGTGAACGGCCGGTTTCTACTTCCTGCTTTAATGACGTCACTGGATAAGTTTTTCAACTAAACTCCGCCCACAGGAATATGTCAGTCGCCAGCTAAGCTAATGCCAAGCTAAGCTGCTATCGAATCACAACACACTAAATAAACTACACAACCAGAACTCATTACGTATTTCTGAAGGAGGGACTTCATAGAACAAGGAAGACATCAGCCCGTTTTGAGGACAGTGAAAATACCACGTTTTTTTACACATGAAACATGAACACGTTAGCCTGGGTGCCAGCCGATCTTAGCCCCGCCCACAAGAATTTGAAAACGGGAAGATCGGTCTGGGGTTTCTCCGTTGAGGAGCTACTATGCTAAGACAAATGCTGGTCGAACCAATCAAATTGTCAGGGCGGGCTTTATACGATGATGGACAGATAATCAACAGTAACGTAATGAACCACGTCACCAAAGAGCGCGTGTGTTGAATGGCTGCCGCTGTAGAGTTCAGATGTGTGGATTCTGACATTGACTCTGTTCTAAAAGATATCGACAGAGCCAGTGGTGTAGTCTAGATTTTTGTAGTGAGTATACTGTGATTTTTCCCTCTCACCCTTATGCTCACTCGTCCCAGCGTGACACCCCATAAGCACCACCACACAGATGCATACAGTATGGATCTTCATGTAATCGAGAGCATTCTGAAAGTGTACTCATAAACACATAAACTGAATGTGTTATACAACATGTCAGTTTATTATAAGAAAAATAAAATACTTTAACAGCCAATGAGATTACAGCTGGGGAAACTGGACTGATTTTTAGACTGGTTTAGTGTTAATCAACATCTAACTCAGGGCCAAAAGTTACTCAACTGTTAATTAAAATTAAATAAACTGTTTCCAATCTTCAATCCGTGGCTAACACATGCATTGAAGGAGAAAAAAATATCCACTCTTTCAATAGCTATTATATGACACCTATTGATAACATTACCATGTGTAATTTAATGGTGTAAATGTTTTTAATTAATACACATTTAAGATGACCATGAATTAACTCTAATTTGCATACTCATTGAAATAAAAACTTATTTTATGCATATAATACAAGCAGTGTCTAAAAATGAAAATAGGCTTTTACTTTATTATAACAAGACCATCATGTAGCCTAATATTAGACACCCAAACCAAAGTGAAGAAAATGATCTTTAATTTGCAAGTCTGAACTGAACATCAACGCAGACATGATTTTCCTCACAAACGTTTAAGATCATATACATCTTGAACGTAGATATATAAATTAACACAGAGAAGGAAAGTTTAACACTATGGTGCACAAGCAAACATGCTGAAAGCTAAAACCATCAGGATATAATTACGGGCTTATTTTATTGCATTTGGAGCCTTACCTCCAGATAAATTAATAAACTGGACTGATGTTTTAAAGGTTGTTTACTCACATGTGCGTTGTTAACTCTCCGGATTTTATATTGCAGCAGCTCGTTCACTTCACATGGATTGTTTGTTTACAGTGTCGCGTGAGCAGCTACACTGCAGGTTCGACTTCATTTGGCGCTAAGCAGACCCTTTGGTGATGTCAAACTACCGCGAGAGCGAATCAAAGCAGATTTCTCCATGTGATAAATGCAATCGCTCTCGCGGTACTTTGCTGTCACTCGCCTGTGGGTTCTTCTGGTGCCACACCAGTCTGCTCCCCAGTCACTTTCGCGCCGCTATTGTAATTTGATTTCATACGCGAATCGGATCGCGCAGTTCGGCAGGAATTCAAACACACCAAATATATAGCCTATATATATATATATGCAGTTCAACCCGCTAAAATAGCAAGTGTAGCATGCTGGTCAGTCCTTTTCCATCTGAATTATGACTAAAAGTTTGAAATGTCAGAAAACCATGCTGTTACGCATCGTCAAGCTATTTTTAGTGGGTATACGGAAATCCTTGACAATTTCTAGTGGGTATACGGCGTATACCTGCGTATCACGTAGACTACACCACTGGACAGAGCATTGATTTTAAAAGAGGAACAGAGAAACGCGAGCAGGGCATTTGTTGATGTTTTTGCCGTCCTTCCTATTCGGCAAAAGTTGGTCGCAACTGAAATGGCTAACGTTATCACGGCGATGCAACTCAACGTGCACGACGAGATGGATATAATTAGCGGTCGTTGCCAGCTTCTTTTCGGAAGCCCGGAATCATGGTTGCTGAATAAGTGGAGGGACATGCTAGGCTCCAATATTTTCAAGCCAACGTAATGGGTATTGTCGTGGATGAAGTTCACCTAACGTACAAATGGTAAGAGATAGTCTTACTCTATGACTTAGTAAATACTTCATGTTGTGATATAAACGAAATGTTGTAAACATAATAGGTGTTGATGTACATTCGCTAACTCAGTATAATCACAATGTTAGTGTCATTGTAGCATTGTAGCGTTGTGTCAATAACTAGCAGTTCGGTCAGGCTGCAAATACGTAATTTCAACATACATCACACACTCCGTTGCTCTGATTGGTCGTAGGTCTATCCAATTGAGTGCAGAGGCATTTTTCGGCTGAGACACGCCTCATAATTATAGCTCAATGGAGCGGTATCAGACTCAAATTCTGACTAGAATTGAGTATGGCAACGTCAGGCTATGAACACGTTATATTGCGCACTGTAAACACAATCAAAACTTCAAAAACACAGAAAGAACAGGACCTTTAATATTAATATCTGATAAGTATGAATGTGAGTGTCTGACCTGTAAGTCTGTTCTTAGCAGCAGTAACATCATTCAGAGCTTTCTGCAGGTCCTCGTTCCTAGAGTTGGCCTCAGACAGCAGGTCTTCTAGTTTCTTCAGCTGTGCGTCAGTGGATGCCTGATGTTACACATGATCATACAGTATGACATTAGCTTTGATCAGTGGCCCTGCAGTTCATCTGTTTTGCCCGCTGGTTAACCTGCTCTTGTCACACAAACCTAATAAAAGGCCTGGGATGAGATCAAACAAAACAAGCTGAACATCCCTCAACATCGAATAATGAACTGTAGATTTATGGTATGAGGCCTTTATGGTAGTAATTTAATTCTCTGGCAAAGAGCAAATAACTGAATATGATTAAAATTGTCATGCATTAGTTTATCCCAGCCAAAGCTGGGTTGCAGGTCCAAACTCTTTCCCCACCACTGACAAGTTATATCGTCAATTAAAAAAACACATCCTGCCAATGACAAGTTTTTACGGCAATCCATATTTCCGCTATTATCCACTAGATGGCGCTCTTACCCACCTTATAAAACACTGAAGCATCTACTGATTCGAAAACAGTACAAACTTATAAAATAATGCAATTATTTCCACCTTTTGCTCAAATTTGGTATTTTTAAAGAAACCCGTATTTGAGTAACACAGTCTCACACCCATGGCGTCAATATTTGACGACACTTGACCATGCGTCAATATGTTGACGCGGAGGGTATACCTTTCGCGTCATTTTTTGACGAACTGGGGACTTCAATACTATTAGGTACGCGAAATTAAACAGTTGTCACCTGGCATTGGGGTTAGGGTTAGGTTTGGGTAGGGATGTCATTATGTTTATCTAACCCTAAACCGACGTGAAAATGGTAGAAAATGGTAAGAAAATAGGAAAGACAATGCAATGGACTTAATAGTATTGAAGTCCCCAGTTCGTCAAAAAATGACGCGAAAGGTATACCCTCCGCGTCAACATATTGACGCATGGTCAAGTGTCGTCAAATATTGACGCCATGGGGTGAGACTGGGTTGATTTGAGAGGGGATAAAAAGAGAATAAATGAAGAGTTTCGTTGCAAAGAGTTTTAATTGTTCAGAAATCTCGTTATTTGGTTGTGCATTCCAATTAAAATCAATTCAACTGCAGTTGGTTTGTTGTGATTTAAACCTTCATAACTATAAAACAAAATAATAACATGATAACATAATAATAAACATGTTTTGACAAAAATGTTAAAAAAACGATTTATCTCGTTTTGCAACGAAACTCTTCAAATGAAGAGAGCATGAAAGTTTTTCGGGGGTTTTGTGTTTGTTTGAAGGCAGAGGGTCTGTTCTATTATTTTATATATTGTATGTTTAAAAGAACATTTCCTGGAAGGCATTAAACTTTTGTAAAAAATCATAAAAAATGCTGGTGCTGGCTGGCAATTTTTTTTAAATGCTGGCAGGGAAAGAGTTAACTGGTTTACCTGGCCAGCCAACAGTTCTCCTGTCCTAAGACAAGTGGACCTATCTAAAGCCAGCAACACAGACCAGTCTAACTAGTTTTGGACACCATCGGTCCACCTTAAGCTTGTTCAAACTTCTTTTGCATCAAGCAGATAACTCCCCAAACTTTATAATAACTAAAATAAGTATTTAATTCATTCAGCATAGTTGACCTTGGCCTTCTGTAAAGTGTCGAGTGAAGCCGCCAGGTCGTCCACCTCCAGTCTGAGACTCTGTTTTTCCTTTTCCAGTTTGGCTCGAGTTCGCTGCAGACTCTCACACTGCTCTCCCAGTTCTGACTGGGCATCGCTGTGGCGCTTGCGGAGGGCGGCTGCCACCGCCTCCGCCTGCACAGAGGAGTCTTCAAGTTCCCTTCTGAGTCTCTGGAGCTCCGCCTCACGCTTCTTATTCATTTCCATCTGTACAGAGAGATGTAAAAACAAAAGAATACTAGTGCCAGAATGATCAACTTAAACTAACTGGTCAGCTCAGAAGATTAGATGAACTTCAGCTTGGTCAGAGATGTCACAAATGTGGCAGCTTATTTCACTTTCTAACCCTGACCTCTTACCTGAGAGGCCGTGGCCCCACCGGCTTCCTCCAGTCTGTCAGTCAAGTCATCCAGTTCACGGGTCAAGTCAGCTCGCTGCTTCTCCACCTTTGAAAGGACAAAACAAATGGATTATAGATGTCACATATAAATGTTATCTGATTTGAGATGAGAAAGAGGAAACCCATTTGCAAGTCAGGGCATGATCATGTGTGTACAGTTAAAGTGGGATGATGACAGATGTAAGGATCTGATTTGAATCGACCATAACATAGCTTAGTGTAATGGGTTTAACACAAAGCATTATTGCTTTCACTCTTAAGTGCAGAGGAGGAAAGTATGTGCAATCACTGAAGAGATTAATGAAGAATAAAGAAATGTACTTTATAGCACATCTGTGTACCCTTTTGACATAGTATAATTTAGTGCATGGACATTTTTAGCAAATGAATGAATAATTATTTAATTTGCACATGCTTGCTTAACCAACATGTTATTGAAGTTAGGACATAATTAGCACCAGGACCCCCAAGCTCAATAACATGACATGTCATCCAATCAACAAAAACCTACAATAACATTTTAACTAAACACACATGAAGGCAAAGTTTATTTTGAAGTCTAGAACTGATCTTGTTGTTAAAAACGGCAATAAATATCTTTACCAATATTTTCACTGCTGTGGAACAGATGGCTATTAAAGCGACAAACAAGAAATGTGTTTGGACTGGAACACTTGAAAGCATCTTGAATCCAAAAACAGTGCTTTTTAATTATTTTATACAGCTGGTTGTGATATAAATATCTGCTGTGCTATGTCAAATGACTATAATTGTAATAAATATATTACACACGTGTGATTCATGAGCTAAAATGGACACTGTGTGTTAAAATAAAATAAAGAGGATTACACGGTAGCTGGTGCCGTGACCCAGACGCTCTTTGGATATTAGACATCACTATGTCAAAAAAATACACAGGATTCAGAAAGATTGGAAATTAACAACATTTTCATAAAATATCTTTAAGCCCTACAAGGCTAGAGTAATCTCCTCCAAACTTTCTTTTATACTTCAAAACAAAATAAAAAGAAAATGATCAATATTTTCTGTCAAATTCATGAATAAGCTTAATAGGCCTGTTAAAGTGGTCATTTCACAAGACTTTTTTAAGATGTAAAATAACTATTTGGTGTCCCCAGAGTCCGTATGTGAAATTTTAGCTCAAAATATCATATAGATAATTTATTATAGCATATTAAAATCGCCACTCTGTAGGTGTGAGCAAAAATATGCCGTTTTTAAGTTTGTCCTTTAAAATGCAAATGAGTTGATCTCTGCACTAAATGGCAGTGATGTGGTTGGATAGTACAGATTAAGGGGCGGTATTACCCCCTTCTGAAATCACAAGGGGAGCCAAATTTAAATGACCTATTTTTTCACATGCTTTCAGAGAATGGTTTACCAAAACTAAGTTACTGGGTTGATCTTTTCCACATTTTCTAGGTTGATAGAAGCACTGAGGACCCAATTATTTTGTAATGTTGTCTTGTAGCAAATCAATACATCTGTAAAATACATTTTTTATTATATTGAACTTATTTAGCGATAATTTCAAATATGGTGGCAAGTCGATAACTTTGAATCTCATTGGTTGAGTCTCACGACTAGTTGTCATATGCATGTTTCATCACATTGAGCCCCATATAGGAAGATAACATGACAGCACTGTAATACAAAAACATTTGTGTTCAATTGAGGAAAAGGAAAGTCACAGACATCTGGGATGGCATTATATTTGAACTATGAACTAATGATTACAATTAGGAGGGTTGCAACATGCTCGGTGCTCCTTTTAGAATCTAACCAACTGTCCCACTTTTGCATAGTTCATTGGTGGTGGTTAAGAAGATTCCGCCTTTCACATGTAAAGTGATTTGAGATCTGCAGAACAGCACTACATAAATGTAACAAATTATTAATGAATTATAATTATCCTACGTGTATTCTTGACTTACAGTGAGGAAAATAAGCACCTGAACACCCTGCTATTTTGCAAGTTCTCCCACTTAGAAATCATGGAGGGGTCTGAAATAGTCATCGTAGGTGCATGTCCACTGTGAGAGACATAATCTTAAAAAATCCAGAAATCACAATATAATTTTTTAACTATTTCTTTGTATGATACAGCTGCAAATAAGTATTTGAACACCTGTCTATCAGCTAGGATTCTGACCCTCAAAGACCTGTTAGTCTGCCTTTAAAATGTCCACTTCCACTACATTTATTATCCTAAATTAGATGCACCTGTTTGAGGTCGTTAGCTGCATAAAGACACCTGTCCCCCCATACAATCAGTATGAATCCAACTACTAACATGGACAAGACCAAAGAGCTGTCCAAAGACACTAGAGATAAAAAATTGCACACCTCCACAAGGCTGGAAAGGGCTATGGGGAAATTGCCAACAAGCAGCTTGGTGAAAAAAGGTCCACTGTTGGAGCAATCAGTCGAAAATGAAAGAAGCTAAACATGACTGTCAATCTCCCTCGGAATGGGGCTCCCTGCTAGATCTCACCTTGTGGGGTGTCAATGATCCTAAGAAAAGTGAAAAATCAGCCCAGAACTACACGGGAGGAGCTGGTCAATGACCTGAAAAGAGCTGGGACCACCGTTTCCAAGGTTACTGTTGGTAATACACTAAGAGGTCATGGTTTGTAATCATGCATGGCACGGAAGGTTCCCCTGCTTAAACCAGCACATGTCCAGGCCCGTCTTAAATTTGCCAATGACCATTTGGATGATCCAGAGGAGTCATGGGAGAAAGTCATGTGGTCAGATGCGACCAAAATAGAACTTTTTGGTCATAATTCCACTAAACGTGTTTGGAGGAAGAAGAATGATGAGTACCATCCCAAGAACACCATCCCTACTGTGAAGCATGGGGGTGGTAGCATCATGCTTTGGGGGTGTTTTTCTGCACATGGGACAGGGTGGCTGCACTGTATTAAGTAGAGGATGACCGGGGCCATGTATTGCGAGATTTTGGGGAACAACCTCCTTCCTTCAGTTAGAGCATTGAAGATGGGTCGAGGCTGGGTCTTCCAACATGACAATGACCCGAAGCACACAGCCAGGATAACCAAGGAGTGGCTCTGTAAGAAGCATATCAAGGTTCTGGTGTGGCCTAGCCAGTCTCCAGACCTAAACCCAATAGAGAATCTTTGGAGGGAGCTCAAACTCAGTGTTTCTCAGCGACAGGCCAGAAACCTGACAGATCTAGAGAAGATCTGTGTGGAGGAGTGGGCCAAAATCCCTCCTTGCAGTGTGTGCCGACCTGGTGAAAAACTACAGGAAACGTTTGACCTCAAACAAAGGCTACTGTACCAAATATTGACATTGATTTTCTCAGGTGTTCAAATACTTATTTGCAGGTGTATCATACAAATAAATAGTTAAAAATCATACATTGTGATTTCTGGATTTTTTTAGATTATGTCTCTCACAGTGGACATGCACCTACGATGACAATTTCAGACCTCTCCGTGATTTCTAAGTGGGAGAACTTGCAAAATAGCAGGATGTTCAAATACTTATTTTCCTCACTGTATGTGTGACTGTGGTTCAAATTCCTTTGCAGAAGACCTCTGGAGTCTGGAATATAATGCTGTCAGTTCCTCTTGATGTCTGATGCTATCTGTGAAAGAGAGAAGAATGAACAATGCAAAGTCTGTCTGCAGCTGGGAAGCGTTGGATCCTCTAAAGGTGTGGGTGATGGGGGGTGTATGGAGGGGTCCATGGAGACAGGCACATGGACACGGAGATAAAGGTATTCATGTTGGTACTTGACTCTTATTCTCTGAGAAGGAGTAAGAGCAAGCATGTCTTATTAGGAATGCCACCCAACATGAATACATCTTCATATGTACGACCAAGGGGCATGTCACTCTGCCAATAATCCTGCGCAAGTTTATTAGGTATTTTGTAGCTTACAGCAACAGAAAGATCACGGGCTAAATTACTATTTCACTTTTTATTAAGCATCTGTCTCCGGTAGCTTGCAACACAAGTACTGTAAGTGTTGACATCACAACATCAATATATATGCTTCCCAAGGATTTGTGCAATAATACTGATTTGTATACACTATTCACACCATTTCATAGCACTGGAATAATTAAAATATATAAGGTCGGGAGACCCGATTAAGAAAGTCAATGTTAAATGAAAAGCCCTAACTACTCTGTTGAATGAGAACCAGGACATTTTGATTGGCATGATAAGGGTTGCCCCCTCTGCTGATTTGAAACACCCCGGCTGTATTATTCCAGGTGCAGATGATTTGGGCTGAACCAGAGGTGTAGTATCTGCCCCACTCTCCTCTCCCCCAACAGGGTGTCGACTTCCATGATCTCTGCCCCTTAGAGCTAACACAACCCAAACTAATCCCAGACTCATTCCACATAGCCCCTGACATGACCTGCCTTCTACCTGATACCCGATACCTCTCAGATCTGTCTGCGATTAGGAAAGTTTGCTACAAAACTAGAATAGTAACATAATAGAAACTGTGTGTGCATATAGTGTAATGGCACCCTCATGCCATCCCAGTTGTATGACTTCCTGTCTTCAGGTGAACACGATCAAGTTATTTTATCAAAAACATCCAGCACTTTAATAGCCATTGGACTAATATGTCTTCAATTTGGCAAAATTTTTTTACTTTAATATTAACCGTGCACTTTTTATTGATGGATTTTATGATGGATGTAAGTCCTGCCACAACGTAGGTCCTATACATAGACGTATAAGGTGATACATACAGGGCTCAAAATTAACTTTTTTATTTAGTAGCACTGGTGCTCCCAACTTTAAAGAGTTAGGAGCACCAGCAAAAATTTAGGCGCACCCATCCAAAAATTAAAGAGCACCACAACTACAATGTATATGTTAAAAGATTTATTTTATTAAAAATAAAACACCACCACTGGGCTTTAGACATCCTATGGCCAGCATTTGAAATTTGGTCTTCTATTAATTTTTTATTTTTTTTTGTTGCATAGATTCCTAAAATAGTACCCAAATGCTGTTGATATAGTATAGCAGCAATAATAATTTAACAATTAAAGGTAACATAATTATGATTACAATAGAAAATGTAGCAAACACGTAAAACACTGATTAATTGTGACATTACAAAAGTGACCCTAATATAGAAGGGAAATATATATTGGTATTGGTAGCTGCATTACCAGGATGCTATTACTACTAAATAGGCAATGTTTTAAAAAAATACAACAAAAACATACCATCAGCATTGTTGTGTTCCACATCAACATGGACCACAAGGATGTTTGTCGGATGTCCATTCACCAGCGCATGCGCACATACACTATCAAACACTCTTTGACAGACAGGTCGGTGTCTCCATCAATAATGAACACATTTGTCATGACACGTCCTGTGTTTTTGGCACTTTCGCCATGTTTAAGCAAGGTCTGGCACTTAAAATGTTTTGATTCCGCCACCAACGCCATTTGACAGGATTTACAGTAAACACAGTAAGTTACATCGAGCCATTTTCATAGCAGAGACACTCGACATCTTCAAGGAATGATTGACGCTCATATTAGCCAATCTGCGGTCTTTATTAAACGCAAGAACTTAATGGTGAAATTAGATTTTTTTTTCTGATAAAAGCAGTAACACTGGTAGCATTGCTACTTAGTTAGTATTTAAAACTGATACATGTTTACAAAGTGGAGTCTTTTGAGAGTATGAAGAGTGGTTGAAAGTTGATGTTAGTCTTTAATCGCTTCCAGGAATGCAAGTGCCACAAATACATCAGTCAAAAACTCCTAGATAAGCTAATGAGGGACTATTTATGTCTTGGGTCTTGCTTATCTGACAATTCTTTTGAAAAAATATCTAAGGCAACGTATTTAAAAAGATGCTGGGTTGGAAAAAGAGGGCATTGAGAGGCCATTCAAACAGTTGTGTTGGCTTTCTGTGCTGTACCTTGGCTCGTAAGGCTCGTTCTGTCTCCAATTCTTCTTCCAGCTCCTCAATACGGACCTTTGGGATGAGATACAGGTCAGCGTTATTCTGGACATTCTCAGAATTCACACAGAATCATTGTGCATGCTTGGTATACAGTACACAGCTTGGTAATTATTTATGGCATTATACTGGATGACCTCAATAGGAATAACTGAAGTAATATTATAATAAATCCTTACATTTTTTAAGAACCAAATTCATATATCATTATTTGTAGTATAATTTTAATGCGTTTTTGCAATATTTGTCCTGACATATGCTGAAAACAGCTGTTTTCTAAATAATCTTTGAGAAACGGATGTAAAAGTGTATGTAAAATCATATTACACTAAACTAGATGATTATATTTTATTCCACATTTTTTATGAATGTAGTTATATTTTCATTTAAAAAATACTGACACACAAGACCGGTTACACCACATTGACATTTTTGCAATTATCCCCCAAATATTCTTTCAAAATGAAAAAAAACCAGAAATTTTAGACTTTGTCCTCAAAAAAGAAAATGTATGCAAGTAATCTTCAAATTTATTTTGAAATTTTAACCCTTTTACATTTAATTGGACACAAAATAATTAACGTCACGTCATTACCCCTTTACTAACAACACAAGCAGCGGACTTTGACATAATATTATTTTGCGTCAATTTAAACTAGAGCCCGACCGATAGGCTGATACTGATACAAATGTTTGTTGGTTTTAAAATTCGATATTCCGATATATCGGCCGATATTTTTTTTTTCAGAAATGCGCAACAAAACATTAACAGATTTCCCTAACAGTTATTTGTAGTTATTTATGAGTTTTAACTAAAATAATATGACAATGCATTTCAAAAAGAAACTTGTTTCTTTTATTGTCACAACAGAACAGAGGAACATCAAAATATATTAAAGTTCTGATAGATAAAATGTATAAAAATACAAACTTAAGATATGAAACGTAAAGGCCTTTGAACAAAAACACAAAAACAACAACGTCCAAATCAAAGTTACCAGTTTTAAAAGACTTGCTTCATAAATATAACTTTGAATAGGACTGGAGACAAATTTTGTTAAGTTCTGATAAATAACAAAAACAGCAAAATATAAATTGCTGATCACTTGACAGTGGCTAGACGCCTAAATCTGGACCCCACCAGCAGCTACTAGTTCAGAGCACTCTGTCAAAAAAACCACCAGTGAGGAAATCTAATGAAGGCTATTTCGTATGTGTTTTTTTAAAATATTCATTTATCGGCCATTATGAATGTCGATCCCGATAGTTTGGAAAATGCCGATATATCGGTCGGGCTCTAATTGAAACCTTTCACTTCTCCCGCTGGCGTTTAAATGAAAGCAGAGGGACTCGCCCACAGATCACCCCTCAAAGTAATCAGGACAAAGCGGTCGAAAATGGACAAAAGAGAGACCGATTTAAATACCAGGTGTAAACGTGAATGTGTCTCTCTCCTCCAATTGACCAAAACGATCTTGATAACAGGTATAAACAGCCAAGATTGTCTTGATGGTACAGTATAACACCAAGACTGTCTCTTTTTACATTGTCAAGAAAGTATTCAACAATAAATACTGATCAAATGCACATTTCCTGAGTGCAATGTATCTAAATAAACTCATTATTTGTATGCAATGCCGATATATTCAGTTCACCACATTTGATATATTTGTTACATTCAACTTTGTGAAGAAAAGGAAGAAAAATGTCATGTGTTTCTATCCACAGCAAATGTGTCCAAATCTAGGATAAGGTCTCCAGTCAGGGTGACGGCTTAATCATACAGTGTGTAACCACAGTGGAAGACCGAACAGCCAACTAGATGGGACACGCTGGAATTCTTGTGAAAATATCACAAAGCAAATGTGGTCAAATCCTTAAACTTTACTTTCTGTGTACACAGTTGAGACAACCAACACAAAGAGTTCAAATTCAATCCTTCTTCACCATCTACTTTAAGCATTATTAGATAATCCTAATGTCACAAATATTATATTGTCACATGAAAAAACAAACATTGGAAAAGGTTCACGTTTTAAAACGTAAATGTGGCAATTCAGCTCCTGATGACAGACATTTATGACTGCAAGTTGTGATAAATTCCTCAATGTCTGGTGGTATTAAATCTTCTCAGCTATCTTCTTGCGGCATAAAGTTTGTCTGAGATGTCATAACATACATTCAGACAACCTCAGATTTACAGCAACACATAAAGTACACTCAGAAATAGACTACACAAAGACTTGAATGGATTTTCATTTAAAAATAGCTGAATTTTTCAAATTACATTTTTACAGGTAGAAATTTGAGCACATTACAATATTCGACAAGAAGATGCAAGATCATAAACAATAGCAAACAATGCAGGAACTCACATGCCAACGAAGAACTTCAGCAGAGAGCACAGCCATGACCAAACAGCAGTCAGATCAGATCAGACTGACATACACACACACACCTCACTTCAGCAGGCTGCGCATAAAACCACACCCCCTTTATACACAAACTGAGCAGCAAAGCTCTTTATACCCTAAAGACCTTACAACTATTAGTTAAAAACTCAAGCAACCCGTTGGTTTTCATGCTAAGATAATTAAATTACTAGTTAATACTTTCCACTAGCCCTAAATCTAACCCTGACAGAAACAGGAATATTTGACATTAACAGATTCAAAGAAAAATATGATTTACCCGTTAATCAGCCATGCAAATAGCAAAAACTATTTCAAATGCAATGTTGTGCCTGAACGAGTTCATTGAACGAAAGTTCATAAACTCGTTCATATTTTGGGCGAACGTGAACTGAACGTACTGTATTACTGGCTGATGAACGTTACTGTGAACTGGTTCATTCTGGTGTTTGTGAACGGCACGCTCTCTCAGTTTAACGTCGTTCAGTAGGGTGCCAGAGATCTATAGGGTCTTCCAGGCGAAAACCCGACTAAAACACACTGTAAACAGACCTTAATGTGTAGCGGAAAAAACACCCAATCTGGCAACACCAGCCACCAGTGTTTCGTCGCTGCATGCGTCATCAAAACAAAGAGCAGCATGGAGGTGACACACTGACTCTGGACGCTGCTGAAATCCCTGCCACGCCACTCACATCGTTTAACTTTAAATAACATCATATTTGTCCCAAATCGTTAACGATTAACATTGGCTGCTAACGCATATTCTAGATCTTGAAATAGACTCTGACTAAGCTCACGCTATTTAACGTGCACGTGCGGTGTGCAATACCTGCGAGTTATGCGACCCCCTTGAAGCACCTGGCTAGGCTTTCAAGGTATGTGCAAGCAAATACAAAAATAAGACAGTCAATGCTTATGTAAACCCTGGTTGGATAAGGATTTAAAGTTGGGTATGAAGATAAAATCTGACACATTTAGCTTCAGTGTTAAGACTGATAAAATAATTGATGTCTGTGGTTCTATATGAGCTAATGGCAATACTTTTATTTTATTAAAATAATATGGGAAAAAAGAACTATAAATTAGTTCATTTTTGGAACTCTGAACTAGTTAAAAATTGTGAAATATGAACTATGAACTGAACTAGTTCATTTTAAAATTTGTGAACTGAACTTTGAACTAGTTCATGTAGAAAGTAAACTTTCCCAACACTGTTCAAATGTTCCCACAAATTGTTTTATGAAATGTGAACCTGGACCACAAAACCAGTGATAAGAATTAAAATAATAAATAATCTTTCCATTGATGTGTGTTTTGTTAGGATAGGACAATATTTGGCTGACATACAACAATCTTAAAAAAATATTTAAAAATCGCCTTTAAATTTGTCCAAATAAAGATAAAGATTTGATATGAGGTTTTGATATATTAAACAGCAACTATGGTCCGATTCACGTTTTTACATTTCCTTTTTGGTGTGTAAGTGTGTATTAGTGCATGTTAATGATATGCAAAAGGTACAAACCCCAAAGTAAACAACAACGCAAGTTATCGTCTTAAACGTAAATCACTTTTCTTGGACCACAACAAACACACAGATTGTAGGCAACAGTTTACTTTCTGCGATTGGTGATGTAGTAAAGACCGACATTATCATAATTCCTCACGCTTGGACTCACAGTCTGTAAGTTAACTCCTTTTAGCAACCGAATCTTTCAAACATGGTAAGAAGCTTCACATTTCCGCCTGACGTCAGAGGTATTCAGGCCAATCACAACGTACAGATTAGCTGGCCAATCAGGGACACAGCACTTTATATTATATTATACCACAGTGGTTCTCAACTCCAGCCTAGGGTGGCCATTCGTGCCAGCCCCGCCCAACACGTCCCGAACAGGCCCCCAGGCCCGCTCCCCGGAAGTCCCACTGGTCGACCGCACACGTCATCAAGGTTTAACACTTCGGGTTTAATTTCAGAAAAGCAACCGTTACATTTCAAGGTAAGAATGAAACTACAATGATTGTATGTCTTAAAAGAAATAAATCTTAATTTTTTAATGGATTTTAACTGAAATGTGAGAACCTCGATGACGTATGCGGTCGAGCAAAGCGACCCCCGGAGAACGAACCCGAAAACATGCTCGGGACGCGTCCGGCGGAACCGGCACGAATGGCCACCCTACTCGGGCCCCCCTCCCAGAATGTTTTAGATGTCTCCTGATATGAAACACCTGATTCCACTCATAAGGCTCAGGGTCCGAAATTAACTTTTTGGCTCACCTGCCACGGGGACTGGTAGATGAAAAAATCCACCAGCCAAACACATTTTTTACCGGCCAGAATAATAAACAGCCTTTTTTTGTCACATGTACATTAATTTAATATGCTGTATTCATTGCAGGGCTCGCAAAATTTCTAAATCCCTGGTAGCCCTTCGGGCAGACACTCTTCAGTTTTTGGTAGCCCGAAATGAATGCAAGTAGCCCGAATAAAAAATACAGTACTTTTAATGTAGAATATTAAGACAAAACATCTATCAAAACACAAATAACACATATCAAATTTCAATACATATCAATCATCAGTACAAATGTTTCTTCTAACCGAAGTGAAATATCTATAAACTTCAGATTCTGAATCTGAAATATGAACTGAAGTCACAGATAAGAAAATGCCACTTGACTTTGTGGGCATAGCACAGTCTTATTCAATTAGTTTTACCACAGGCCAAATTTTGCCAATACAAAGCCAATAGGGCATCTAACCACAATGTTTAATCTGCTATTCTTGTTGTTGGTTGGATGCTGTTGTTTTTTTAACAAACAAAAAGATTAGATTTCCATGTAAACCAACTTTTCCTGCTCATCCCCACACCAAATATACTCACCATTTAAAAGTGGTTTAGTGGGTCACAAAACTCACAGTTTGGATCATCCAGTTACAGATTGGATCATTTTTTCGATCTGAAAAACAGGGGCTACTGTCGCTTTAAGAGAGATTCTGCACAAAGTCACTCTCTTCACTGCCCGTACAATCTATAAATTTAAAAGCTTGTTGCGAGATATTTAATTTTCTTACGTGAGGATATTAATGACTGACAGGACGAAGTTGGAGGATTTGCCCAACAAATTCATGACAAATCATGACGGATTGTATCTTGTACTGCGTCTTTTCGCGAGATCGCGAAAGTGAAAGTAAAACTCGAGCATGCGCTCAAACGTAATTTAAATACCCAAATGCCTGAATTTCATACACCATTATTACCCATCCAAATCTGTGAAAGAATGCATAAGCATTTAAATATATTGTTTCCTCCCTATAAGTCAAGATAGCCCGACGGGCAGGGCGGGGATGCATTTTGATAGCTAATATGCAGCAGATAGCTGCAGACTGCAAGTTACCTGCAGTACTAGCTAGAAACAAACCGTCTCTAGTGCGAGACTTGGAGCGTAGAGACGTTCTGTGGCTAGCTCACCTCATTCCCAGATTAGTTACTGGCAAACACATTATGTTGCATTATTATTTTGGTATGAAAATCACCCGCCAGTGTGGCGGGTAGCCTTTTGAATTTAGTCGCCAAACGGAAAATCTACCCGCATTTGGCGCTTGGCGGATGTTAATTTCGGACCCTGATCAGGCTCCTTCCAGAATGTTTGAAACTAGGGATGCACGATATATCGGCCGACATATCATTATCAGCCGATAACTGCTTATTTTTAATATTATCGGTTATCGGTCTGATAGCAAAATAAGGCCGATAAATGAAAGCCGATAAATGATGGATTATTTTGGTTTGTTGAACCACTTCACTTGCTCATTGCTGGCCATGTGGAGTTTTGATTGGTGCTTTCTGTAACATAGCACGAAGATGACACGTGTTGCGGGCTTAAGAAGAGTATGCTAGTCTAGCGCAAAGACAAGATGTCCGCGGTCTGCGAGTTTTTCATTGTGAAAATAATAAGAATATTTATCGACCTATAGATATCGGTTCTCGGCCCTCAAATTTAAAGAGTTATCGGCCAAAATTTCCATATCGGTGCATCCCTATTTGAAACTTTTCCTTAATTAACACACTTACAAGCTGATTCAGGTGTTATATATATGGAGACATCTTAAATGTTCTGGGAGGGGGGGCCCGAGGACTGAAGTTGAGAACCACTGTTATACCAAATACACAAAATAACGTTTTTTAGCAATGATGAAATAGGTGCACTTTAACAGTAGGAAATGTACAAAATATCTTCAAGGGACATGCACTTTACATAATATGATTTTTGGCATAAAAGAAAAATCTACGTTTTTGACCGATTTGTATTTTTGGCTATTGCTACAAGACTGGCTTTGTCGTCCAGGGTCACAAATGTTTAATTACATTTGTGGGGATATTTTCAAAAATTGTAGTTAAAGGAACAGTATGTAAGAAATTTATATCAATTAATCATAAAATGTCCCTGATATGTCACTAGACATTAAGAAATCATTTTCATTTCAAATACTTATAACACTGACAACAGTGGTATGGCCAGGATATTGTCATTTAAAAAGTGGAGTTGCAGCACTCAACTGATGTTTATGTTGTCATTTTGTGTACTGGCCACCAGTTGTGTGATTGCAGTACCAGTTTTAGCCACAAGGTTTGTGATTGCAATACCAGTTTTGGCCACAATCCTACATACTGTTCCTTTAAATATTAAATCTGTACAAACACTCAAACTGCTCCTGCACATTTTAAAACTGACTAATGAACCAAAAGAAAAGGAATATTCATTCGTATATAATTTACATACTATTAAAACCCACATGACTTTCTATCTATTGTGAAAATTAAATTCTTATAAATTAGGGTTCTAATTTACAGGGAATGCAGACTGAAGAATACAAGACCATAAAGTAATAAAAAAGTGGTCCATACAACCTGTGTGTTTCATTTAAAGTCTTCTGAGGTCACACAAAAGCTTTCAGAGACAAAAGACCAACATTTAAATCATTTCTCAATGAAAAAATATTTCTAGTCAGCTATTTTAAGTGAGTCCATCAGTCAGTTGAAATTGATTTACATTATTTATATGGACCGGATCATTTCAAAGAATAAATCCAACTCAACTGAAAGATTCATTCAATCTCATAACATGCCAAGGATAGTTAGGGTGGCTTCAGAAAACATTAAATATAGTGCAACTCGGACCACTTTTATAATACTCGAGTCCACTGTTGTATTTCAGTCACCATTTACGGCAATTGCATAAAAAAACCAACCAACTGTCTTCAGAGTTTCTCCTTCTGTGATTAATAAAATCAAAATGGTCATATTGTCTTGAAACAACATTAGGCTGAATACATAAAGGCATATATATATATTTTTTTGTTGGTGAACCTTTGAAACACTGTTAGCAGTTTACATCATTCACTTAATGCTTTGTTTTTCCCCCCAAGCTAAGTAGATATTGGACAGAACACACAGCTGGGTTGAAAATTACCCAAGGGGTATACTCCCTCCAATATCTACCCAGCTTTGGTTAAAAACAACCCAGTTTTAAAAAAGCAGGGTTTTCAAAAGATTGACTGCAGTTAGTTTTTAAAATGCAGTATTTACGTAAAAGCACATTATTCTGTCATAATCAATAGCAAAGTTGTTTCCATTTTTCTATTTAGATAATTGTTTCGCTATGGCCATCGCCATCTATAGGGCCATCAGGACTACAGATGAAAAGCATGTTGTAAGATGTCTGGTGTAGTCATTCAGCAGCAGGCTGCAAACACTCAAATCATCAGATTACAAATAAGTTTGGCAAAGGTCCAATTCAGACCTGAGTCAGCATCAAACAGTGTTCATTCACACAGTAACATCAATCTTAATTCAGTCTGACCTCACTATAACTACTGACCTCTCAAAACTCTGGCATATGGTGCACAGAAACTGAACTTTCATTATAGTTTACCACTATATTATACTGGATTTTTTCTCCAAGTAAAATAATATTTGGGTGCCTATGATGACATGCTGATTTATCAAACAAACCTAATATGATGCCAAATGTGTACAGTATATAATTCTGTTGTTATTTTCTGTTTGACTGACTTGATATTGCCATCAACCTGTTCACCTGAAAAGTTCACCTGAGTTGACCCATTAACATGACCATGTGATAGCAGGGCTCTTCATGTCATGTCAAATTAGTCTTTGTCTCCACCAGGGTTGTAATTGTTAAGCAGACAGTCCCATAAAGCAAGCTTTGTGTGATACAGTAAATGCCCTGGCTGAAAGTGAAAACATGGCTACACCATCACATGGATCGTCTTTCAACTTTGTTACAGCAGTCAAGTCTGAGAAACAAAGAATGTCTGTTCTATTAATAAGATCGGCAGAGAAACCCCTGTGTCAGAGAGGTGTTACACACGGTCAACCCCAAAAAACTCTCCATGTCTATCTCTTGTCAATCTCGTTTATTTCTTTTGAAAGGTTCAGGAAATAATAATAGTGAGGAAAGTGAATGATTGTGAATCCTAATGATTAGTCATGACTATTTGTTTACAAAATAAAAGTTTTTGTTTACATAATTATTATAGACAGTACATGAACAAATATCATGTATATATAAATACAAACACGTGTACGTATATTTTTAATGAAATATTATATTGATATAATAATATTGATGTATATTCATATATGATATAAATTATATGTAAATATACAAATGTTTATACACATGCAACATTTCTTAAATATATACATCCATGTGTGTGCATTTATATATACATAATTATTATACACATTACACACACATTTAATATATAAAGAAAAACTTTTATTTTGCAAACGATTAGTCGTGACTAATCGTTAGGCAGCTCTAAATGCACTGATTTTTCCATTTCCACAAATACGACCCACAGATGTTAAATTAGCACCGTATACTTGCAGCAGGTATAATGGTTGCCTATCATGAACATTCATAATTATAAAATCAGGGTTTCCCGCAACACTTTTAACTAGCAAGTTGATAAAACATCTCGGAGAATAGTGCGGACGTGCTTCACACCGTGAGCGAGCACGCGAGCCACAAGGCCAAAATGAGATAAAGACGGGTCCATCATGTCTGGAGGATAGCCAGTTGATAAAACGCGTGTCCGTGAGAACTGTAAGTGGACTTGTTTTTTTTAAGCCTGTTATTGTATTAGTCAATAGTTCTTGTAAATTTAAAGTAAGCTAGGTGGTGATTTTGTTGTTTGAGCAAGCTAGCTAGGTTTCACGTGCCTGTTGATTAGATATAATTGTTGACCGCTCTTGCTCACGTTATTTATGTGCATTAGCCTATTTACATCCTACAGTAGTTACACAATCAGTTTTCAACATTTTTGCGCTATCTATCATCGCTCGGCAGACGTTCTAAAACATCTGCTTTAGTTTGTGTTTATTAACCCTTTAGTTTCACTTCATCACACAGCTATTCCCGTTAGAAGTAAAAACATTTCATTCATTAATAATCTAGTATGTGTTCATTTTCTGTCATAGTTTCTTCAAAATTAAGTTTTATTTGAGTGTTTTAAATAAAAATATTTTAATTTTCAACATAACGCGTACGCCCCGCCCTTTTGAGGTCTCTCTTTCCTTGCAATCAAAAGTCGCGACTGACTTCCATGTTGTGACGTTGAAACAGAATATCACACTAGGAAAATAGTGGTGTGGCGTGGCTTGTGTTTTCTACTGTGCTTTGACTGAATATAGAAAAGTAGGCATTTCATTCAGAAATGGAACTGGCAGCAGATTATCACTGCAACACTGCAATATTAACTCATTCCCCGCCATTGACGAGTTATCTCGTCAATTAAGAGAAAACATTAGCATGAAAAAAGTGTTACCCAATTTATAAAAAAACTGAAGCTAATTTATTTTATTCATTTTACACTCTGCGTATGTTTTGATAATTGTTCTGAATCTCATCTCTAAAAAAATCCTTCACAAAAATGCGAAAAATTGCTAAAAATGTTGATTTTTGGAGAAAAATACCCATATTTAGGGCCTGTTTACACGAGAACGCTCGAGGGTGAAAACGTAAAAATATTTTATCGGATGTGCCTTTCGTTTACACGGCGACAGCGTTTTGGGGGCTTAAAAACGCAATAAAGTGAAACCACCCTTCAGAGTGGAAATCTTAAAAACGATCTACCGTCGCGTTCTCGTCTTAAGAGTAAAAACGCAAAAGTCTGCTCACGGTGAACTAGTAAACTAGTAAAAACAAAAGATTTAATTTGAACGTGCAAACAGCAGCGACAGATCAACAACAGAACCAGGATTCATACATTATCAGATATTCACACAACATTACCTTATTAAAAAGCACGAGATCAGTCCAGAGGATTAATATCCAAAAAGGTCAGATTGTCTCCTTTCATCTACCACAGTCATCATTTCTAAAGCAGGATGCTTTTCAGAAAGTTTTGCTTTTGCGTCGTCTTTCTCCGTTTGTGCAAAAAGAGAGATGTTTATGGTTAGGGTCAGAGGCCATCAGCGAACGTCTGTCCGGATGTGCGCGAGACGGACCACTTCATCTTGCGTGGACACGCGCGCATCTCCGTTCAGTTTCCAAACACGCATACAAATGATTTCTCATACAAATGATTACTTTTCAGACCGTCAGGGCAGCAATAATTTGTGTCATTTACAGGACATTCACAAATTAAAGATAGAAAAAGTCGGGAAATGTCTGTCGGCTCATGACGACACGCACCATGTATTAACAAATATTTTTTTATTTTAACTGATAATGTTAATCGGTCATAAATTCTTACCTTCGGTTAACGGTTAAACGGTCAATGTGAGCATCCCTATCCCGGACAACAGGTTTAAATGCATGCAAGGTCAAAAAATTACCCCATTTCTCTGAGATCCCCAAAGATTCGTGTGAAGCCGTTCAACGACTCAGTCTGCCTAAACCCCACCTTTCAGTAGCCTACTCTGCTCTGATTGGTGAACTGACAGAGTCTCCTCACAGACCACAGATCAGTGGCACAGACCAACAATAGTGCAACATGTACTGACCTCGTGCTAACATGATTTACTGAGAAGACATTTTCGACATCAATACACATCATTCATCATTAAAGGAATAGTCTACTCATTTTCAATATTAAAATATGTTATTACTTTAACTAAGAATTGTTGATACATCCCTCTATCATCTGTGTGCGTGCACGTAAGTGCTGGAGCGCGCTGCGACGCTTCAATAGCATTTAGCTTAGCCCCATTCATTCAATGGTACCATTTAGAGATAAAGTTAGAAGTGACCAAACACATCAACGTTTTTCCTATTTAAGACGAGTAGTTATACAAGCAAGTTTGGTGGTACAAAATAAAACGTAGCGCTTTTCTAAGCGGATTTAAAAGAGGAACTATATTTTATGGCGTAATAGCACTTTTGGGAGTACTTCGACTCAGCGCAGTAACACCCTCCCTCTCCCATTATGAGAGTGAGAAAGGGAGCGGACTTTTCAGGCAAGTCGAAGTACTCCCAAAAGTGCTATTACTATTATTATGCAAAGTGTTCATATTACGTGGATAAAGACAGGCAGGAGATTCAATCCATATGACGACTCGTTTCAGCGATTCACTCCCTACTTTAGAAGCCAATAACTTTATTAATCGTGCACTTTTTGGTTCAACTACTTTGCACATTGTTTACATTGATGGACAGCTACATGACACACTCCAATACAGGTAATTTTCGATTTTGGATCTGTGTGGCTCTTTAAGGGGTGGTTTCCCGGACAGGGATTATCTTAATCCAGGACTAGGCCTTAGTTTAATTAGAAAATATAACTAGTTTTAACAAACATGCCTTATTAACTCTTTCACCGCCAGCGTCCCTTAAAAAAGCTGCCAGCCAGCGTTTTTCAGATTTTCACAAAAGTTTAATGCCTTCCAGAAAATCCTCCTCCCCAAATATATAAACAACCAATATACCAAATGAAAGGACCGACCCTCCGCTTTCAAACAGAAAAAAAACAGTTTCATCCTACCTTCAGCAGTTCTTTTGTAATCAGCTTTTGAATATGGGTAGGTTTCTGTAAAAACACCACATTTTGAGCAAAAAGCAGAGATAATTCCATTTTTGTGACGGACTTTTCATAGAGATCCCATTCAGAGCGATCTTTGAAACAGACACAGACATGCACCAGCTTGCCATAGGGCAATACTTCCGGGTTTAAAAAGTTGCGGATAATAGCGGTATTGCGGAAAGCCGGAAATACTCGTCATTGGCAGGGAAGCGTTTTCTCTTGATTGACGAGATATCTCGTCAATGGCGGGGAAAGAGTTAAAAACATTACTTGTCTGCTTTTTGATCCAAAACAAAGGGCACTGAAGTATTTTAACATATGTCAGTTGTAAGTTGTTTTTAGTTTGGACAGCTCTTACATTTATTTTAGTCTAAAACTGGTCTAATCACTGTCCGAGAAACCGCCCCTAAGAGTTTAAAAGCAGAGTAAAAATATAGATAGGATGAAACGTTTTTTTTTTCCCCACTTTGTTTGAAAGCAGAGGGTCTGTTCTTTCATTTAATATATTTGTTAATTTATACATTTTAAGGAGAACAATTTGCGAGAAGGCATTTTGTGAAACTTTTGTGAAAATCACAAAAAATTCTGGTGGGCAACTTTAAAAAAAGCTGGCGAGGAATGAGTTAAATAAAAAAAAATATTGGCTATTTTGATTTCATTGAGATTTATGGGCAAATATACAATATTGTTTGATATGCAGCTGACCCTGTTGGTATTGCTTCCCCAACATACAACTACATTTTAATTAAAGGAAACATAAGATTATCGTCTTTTTATGACAGGAAAACAACACATTCTCATGGGAATATGTAGGTATTTTACAAGTGGTTCATTCATACAAATTCATACGAATTGCCACCTTGTAAAAAAACTACAAATTCCTATGAGATCAGGTTGGGAAAAACCACACGGCTAGTAGTGCCCCTCCAGGGCAGCTCTCTGGAGAGTGTATCACACTTATCTGTCATGTAGTTGGAGTGACAGAGGTTAAACTAACATAGCTTTTAAACACCTTTAACATACCTCCAACATGATCTACCTCTTTCTTTCTCCTCCAATACATCATTCAGCTGTCACTTTCTGCTCCACCAGAGAATCCACACACAAACGTGACAGAACAAGGGTCATACAGGCCCTACCTTAAAAGAAATGAGTCTGGAGTTTCAAGCAGAACCTTCTTTCAGTCTCTAGAGAGATGACTATCGGTTCCTGTACTCCCGAGGTATGTTTTTGTCATCTCTGAGCAGGGATAACTCCAAGCTCGCAAATCAGAGCCGCGGACCCCCAGAGCGCTGAAAGACAGGAATGCTGGCGTTCCCCTAATCTCCCATGAGGCCTCACCTGGAACTCCTTATTTTTCTTCTGCAGTTCTGCGTTCAGTGTTTCCTCAGCCTCCAGCCGGCTGCTGGTGGTGCTTATCTCCACATCTTTCCTGACAGAAGACAGATAGAGACAGAGAATGTTAGGAAAAAGAGAGACTAATTTAGCTGGCATGGTGCGTAATCCGTGTCAGATAAGCGTCACTCGATGTCTAAGCTTATTAAAAGTGCCAGTCAACATCTAGCACATCATTATGAAGACTGGACGAATGCATCCATGGATTTTATGTTTTCATTTAAGCTCTCTGTCGGAACCAAAACCTTAAAATATGAAGGAAGAGAGGAAGGAAGGAAGAAGGTATATTTATGACAATTTCCTGTTTTTTTCTTCTTATAGGGGCCTCTATGAAACAGCTGGTTTTGCTTTCTACTAAACCACAGTATTCTGCATACTAACAAGCCTGAACAGTTTTACCCTGGAGGCCTTTAATTCATCAAAGCTAAGATAACAGCACTCGAAGCAGATATCATTTTATAGCCTCCAAAAGACATCTAAACATCTGTTTTGCTGCTGGACGGTGACATCTGCATTATCTCAGTGTATTTAAGTATTTTCTAAACTGCTTGGAAACATCAGATGCTTGAATGCAAATGCTTAGAGATGTCACATGGTTGAGTTGTCAGGTATCGAGGAGATCTTTCATTCATATAAACATGTTACTGTACAAATGTACAAAGATGCTAACATAATTTAAAACATGCTAACATCATGATAAACATGTAAGTATTATCGTAATAGAGGATTATGGTTTGCAATTTGTATCCTGATTACATAAAGTTGAAAATACTCCATTAGTCCCCAAGCCTGTAAGTGATAGAAGTGTTTATATAGTGTACAGTACTTCAAATATTTCTACTAACTTCTTGATCATCTCCTCCAGACTGGCCCTCATCTTGCCCATCTCAGTCAGATTATCCATCGTGTTCCTACTGTCTCCTTCCAACTTCCTTCTGCTTTTCTCCAAATCCGTCCTCTGTTTCTTCTCCTGCTCCAGCAGATACTCCAACTAGGACAACCAAGAACATGCATCAAGCAGAGATATTTGATACACCTTTAATACGCTGCTGTCATGCAAGGCCTCCATTCAGGGAAGCCAACTGACTTTAATAATTAACTCTGAGATTTTTTAAAGTGGTGTGGGTCGCAATAATCAGCGGTACTCACATCTTCTGCCTGGAGCTTCAGTTTGGCTTTCTCTTTGGTCAGGAGGTTCACCTTCTCTTCCTCACACTGCAAGTCCTCGATGGCTCGCTGCAAAAATAGAACAGAGACTTCTGAGTCTGTCGAGCAGATGTGGCATTAAATCTTTGTCCAATATGTGCTCGCATCTGACTGACTGTCATCTTTGATCATCAGCTGGGATGCTTTCATTTGTACGATCACAGAAGATGTCAGAGGATGTCTGCAACATGATGGCTTAATCATATCTGACCCTGAAAGGCATATTTATGTCTACAGAAAAGTAAACTGAACTAAAAAGTACAGCACACAAAGTAGACCAAATGCTGCATCCCTAGAGGAATATTATATTGCTCAGAGATTGCTCTTTTGTAACTCATGAGAATTGATGGAGGTCTCAGTTGTGTTTGATTTAAGTATCAACTAAGTCGTTTCTCCTAAAATACAATGGGACCATTAAAATCCATTAAGAGAATGAAGCTGTAAAATGAATGTAGATTGTATAGGTAAAATAAATTGGATTTGCGTAAATCTACTAAGAAATCTACTTTTACTGTAGTAAAAGTAACTGTGCACTCTCATAAAAGTTTTTAAAAAGGTCCTTATATGCAGGGCTCGACAATAAGGACAGCCAGTGCTGCACTGTCACGAAAGTTTATCATTTGCGAGCTGAACCAATGGCCCTTAGCGTTGAGTCCTGAAATGTACAATTTATGTACAGATATGTACCTTTGAGGTACCAGTATTTACCTCTTAAGTACAAAGGTATACTATTTGAAAGGTACCATGCCAGCAAGAACTTTTGTACCTTTGTGCACCTTTTGTTTTTGAAAGTGCAGCACAATACCGTCCAGCTTTGAACCCACTTCTACATTAGGGCTGTGCAAAAATCTTGATACAGCTAACTATCGTAATATGTTTTTCCACGATAGTGTATCGATATTTCAATCTCTACTATCGATATTTTAAAACAAATAATCCCTGTGTGCCTCAAACGACCTCCTCCATCGCTGCTGTAGTTGTTGCTGTCCAGTTGTCTGTCATATATGGCTAATGTCTCAGAAGTTAACGGAAGTGAAAAAATGGCAGAAAATTTTAAACAAGTGCAGCTTTCATGTGTACGCACTTTGGCTTTAAAAAAAAAATAAAGGGAAAAAACAGCTCTGTTTTTTTTTTAATTTTTGATAAATGTAATGTACCGCAACATGCAACGCATCGTATCGCGATACATTGTATCACGGGCAATGTATCGTGATACTTATCGTATTGTGAGGCCCTTGCCAATACCCAGCCCTATTCTACATGTAACTGTGGGCAAAAAAAATTTAAATTGGTCATGTATGTACTGTATGATATTCCATCATGTAAGCCAAGTCAACAGTGATTAAAGTGTTCAGTTTCATTTATTTCATATATTTATTTATTTGAATTTATTTCTATTTTAGGGGGTGTATTTTATTTATTTTTGGGTTAGACATCTATTAAATTTTCACTGACGGCCCAAATTTTGCCCAGATGTCTGGACTGTGTTTGGACAGATGTTAGACTTTTAAATGGAAAATCGCTTGCTGGGATGATTGATAGCCATTCTCATTAAATGAACTGTTTGACGGAAGAACAAAGAAAACACTCGCGTCTGGAGATATTGACACACATAAACAAGTAAATAAGGATTTAGATGTCATGTTTGGGGCACTCAGATGAAACAACAAGGAATGTAGAGACTGGATTGTGGATTGCGTATCCATTGACTGCAGGAGGCACGAGTTAAGCATATGGATGTCTCTGCTCATTCACTTTAATGGCGCGGAGGTGTGGCGATCTCATCTCATTACAGATAATCAGGTAACAAGAGAGAGACGGTACTTCTCCTCCTTCTCATACAGTTTACACTGAATGACAATATATGTTTTCGATCTCACTTACATCATTTAAAAGCTGACATTCCAAGCATTATGTAGACATTTATCTTTTGTTTCTATGACAAGTATTCGTTAAGTTACAATAAATTTTTCTGACGCGTTTCTGAAAGGACTTCACTGAGGGAGACAGAACAAAACGTGCATCATGTTTATTTTCTTAATTTTGTGAAAAACACAACATTCTGTTTTTATTGGGAGTGGACCGAAAAAAACTAGACACTTTAACGTTTTAAATTATGTATAAATCATATCTATATTAGGGTTGTGCCGATAGACGATAGTATCGTGTATAAATGATCTTCAGACATATCGCCAATGACAGGCTTTCATGGCGATAGTCATGACGATAGTTGGCCAATGGTTATTATTAATATCATAGTTTTACATTAACATCCACATTGCATGCTTTTCCTCGCATGAGGGTTTGTGGGCTTCACTTTACGTGGAGAGCTTGTAAAGAGAGAATTTCTCCTTGCACGTACCTGCACTTAATGCACACGTCTCCTTCTAGCACTAAATCCAGCTGCGCTTCTCTCTGTCTCACGTGCACACGCACTCGCATCTGTCCGAAGTCTAAACATAAAGTAGTAATCCTTATGTATTTGTTCAGTTTAATGCGTTTCTTGCAAGCTGAGGCAAAGTTTACTTTTTGTTTAAAATATGACCCGCTGCATATTGGCGCCTCTCTCACTCTCGCGTACGTGCAGAGAGCTGCGCTCTGTCCGAAGTCAGATCACTAAGTATTAATCCTGTTTATGATATGCATTTTCAATGAGTTGTAGCAACACGTCCCTCGTGTTTAAAATATGACTGTGTTTAAAATATGATCTCGTTCCGCTGGACCGATGCGTTTAAAAAGGCAGCTCTGAGAGCACCACTGCTTGACACGTGTAGCCTTCTGCAACAGCACTAAACAAATGTATTATTGAATTGTTCGTATGTGCGCGCAGATGCATGTTTTTACAGTTATTAAGTAATCATGGTTAGGGTTATAATGACGCGCTCGCATTAATGGCATCAGTTTTAAGAAGGTTGCGGTCATAATGGTGTTGCTTTTGTTCTTTTTTGTCCACCAATCAAGTGACTTGTTATAATCAGTAAAAAATTTACAAATAAAAAAACGAGTAAACTACTGCCCCGCCCCCCGATACTATCGTGTATCGCCGATCTCACAGGCTGACGATAGGACGATCTCAAAATGGTGCATAACGCCCAACACTAATCTGTATGTCCAAAATCAGCAGAGTGATCTAAGTCTTTGCGCAGTGATTGGAAAATAAAGAGTTTGCGGCGCCTGCCGCAGTCGACCCCAGAGTGTTAATGACACAGACTTAAGTTAATTGAGGTTACTGTCTCTTTAAGAGAAGCACAGACTGGTTTCTGCCTAATCTATACATAAACCTAAGATATAAACAAATGTTTTTATTGGAAAAAGAATACTGTGGAGATCATTTTGTTTGTATGTGCCTTGTCAAGAACAGAAGATTTTATGTTCGCTTGCTTTCTGAAACGCATCTCTCCATGTGTGCACTACTGAGTGCACTTAAACGTGCACGCACACATAGATGGAGAATGAATTACAAACGGCGGAGCATAAAACCGTTAAGCTGTTTCAGTGCTCTATTCCTCAAATGTATGTTAATGGATTACAGTATGACACACAGTAGCGTAACTCTCTTTAAAGTATAAACATCAAGTGCTCTGATCTCTGAAGGGCGTAGGCTCAGTTTAGCGCCTTTTTGCGGGTTAAATTGTTTAAAATCACTTGAAATGTTTAACATTTGCAAGCCTTTAAAACAAGTGCAAATTATAAACTTTCCCTATTTAAATGTGCGTATTGATCCACGAATCACATGTGAGCCGAACCTTGGGTCGATCACAGATCAACTGCGATCTGTCACACCACTACCTGCTGCTGCACAAATTAAACATGCAAACAGTAATCATGCAAACAGACCTTTGTCTTGCTCTTTTTTCTCCTCCTCTGTCCTTTTCTTCGTTCTCTTTTCGGCACCAGAGTGATACCTTCTTTTTTGTGACATGGCTTATCATTTATTACAGTGACACGCACTTGGGTGCCGGTGCGAATTGTCAATACACGCGAGGTGTCTATATTGTGCATGACTGAAACGCTAGCACTGCAGACACACAGTAGTTGTCTGCAAATCAGAATTTTCTTGTCTTGAATTATTCATTTATTAATTTGTATTTATTCATTTATTTGCGGCCCTGGCATGCAAAATTGAAATTTGGAATATGTTGCAATACGCACGATTATCACACTGCATGTTATTTGTACACATTTCGTAAGAATGGGCTGAACAGTTTAAATTTTTTATCCAAACCACCTTACAGTCGATTGAAGTTAAAGTCAAGTGTATTGCCTGGGAATCATAACCATGATATTTCTGCTAAAAAACATTTTAGTAAGTACAAACTTACTACTAAAACATACACCACCTACCTAATATAAGTATAAAGAACTTTTATTTAAATCATCAAAAGCAAGATCTATTATACAAACATTTGTTTTATATTAGCTTAAATGGTTGTCCTTTTGTCTGGGTCAAAACACATCAATAATTCATCATCTGAAGACAAGCATTTGGCGAAAATTGTGTTTGGGACCTATACAGTATTAGAGCCATACACTGTGAATTCAGTTACACAACACTTTGAACCATTATTCAGATCAGTCCACTGCTGTAACTCATTACAAACCATTTTAAAGGGAAACATTTTTCATAGGTTCAATCACCTTTAAGAAATAATCACAGCAGTGACCTGAGCACTCTAAGTTACTTTCCAGATTAAAGTAGGAAATAACTTTCCTGCTGGCCAAATGAGTGCAAATCTGTTAACAACCCCCAACGTGTCTTCCAGATGCAGAAGTACGACCTGTGCTGATTGCATTATTTACCTTGACTCATGACTGACTTTTAAAGCACAGCATCCCTTGACACCACAAGTCAAAACTGTCCGACATCTGTCTAAGCTTTAACAACACAGCTACTGTACTGTCCTGTGTGTTAAATTATGGCACATAAAAAAAATGCATGCAGGGAATGCAAGTCCATCTCATGCAAACTCACCTGGCTCAACTCCACCAGGTGCTCCTTCTCTTTCTGAAGCTTCCGAATGTGTTCGTTTCTTTGGGCGAGTTCCTCCGTGAGCCTCCTCACAATAGAATCTGATGACTAAAGCAAGTTAAGGTGAAATGTCAATGCATGTACATGAAGAATTTATGAAAATGAAAGTCTGTAACAGGTTAAACTGATTATGTATGTGGCGGATGTCAGTGACATGAGCAACTAATGCTGAACATGTGTGTGTGTGTGTGTGTGTTGTCTGTGTATTTGGACTTGTCATAGCTTTTGAAAGCAGATGTACACCAGCAGTGCTTATGGAGGGGTGGAGAAGCTTTTCTAAATCTTATATATGCAGACAGAACACATAACAGCACTGTTTGTGAGCAAACAGCATATTTCAGTTAAGGTGGCCCGCCTAAGCTTGAAAACCCTACCGCCTTAACTAGGTCGTCAAAAAAAAATAAAATCTCTGCACAAAAGGCCGTCAAGTGCATCTCTGAGAATACCGCATACGCACATCACACCGCGAGCGGGGACGTGCGCCACACGGCCGAAATGAGAAAGACCGGACCGTCACTGTCTGGAGGATAACTAGCCAGATGATAAACATCTCTGAGAATAGTGCAGACGCGCGTCTCGAAATGAGATAAGACGTGATCCGTTATGTCTGGAGGATAGCCAGTTGATAAAACGCGTGCACGTGAAAACTGTAAGTGGACTTATGTTTTGGGTTTATTTAAGCCTGTTATTGTATTCGTCTATAGTTCTTGCAAATTTAAAGTAAGTTAGCTGGTGATTTTGTTGTTTGAGCAAGCTAGCTAGGTTTCACGTGCCTGTTGATGAGATACAATTGTTGAGCGCTCTTGCTCATGTTATTTATGTGCATTATTTACATGCTACAGTAGTTAAACTCCTTTAAGATAATGTAATTAATAGTGGGAAATAATCAGTTTTTACATCAGATCTATCATCGTTCGCCAGACGTTCTACAACATCTGATTTAGTTTGTGTTTATTAACCCTTTAGTTTCACTTCATCACGCAGCTATTCCCGTTAGAGGTTAAAACATTTTATTCATTAATAATCTAGTATGTGTTCATTTTTTGTCATAGTTTCTTCAAAATTAAGTTTTATTTGAGTGTTTTAAAAATAAATATTTTTTTATTTATTTTATTTTGATTACCACGCCCCCGGCCCCTCCCACCTTAACTAACAAATGAAGAGTTTCGTTGCAAAACGAGATAAATCCATTTTTTAACATTTTTGTCAAAACATGTTTATTATTATGTTATCATGTAATTATTTTGTTTTATGGTGCTACTTAGCTGTACTTTTTAATTTATGAAGGTTTAAATCAAAACAAACCAACTGCAGTTGCATTGAAATGAATTGGAATGCACAACCAAAAAAACGAGATTTCTGAACTATCAAAAAAACGGTGGTTATCTCATTTTGCAACGAAACTCTTAACATTTTCAGCTGGAAACCCTGCAAACAGATATACCCATGTTAAAATTTCTTTGTTGCACTTAAATTTTTAAGTTAAATCAACTTGAATTTGCAATTAATTTGAACTTTTTTGACTAGTAACGAGTTGCTATAAATTATACAAATAAAGTTAAATTGGATTAAGTTATTTCAACTTTCTTTTTATTATTGATAACTTCTCACTAGTCAAATTAATTGTTCAAATAATTGTAAATTCAAGTTGATTAAACTTACAAATTGAGGTGCAACAAGGAATTTTTACAGTGATCTTGTTTTACTCTAAATTGCTGAGAGATGAGACAAAATGATAAATGGAAAAATTATGGGCCACAAGCTATAATTGAAAAGCAACACAGCTAGCTTAAATTAAAAGTCACTTTTTTAGTTAGCGGTGTTATGTTAAGTGCAACTAAGGTAGCAATTATTATTATTTCATCATGCCACAAAGTCTGGGAATTTGGCTTTCGCACGTTTCAAAAATAATTCTGCTTTAAATCTAGAAACTTTCTTTTTTTAAATAGCAGCATGTCTTACGCTTAACATCTGCAATCTGTCACAAATTATAGTCACCAGCAATTTTGCTATGGCAACAAATAGACTACAAATCATTTTCACTCTCAGGTGTGAATGCGCAAACATGTTGTACAGGTCTGGTCTTGTGGTAAAGCTGCTGTCAGGAAACTAACTAAGCATAGATACAATAACTTTGAAAAACACCAGATGCTCACAGCAACCTTTGCCAAAATTCCCAAATTATGCAAAAACAACAAATAAAAACAAGATGCAATAACTAATACTTAAAGTCTCTGAAATTTGAAAATAAATGACCTCTTATTATCTCTATTATTCAATACTTACACAGAAATGATTACTATTTTCTTTTTTGTATCATAAATGATTACAACAAGCTTACAAATGATATAATGATTTTTTATCACAATAATAATGTACAATAATGTAAGACTATGCATGCGTGTGTATGTGAACCTCCTACCTGCTTGTCCTTCTCCACTGTAGTCAATGTATTCTCCAGCTCCTCCAGGTCTCGGCGCAGACTGCAGCACTCAGCCTCCAGTCTCTGACGCTGGGAGGCGAGCTGAGCGGCGGCCCCCTCCTCCTCCTCCAGACGTTCTTCCAGCCCTGCCACCTGGACCTCCAGCTCCCTCCTCGCCTGGACCAGCTGCACACAACGCTGTTCAGCCTGCTGCAGACTCTCCTGCTCCTGATCCATAAAGGGAGGACCAGGAGAGGAGGAGGAGGAGAGAGAAATAGAGAAAGGTGATTCCATTGCTCCTTTTCACACTGCATGAAAGAGTGAAGACTGATAAAAGAGGCTCAAAGTCTTAATCACTGCTTAGGATAATGTATCAAGCGGATCTTCAAAACCATCCTGTGCTTCTTAAAACTTGAGAAGGATGAGGTAAATTCCCTATTATGATTTAGTTCTGAGATGAAGCGGATCATTTATCAAACTAGTTCCAACAGGACAAACACGCTCTCTGCCTTTTCTTTATAGTCACTGCCTTATCATATCTCCTCTGCAACTTTTCGGCCTTTATTTAGATATTTGCCATCATGACTTAAGTATCCGAACCAAGCTAAATACACACAAATGTGGGTCCTGGCAAAGTCGGCCCTGGATACATTTCCATAAATGTGCTTGTACTGCTCTGATTTCTGTTACCCTGACAGGTGGCCCAACTCATTCATTTTTGACTTATTAGTAAAGTAGACCTTTTTAAACACTAATCTAACAATGACTTATAAAGACATTAATGGTAGTGTTCAGGGAACTACACTAACCTTTTCCACTGGTGGCACTTGCGCTACCAACTTTTTCAGTTACTGGCGCAAAATATGATTTGGTCGCACATATTTTTTTCAAGTTATATTAAGGCACTCTGGATAATAATGAACAATAATGAAACTATTACATACAGATATGCTTTTTATTTTACTTGCCATCTTTTAAACCACATGCCTTCTTGTTTTCTTAAACGTTGCAGTGTTTCTGTCACGGTGATCCGTGTCATGTTTTGTTTGTCTCTCCGATTACGTCACCTGGACATTCACGGACTGATTCATCACACCTGTTCCCTATTAAGTGTTGTGTATTTATACTGCTGTCTGTTTCTCACCTGTCGCCGGATCATTGTCATTGTCATTACTACCCTGTCTGTTCCCCGTGTCACATTTTGGATGTTCCTGTGTTGCTGTTTTACTCCTCGTGTTTTGCTTCTGTTCATTTTATATTAAATGTTATTTATTTCATGGTGAACCCTGCACTTGCGTCCTGATTCCTGTTTCCCAGTCGTGACAGAATGATCCGGCCAGACTGGACGCAGCGGGTTCACGGAGGGCGGCTCCCCCAGGAGTTTCGTCGAGGGGGAGTAGTGACATCGGGGTTCATTCCCCATCAGCCCCGATGTCTCTTGGGGACCACCGTGAGCGATCGCTCGCTCCTGCGAGCATGCGGGAGGAGGATCGGCCCAGGCGGTCCCCCAACGGTTGAGTCGTCGTCGACGGTCCCTCGGAGAACCACCATCCTGCTCGCAGGAGGATCCGGAACGGACCACGCCCGATCATTTCCCCGGGGTGGCTACCGTGAGAGGGTCTCCGTTTCCGCGAGGGGATGGGAGATGACTTCCGGGGGCAGCTGATCGTCGGCGATTCCCAGGAGGGGGGTAATTCGTCTGCCTCGGTTCTCGGAGCGATCGCTCCGGTTCTCCTGGCGCAGTCCGGCCTACCGTTCCTGTTGGTCTCATCCCGGCGGCTGCCGGCTTCGCCAGGGTCCCCAAGCCCTCCACCCCTCCCTTGGACTCTCGCTACCAGACTTTTGTGTTTGTTTTGTTTAGGTGAGTGTCTGGTAGCCACTCTTAGAGGGAGGGGTCATGTCACGGTGATCCGTGTCATGTTTTGTTTGTCTCTCCGATTACGTCACCTGGACATTCACGGACTGATTCATCACACCTGTTCCCTATTAAGTGTTGTGTATTTATACTGCTGTCTGTTTCTCACCTGTCGCCGGATCATTGTCATTGTCATTACTACCCTGTCTGTTCCCCGTGTCACATTTTGGATGTTCCTGTGTTGCTGTTTTACTCCTCGTGTTTTGTTTCTGTTCATTTTATATTAAATGTTATTTATTTCATGGTGAACCCTGCACTTGCGTCCTGATTCCTGTTTCCCAGTCGTGACAGTTTCCCACAGATCTGAAATTTACTTGTGGTGGTAGCCGGTGAAAAGGGCAATCATTACCCACTGACAAATAATGGTCTACTACACATGTGACAAAAAACTAATAATGCGTGACACAACACAATACTTTAATTTATTGAAAATTAATATTAATTTCACATTATATTTCATTAATCTAACCACCCCAAACTTTCTTTGCCATAAACAAAGCTGACACTGTTTGTCAAAGCACCACGAAAACACTTACTGTTTTTGCACTGATATATGAAGCAATTAGACCCCTTTTATCAAACTCAATATAATACAATACTATGTAGTATATTAATAGACATTGCAGGTCTATAGATTATAAATCTGACTGATTTTATAATGGTTATAATTTCTATTAGATAGGCACTTTTACTGCTTATGTTCTATCTTGCTATTTCTCTCTTGCCGATTAAAAAAGCTTAATCCACTCATTATTTCAGATATAAAAGTCTACTTACTGTCCCGATGACAGACATTGCTTTGCGTTTTTTATATGCCGGGTCAGCTTAAGCTTTGCTTGTTCAGTGCAATGGGCTTGACATTAGCACTGCTTTTTTGCTACAATCTCTGTGCAAACTTTTTAAATATGGATATGGTTTTAGAAAAGATATGGTTTATTAATAATAAGATTATAAAAAAAATGTGAGAAAGAAAATGCAGCGCGTGGTCGTAACAAGAACCAACGCCATAGAAACCGGAGGCACGCTGAAACTGCACTCGAGCTTTTGCGCGGTAGCGCTCATGGCCATTTTCCAATCGACTCGGGTTATACACACAATATTAATCAGACTTAGGACCCAAAGTAATTAAACTAGGACCTAACCGGACCCGACAGACCATTTAAAATATAAACCCGGAACCATACGGGTCCCGCGTCCTCAGTGAAGAAAGACCTCTGCTCAAGTTCAGAAACATGAAGACACTGAGCTTGCTTCCCGACACACCAAATTCACTGAGAAACAGAGAGCACGCGAACGCACACTCATAGGGAGAGACACGATGTGCTTTCACGCAAAATGAAGCCAACGTGTTGAAGGCTCAGAGCATGTTATAAAACGTATTCTTAAAATCCACATTTCTGTTTTAATAAATGCTCATAGTAAATCATAGCATATTGTCTAAAACATTAGGTAGCACATTTGCGACCCATTAAAAATTACGTTCGCAACGGCAGTTCAAAAGGTCGCATATGCGACCATTTTGGTCGCAGTGTAGTTCCCTGGTGTTACACAGGCCAGACATAACAAATCTGGCTCAACCAATGGCTTAAAGAGCACAATTATTATCCGATTCACGATTTTACATTTCCTTTGTGTGTGTATTAGTACATGTTAACAATATGCAAAAGGTACAAACCCTAAAGTAAACAATGATGTGAGTTATCATTTCCAACGTAAATCTCTTTTCTTGGACTACAACAAACACATGGATTGTAGGCAACAGTTTACTTCCTGGGATTGGTGATGTAGTAAAGACCGACATTATCATAATCTTCCCGCTTTGAATCACAGTCTGTAAGTTAAAGGGACAATAAGTAGGATTTACCCCCATATAGTGATGAAATTGTATTTTGCATTCAAATGAATAGTGCTGTCTAGCGTAGGGCCCTATAATTTCCGCGATCACGGAATCGCGGACGGAATCGCGGAATTGGCAGATTAACACGGAATCTAGCGTTAACGCGGAATTTCGCGGAATTTTGCATATTTTGAATAAAATTCTGTTTTTGTATGGGAGAAGAACGTATTTCTGGGGGAAATGCAGACTGGCGTTAAGTAAATCTGGGCGACACACCCCCTCCCGTCGTTTCAGACCCCCTCCAAAATACTGAAACCATGCGAAGCGGCTCTCCACGACTCTGCTTTCGTCCGCGAAAAAATAAGAAAATCTACGCTAAGCACTCAGTTCCGAGCAGTTCCCACATGACTTTGATGTGACCGGACAACTGTTATTTTGTAAGTTTTGTCAACATTCTGTTCACTGTGAGCGCAGATACATGCACTCTCTCATCCACGTCTGTCTCACTGCACCTCTCTCACGTGCACGCGCTCTTGCATCTGTCCGAAGTCCGAACACAAATCATGTGTTTGTTCAGTTTTATGCACTTCATGCGAGCTGAGGCAAACTATCCCTCGAATTTAAAATATAATCATCTGCATCATGACGCCGCTCTCTGTCTCTCTTTCGCTCGCACGTGCAAAGAGCCGCGCGCTCATGCTGTCCAAAGTCAGATCACTATCCTGTGTATGTTTGTAAAGTTATATGCATTTCAAGCGATTGTGTTTAAAATATGGATCGCATTCCGCTGGACCGATGTGTTTAAGGCACTTCTGAAGGCACCACTTGTCCGTTTCGGCTGGTTCACGTGTTCTGAATGAAAACGCGTTGTGGAAACGCGTTGGTAGGCTAGTGCTTTTTGTCCCTCTCTGTTATTATAGTTTATCAGTATGGGGGAACGACATGGATGCCTCCTTGGACTTACCCGTTCAATGTAAGTAAAGAGGAGAAAATCTAAGCTTACAAAGAAAAGTCAGATCACTGGCAGAGGTCATTTGACACCAACGAGGACATATATATGAATAAAGAGATTGATTTTGATTAATAAAACACTTAAAATCCTACTTACAGTCCCTTTAACTCCTGTTAGCATTGCATTGTGGGCGAATTTTTTAAACAGGCCAATCGCAACGTACAGAATAGTTGACCAATCAGGGACACAAGCTTTTCAAATCGATGAGTTTTCAGGAAGGCAGGATATCTAGAGCTACAAAAATGTACGGTATGTGGAAAATAATCTGTTTTTTAACCATAAACCACACAAACACATTGTATTAAACCAAATGCACAAAATAACATTGTTTTTAGCAATAGGTGCCCTTTAATTCCCATGTAAACTGTCATGCTAGTAAAAAGCTAAAGTATTTGCGATGCCCTGAGTTTTACTGAACCTGAAGTAGATAAAATACAAGTAATTAAAATACAAGCTTCACAACATTTTCAGAGATGCAATGCTGACTTTCAAAGGTGTAGTGTGGGCTTGCGGCATCTAGCTGTAAGATTGCAAATTGCAACAAACCTCAATTTCGAAACGCAATGAGAAGCTGGCACAGAACAAACATGTTATCGTCCGAGACAACAAAGGGAAAAAAAACACGCTCTGTACAACAGTTTGTCCGTTTAGGGCAGATGTGGCCAAACACTTATATCCGGCCAGCAAAGCAGTTTATAATTATATTAAACAGTGTAAGATTTTGGTCCAGTATGACTCATTTGATGCAAAACCATCAACTACCAAAAGATGACATCAGACAGAAGCCGGTATGTGTTTTTTTTGACAAAAAGTATTGCCATTTTTAAAGAACAAAAACTGCTTATGTCTGTTTTTAACATCATGGTGATATTTAATAATTAACAATGCACATGAAAAAAATGAAGCATGCTTTACATACATTAAGCATATTTTTTATTTGTTGCAAATGTACCATGTACTGTGGTAATACAAATGGGAATTGTGCTGCGTGCACAATTATTGAAAACAATATGGATTGAGGATTATTTTATACAAAATCCGATTGGAATATCAATATTTCTTATATGTAATATGTTTGTTTACAAAAACTGCAAATGGATGTTATATTGTGAACGTTTGGCATGGAGCAGCACGAGTCTACTATGGACGTGCTGTTTCATAATAAAGGTATGATGTCATCTTATGAATGAACATTTCAAATATGACCTCGTTGCATTAAATTTATTAGTCATTTTGCTAGAGCATTTATTTTATGAAACAGCACTTCGAAATGACATCTCAACCCTTTGTAATGATATATATGGCATGACAAGTTTAATACCCTTCTTCATCAATATGATACATTGTAAACTTAATAGTTTGTAAACAAAGACTCGTCGGTCCCACCAGCGTGGCCAGGTTGGCTTAAAAGGTTTAAAAGAAAAAAAAACAATGTGTAGCACTCGTCACTTGCCATCGGAAGCTTCTTGTAGCAACCAGTACGTTCCTGTTGGATCCTGCAGCCTATACTGTACTATCTGGCAACCTCGAATCGGGGGGGGGGGGGGGGGGGATGGGATACACCACTTTACAGTAATTTGAAAGTGATTGCAGTACCATTTTTGGCCACCGTCCTAATAAATGTCTGTAATAAAAAAATACTGTTCATCATGTAATGTCTTTATACACCACTGATAATATAGTTATGTAGATTATATTACACTTCTGTCAAGAGATGAGATTGTACCTTTCAGTTTTACGTGTACGTGAGGGTAGTGTATAGTGCCCGTGACGCTAATTTCATCATCAGAATAGCATGTGCTTACTGTGCCAAACGTATGTGTATGCTACAAGTAAAAAAAAAATTGCTTTGCAAGGATGTGTGTTCGACATACGCTTCCATACATGTAAATAATGAACAATACCATAGTAACCATAGCATCATGGTGGTCATGTATACACAGGCAAGCATCATTCACATTTACAAATTGAGTTATTTTGGCAATTTTGTATATCAAGTGATAAAAAAAGTACTAATTTCACCTTTAACAACAAAAGTTTTTGTATTATATTCGAATGAATGGTGCCAATTATAGTACAAAGGATATAGAGACCATTGCACAATCTACATAATGTTCTTTTGGCACACACATTTATCTAAAGCAAGTAACGTAGTGCATATTTATTTGTATTTGTGTTGCCTGGGAAACAAAACAGATTTTTTTACTGCATTGCTAGCAAAAAACAAGATTCTCAACCAGCTGAGCTTACACAAACTGAGAGAAACATCTGAAGATCAAGCAAACAAACACTTTACCTGATGGAGGGGGAGGGATGTTGTAAAGCTATCCCAATCCAGTTCTTCATGTTCAGTTTCTGAGTGTCGCTCATAGACCCCCACTGTGTCATCGGACAGGTAATGCCTGACACATTTAACCTGAACAAAACGATCCATCTCTTAACACCAGCTGAGAAACAATGTTTACTTCAGCATGGAAAAACACCTGTGAACGTGATGGCCTCTCCTCCCTCGCTCTCTTTTGCTCTTTCTCTCTCTCTTTACACTGTACAGCAAACAGATGGCCACCTTCTGTATTCAACCTCCAGTTGTTTAATGTACACAACGTTGGTACCTGCTGACAGAAGTTGCTCTCGTATGAACTGTGTCCAAAAATGATCCCAAAGTGCAGAATAACTTTTGTTCTTCTTTCTACTGTTGGCAACAAAAGTGCTCATATTATTAACATTCGACAGAAATCTTGACTGTACAAGAAGCGACATAGCCTCATGCATTAATTTAAAAAAGAATTCATGCCCACAGTCTGGAAAATGTTTATGTGTGTCAGAAGAACAATGCTTTTATTGTAATCAATGTAAAAATCTGTTTGCTATTCATTTTCTACACGAATCACCAGACAAAACATTCTGTGGTTAGACGTCAACCATTTACATCTACAACAGGTGAACCCAGAAAGCAGGCAGATTATATCTTAACAGGTGTGGCTAAATCGATGGGGGTTTGCGTGGTTACTTACTCTGTTAGAGGGTATTTAATGGATTTAATACAAAATTTCATACCAAACGAGTGATGTATGGCTGGCTTAACACCCACTATATGCTTTGGCTGAGATTCAACCAGACATTCGGACAAAATAATGGCGGTCTTTTACTTCTGTCGTCAACAGTCGAGTGGATTCTTCATGATACTGAATGGTAGGATCCCACACAGACAAAACAGTGGGATAGACAGTGACCGCCTAACAGTAGTGACCTTTTACTACAACTCACAAAAGCATTTGCTCGAAAAACAGCGCAGTTCCCATACACAAAGGGTCAGAAATTACTTGGATTTGAAAAAAATGCATCAAAGCTATCAAAAAGGCCTCCAAAATAAAGATATGTACTTCAAAATGTTCTTAAAGGTAGGGTTTCACATTTTGAAAAATGCTAACGGTAGCCGCCTAGCAATGAAATCACGATCCCCACCCTCAAGTCAAATCGCCATCCAAAGTCACGCCTCTTTCAAAACACATGAACATGCACAGATCAGACTGTCACATTTCATGTCTCATTCACCAGTAAGAAAACTTTGCAGTACAAAGTGAATAACATTTCCAAATTAACCAACATAAACAACGTGTTTACATCAGAATTAGTTAAAACACACTTTCGGTTGTGTAGACGTAGTAACTACATCGTTACGCTAATCCGTAAACGAACACAAATTTCATAAGCAACACAATGTTTCATCAAAGTAGAATATCTGAATCCATCTCAATACAAACATATCGTGTACCTACCTTACCAAAATAAACAGTGCAACGACCCTTTCAGACCCTTTGCCTCCTGCAGCTGTTTCATCTCGTGGTAAAGCAGTAAAGTTACAGATGTTAATTTGGGTTTTTGTCTTTCGTTGTGTGCCTCCTGTGTAGGTTGTCAATTCAGCAAAAAAGTTTGCTGTTCTCGCTGTTTACAGACAGGAGGTGAGCGCACGTGAACGCGCCGATGACGTATGGTGTCTACGTTCAAGTTACGCTAACGTGTGAGGGACAAAAAAGGAAACGTCCGTTCGGACAGAAATCTATGATTGGTTGAACATTTTTTGGTCCTACGCCTTTCACAGATGACATAAATTTCTACAAATACATTTAAACAACTTAACACAGTATGGCAAGGGAGACGCAGCGTCTCGTTCCCTTCTCAGGGAACAACAGTTACATACGTAACCAGAGACGTTTTCATTTGTCAAACACAACTATGCAAAAAGCATTGTGGTATGAATCAACATTCACATACAGAAGATATAAGCATTTAAAGTGAACAGTTTAGCACGTGTGCTTAAACAGTCTAGAATTTTTTATGATATTATCCTTCACTACACATGGAATAATATGGATTTTTTTTTCAGAAAACTTCTTGCATAAAATAGATTCAAGCGCTTTCAATGACCTGTATCTATCCATGTATATTTTCAAAAACTTCCCAGGGCCTCGAATTTTCCCCCCAGATTCACAAACTTTCAAGGATTTCAAGGACCCGTGGGAACCCTGAACTCAGCATTTTGGGTCAAAACAACACAGCATTTTGGGTCAAAACAACTCAGCATTTTGGATCGGTTCGGGTCTCATGCGATACGCGGATTAATACGCAAATTTAAAAAAGGAAAGTTTATCATTTGCATGTGTTTTAAAGGCGAATAGAACAATGAAAAACAACATAACGTTTTTATGTGGAGCAACTGTTTATGTTGCGCTGTTTGGAATTCACCTCCGTGGATGTGAGCATGCATGTTTAATGGGCCATTTCACCAGTAGAAACATTAAACTTTATTGAAAGTGGGTCATATTTGTAGTTGAAATGTAACATAAATTTTGAATTTTGTGCCTATTTGACCGAGAAAAGACAGAACGTGACTTTTGTATGAAAAACTCCCACAATGCACCACTATGCACAGCTCTGCAAGCCACTCCCATTAATCGGAACATGGCTCAGATATGCTATTGTGTACATAAATGCCATGTTAGTATAACAAAGAAAATAGAAACACTAACTTTATAGTTTGATGTCCGTTTATCTCTGCAGGCTTTGACTGTCGCTTCCAGTTAAGGATTTTAAAATATGTATCCATTGTATCCATATGTACATTCATAAAGAAGAAAATGCCGCATTCTGCACACAAACGCGTCACAATATGTATACTCCACAGTATACTGATAAGACGAAACGCGTCTGTGAAATAAACACGCGCAAATACCTCTTCTTGCCCGGGAACATTCACCAAACAAACGACCATATCCTGATCTGATGCAGAAATGTTATACAGAAAGCACATAGCGAGAGTACAGCTACTACTAGTCTGTCCAAGCTCGAGCCAGTCCGGGCTTCTCTACGCAGCAGAGGCCGATGGTTGCGGCGTCTTCTCCGAGCTCCTCTACGCAGCCGAAGCCCAGGCTCCGGCCTACTCCTTGGGCTTCTGTTCCTCCACCGCCTCAGCTCTTTGCTGTATTGTGGCTCATAAAGGTGAATGAAAACCGGATTAGAGCATCACGCTTGTGAAATCACCCTTTTCCATGTCATATCGATTACCTTCCGCTATTATTGTAACATGAAGTCTTGCTCGCAACACAACATCTGTTAGCTTAGCTTAGCATAAAGCAGGCGCGGAGCTATGGGCGGGCATGGGCCCGCCCAGATTGACAGCTGGCCCGCCCAATCAGAAATGTAAAAAATACTACTCTGTATAGTTAGACATGTATACTACTTTATGTGGTGTAATTTATCTATTGCATGTTATGTTAAAAACAGTAAAATTATAAGTAAGCCTGATAACTATTTAAAAACTATTAAAGCAGTTGAATGTTGCGTTATAATGAAATATTCCCGAGTAGCTTTCAGCCATGATCACTTTGAGAACTTTTTTTGCAAGCAAGTAGAAAACGTATTTTGAATAACAACACGTTATAAATATGTGCTGCGCGCTTTCCTCTCAATAACATAAACACAAAACAAATATGACAGCGGGGTAAAAAATAGATAGAAAACATCTGATCATAGTGATGTTGTTTGATATAGCGATATAGCAGCACTATAAGTCACGCCACGTTTATTGCTACACTTTATACAATATAGCCTATTGCTTTTAAGCAACAAATAGCCTATCATAACAACCTATAAGCCTACTGTGTAATTGAGACATTAATTTAAGAAATGCATTAAAGCAGAAAGACGTAGGCTGCGGAAATATAGTGGGTTCACGTCAATCCACACCACAGACGTTCTTGGTTTGCTTCTTATTTATTAAATCGAGGCAATTGTTTGATCAAACATTGATTAATATTAAGATACAATTTATACAAAACGAAATTCACTTTAAAGAAAGTCTTTCTACAAAACAAACCTCGCAAAATCGCTTGCCCGACGTCCATTACGGGCTATGGCGAATTCCTGTCGGGCTAAAAAAAATGATGCGCCTTGGCCGTCGGGCGGAGGAAAAAATATTGTAATGTGTTTGCATTCTCTCAGATTTAGTTAGGTAATTATGTTGTATGTAATTCGGCGTCATCTTGTTAGCCATTACTATCCTCACTAACAAGTGAAACTGTCAATGGAGTGAAAGCATTAAATACATTATTCCTTTCGTTCACGTCTGATATGCGCGCTCCTCGGCTCCGCTCTTCACGAGTAGGCTTGCTCTTGTGCTCATCAAAAAGTATATTAAATGTTTATTTATTTGTCATTTCGTTTAACCCCAGAGTTTAACATTATTCTAGCAATTCCCTTTTTCTTTCTTTATTTAGTAAGTTAACTTAAATATGTGAGAACGAAAATATATTTTTAGTGATTTGCATGAAGAGAATATGATGTTAGAAGCTTCATTTTAAGCATTTAGTAGCCGTATTTATTTAAACACTTTAATAGGTTATTTAAAAAAGTATAAGGTTTTTTTGGGTTCATTTATATTTCCTGTCACTGTGTGCAGGTTCTTTTTTGTAGGCTATGAGAGCCCAATATTTTTTTTACCAAAAAGGCTTAATAAATGTCACGTTGCATTACAATTTAAAGTATCAATAATGTCAAAAATGTGACGTGCAGTTCGGGTGTGTGTGTATGCTGTTTAAATTTGTGTTCTGAAGTTTTGACGAATTTTATAGACTTGTTATAGTTTCTTATTCAAAAGTGACACCCATAGATTCAGGCCCACCTGGACTTAATCCATGCCCACCCATATGTCACGTTCTGCATCCGCCACTGGCATAAAGATGGCGGCTAATAGTTTTTTCGTCTGTGTTCGTTTACTTTCGTAAGTCCCACCCACTGATTTGTAATAGGTCTGTAGCGTGAGTGGGTCACACCCATAGCCCCCACCTTGGAAAAATGAGGAATGAGTGTTTGTAGTCTTACACCCTCAACAAAGATACAGCAGTTCCTTCTTTCAATGACACAAAATGACGATTTTTACATCATTGAAAGAAGGAAGTGCAACACTTCACTCTAAAAAAACAAACGGTGCTATATAGCACCAAAACAATTGCCCTGGATCGCAACGATAGACGAACCATTTTAGTGCCATATAGCACCGGTGAAGAACCAGTGAAGAACCAGTGAAGCACCAGTGAAGCACCAGTGTAGAACCATATAGGGGCCATATAGCACCACTTATGGTTCTACATAGCACTATATGGTTCTACACAGGTGCTTCACTGGTTCTTCACCGGTGCTATATGGCACTAAAAATGGTTCTTCTATCGTTACGATCCAAAGCAATTGTTTTGGTGCTATATAGCACCGTTTGTTTTTTAGAGTGTTGAATCTGTATTTCTCCCATCTCAGGGGAAACTGAGTGAATGATGCACGACCATTCAAAAACATGACTGGGGTTCTAACGATACAAAGCTTAATGCAAATGGGTGAAGTGTCCCTTTAAGTAATATCACATGTGCAAAATTTTGAATAAGTGTCAGCATTGCAAATGTGAAAGCAAAAATATGTTTGAAATATGTATGGCTGCAGATAAAAGATAAATGTACGGTTTCCTTTTTATAGAGAGAGGTTTACTGGGGTCCTCAGGATGTTATTCAGAATCAAAGTGGCCATGTTTAAGACTACATGAATCCCTTAAGCAAAACAAGCTCAACCTTTAGCACATTTAAAACAAAGATCTGATTTGTCCCATATTCTGCTGCTTTTATACTACCAACAAAATGTTTCTGAAAAAAAGGTTACATTTATTTCACATTATCAATAACTATAAAGCAAACAAAATGTTCTTATATTTGCCTTAACAAACCTATCTGCTATTAATTTTAAATAGATATAAACTAAAAGAAAAACTGGTAAAGTTTACCAGAGAAAAGAGAAACTGGTGAGAGTTAAAGATTGTCATCAACTCTGCCAGATTTGATATTGATCTGCAGTCAGTTTGGTCAAATGGAAACAGCCGATGGCGTAAAGATTCCACTTGTTTGGCAATGAGAACAAACAGTCAATGAAATGAAGAATTATGGCATAGTGGAAATTCCAATAGAAAAAAATCTGTTCATAGTTCATCCAAGAAATGAAAAATCTGTCATCATCCATTCACCTTCTTCCATTCATCTTGTGCTAAGCTGTATCACAGAGAAATGCCTGTGCTCATATAAGCACCTTAAATATGATGTTAAAAACATTAGGCTTGGGAAATATGAAGTGTAGTGTAAAATAATTATATGATCTGACCTGATTATTATCTTTCAAACCTAGCAATCAATAGCTCTGCCCTGGCAGCTGAAGACAGATGAATTATGGCTGTGTAAAATCTAGATCTGGTATAATTACTGCAAAGAAAGAGATTTCCAAAGGAACATGATAGAGCCAAGGATAAAATAAAAGAGGACTGCCGAAAGGGGTTCATTTTCCAAGCCCTAAAAATGTACAAGATTTGCCAAAGTAACTTCACACTGGGTCATTTGCATGAATCATAAACACCTGACATAAGATATTTATGTTTTATATTTTTTCCAACTGGTTTCCATTATTCCTGCACATGGAGGAGAACAAAGTGCCTTCTGACCAACTATCCAAAAACATTCACTAAGGATACTGAACTTTAAAGGGAGAAAAAATGTAATGCCTCATCACCGAGTTTGACTCGTCCCAAATAAAAGTACTAATTATAAGGATTATTACAAATATATTTAAATACAATAAAATATCTTCAATATTACATTGCCATCTTAAATGCATGCATCTGCATTTAAAATGAATACTTTTACATTTGCAAATATACGTTAAAATAACTGATCCTATGCTGTGATAAAGATGAACATAGATGTTGAATGCTTTTTGGTTTGAGAAATGTTCCATGGGTGTTGATTTTTTTCTTTAAAATGCACACATAACTTGTCAAATGTCTTAAAATAACCACCAGAGCAATGTTTTGTGGTAACCGTGGTATAAGAGGAATAATGGACTCGAAAATAATGCACACCTGCGGTGTAATGGCATGACATGGATGTGCACTATTTTCGAATAATTTAACAGCCCATCATCAATTATTCCTAACGTATACCTTAAAGTTGGTTTAACTTAAATAAGTTAAAAAAAGTAAGTTATCTGGTTGTAAGTTACCAGGTTAATTTTAATTTAATTCAACTTAAAAATATCTGTTGACTTTTTTAAGAAGTTGAATTAACTTCTGCACAATAATTGCAATTTAATTGCAACAAAGAGCACCATGGATTGGTGCTTAAAAGTATATGAAAGAGCCTTGGACTTGGCATATGCTAAAGAAATCAGCAACCAAAAATAATAAGCTATCTTGGCCTAGCTGTGCTGTGGCATTTCTGCTAACATAATAATGACACCACAATCCCTGCATCACTTAACTCAGCAATATTACACTCCAGTGGATAACACAGTAAAGAAAAACTTGGCCTATGAAAGCATATTATTATGAACTGTAAACTGTAATAAAATACTACCTTTATGTAAAACAACAGGAGAAAAACTTATAAGTGTGGTCCAAAATATGAGCCCTATTCATAATCAGAAAAGGAAATTTGTTACAGTATATTGATCATGTTAAACCATCATACTGTAAAAATGAGGGATTTGCTTGATCCCAGCACACAAGATGCTTTTTGGAAAAATCCGAAATCATGCTGGAATATCACTGATCATCAGATTTTTATCAAACTTGTGAAGCCCACAAAAGGGGAAATGCATGCAGTTAAGGCAAATGGGATAAGTTTAACTTTTCAAATTTTTTACGAAAATGTTTATGTATGTGAACCCTCTGGGCTAAAATGTTGACATCCTGCTTTAAAGAACTGTACTTTAATGTACACTAAGTAAATCACATCAATACCAAGTATAAACCATGAATGAACTTACTGCATGCATCCTAGTGAAAACGTCATTTCTCTCCTTGCACAACTCTGAGTTCTCCTCCTCCAGCTGTCGGACCCGTGACAACAGCCGGTCCGTTTGTTCGATGGCTTTCTTCAGCTCTTCTCTCTCCCTCATCCCTTCTTCTACACCGGGTTGCAGTGGATTAACCTGAGCAGTGGAGAAATTTAGTTTCCTTTAGTCTGGAGTAAACCTCCCCCCTCCTCCTGCCCAGCCTTCTGCTTCTGAGGCCTTTCGGCCCAATTCAAAACAATCCTGAATTTATTCCCCTGATATACTTCCACCACAATAACTCTCTTGGACCAAACACCCACACAAACCGTTAGATTTATGATGCATTGTACTGGTTTTCAGATAAAACATCAAGAGGAAAAGCAATAATATAACTGCATTAAGTAGTCAAATGGGGAAAAGAAGTCCATCTGTTAAAGTAATCATGTGTTATTCATTGTGATAGACAGTATGTACTGTACTTGACTGCAAAAAGACATTACTGAAATTCTCAGGAAGGGAATCCTTACAGTACTTTCTTGTAAAGGCCTCTTTAAAATACATTTTTGTGTCAGTTGACATATTTCTTTTAGACACATGAAGTTTAACATGAATTGTGACACATTATTAAAAGCAATGTTACACTGAAAAAAAAAAGATTCTGTTCATGGTTCACTTTATTTAAAGAGATAGTTTAGCCAAAAAAATAATAATTACTAGAGCCAGACCGATATATCGGCAGGCCGATATTATTAGCCGATATTAGGCATTTTCCAAACTATCGGTATCGGCATTCATAATGACTGATAAATGAATATTAAAAAAAAAGACGAGGCAGCATTCAACCATGTCATGAGTGTTCCCGTTGTATAGCTTGTCCAGCAGAGGGCACTCTACAACCTCCCTGTTGGCAACACTCGTGTATAACGCGTCACACATCCTGCAACCTGCTGATCAAGCCAGAGTTAGGCAGAGAGAACAACGGTTAAGTGAGTTCATGGTGAGTTGGTCACGAGATAATAAAAGAAACAATTTTCTTTTTAAAATGCATTATCATATTATTTTAGTTAAAACTCATAAATAACTAAAAATAACTCATGTTAGGGAAATCTGTTAATGTTTTGTGGTACGTTTCTGAAAAAAAAAAATCGGCCGATATATCAGAATATCGGATTTTAAAACCAACAAACATTTGTATTGGTATCGGCCTTCAAAATCCTTTATCGGTCGGCCTCTAAAAATTACTGCATGATTTACTCACTCTCTAGCCGTTCCCGATGTACAGTATATGATTATCTTTTATCAGACGATCACAATCGGAGATATATTAGAAAATCCTGCACTGTAAAAAAAAATTATTTAAAAAAATAATTTTGCCTTCATTTTTTTTGTTGAATCAACTCAGATTCAACTTACTATTTATCTTAACTCTTTCCCCGCCATTGACGAGTTAACTCGTTAATTAAGAAAAAATGCTTCCCTGCCAAGGTTTCTGCAGGTTTCACAAAGTTTAATTTAAGACTTTTTTAAAACCATTATGAATTAAATTTAAGACCTATATCAAAACAATGAAGTCCAATTTTATAGTCCAGTGTGCATGCATCCATGTCTTGAACCTTTAATCTTTCATGACTAAAAACAAGATGTATTTTCTAGGGGTGTGACAAGACACTTGCTCTGCAAGATGAAACAAGATTGGGGTCACAAGAATAAGATCAGACAAAATTTTTACCCTTTGTTGATATTACAAGCTTTTGAACTTAAACATCATGCGAAATTTTAAGAAATCCGCAATGATAAATGAAAAATAGCATTTTAATTAACTAAAATCACATTATTTTAAAATGTTTTAACCAATCTAGGGGTTTCACTAACAGTTATTTTGGTAAATGATGATGATCAAGTAATCTGATATTTTTTGGTAATAAAAATAGAGCTAAATGGGCAAAAGCATTTACGATGACAATAATGATGAGATGAGACTTGACGGTGTTTGTTGGATAACATTTTAAGACCTTTGATATGCGTATTTAAGACATTTTAATGCTACTTAAGGGCTTATTTTCATACTACAGAATTTAAGACAATTTAAGACTTTTTAAGGATCCGCGGACACCCTGATTATATATCCGCAACATATAAAACCCGGAAGTATCGCCCCAGGGCAAACAGCCGCACGTCCATGTAAGTTCCGGGGATCGCTCCGCTTTGGCTTTTTGTTCAAAATTTTGTGTTCCCGAAGAAACCTACCCATATTATTTTTTCTAAAGCAGAGGACTGTTCTTTCATTTGATATATTTTATGTTTATATAATTTAAGAAGAATATTTCTGGAAGGCATTCAACTTTTGTGAAATTCATAAAACATGCTGGCACTGGCTGGCAACTTTTTCACAAAAGTTTAATGCCTTCCAGAAAATGTTCTTCTTTAAATATATAAACATACAATCTACCAAATGAAAGAACAGACCCTCTGCTTTCAAACAAAAAAACCCGTTTCATCTACTACTAACTTCAGTAGTTCCTTTTGTAACCAGCTTTTGAATATGGGTAGGTTTCTGCAAAAACACCACATTTTGAGCAAAAAGCAGAGAGAATTCAATTTTTGTGACTTTTCATAGAGATCCCATTCAGAGCGATCTTTAAAACAAACACGGACATGCAACAGCTTGCCAGAGGGCAATACTTCCGGGTTTAAAAAGTTGCGGAAGGGCGCCACCTAGTGGATAATAGCGGTTTTGCGGAAAGACGGAAATACTCGTCATTGGCGGGGAAGCGTTTTCTCTTGATTGACGAGATATCTCGTCAATGGCGGGGAAAGAGTTAAATTACGTAGAACCAATATTTTTTTAAAGAAAAATACTTTTAGGAAAACTTAATTCAATCATGTGCAAACAGTGTTATTTTTAATCTGCAGTTTCTTTCTAAAAGGGATAGTTCGGCCAAAATGATATTAAACCCATGATTTACTCACCCTCAAGCTGTCCAAGATGCATATGTCCATCGTTTTTTAGGCATACACATTTTCAGTTATTTAAAAAATGTTTTAGATCTTTCAGTTTATCAAATGTAAAGTTACGGGGTCCACGTCCTTCAAGTCCAAAAAATGTGCATCCATCCTACAAAATAAATCCAAACTGCTCCAGAAGGCATTCTGAGGGTAATCCGTGACGTTTTGTTGTAGAAATATAAATTTTTAAAACTTTATAAACTAAAATAACTACTTTCCGGTAGCGCCGCCATCTTAGACTCCTCTGTATTCAGGAGAGAGTATTAGCGTAGTGTACGCACTTTTCTTAGTGACGTATGACAAATGCGGAGGGCAGGGGCACAGAGCAGCAACAGAGAACCCCCAGTAAACTGCGTAGGCTCTCATCTTGAATGCGGACGACACTAAGATGGCGGCGTTATCGGAAGCTAGTTATTTTCATTTATAAAGTTTTAAATGTGGATATTTCTACAACAACACCACGCAGATTACCTTAAGGCCTTTGTTTATCATTCTGGAGCCGTTTGGATTTATTTTGTGAAGGATGGACGCACATTTTTTTGACTTGAAGGATGTGGACCCCGTAACTTTACATGTCTGAATGCATCTCGGACAGCTTGGGGGTGAGTAAATCGTGGGTTTAATATCAGTTTTGGCCAAACTATCCCTTTAACATCTTGAGAAGAAGTAGAGGTACTTCATTGGGGTCATCAGGTTGGCACCCTACTTCCTTGGTGTTCCGTTGATAGGCCCACAACACCTCTAAATGGCTCAACAGCAACACCTGGCGTCCCATGTGCTTTCCGCTTAGCTTTTACCCCTATCGCTCATTTTGCAGCCCAATGGAGCTCATTACATTTTAGCCACAGTAAGTTGCTGCAATGCTCATTAGCCTCTGACAACGAGCTCAAAGCTTATCAGAATGCCTGTCCTCTGACTCCCAATCTCTTAAGTAGCCTGGTTGGTGCTGTGGCTACAAAACCTCTGCAACTGATCTCTACTGGAAGCAGCTGGGTTCACCAGTCCCATTGGGCTGTTTCAGCTGCTAGGTCTGAGTTAGGGATGCACCGATATGGATATTTTGGCCGATACCGATAACCGATAACTCTTTAAATTTGGGGGCCGATAACCGATATCTATAGGCCGATAAATATTCATATTATTTTCACAATTAGTTTGGGCACGCTTTCGGTTGTGTAGACGTAGTAACTATATCGTTACGCTAATCCGTAATCGAACACAATTTTATAAGCAACACAATGTTTCATTAAAGTAGAATCTGAATCCATCTCAATACAAACATATTGTGTACCTACCTTACCAAAATAAACAGTGCAACGACCCTTTCAGACCCTTTGCCTCCTGCAGCTGTTTGCAACTCGTGGTAAAGCAGTAAAGTTACCGATGTTGATTTAGGTTTTTGCTCTTTGCTGATCCAGGCAGTTTTTGCTGTTGTTGTTATAAAAGATATCTTTCGTTTTGTGGCTCCTGTGCAGGCTGTCAATTCAGCAGAATAGTTTGCTGTTCTCGCTGTTTACAGACAGGAGGTGAGCGCACGTGAACGCGCCGATGACGTATGGTGTCTGCGTGGACTCGCTGCGCGGTGGGCATTCAAATGACGCTTACGTATGAGGGACAAAAAAGGAAACGTCCGTTCGGACCGAAATCTATGATTGGTTGAACATTTTTTGGTCCTACGCCTTTCACAGATGACATAAATTTCTACAAATACATTTAAACAACTTAACACAGTGATTGCTATCAGGATGTGAGGAGACTTTTAACCAACTAAAAATGTTTCAGATCTGTTACCCTACCTTTAACTCTGTCAATTACAACTCTGAACAACAATTTACTCTAAATATGTTAAATTTACTCTTTAAGTGTTTTACTCAATGCAAAAATGTTATTGTACTATCAAGTCCTATACTCTCAACTAGCCTAATAACTAACGCCAAGACCACCTTCACGGGTATTTTTATAAACACTGTTTTTCCTACAAAAAAATCTCCACATGTCCACATGAAAACACAAAAAAGAAAAGCTTCAAGAGCATGTCTAACCAACAGCTGGCAATATAACATTAACCGTAAAGCCATGTTAGTCAATCAGAAGCCAGAAATGATATTAGCAGCAATACTGTATTATGGTTACATTCACCATTGCACAGACTCGCCTCATGTAAACAAAGGAAATAGCGGTGCAAAACAAACAAAAGTAGACAACAGCGTGCAATCAGAACTCACAAGCCAAAATCTCAGGTTTCACCAGCTACATGATGATAGTGCAACAGGAGTTTCTGAAAATCTTTAAAAAGCTGCGGTTTTGAAAATGCCCGTGCGGACAGGCCTAACTTGATTAATTAGAATTATTAATGAATAATTAATCAACATTATTTGAATAATTTGTGTTGTATTAAATTTTGCTGAAACTGGAAACCAAAAAATAACCTTCTGACAAGTACAGTATATTAACTCTTTCGCCGCCATTGACGAGATATCTCGTCAATCAAGAGAAAACGCTTCCCTGCCAATGACGAGTATTTCCGGCTTTCCACAATACCGCTATTATCCACCAGGTGGCGCCCTTCCGCAACTTTTTAAACCCGGAAGTATTGCCCTATGGCAAGCGGCTGCATGTCCGTGTCTGTTTTAAAGATCGCTCTGAGTGGGATCTCTATGAAAAGTCCGTCACAAAAATTGAATTATCTCTGCTTTTTGCTCAAAATGTGGTGTTTTTGCAGAAACCTACCCATATTCAAAAGCTGATTACAAAAAAACTACTGAAGGTAGTGTCATGGTTCTGCCATCTTATCCTTTGTTTAATCTAGTCTTGTGGCAGAATCATGACAGACCCATGTTTTGTGTGGGTTCACGTGGTCTCAGTATTGGTTTACTGGACCACGTGTTCCCTGTGTCTTGTCTCTTTTACCCCACTCCCTTGTCATCCTCCTCATTATTGTTTGATTTATATCACCTGCTCCCCTCTTGATTTGCTTCCCTATTTAATCCTCTTGTATTCATTGTCCTGTGCTTGTGCATTGTTTCCATTCCTGTGAGTACGCTGTTAAGAAGTCTTGTCAAGTAGAGTTTATTGTATTTAGTCTAGTTCATTGTTTAGTGTAATCCTGTTTAGTGTTTAAGTGTAGTATAGTTCTTGTCCTGTTTAGTGTTCTTATCCTCTGTATAGTATCTTGTTTGTTGTTTTGCCCCCTCGTGGGTATTATTTTCTGTTTATTATAGAATAAAAGTCCTTTGTTCATCCACCGCTGTCTGCATTTGGGTTCGTCCTACACACCACATAACAGAATGCACAAGCCACAACAGAACCCAGCAGACAACCTTTGTCGTCCCGCCAGGCGGCAGTCGGCTGACCTTGAACTGTGGTGGCAGTCGACTGCCGCCGACATGAAGATGGGCAAGGCCCCATTTCCTCCCCAGCAAGAGAGGACCCTGAGGGGGTATGCCCAGGATGTGGAAGCGAGGAGGGTTTTGTTGCCAGAGACCCTCCTAAACTCCTACTTTATCGCGGGTCTCAACGTCCCTCCTCCCTTGCCTGAACGGGAAGGGCTAATCCACCGCCCGTTCTGTGAGGTTGTGGACCAGTTGTGTCAGGAGGAGCTTCAGGTTCCCACCAGGGCATCACCATCTGTCACGCTGCCATCTGTCCCAGAGGGACGTATCTTGGGAGTGTTGGCGCCCGGCGACTCAGAACGTTCCCATCCAGCCCCAGAGAGCTCCTCCCCACCCATGTCACTTCGTGGAAAGCATGAGAGGAGGGTATCATGGGAGTCGCCGTCCGACGGGGTCCTCTTCGGAGCCTGCTGCTCCCACCACTGTCCTCACCTAACCTGCCACGGCATCTGCGCCATGCCCGAGAAGGAAGAAGAAGAGGTGGGGGTTGACTTCACCGCCGGCTCTGCCTCAGTATGCGCAGCCACCGCTGCAGTCCCTGCCGTCTGCGCAGCTCACTGCAGTGTCCCATGTCTTGGTCCCTATCTCGTCTCCGCTGTCGGATGCAGCGCCTCCTGTCTTGGTCCCTGTCTCGTCTCCGCTGCCGGCTGCAGCGCCCCCTGTCTTGTTCCCTGTCTCGTCTCCTCTGCCGGCCGCAGCGCCCCCTGTCTTGCCTCCCGTCTCGCCACCGCTGCCAGCCACAGCGCCCCCTGTCTCACCGGTTCCTTCTGTTGCTTCCTCCCCTGCACTGTCATCCTGTTCGTCTGCCTGGTCCCCTGCCATGCCTCCTTTTGTACCCCTTACCAAGTCTGCATCCCCCAGCAAGCCTGCTCCCTCCAAGAACCCCACCAAACCCGCCCCCGGACTCCTCGTCCCAAGCCCTCTGCTACCCCAGAACCTAAGACTCCTTCCCCACCTAGTCCCACCCAGCCTGGACCACATCCCTTTGTGAACTCTGTTTTGCTTCCGCCCCCCTCCCTTGTTTGTTATTTTTATTATGTCACCCCAACCCTCTTGTTATTTTTTCTTGTCTGCCCCTGTGTATATTTGTCATGTTCTCTTGGTTTTTGTCTGTCTGTCAGCCTGTCATGTCTCGTGTCTAGTGTTCCCCTGGGGAGCGTCTGGAAGCCGCTCCTTAAGGGGGGGGGGGGTTCTGTCATGGTTCTGCCATCTTATCCTTTGTTTAATCTAGTCTTGTGGCAGAATCATGACAGACCCATGTTTTGTGTGGGTTCACGTGGTCTCAGTATTGGTTTACTGGACCACGTGTTCCCTGTGTCTTGTCTCTTTTACCCCACTCCCTTGTCATCCTCCTCATTATTGTTTGATTTATATCACCTGCTCCCCTCTTGATTTGCTTCCCTATTTAATCCCCTTGTATTCATTGTCCTGTGCTTGTGCATTGTTTCCATTCCTGTGAGTACGCTGTTAAGAAGTCTTGTCAAGTAGAGTTTATTGTATTTAGTCTAGTTCATTGTTTAGTGTAATCCTGTTTAGTGTTTAAGTGTAGTATAGTTCTTGTCCTGTTTAGTGTTCTTATCCTCTGTATAGTATCTTGTTTGTTGTTTTGCCCCCTCGTGGGTATTATTTTCTGTTTATTATAGAATAAAAGTCTTTTGTTCATCCACCGCTGTCTGCATTTGGGTTCGTCCTACACACCACATAACAGGTAGGATGAAACGTTTTTTTTTTTTTTTTTTGAAAGCAGAGGGTCTGTTCTTTCATTTGGTATATTGTATGTTTATATATTTAAAGAAGAACTTTTTTCTGGAAGGCATTAAACTTTTGTGAAAATCATGAAAAACTGGCACTGGCTGGCAACTTTTTTTTAAAACGCTGGCTGTGAAAGAGTTAAGCAGGTGCTTTGTTGGGTCCCATAACAGAGTTAGAAATCAAAGGCAGATGGCAAAATTTTAAATCTAACTGAATTTCAACTAGACATTTATCTCCAGATATAGTTACATATATGATCATAAAAATATATATATATATATATATATATATATATAGTATCTTTATGAGAGCTTATGGCACGATGTCAATCATATTACAAAATTTTACAAGATACAACAAGCAATTGTGGCTTTGCTATCAACACATAGATCTGTTTTCTTGGATGAAAAACCAGATGTGAACTAATTTTCCAAAACACACTTAAAAGTTTTAAAAACTAGAAAACAAAATCATGTTGAAGCTTGAGTCAAACTGCGTTAATGGCTCTCATCAAGAAAAAGTCACAATCTTACACTCGTAAAAGTAAAGCTTCTAGAAGGGTTCTTCACAGCAAGGCCATTAAAGAACAATTTTTGGTTCCCTAAAGAACCATTTAGAGCAGAGGTCCCCAACCACCGGGTCCCAACCCAGTACCGGGTCGTGGACAAGTTGCCACCGGGTTGCAAGAACGTCCTGAAAAAAATTGTATAATAGCTATTTAATAGCTTAATTGGGTATTTTGTACTTTAAGAGCCGACTTAAAATAACATAAATCATTTCCACTTTTGTACAGAGCCGCACTTTCTCTTTTTCGTGGTCCCTCTTTATCTCTACCAGCGCAGCGGCAATCACATTGCTGTCAGAGTTTGAGCATACAGTACTTCTAAAAACACAATCGATCAAAGTATTGCAGAGGTATGAATTAATGAATCATTTGCAAATGTACGTCGCAAATAATGTAAATACACAGAGACGTTCAACTGTGTGACATCGCAAATGACTGAAAAGTAATTATTTTATTCTTCTGTAAAACAACTTCAGAATTATCCAGTGATCGTGGCACCATGATCAAAATAAACTCTTTTACTGCAGTAATAATATTTTAACGGCTACACTTTTAACGTAGGTTTAAAAGGAAACTGTGTCAATCATCATTATGGTAAACGGGAGTCTCCGTGCCTCTGCGCCCAGCCGCAATTCTTCTGGCATTTCTCCTCCTTCACTGCATTTTTCTTCCGTTCTGTTAATTGAACTTGGGGCTCGCGCCCGACCAATATTCAAGCTGCCTTCGAGAACAGCAAGCCAAGTTCGTTTACCGTTAATTATTAAGACTAAATGGGCAGGCAAACTGAAACAATTGAAAGTAAAAAAAAACTATCTGCCCAAATATATTTTTACACGTCTATATAAAATATACTATAAATAAATGTCAAGTGATTCCTCACTGTTTGCAATGTTAACAATATGCAGAATTCTTTCACTTGAAAAAGTCAGCTCACTACAAGAAGAATCCAACTGGGTTTCACTCATTGACCACACTTTTGCTCTCCTTTTCCCTTTTTTTATTTGGAAATTCAATGCAGTGTTCATTCAGTCAACCAATTAGGTGAAAAACCTTTAAATACAGATACAAATATTATTATTTTTTAAAACAAACAGACAAATACCATTTCATACAAACATGATTTAACAGTGATCAAATGCATAATTTTAAATTACCATAAAGCAGACCATTTAAATAACAAACAATATACAAAACAATTTACTTTAGAAAGCTTAATCCCTCAACCAAACAAATAATGTCCAAATGCACTTTAAGAATGACCCATATAATAAAGATATAAAAGCTCACCGGCTACATCTTCATTGTTTGTAGTAGCTTAATTCTGCACAAAGAATCTTTAAATCCAAGAAGTGGCAGGCTTGCAGTGCTTTGTTCTCAGTTAGTTCTGCTTTGTTTCTCTTGTTATCACTCCAAACTGCTACTCTAAAGCTACCTCTGCGTCTGCCCTGCTAATTAGTGAATCAACTTCACCTGGTGCATGCTGGCTGATGCATTCGAACTGGTGCATTCTAACTAGTGCAATCTGGCTGAGAGGGGGCGCCAGTAGCTTGCCAGAACAATAAAGCAATTATTAATTTTCCCAATGCATGGTTGTTTGATCTTTCTTCCGTTTAAAACGTTATACATTTTGCAAAGGAGGATTTTCAGCACTTTGTTTGAACAGCAACTCAGCCCCCCCAAACCTCAACCCCCGGTCCGCAAATTTTTTTTAAAGTTGAGACCGGTCCGCGGTGTAAAAAAGGTTGGGGACCCCTGCGCTAGAGAGGCCAATCTGCTTCGAGTGTATCTAGAAAGAGCCAATGAACATTGGCATGCAGTATTTGCATATGCCATTTCACTTTTCGCTTCAGAACCAAGCAGTTGTTTGTTCTGCTCCTGCTAAATTGTAACAGAGAGAGAGAGCTCTTCAATGTTGGCGTTACAGCATTATACCGGTACCGGCCGTTTACCACTTTTGGCGTTGGCTCAGTACTCTTATCAGCTTTAGAAGCTACAAGAGCAGTTTCCTCTAAAAAAAGCTGCACGAGGGGGTTTTGCGTATTTTTAAAGACAGCATTTCTCCTGTGTACACTGGTGTGTTTGTGTCTTTTTAAAGATGGCTTTCCACCTGTGTGTTTCTGGATGCAGTACCTACAGGTGCATGTCCCTATCCTTTGGGTCTCCCGTGGACGACCTGATGTCAATCGCGGCATCGGAGGGCAAGTTAATTGGCTACGCGTATGAGCATGTGTTCCCACCTTTTGGACAGGTGGCGTGGTCCAAATTCTACCCAGAAATGATGGCTATGCTCGGCCGGTCTCGAGTGGTCTCATCCACCAGAGCCTGGCCCCTCCAGGTTGGAGGATTGGTTTCTCAGGCCAGCTCGCGTTGCCCCGCAGGGCTCCACCCCGGTGCCTTTCTTCCAGAAAGTACATGATGAGCTTAGAAGATCATGGACGACACCTTTTGCTCCCCGAAACATCTTACATCAGTATTAATGGTCATTATATGCATAAATAACATTCAGAATATTTAGTCTTAAATTAATAGTACTTATCGTGACAGCCCCTCCCTAGCGCATTCCTCTGAGGAGAACCTTCTCTTCTCTTCTTAAGACTTCTGTCTTATGTTGGAAATAGGCGCGTGCATATTATATAAATGACACAAACATGTAGTGAATCATAAGTTAAGCGGTGTTGTAGTGTTGCATGACTCGTACTCACTCCTCCCGCTGTAGTAACTCCTCCTTCTTCATTTTTTCGTACGTTATCGGAAAGATTCGGTAAAGCTAATCTTTCTTTTATAAATCTGATTAAACTAAAGACTCTTCGGAGATATAAAAGATGTCATACTACTCTATAGGTACTCCAATAAAGTCTATTAAATTGAGAAAAATCCTGGAATATTTTTCTTAAAAAAAAAAAATAAAAAATTCTCGACTGAACAAAGAAAGACATAAACATCTTGGATGACTGGGAGTGAGTAAATGATCAGGATTTTTGATTTATGAAAGAACCTAAAGATTCCTAAGAACGATTTATTTTCTACCTATTAATATTTTTACCGCTATAAGAACAGAAAGGTTCTTCGAATATTACTGGTTCTTTTATGAAACCATATCCAAAAATATTTTGCTACTCCTAGGGCATTGTTTAACACCTTTTTTGTTTAAGAGTGTATCTATACAAATAATTGAGGAGCTTAGATGCAAAACCCACTAAACGCCACCTCCATTAAAATGAGATAGTACAATTAAACGAATGCTTTTGGCACATATTATACGTTCCTCAAATACCTTCTCTTCAAATCTGCTTAATTCCGGCCTCAGGCCATTCAGAAATACTGCTTTGTTGGTCGAATCCATTAAGAGTCTGATAAAAAAGCGAATTTACAAGAAAACATGTCAGACGCACTTACAGAGTTTTGCATCTGAGCTCTTCAATTCTTACAGTGCAGTATGCAGTGCATTTACCATACTCTCCTACACCAAACAAAAATACATTTTTATAACTATTTGTGACCAGACTGACTTTAGAGTTAGATTATTAGTTGGAATAGACTTCAGATACAATGTTTTCCTCTCTAGGACTCATGAATAAGACTGTTTGTTTAGCAAAGTTTTCATGTTTCAACTTGAAAGGGGAGGGTATTCCAGATTCAGATTTTAACACACAATGTCAAAACGCACAAAATGCTAAATTGCATTATTTGTGAACTATGTTACCTTGAATAATTATCCATATGCATTGGCAAATTTAACCGTCCCTCTGGCAACAAAGTTTTGCACATTCCTGCCTTCATACTTGATAGTTCAAGACTAAGATCATGAGCAGCAGTTTTCCAAATAAATGTGTTCCCCTACACGGCATTCCAAATCTACAGAGGTGACACACACGCACGGCACGCACACACACACACGCACACAAACACACAGATTCCAAGCATTTCAACAGCTGTTTGGCAATTTCAGCTCTCTCTCTCTCTCTTCACAATTTTCCTAAAGCAGTATGTGGAAAATATATATTAATTCATTCAGTATGAAACAGTGTCATTATGTAGCCTAAATATGTAATTAGCAGACCAAATATGTTAAAATAAATACAACACACACAAAAATGCTGGGTTGTTTTTAACATATGCTGGGTAAATATTGGACAAACCACACTGGTGGGTTACAAATGACCCAAGGTTGGGTTGTTGTTTCCCTAACCATGGGTTGTAATAATCAAGCAGTTGTGTTAAAACAATATATATATGTTTATAATTGGTTTGATTGGCACAGTGTGCACAGCTCACAAAAAAATGTGTGCATACACAGACATTAAAAGAAATTTTAAAGAGCTTTCATAGTCTTTTTCATGGCACTCCCACTTACATTTCTAAAAGTCTGAGCCCATGTTAAACCCACCAGAATAAATGTGTTGACTAATTTTTATATCAAATACTTATATTCATTAATTCAATCAGAATAATGACATATTTGGCATCATATTTACATCTGATTACATATTTAATTACTTGTTTAATTGTGCCATTAATGCATTTGCACAAGGACTGCGTTCTACCATAAAAGTAATGCAAATTTAAATAAAGTAACACAAAAAAATGACATAAGCTACAGTCAAGTGATTAATTTTAATGTTCAAATAAAATATATGTTGATATAAAATTATTAGAGGAACGCAGTTTTGCACTAAATTTTACCTCATGTATGAGCATGTGATTCCGTGCCCCCGTGAACTCTGGCGAACTCTTGGGCTGTATCACGATTAATCAAGAAATCTACAGTAGGCTAATATAACGTCGAAAGTACTGCACATTTTGAACCATGCATTTTCTACAAACGGAAGTTAACTGCACATTACCGTACTGGTGTTTGGAAATGTTGTGAGCATTTCTGACGACGTTTAATTTCTTCAGAAACCAAAATGCAGCAAGGAGCCCGCGACCGGGCACAGATGCTGATGACGTTTGCGACTGCGCTGTTGCGTCTGCAGCGCCTGCCGCCTGAATAAAATACATGTAACACGAACAAAACCCTATCAAAACCGCGAAAATCTCTGAAAAGTGAGAAGGATGCAGCACATAATTCATTATATTGTGCATATTAAACAGGTAAAACATAAGTAATGGGGTTTGAATGGGGATTTAAAACAGCCGTGACGTCACCTTCGGCGAAAGCGATTGCGGTTACGCCCACTGAGTGGCAAAAGACAGAACGGCAGCATTTGAGTACAGTGTGAAATCGGCGAAAACACGGCGAAAACGCGTCTAAATAACAGCTGTTGTGCGATAGACTGTACTAACAGATTAACAAGGTTTTGGAGCTATCGTTTTACAGACTGCCAGAAACACCGAAAGGAGAAATAAATAGATCGGCCAACGTCCACAGACCACAGGTGGGTTGATAAGTTGCTAGAGTCACTATCAAGCAGAGGTTTTACTTTCTACTTAAACGTATTTTTCAAGTATTTGTATTTTATCCGTGTTTTTCTTTGGACAACATAAATTCCAAAACATATTATCATAATTTACATACTTAATGCATTTCATAAATACACGTGTTTGTTTTACATTTAATATTTAAGTACATTAACATACCTATACTCAAGTAAAAGTACACAATTTTAATGTAATTAGGAATAAAAAAAATTGAATATGCAATATTAAAGAATACACAGTATGATATGCTTTAGAATGTAGTGAAGTAAAAAAATCCAATACAAACATCCTAATAAAGCATAGATGCTTGGAAAATGTAACTATTAAGTATTGTCCACCTCTGCTATCAAGTCCAACTAAATTCAATTTAAGCTGATAAAAGTCAGTTTTACTGACATTTTCGCAGCAGCCCCCTGCTGAAAAAAACCAGCATACCAGCAAGACCAGCATTTGTTGTGATTTGGTGCTGGTTTGCTATTGAACACCAGCTAAACCAGCATTAGCACCAGCTAAACCAGCACCAAACCAGCATTAGCACCAGCATCCCATGCTGGTCATACCAGCAAGACCAGCACATGTTGTGTTTTGGTGCTGGTATACTGGTGACCACCAGCATAGACCAGCATTATTCCCATGCTGGTTTGATGCTGTTTTTTTTTTAGGAGGGCCGCTCCGAAAACCAGCCATTTTGTAGAACATTTGCCGTTTCGGCGTGGTCACGTGGAAAAGTGACGTCAATGCATACCCTCTATATCCTGTCAATCAAAAGACAACAGGAAAATGGCATGAATTTGAGCTCTGTGTATATAAAAGTGTAAAGAAACATCTTTAGTTTAATGTTCAGTAGGCTATTAATGGTCATTATATGCTTGAATAACGTTCAGAAAATGTAATCTTAAGTTAATGCAAGTTAATATAAACTACACATCATCAGTATCGGCAGATATCAGTCTAAATAATCGGCTATTCGTGGACACTTTCTAAATCGGTGCATCTCTAACTGAAATACTTTCTTACCCATTTGCTGAAAAGTTCTGCTCTTCATTATAGACGTGTTGCACGGCGACGTCACTAACTGGTTGCGCGCGCAACCGAGAGGCAGAAAGAAGAGACGCGCATTGTGTTGTATGCTAGTAGCGGTGTCTGTAAGTCAAAATGCCAAGGAATTGTTGCGTGGAAAATAGTACCAACAGAGTCAGTGCTGGGTGCCTTATGTTAACATACCAGTATTTGCGACTATTACGTTACTAGCCTAACATTATAATTCATACATGTATCACAGTAACACTGCAAAAATAAAGACAGAAAAACAGATCCAACTAAAATCAAGTTTTATTTATATACAAACAATAAAGAACGCTTCAATAATTAAGGTTATTGCAGTAGCGGATCAACTCACCAATCGGGCTTTCTGCCTCCTGGATGCGCGCGCACCCTGCAATGTTTGTAAACTTGCAACCCCTCTATACTGTTCTCTCTCTCTCTCTCTCTCTCTCTCTCTCTCTCTCTCTCGCTCCAGATATTCTGCCTTCCTCAAAATGCATTGATTTTGTTAATCTGTACAGCTAATCTGTACGTTGTGATTGGCCTGTATACCTCTGACTCTGGACGGAAATGTGACGCTCCTTACCATGTTTGAAGGATTCGGTCACAATGCAATGGTGACTGGAGTTAATTTACAGGCTGTGAGTCAAAGCAGGAGGAATTATGATAATGTCGGTCTTGTCCACATCGTTTTCAAAACTTTTTTTCTTACTATATTCTTGTTACCAACAACAAATCTGTTGTATCAGATACAACTTGACATTATCTTGTTACAGACAAGATATTTGCAAACAATATATTGTACATCAATGCTATTTCTAATTTATTTGTGTTGCTGTATGCCCAGCTGCACTACTTCCTGAACTTCAGCCAGCTCCTTGTTTCCTGTCTGCCATTATTGGACAAACTGATTAATCCAGGTGTGTCTGATTATTGTTGTCGTGACTACTGAGGTCAGGCACACCTGGATTAATCAGTTTGTCCAATAATGGCAGACAGGAAACAAGGAGCTGGCTGAAGTTCAGGAAGTAGTGCGGCTGGGCATAAAGCCTATTGCAAAACAAAACCAACTCCTATCTAAGATCAGCATTGACATCAATGCAATGTTGGGCAAGAACTTACAGCCTAATGATTTCGGTCTTTACACAGGCTTATGCTTGCAAACATTATTTTGACTACATTTAAAGAGCCAAGAAAGTCACTAATCTTAATCATTAAATCTCTTTTTGCATGTCCTGGCAGGGCTACGGCCGTCCAGCAGAGGATCCAGATGTATTCTGGGACGGTTGCTTTGTTCAGAAATGTTTGCATTCCTGAGACGCATGAGTGAGTTTACCCATACTCTGCACATTAGTACCTGTCATTCCCAATAGCTCTTTTAAAGTAAACACTGCACTTTCACACTTTTACAACCGCAACTGGAAAAGACTTTTCCTGATACCTGGAAGAACAATGCAGACCCTAGCAAGCAATAACGGAATGCTATGTGGACGTGAGGGTGTGTCTTCATAACATAGGTGTGCATGTGTGTGACACAACACAACAAATAAAACACAAATAAAAGAAAATGCAATTTCTTACATGAACCAATGGCTTGCTGTGAATGGCGATGATGGGACGGTACTGATGGAAGTCAGTTTGGATGACGCACACTTTCTTCTCCATCCTCAGCAGAAGTGCACTCTTTCCATCCCGCTCTCCCCTCCACGCTCAAAGAGCGTTTGTTACCTGACTCTGAACCACACCGAACGCACACAATCTCATGCACACACTCGCAGGGGGAGGGAACACCAGCACAAAAAGAACTCCTCACCTCTCCACCCATCCAACACAACCACCCACTGTCAGTGGGCCACCCTGCCTTACACAAGTTAAGTTTCTATTCAGCTTTCTCTCTTTCTGTTGCTCAGATGGTGAACTCTCATGCTGTCACTGGGGTGGTACCCTCTCAAAAACTACACATTTGTTTGTGAAGTGCATCAAATGGTACATATTAGGACCTTTTTAAAGAGTACCATCCAAGTTTGTCCCTTTATTTCTGAGAGTTTGGAGTGTGATGCAACCAATGCCATGGTTGTGGGTTTGAATCTAAAAAAAATGCACAAAACAATTGTTTTTAAATGCACAGCAAGTTGTTTAGGATAAAATACAAAATGCATTCTCCTGCCTGTGATGCTGGTTTAGTTACTTATACCCAACTAGGGAAAATAGCTTACTTTCTTTTTCATTGGTGGTTTGAAATGTTCAGCGTGTGTATGAGTAATGCATGATAAGCTTCCAGATTACTTTCCAAAGCTCATCACTCTAATTTAAAAATCCCTCTGGGCTTGTAAGAGTTGACAAAAAGGCTACATGAAAAAACTCTAAGGGCATGAAATGATATTTACCTTTGACATGGAAAAATGTCAGCCAACATATTCAGGTTTTCGGGGAAACAAAAAAGACGTGGCCTGGGGAATTACTTATCCTTAAAGTGGAAAATATGATTTCCTTGTGGTCGGATACAAAACTGAATGGGACTGTGGCTTTACACCCAAGCCAGAAGCATGAGTATTGAAAAATTACTGATGATAGATAAATTGTGGCTGATGTCCTATTACCAGACTATGCTTCCTATCCACGTGGAAGTAAATTAAACTGTTTCAAATGTTTTATGGTCATTTACTCCTTTCTTTTTAATATTTTTTCAAAATGTATCCAACTCACCAAAACGAATACAGTGTGTTTGCACAATAATAAGGTTGCCAATACTGAAATAATTTAAAACATTTTAGCATAAGCTTATGCATTAAGATTAAAATATGTTTAACATCATTAAGGTACATTTTCCTGTAAACCACAGACGGAACCCGTTTAATATCTTTATCCGTTTATATACACTCAGCTAAAGGATTAACAGGAACACCTGTTCAATTTCTCATTAACGCAATTATCTAATCAACCAATCACATGGCAGTTGCTTCATTGCATTTAGGGGTGTGATCCTTGTCAAGACAATCTCCTGAACTCCAAACTGAATGTTAGAATGGGAAAAAAATGTGATTTAAGCAATTTTGAGCGTGGCATGGTTTTTGGTGCCAGACCGGTCTTAGTATTTCACAATCTGCACAGTTACTGGGATTTTCACGCACAACCATTTCTAGGGTTTACAAAGAATGGTGTGAAAAGGGAAAAACATCAAGTATGCATCAGTCCTGTGAGCGAAAATGCCTTGTTGATGCTAGAGATCAGAATAGAACAAGCCGACTGATTCAAGCTGATAGAAGAGCAACTTTTTCTGAAATAACCACTCGTTACAACCGAGGTATGCAGCAAAGCATTTGTGAAGCCACAACACGCACAACCTTGAGGCGGATGGGCTACAACAGCAGAAGACCCCACCGGGTACCACTCATCTCCACTACAACTAGGAAAAAGAGGCTACAATTTGCACAAGCTCACCAAAATTGGACAGTTAAAGACTGGAAAAATGTTGCCTGTTCTGATGAGTCTCGATTTCTATTGAGACATTCAGATGGTAGAGTCAGAATTTGGCGTAAACAGAATGAGAACATGGATCCATCATGCCTTGTTACCACTGTGGAGGCTGGGTGTGTAATGGTGTGGGGGGTGTTTTCTTGGCACACTTTAGGCCCCTTAGTCATTTAAATGCCATGGCCTACCTGAGCATTGTTTCTGACCATGCCCATCCCTTTATGACCACCATGTACCCAATCTCTGATGGCTACTTATATATATATATGGGATGTAATATATCTCCCAAGGGTTTTTTTTCCTTCCTAGGACCTTTTGGCTCCTAGGCTTAAAAAAAGTTGGGAGGTTTTTCTCCTATAGGGTTTTTCAACCCCGGGGAGTCAGCCGACATTGGCTTAACTTAGTACCCTCTTCTATACGTTACATTATTAATACACTCACTTTTAAAGTTTATTCAAAGCCGCTGTATTTTGCTACTTATATTGTCTGTAAATTTTTCTGTGTTTTCCCCTGCTTCTATTAATGTAAAGCTGCTTTGAAACAATTACCAATTGTGAAAAGCACTTAATAAATAAAATTGAATTGAATAAACATGAAAATCTGAATTACTTTTTGTTTCAGCATATAGTACCACAAACATAACAATCTGAAATGTAAAAAATGTGAGTTTGCCTTCACCACGCAACAGGATATTTGATCGTAAATATGAAATTTTTTGAATATTTACGATTTGCAATCAGAGCGGCCTCAGCATACTTCCCAGCAGATTCATTTACTCCACACAAAAAAAGATAAATAATAAAAAGATAAAATAATAAGATAATTGGTTAAAATAAAAGACAATCTCTGGACTTTACATACACCTAGTTCACGAGTTCGCATTAACATGTAATTAATAGGGAATGAGATAAAGCATATTTGGCGTGCTATCCGAGGGGAGAGCTCCGAGCTTGTAATGTTATGCCCGAACCCAGAGTATTCCCCTCTCTTTAAAGGCGGGGTGCATGATCTTTGAAAGCCAATGTTCACACTTAAAATCACCTAAACAAACACGCCCCAACCCCAATAGAATCTGGACCTTTTTTTGATAGACCCGCCCCACACACACACAACCCGGGCAACAATGTCGGTTAGTAGACACGCCCCTTACTGCTGATTGGTTACAAGTGTGTTTTGGTACTCAGCCCGACTCCCTTTTCCAAAGTGTTTTGCAAAAATCATGCACCCCGCCTTTAACTGGGACAGATGGATGGGGTGGAAGAGGGATGGTGCAAAAACTGTCACGGGACAGAGGTGAGGGACAGCTATTTATAGACCCCTTTTTGCGCTGATTGGTTGGATTACCATACGTATATCATCAACGTCTAACATTACTTGGACAAAACAATCCCATTAAAGTTTTTATTATTTAAGATCCCAGATCTGGAATGGGGTTTTTGGGCATCAATCTTAGGACGTACATTTTTATCCAGGTCAAGAGTTCAGTAAAACATAATCTGCCTCTCTCCAGTTAAGATTAGTATGATGTATTACATATATTGTCTGGATATACTCTCCTGCGTGTGTGTGTTTACTCAGTGGCATACTGAAGAGATTTATGACTGGAAAGCTGTATTCCTCTTTATTAACACATCCTCAGCATGTGTTCATACAGGAGCTACCTGAATGGCCTGAAATTTAACGAATGGTGTTAAATGACATAAATCAAAATACCCAAAACAATGGGCAGAATTCAGAGTCGAGTGATCAGACAGTGTTACAGTGTAATCTATTGTACAGAACAGCTCATCAGGCAAAGATTGTTCTCTGGATTTCTGCCATCTCTCACTGAATGCTGCTTTTGTTAGGGCTCTGTCCATAATAAATGATAGCCCAATTTTCTGTGTAGCAATGCCAACGTGCTGTTAACTCTATAAAATCTACAAGCACAGTATACTGTGCCAATAATACCCCACTCACAATATTTTATTGAGAGCTCTGTAATAAGGATTGACATGGTTTAATACACCTAGATAATCTTCTGTTTATTGGGATGGCTGAAGATTTGTGCCTATTTACATCCCTTAATGATATTCAACCCGAAATGCGTATTGGCTCAAACTACTTGTTATAAAGTGGTGTCTGGCAATGTTTTTATTACATTAACAGATGTCAAAAAGATCTAAATTGTTGAAACCTTTAATTTTTTGAAAAATCTATAGAGAGAACATGAATTCTTTATTAGAGAATGTATTTATTATTAATATGTTGTACCATCTGTTTATATTTTCCTAAACTCCTAGAGACCTGACATCAGAAAAATATCAATCTATTGAGGGAAACATGCATGCATTTTAGCAACAACAGACAAGTTTTTGGGAGACAACATACTTTGTAGGAATGCTGTGAATTAAAAGGCACAAACCAGAAGCAATAATTAGTCATGCACCGATGTATCGGCCGCCGATATTTATCGGCCGATTTTTGATAATTTTGAAACCATCGGCATATCGGCAATAGCACGAGAAAGGCCGATACCGATTGTTTATTAATTAACTGCATAAAGAAATCCATTATATGTAAAAAAATGAGTTAATGTTGTTTATCAAATAAATGCTGAATAGCAAAAACCACCTTTGAAGGTTGTCATGCTGTCTTATTATATTAGTTTTAGCTTAATTTGTGCCTCTCTTATTATGTTGGTCAGTTGAATGTTAATTAGATCCAATCCATGTTCAGTAAAAATTATTTGATGCAGAAATAAACTAGCTAATAGACCAACTGTATAGTATACAAGTGTTTAATGTCGGTATCGGTATCGGCCAGAAGTTGTCTGTTTAAATCGGCATCGGTATCGGCCCAAACAAATCCTATCGGTGCATCCCTAGCAATAATACTTAACACATGGAGAAGAGAAAGGTTTTCATTTTTGTGTGCGCATTTATGAGGAAGAAACAATGATGTGGCATTTTTCCGTTATGGACCTGACAGTTCTGAAAGCTTCACTTAACTCTAATTTTTTTTAAATGCTTAATAAACTTTAACAGAGACCTTATGATATTTAAAGGGACACTCCACTTTTTTTGAAAATATGCTCATTTTCCAGCTCCCCTAGAGTTAAACATTTGATTTTTACAGTTTTGGAATCCATTCAGCCGATCTCTGGGTCTGGGGCTACCACATTTAGCATAGCTTAGCACAATCTAGTAGCCGAAAATAGTCCCCTTAATAACCTTCAATGGCAGGGGACTAATTTTGGGCACTGCGTGATATAATTGGGCCTCCTGCAGCAAAGTCATTAATTATTACGCCAGAATGAGAGTATAGTTCATAGCCATATCGGCCTAGAAAATCGCAACCCTTAATTTTCCGTCAGTTTTAGTGCACGATGTAACTACAGAAGAGTCAAGTTTTAAATAGGAAAAATATCAAAACTCTTTTGTTATTTTTTAGCGTGATGCTAATGGTCTAATCAGATTCAATGGATTATGCTAAGCTATGCTAAAAGTGGATTCCAAAACAGTAAAAATCAGGGGAGCTGGAAAATGAACAAATGAGCCTATGTGCACCATGCATCATGTCAAAATATGTGTTCGTTGTGTCATGTTAAGTGCATCAATGCGTCATGTCAAAATATGTGTTTGTTGCGTCATGTCATCCTATGTACATCATGTGTCATGTCAAAATATGTGTTTATTGTGTCATGTAAACCTATGTGCATCATGCATCATGTCAAAATATGTGTTCGTTGTGTCATGTGAACATACACTCACCTAAAGGATTATTGGAACACCATACTAATACTGTGTTTGACCCCCTTTCGCCTTCAGAATTCTACATGGCATTGATTCAACAAGGTGCTGAAAGCATTCAAATGTTGGCCCATATTGATAGATGAAAAAAAAGCAAGATGAAATTTATGGGGACATGTTGTTGTTTGGTATTCTGTAATGTTAAAATTCAGAAGTTTTCTGTTTTAGGGGTTACCATAATGGTGAAGTGTGTGTTTCACGTAGGTTCAGGAGAACATGTTTAAGCCATTTTGTCATGCATGCAACTTTACTCAATGAGCAAATCATGTGCAAATACTCACTAGTGCTTCCAGTCAGTACCATTCAGTACACGTGGCAAAAAATAAAGAAATGTTTTTTTTTAATTGTCCAACAAAAGCAAGTAAAGTTAGTTGGCTCAACACAAATGAATTTCAACAAAATAAGTTGAGTAAACTTAATTTTTACTTGCAATTACAATTTCCCTGGCTTATGTTCAGATGAATCAATTCACTTTTGTGGTGAATAGTACTTATGCTATTTTTGAGTGCATGGAATTGCTCTCCTTCTATTAAGTGTTATTACTTAAAGCATACTGACATGCTGTAGAAATAAAGACAAAATTAAAATTCTCTGAAAACATTTTTCTGTACCCCAGTATTTACTGGACTGCACAACCTTAATGTGATCCTGGCCATGTGCGCTTAAAGTGTAAACAGACATACTTAAATGTCAGGGCAGCCTGCATTTGGCATAATTTTCAAAGACATCAACAGAACAAGACAAAGATGGTTTGGTGATATATCCAGGCAGACAACCAACCTGAATTCCACTTGAACAGGTCACCCCTCAAAACGAAATGCATGACAAGACAAGCAAAATATTGTGTTTACAACAGGCCTTTTGTTTAATGTACTTTTTCTTGTGATAATCTGAGTTTTGTGCATTTAAAGATTTCACACTGATGTCTGTGAGGTTTACATTATACATATCATGTAATATTTATTATTTTAAAGCCATTATGATGCATGTTCTGTCTAGACTTTCCCAAGTTACAGAGCCCTGACATTGATATAAATCAACAGGGTTGCTGGTGGTGTGTTTCATCTCCAACAGTCAAACACTTCAGCATTACTTCTATAATGTTAAAGATGTGGTATCACTGAAAAATGGTATGCATGTTGAAACCTGAAAACGTATAGCATCTCTTGTGTGTAAAAATCACTCACATCACCAGATTTTTTTATTGGAATGCAATGCAACACACTTGCAGCGCCATCTCTTGGAAGAACAAATAACACAGAATTGAGTTTCAGCAAAATGCAATAAAAGTATCCGAGCATTACAAAATAATAATGCTAAAAAAACACTTAACACACACATTTATTGTTTATTAGTCAGTCAATAATAATAATAATAATAATAGTTTTGCAATTACAAACAGGACTGCTTCTGTTCAAACAGGCTTCCAACTTTGAGAGACAATTTGTGTAAATCCAACAGACAGTGAGGAGTTGTTAATCAATCTGGATAAAGATATACATGTGCGTAATCTCTCTCCATTTAATAGGATCAATTCCACATGGTCGACAGCTGAGCCAAATTCTCAGTGACTTACATTAATCCCATATTGTCGGCCATGTGGTGAGCAGACCATAGCAAGTGTCACTCTCTCCTAATAAATTTTTCAAAGCCGTTGAGATTCTATTCACCTCTGTAAACCACTTTATTTTTGTCTGTTTCATGCATTTTGATTTCATACAGCATGTTTGGAGTGAGATGCTTTGCCATGTTGTCCCATATATAGACAGCCAGGTTTTCTGTGGTGCTGCATAAAAATAAATGCACATAAATATGTCATGAAAAAGATCATTTAATACATTGTTTTAAAGGGGTCATATTATGAGATTTTTTTAAAAAAAGATGTCAAATAAGTCTTTGGTGTCCCCAGGGTGCGTATGTGAAGTTTTAGCTCATAGATAATTTATTATAACATGTTAAAATTACCACTTTGTAGGTGTGAACAAAAATGTGCCGTTTTTGGGTGTGTCCTTTAAAATGCAAATGAGCTGATGAAATGCAAACACTGATAGCCATGATGGTGGTTTGTTGAAATTGAAACTCAATTGTGCTGTCAATTATTTTCTCTCTCTCGCTCTCTCTCCACTAAATGGCAGTGCCGTGGTTGGATAGTGCAGATTAAAGGGCGGTATTATTATAATAAGATCCCCTTCTGACATCACAAGGGGAGCCAAATTTTAATGACCAAATTTTTCACATGCTTGCAGAGAAGGGTTTACCAAAATGTAGTTACTGGGTTGTTCTTTGATACGTTTTCTAGGTTGATAGAAGCACTGGGGACCTAATTATAGCACTTAAACATGAAAAAAGTCAGATTTTCACGCTATGACCCCTTTAAAGATATGTGGCAAAGACTTGATAGTAAATACCTGACTACATTAGCAAAATATGGAACATCCAGGTCCAGATTTTTATGGTCAAGCTGCTTCATGATGACGTCCTATAAAACACGATGACGTCCTTATTAATGTTTGAAGTCCATACACTCACACTTTTGTGACAGAAAGTTTGTGTGGATAATTTATTCCCCATGTCAAACTTTTATAAGGTTAGTTGGACTTAAGTTTTGTAATGTTTTAAATTTGTCTAGATTCTCATTGTTACTTGTGTAACAGCTGGTAAAATATTATCAACAGCAAATACGTTGTGTTTATTATTATTTTACTGATACCACTTAGTAATTTGTTTTATGCCAAGAAACATACGATTTTATTCAGTAAAAACAAAGTAATGCATCTTACCTCAATAATTTGATTCAGATCAGTGAGGTTCATTACCATTCCAGTGTTTTTGTCTATCTATAAGGACAGATTAAAGTATGTATAGGCTACATAAAGATAAACAAATAGAAATTAAAAATGCATGTAGACATAACTGTGCCATACCTTTCCTCGAACAGTCACTTCAACTGGAAAACATAAATAACATCGATTTGCTTATTTAAATGCCTTAATACCACGGTTCACTATAGTAACTTATTTTTTTTATTTTTTTGCAGCAAATCATGGTCATTAACTTTCATAAGAGCATACAGCATAATAACTCACCTGTGTAGTTATGTCCATGGCCATTGGGGTTGTTGCATTTTCCAAATATTTTTTTATTTTCTTCATCACTTAATGATTTGCTAAATAAATAAACAAACAAACAAACAAATAAATAAGATGCTTTATGAGCTGGCTCAACGCCGGATGTATAAAACTACAATTCCCATAATTCCTTTCGATCGACGCAGCACGCTTCGCTACTGTCTTTACGGAGGGTTTGTTTCACAAATCACGCAAACAGGTTGTTGGGATCATATACGTGGATTTAAATGACAGGACTAGTACACAAACCTGATTTAACATTTTGCTCGTCACAAAGCTTTACGGAAAGTGTAACGCTACAAAGCTAGTACTGCGTTAAACAAACGCGTGGAGAATACAACTAAGCTTGTGAAACATAAAGACAGAAAGGCGTCAAATGCGTAATTGTAAGGTTAGACAACGCACGGTTTGTTAGTTTTAACGCTGTGCTTTGAAACGCAGCTACAATGTTTATGTATTTATATTAGTTACCTGTGTAATCGATGGCAAGCACTAAAACTCTGCACCCGCGTGATGTAGCCGATACGTTCAGTCTCAACGCTAGCCATCTTCTTCTTCTTACAGACCTAATCTGTACTGTGTTTGACGATAATGCCTTCTGTAAGTGACAAATAAATTTGACTGTCACTGCAAAATATGCATGATACTAATATTTTCGGTTTAGTGGAGGCGTGGCTTAATAGAGCCGCCTCTCAACCTCAGGGCATGCAATGTGTAATCGATTATTGATGACGTCCGCGCTTTCTATCCTCATGTGTGTCATGTGTTTTCTATCACTCACACTTTAATATTGGAGAAAACACTTGTCAATTTTGTGAAACTGAAATTAAAACCACTGAACATATATATTTTTTCATTGTAACTACACAAAGCAATGTTGGTCTCATTTGTATGGCAAAGTGTAAAGTATTATTGCATATATGAATCACATTGAATACAAACAAATTAAGTTTGGTGTACTAAAAACTTATCCACAACACTACCTAATTAATAATCTTTTTGATTTTGCTAAATTTTTCATTCACAAGTGTAGAATTCTTAAAACTCACCCATCCTTTCCTAACTTTATCAGAGAACTTGAAATGTTTGCAAACTCTCTTCATACCCTTTCAAATGAAAAATCTAATGTAATTGGCAATTTTTTCAAAGATCTTTGTAACCAATAATTATTTGTAACCCCTTGTATTATCAAAATGTTATAAAAACTATTATTATTTATTTATGTTTACTATTACTTATTTATTATTATTATTTATAATGTATTAATTAATTTTTTCTCATTATTTATAATTATTTAATTCCTTTCACTTCTTTGCATTTTCATATTTTAACTGTAACTGTTTATAGTGCAATGTGTCTGCCTTAACAATTGTAGTTTATTGTTTTTTCTATTGCAGGCCTGTTTTTGTATGTACATTTAACCTTCCAATACAAAAAAAATCATTTGTAATGCTTTAAGAGCTATTCATTTTTCCACATTTATTTTAATCATTGTAATAACGAGACTTTTGAATCATATAATAATATTTAAATGATAATATATACTCTTTACTTTGGTATAGCACAAAAACTACATTTTAAAAATAGTTGCAGTTGCTTTTTGCATACAATTAAAGTGGTTACTGAGGCTGTCTGTCACTAACACTCTAACATCTGCTTTAGTGTTTTAAAAAAAATAAAATTATATCATGCATTTTTCAATCAACCTCAGAGATTTTTTGAATTAACAATTCAGTAAGAAGACTGTGTTATAAGATATTTTTATTAACAAACAACAACCCAAATCTAAAAAAAGGTGCAAAAACTGTCACTGGTGTGGTACCCTTTTAAAAAGTACACATTTGTACCTAAATAGTGCATATTAATCCAATACCTTAAAGGTATTTGTTCCAAATGTAGTTATATCCTACCACTTTATAATAAGGGTGTAAACATTAGTAAATGCATTAACTAAAATGAACAAAAAAATCTATGGTGGCTGGTGACTGCTCTTCCGAGGGGCGCAAATTCAAATAAGTGTTCGGAGTGTCATGTGTGTGGCTCGTGTTTTTAAAATATGTGTTTGTTGTGTCATGTGAACCATGTGCATCACATGTTTTGTCAAAACAAGTGCTTGCTGCACACGCGTCAAAATCGTTTATGATAAAAGAGACGCTCACGTTTACAAAATACACACAAGACACTCCCTTAACAATAAACTCTGATATGCAAGTGTGTCTTTTATCATAAAATCTTTAGATTCGTCTGCAGCAGGCACTTATTTTGACAAGACACGTGATGCACATAAGATGACTCAACGCGCCGAACAGATATTTTGAAATCACGAACCACACACATGACAGGCTACATACATGTTATGATGAAGCTTGCATCGAGCGCCCTCAAAAAAAAAACAGAAGTCACCGGCCACCACTGCAACCAATAAACAATATTATGTGGTTCAATAATGCAAGCAAGGTTAATTATTTTATGTCCGTATGGTTCAATTAAATGTAAAAGGGTTAACATTTAAAAATAAATTTGCAGAACTTGCATACATTCTCTTTTATGAGGACCAAGTCAAAAATTTCTGGTTTTATTTAATTTTGAAAGAATATTTGGGGGATAATTGCAAAAATGTCAATGTGGTGTAACCGGTGTGTGTCAATTAGTGTAACTAGTTTTTTATGAAAATATAATTTATTCATAAAAAATGTGGAATAAAATATAATCATCTAGTTTCGTGTAATATGTTTTTTTTTACAAACATTTTTACATAATTTGTCAAAGATTATTTAGAAAACAGAGCTGTTTTCAGCATATGTCAGGACAAATATTACAAAACGCATTAAAATGTACATTTAGAAATAACTAATAACTAATAAAATTATATATATATATATATATATATATATATATATATATATATTTTTTTTTTTTTTTTTTTTTTTTTTGATGATTATGCTTACATTCTAATCAAGGTGGATAAAATATTTAATATTTCTCATTCTGTGGCGCTTACACAATTTGACATTTTTAAATCCATTCAGTCTTAACTTTTATAAAAATGTAGCAAATGTATATATATATTTTTTGCTTAAAATCAACATAAATACACTATGTGCATTGAAATAAACCTGATGCTTTTAAAACAAGTTTAAAAAAAATATTTTTTAATTTCTCATCTTGCCAGATCGTTTTTGTCACTGACCCATGTATTAATTCTTCTTAATATTATTAAATGTCAATATAGTAAATGCCAAAATTAACATTAAAAATGCTGTAGAATTGTTGTTCTTTGTTAGATCATGATAGCTAATGCAATATTTGTTAAGAAATGCAACCTTATAAGGTGTTACAGTTATATCTGTATCTAAAATGGTTGATGACCCCTTTAATGGGTACTATCTCAGTGACAGCTTTTGTACCTTTTTTCTACAAAATCCAGTTTGTGGTAATCTGTACATTTAAACCATTTATGCATTTGACATCCAAAACAGCTTTAGAGTGCATGCATTCAATCTTCATATATCTGTATGTGTTCTCTATGACTAAATCCATGACATATGCATTGCTTATGAAATGTTCCACCATCTGAGCTACAGGAACACATGAACCACATCAATTAGTTTTATAATGGTACACTACCATATTGTGATTTAATCCAAATGTATTAAATACGATCAAGAAGTACATAAGCCCATAGGCTTAGTCGCTCTTGTAACTCCTGCCATGATATATTCCTGAAAATCTCTCACTATCAAATTAAAAGACGGTTGAGCTATAATCACAGCTTAATCCTCTGTAATCCACAACTGTACTGAGTTGAGTTTAAATAGCAGCCAGTGCAATTACTAGACAGTTGGTTGAAAGCTTTCAAGGAGCGCTCGTCTCAAAGGTTTCTTCACAAAATGGGCAATGCAAAAAGTGGAGCTCTTTCCAAAGACGTTCTGGAGGAGCTGAAGATGAACACCAAGTACACAGAGGAACAGCTTTGTGCTTGGTACCAGAAGTTCTTGAAGGAGTGCCCTACTGGTCGGATCGGTCAAGAGCAGTTTGAACGTATATACGCCAGTTTCTTCCCTGATGCAGACCCGAAGGCTTACGCTCAGCACGTTTTTAGGAGCTTTGATGCCAACAGCGATGGGACACTGGACTTTAAAGAGTACATTGTTGCTCTGCATCTGACATCTTCAGGGAAGACCGTTGAGAAACTGGAGTGGGCGTTTGCTTTGTATGATGTAGACAGGAATGGCACCATTACGAAAAATGAGATTCATGAAATTGTAAAGGTGAGATAGTAAACCTGCAGAAATTGTATTTTTTCTTGCTGTATTTTTGTGTAGGGGTACTCTCTTAAACACACTCAAAATTCAACTTTTAACTAAGTGTTTGTAAAAGTTGCTGATTAATCTTGTTCACTCCTCGCTGTAGTCAATATTCAACATGATCTCTAAAGAAGACCAGAAAAACCTTCCAGACGATGAGAACACCCCAGAAAAACGAACAGATAAAATTTGGGCCTTTTTTGGGAAAAAAGAAAATGGTGAGTAACTTGTACTGAACATCATGATCATGAATTACACAGAATTTTTTTTTTATGTGTAATCTATAAGGATTTACAAGTCAATTCAACTGTATTGACTACGGATGAGTTGACATAACCAAAGCAAATTCAGCTTGATTTAATAAGTTACAGCAAGTCATCACACGATAGTTGAAATGACTTGCAAATCCTAGTTAAAAACTTAAAGTAAGTGCAAAAATATACAGTGGGGCAAAAAAGTATTTAGTCAACCACCAATTGTGCAAGTTCTCCCACTTAAAAAGATGAGAGGGGCCTGTAATTTTCATCATAGGTACACTTCAACTATGAGAGACAAAATGAGGAAAAAAATCCAGAAAATCACATTGTCTGATTTTTTAAGAATTTATTTGCAATTTATGGTGGAAAATAAGTATTTGGTCAATAACAAAAAAGCAAGATTTCTTTCTCTCACAGACCTGTAACTTTTTCTTTAAGAGGATCCTCTGTCCTCCACTTGTTACCTGTATTAATGGCACCTGTTTGAACTTGTTAGCAGTATAAAAGACACCTGTCCACAACCTAAAACAGTCAGAATGCAAACTCTACTATGGCCAAGACCAAAGAGCTGTCAAAGGACACCAGAAACAAAATTGTAGACCTGCACCAGGCTGGGAAGACTGAATCTGCAATAGGTAAGCAGCTTGGTGTGAAGAAATAAATTGTGAGAGCAATTATTAGAAAATGTAAGACATACAAGAACACTGATAATCTCCCTCGATCTGGGGCTCCACGCAAGATCTCATCCCGTAGGGTAAAATTATCACCAGAATGGTGAGCAAAAATCCCATAACCACACGGGGGGACCTAGTGAATGACCTGCAGAGAGCTGGGACCAAAGTAACAAAGGCTACCATCAGTAACACACTATGCAGCCAGGGACTCAATTCCTGCAGTGCCAGATGTGTCCACCTGCTTAAGCCAGTACATGTCCGGACCCGTCTGAAGTTTGCTAGAGAGCATTTGGATGATCCAGAAGAAGAGTGGGAGAATGTCATATGGTCAGATGAAACCAAAACATAACTTTTTGGTAGAAACTCAACTTCTTGTGTTTGGAGGAGAAAGATGCTGAGTTGCATCCAAAGAACACCATACCTACTGTGAAGCATGGGGGTGGAAACCTCATGCTTTGGGGCTGTTTTTCTGCAAAGGGACCAGGACGACTGATCCGAGTTAAGGAAAGAATGAATGGGTCCATGTATCGTGAGATTTTGACTCAAAACCTCCTTTCGTCAGCAAGGGCATTGAAGATGAAACGTGGCTGGATCTTTCAGTATGGCAGTGATCCCAAACATACCGCCCGAGCAAAGAAGGAGTGGTTTCGTAAGAATAATTTCAAGGTCCTGGAGTGGCCTAGCCAGTCTCCAGATCTCAATAATCTTTGGAGGGAGTTGAAAATCTGAGTTGCAGCGACAGCCCTAAAACATCACTGCTCTAGAGGAGATCTGCATGGAGGAATGGGCCAAACTACCAGCAACAGTGTGTAAAAACCTTGTGGAGACTTACAGAAAAAGTTTGATCTCTGTCATTGCCAACAAAGGGTATATAACAAAGTATTGACATAAACTTTTGTTATTGACCAAATACTTATTTTTCACCATAATTTACAAATAAATTCTTAAAAAAATCAGACAATGTGATTTTCTGGGTTTTTTTTCTCATTTTGTCTCTCGTGGTTGACGTGTACCTTTGACGGAGGTTGCAGGCCTCTCTCGTCTTTTTGGGTGTGGGAGCTTGAACAATTGGTAGCTGACTAAATACTTTTTTGCCCCACTGTATAACACAGTCTCACACCCATGGCGTCAGTATTTGACGACACTTGACCATGCGTCAATATGTTGACGCGGAGGGTACCCCTTTCGCGTCACTTTTTGACGAACTAGGGACTTCAATACTATTAGGTTCGCGAAATTAAACAGTTGTCACCTGACATTGGGGTTAGGGATAGGTTTGGGTAGGGATGTCATTATGTAAATCTAACCCTAAACTGACGCGAAAATGGTAGAAAATGGTAAGAAAATAGGAAAGAGAATTTCGCGTACCTCATAGTATTGAAGTCCCTAGTTCGTCAAAAAATGACGCGAAAGGGGTACCCTCCGCGTCAACATATTGACGCATGGTCAAGTGTCGTCATTTTACAGTGAATGACAAAATGTTCATGTTACTCCAGACAAAATACATATACAGGAAAGGTTTTAATAGACAGTTTTTCTTTTATTGAGCTTTGAAGAATATTTTTCTAGAACAAAATTGACAGGTTATTGGTTTTTTTTCTTGTCAGGTAAAATATCAGAGGGAGAGTTCATTCAAGGAGTCATGGAGAATAAGAACATCCTCAGACTGATTCAGTTTGATGAACCCTCAAAGGTCCAAGAAAGGCTCAAAGAGAAGAAGCAATAAGATTTTAAAATAATTTTTGTCCATGCAAATTAATTTATACATCTTGAAATATTTTTTTTATAAATAATGTATGTGTAAAAGTGTATGTGCAATGTTATACTTTTGATTTCAGTTGTGTACAGGCACGTTCACCAAAATAACACATATTTCAGGTAGTGGGTGATACAACAGAAACCGAAAATTGTCGGGTCAGCATCATATGTCCAAATTTCAGTCAAAACCGTTTTATTTCATCATGAACAATCTGGCTTTAAGTGTAAAATACCGAACTTTTCCTTTAACATGCAAGCAGTCCTTTGTTAAAATATACTGTATTCAGTCCCTGTGTCCACACTGTGCATGTGTAACACATGAATTATGTACATAGCCTTTTGTAATATTTCACATGAAAAAAATCATCCAAATATTAGTTTTGTTACTTAATGCTTTTTACACAGTAAACACAGTTTGTGTTTCAAAATGAAAAATTCTGAAATGTGATGTAATAGCAGCATTTTGTGTTTCAGCCAAAGATGGACTGACTATTATGACCATATTTATAAAGTGAATATAAAAATGAGGCTTATCAAAGCCACAAAGTTCAATTTATAATCTAGATTATACACCAGGTGTTTTTTTTATTAAACTACCATAGGTCTCAATGATCTCATGTTTGTTGATGCATTATTTACAACAATTGTGGAAAAAAAATGAAATTCTACATTGCAGAGCTTCCTGAAAAAAATATTTTTAGCCCTTTTATATCCTTTCAATAGTCCTTTCATACAAAAAAACATATCAAAAACACAATTTACAGTGATTAAAGTATAGAAATAAACATCTCAATTACATTTTTATACAAAAATGAATCCCAAGAATGAACCAAAAACAGTGAGTTATTTAAAACTCACTCTCCTCTATGACTTCCTCGACTGTTTCTCCGAAAGTCATTTCCCCATCACTGCTGGACAGACTCTTTCTGGTGTAAAACTCCAGGCCTGTATTTCGTCCACAATGGACATCTTCAGCTGATTGGACACACACTTGCATTAGTTGTCCCTGGGTGATGATGTGGTTTCCTTCTGTATTGGATTCACTCTGTTCTGCCGCCTGTCTGGGATTCTTCTGTGAACACTTCCACAAATATTTGGGATGCATGTCGGCAAAGCAGTTGTGGACCTCAAAGCGGTGGGAAAAAAGAAACACCTGCCACCTCTTTTTTAGCTCAGCCTGGACCTGGAGGATAAATTTCAAATAGATTTTTTTTAACCAAAGATATTCTTACTCGCATAAAGCTGAAATGTGAAAGTATTTTCAGTTTGATTTTTCTACACACAGACAACTATACATTATTTCTTGGTTAATGTCTCTAAAAGTGTGCATACTGTGTGCATCGTCTGTTTTCTGATATCTGGTTTATCCATACCGACGTTGATCACCATCTTTGTTTAAAGCATTAACATTTAAAAATTTTAATTCATTAAAGTTTTTTTTAAATTATAAATCATTATTAAAAGCTTGCTGTTGGGGTAAGGAGACTTTTAAGTACTTGCTCAATAGCTAATTTTAGACTTTTAATCAAAAAAGTTACATAATGCATCTTTAAATATAATAAAGCAAAAATCATAACATGAATCTTACCTCTCCATTAGCAAAACAATACAGCACTGCAACTATGAGACCCTATGAACAATGAAGCAGATGGTCAGAATCTTTACACTCTTTTAGAATAAAGGTACAAAGCTGTCACTGAGGTGGTACGTTTTTAAAAAGTACCCAAAGAGTGTATATTAGTACTCATGTAAGTACTCGCAGGTACATATTGATACAAAATACATATCTGTACTAGATGGTAGTGTTGTAGTCAAGACCACCTAAACCGAGACCACGTCATGACCAAGACCAAGACAGGCGAGACCGAGACAAGACCAAGACTTTAAAGGGTCGAGACCAAGTCAAGACCAAGACAAGCCGAGACCAAGTCAAGACCAAGACCAGTGCAAGTGACTGCATTTAAACACTTATGATAAAATGTGGAATATGCATATGATTAGGCACTTCGTGTGTGTGTGTGTGTGCGTGCGTGCGTGCGTGCATGCATGCGTGTGTGTATGCCATCAGAGAAGTTGATAAAATAATCAAAGACATTGCAGATATGAGTGGTGATGGCGCAATGGATAAGACACACGCCTTTGTGAGAGACACGGGTTCGAATCCACTGTGACACACCATTGTGTTCCTAAGCAAGACACTTAACCCCTAGTTGCTCAAGAGGCATGTGACCTCTGACATATATAGCACTTGTAAGTCGCTTTGGATTAAAGTGTCAGTTAAATGAATAAATAAATAAAATATGTGGGAATTTATCTTTGTCTATAAGCAAATAAAAGTGAACAAACACTAAAGAGCTGAAATCAACATTTATTCTGAACTGTCTTTCCATGACTTGCCATCCACTTAACACAATGCAGGTGTTTTTAGTAATAAAATTAGAAACATTGTCATTGGGAGAAACTTAAACAATGCTTAAACAATGCCAACATCATATGCCAAACCTAAATAAACTGCATAAAATTAATGATAAAAAATAAATTTGTGATGTGTCATCAGTTGTGGTCTTGACCGGTCTTGAAATAAAATTCCAAGTCCTCTTTGTCTGAGACCGAGACGAGGCAAAGTAAAAAAGTGGTCAATTCCAAGACGAGACCAAGACCTTTAAAAAGTGGTCTTGAGACCGGTCTCGGTTCTTGGTCTCAAGAACTGCAACACTACTAGATGGTACATATTAGGACTGTGTCACATTGACAGTGTTTGTACCAGTGCATTCGTTTTTTCTTACCTGGAAAGAGCTCAGGGTTAGATTGATGAAGTTTCGAGCATAGCGGTTGCTTCCGTCAACCGATTCATCAATGATTATGGTAAAGACGATCTCATGGACACCGAGCAGAGGAACCAACACAAGTGTTGCTTTGGCTAAACTGTGAGGTACAAAGACTATGACATGTTTATATCTATTCATAATTAATGCAGCTGTCAATCAATCAGAGTTTTATAAAATAATGTGTGTGATTATTTGTTTTAGTCATTTGTTTGAATAACACTCATAGCAAACTATATGAAAATATATGCAAACATTAGGGATATTCACTTGTTGATCTGCAATGTTATTGCCTTTAAATACATATATTTATAGCACTAAATTGTCTGAATATTTAGATTAACTTTCCTATCCCTGGTATTTTAGGCGTATAAGTACATATTTTGGGTGAACAGTGACTAACTGTATCTGTAGTCAGTGAATTTCAACTGGTCAGCTTTTAACTTTGACAGCAAAAGTTTGATGATTTTAAGAAAAATGCAAAAAACAACCTAAAAGAGACATGAAAGTGCATCATGTTTGGCATTCACATGTATGATTTTGTTCAAAGCAAAAGTGCATTAAAGGATATACAGTTTGTATTTATGTACCCTGCCTGAGAATCAAACCCATGACCTAGCCTTTGCACCACGCTCTACCCATTTCTTCATTTGTTGTACATACATTGAAATAGCCACATCTCTTTTACGGGTGAATCTCATGACTGCTTGTGACCAGCATGAGATGAGAAGATAAAATTACTGTGAAATTTCCATTAAACCCTGACAGTAGAACAGATGTTAAAGGAATATTCAATTTTCTTAAAAGAAAAATCCAGATAATTTACTCACCACCATGTCATCCAAAATGTTGATGTCTTTCTTTGTTCAGTAGAGAAGAAATTATGTTTTTTGAGGAAACATTGCAGGATTTTTCTCATTTTAATGGACTTTAATAAAGCCCAACATTTAATACTTAACTCAACACTTGACAAAGGACTATAAACAATCCCAAACGAGGGAGAAGGGTCTTATCTAGCAAAACGATTGTCATTTTAGGAAAATAAAAAATATGCACTTTTAAACTACTAGTCTACATTGGGTCGTGATGCACCAGCGTGACCCCACGCAATACGTCATGACGTCAAGAGGTCACAGAGGACGAACGCGAAACTCCGCCCCAGTGTTTACAAGTGTGTTAAAAGAGGATCGTTCCTACGTTGTTGTATGTCAACTGATACTAATTAATGTCTTTGTGTCAGTTTATTGTTTAAAATGGTCCGCAAATGTGCGTTTTATATGTAACACGTGACCTCCCTACGTCACTACGCTGGACCGGACCTAGACGAAAAGTTGTGGTTTAAAAGAGCATATTTTTTATTTTTCTTGTCAAAACTGACAATCGTTTCGCTAGATAAGACCCTTATGCCTCGTTTGGGATCGTTTAGAGTCCTTTAAAACTCCGTTGAAAAAAAACTGTGAAGTGTTGAGTTAAGTATTAAGTGTTGGGGTCCACCAAAGTCCATCAAAATGAGAAAAATCCTGCAATGTTTTCCTCAAAAACACAATTTCTTCCCGACCGAACAAAGAAAGACATCAACATCATGGATGACATGGTGGTGAGTAAATAATCTGGATTTTTCTTTTAAGAAAATGGAATATTCCTTTAATACAAATTGTCCTATAGAGATTGGAGCAACCATCCTTATCCCACTTCATACTAATTACACCGCGTTCCAAATTATTATGCACATGCCATTTTTGTTTATTTTTCTTTCAAATCGTTCTGTACTGTTAATCACTCTTATAATAGTTCAATAATTTCGGTTTAGATCCACCAAATATAAATTGTTATAGGAAATACTTTGCTTTTTTAAGATAATGTACACTTTTTGTCTTTAAAAAGATCCTTTTATATTGTATGAGAACTACAACTTGCTTAATAATTTGGATCAGCATATCTTGCATATTTTTCAAAGTATTAAAGTATCTTTTGACATTTTTATTTCATTTAAATAGAATGACATCCATTCTGTCATATAAGTGTTGAGGATAAAATACAATTTCTAAACTTACTGGAAAAATAAACAAAAATGGCATGTGCATAATAATTTGTAACGCGGTATATGTATTAGGTATAGAAAACAGTTGCACTGTAAAACCTAAAAGTTAACTCAACTCAAACCATTTAAGTTAACCGGTTGCATTTGTTTTAAAACACATACATATGAGTACTGTGAACTTAAACAAATTGAGTCATATGCAGTTATGCACTTATATTTAAGTTCACACTACTTAAATATAAGTGCATAATTGCACATGAATCAAGTTCACAGTACTTAAATTTATGTGTTTTAAAACTTAAATGGTCTTATGCAACCGGTTTACTTAAATGGTTTGAGTTAAGTTAACTGTTAGGTTTTATAAAAATTATTTCAAATGATATAAAATTGTCAGAGCATCATACTCACAATCACTGCTAATGTTATTGGACCTCTGATTATCCACCAGATCCACCTGATGTTATTGGACCAACAGCTTTAAATATAAATAAAATAAATGTAAAGTCTTGTACTGTAGGTAAACATGCATGCCAAAATTAAACAATAAATGCTACCACAATTACATGAAGCATACACAACTCTCAAAGCATTATAATGCATTCATTATGCCTTATAATACATTCTATCATCACTATTATAATAGCTTCTTATAATAGATTAAACTACTTCTTATTCATTGTTATTATATACAATACATTCCTATACACCAAATGCAATGCTATATCACATTTTATACTATATTATAGTCTATAGCACTATATTGATGTATAGATCAGTAGTTTATTATAACAGTGGTAACAAAATGAAATAAAAATATATAATGTATTATAATGAGTATTAAAAGGCATTATGAATATTTGTAATGCATTATACTATACAGTTTGCTACCATAAAATACATCCTAAAACAAATGATTTTACAAGAACAGTTTTCTTACAAGTGAAACAATCTAAAGTAAAAAAGCACTTACTCTTTATTTTCATACAAAGCTTTGACAACAGTCCAGGGTATCACAAATAATAACGGGGTGCCTAGACGGTGTTGTTAAATGGAGTTGGTGGAGAAATAAAGAATTAGTAACAAACATGGAGAATTTTTAATCAAATACTTTATGTAATGAAAATAAAGCCCACCCCATCCTATAATCATGTATGTCTTGAGAAGTCTTTTCCTGGCCAGCACTGCGGTGAACAGAAGCGTGTGCAGAAACACTGCCTCCACCAAAAGCCAGAAGTAATTACATCCCACAAAATATTCCATGGATACCTTTGAGGCCTTGCAGATCAAAAACATCTGGAATATTATCATATTTATATTAATTATGCATTCTTCTTTTTTGCTACTAAATAAAAATATAACAAGCCATGTAAGCTAAATTACAAAACATGGAAATCTAAATTGGCAATCATGTACTTTAACAATGTCAGACAAAATTGTCCCTTGCTGTCACTGGGACAGTACCCTTTTTTAAAAGTACACCTTTGCGCCTAATATTCACTATATTAGTACCTCAAAGGTAAATATTGGTATCTGTACCTTCATAATAGAATCTATTTAAAGGCACAATATCTAGATTTTCACCACTAGAGTTCGCTATTACACAATAAAACAATAACAAAGGCGAAGCTTAATGACGTTATGTAGAGATGAGCCATTATTTAAATCAGGAATTTCTCTGAATGTAATGTAAGTACACAACTGAATTAAATATATCACACTGTGCAAGTGATTATTGCATATTATAAACATCCCGTTCTGGTTCTTCATTCTGATTGGTTGAAACGCATTCTAATCCATGATAAAATACCCCGGTAACCCCACGGTTCAGACAGCATTACGTAAGTATCACTGCACCACTGTTGCTGCGTTCTGATTTATAAAATAAATACCACAGTCTTTAATAATATTTTTAATTTTATATATTTTAATATTATATATTTTAATAATATTATTATTCACTAGATGGCAATCTCACCCAACTTCAAATTCACAAAAATGTAATTGTCAATAAAAATTGTTGAGTCATCTCGTCAATAAAGAGAATCCGCTATTATTCACTAGATGGCAATCTCACCCAACTTCAAATTCACAAAAATTTAATTATCTCTGCTTTTAGCTTTTAGGTGATAAGAGAACAAATGAAGGTAGGATGAAACTTTTTTTGAAAGCAGAGGGTCTGTTATTTCATTTGATATATTTTGTGTTTATTTAAGGAAGATTATTTTTCTTGAAGGCATTAAACTAAAACTGGGTGGCAACTTAAAAAAAAAAAAAAACGCTGACGGGGAAAGAGTTAAGCATGCTTCCAAGCATATTTGATCATCACTTCAACAATTGCATGATATAAATGTTAATGTATAAATTAGATGAATGTTGATTTATAAAAATAAACACCACAGTCTTAAATCATATTTTCATTGTGTCTTTGCTGCGTCTGTGTTTTTGTGAACTGCGCTCTGTTTCAGTCACACTTGATTTTGAGGAACTACTTTGTTTGACGGAAGAGTAATATTTGTACTAATATAATTACAACTTATTTGTGTTTTATTTTATGAAATCCTGCTATGCATATGAAGTAACCGTTTTATAAAAGCAATAAGCCCCGCAAAGCAGTGGTGTTACAGTGCCTAACAACGCCCCTTAGCTGTTATAAAATGCAACCCACTGCTTCTTGGGACTTATTGCTTTATTTTATTAGGCTACAATACATACATACATATTGTGCCTTTAAAGGGTACTGTATCAGTGACAACTTGGGAACACTTTTTGATCATTTTTTATCTGACAGTGTACACACAAAAAAAAAAAATTGTACCACTGAATTTCTGTAGCTGTTCCATCCAATTTCATCATTAGGCAGACTTGAATACATTACTTGTAATATAACCTCTTTAGTAATGACTGCTGTTGCTCTAAGTATGAATGATACAAAGAGGTTCATGTGGATGTAGTTCCTCGTACAGTGTAGCTTCCTGAAATCGACAGGTAAAATTAGCTTGTTTAGAGAAAGATAAAATTAGTAATCAGATATTTGAAGCCAGCTCTGGACTGGGACAGAAAAAATTGACCGGATAAGATAGAAGTGAATGTATTTGATCTAAAATCAGCGTGAAAATATCTTCAACAAAAATAAAAAAAAGTAAAAAAGTTCACGCATTGTTATAGTTTAGCATTAAAGGATTAGTCCATTTTCTTAAAAAAAATAAAAAATTAACAATAAACTGACACAAAGACATGAATTAGTATCATTGCACATACAACAACATCAGAACGGTCCTCTTTCTCCACACTTGTAAACACTGGGGCGTAGTTTCGCATACGTCATCCGTGACCTCTTGACGTGATGATGTATTGCGTGAGGTCGCGCTGGCGCATCACAGGGCCGGAGATAGACAAGAAGTTGTGGTTTAAAAGTGCATATTTTTTATTTTTCTTGCCAAAAATGACAATCGTTTGGCTAGATAAGACCCTTATGCCTCATTGGAAATCGTTTAGAGTCCTTTGAAACTGCAATTTTAAACTGCATTAAAACTGTTAAGTGCTGGGGTCCATTAAAGTCCATTAAAATGAGAAAAATCATGGAATGTTTTTCACAAAAAAATAATTTCTTCTCGACTGAACAAAGAAAGACATCAACACTGCAAAAAATGACTTTCTTACTTAGTATTTTTGTCTTGTTTTCAGTAGAAATATCTAAAAATTCTTAAATTAAGATGCTTTTTCTTGATGAGCAAAATGACCTAAGTAAATAAGTCTAGTTTTAAGACAAATAATGTTCATTTTGAGTGAAGTTGTCCTTGAAACGGGCAGGGTTATCTGCCAATGGGGTGAGAAAAAAAATTGTGAAATAAGATTTCGTTTTTCTTAAACACTTAATTCAAGTAAAATTTTCTCACCCCATTGGCAGATATTTTTGCTTGTTTTGGGCACAAATTCACTTAAATTGTGTATTTGTTGTCTAAAAAAAACTAGTATTGTTTTCTTGGGTCATTTTGCTCATCAAGAAAATACTTCTTGATTTAAGAATTTTTAGATATTTCTACTGAAAACAAGACAAAAATACTAAGTAAGAAAGTCATTTTTTGCAGTGAACATTTTGGATTACATGGTTGTGAGTAAATTATCTGGATTTTTTTAAGAAAATTGACTAATCCTTTAAAAGAAAACATGTTTAATAGTAGCAATTACCCTCTAAAAACACTGGTTTATTTTCAATCCAGTATTGGCTCAAAAATGGACGACCCCAACCCATTGGGTTTTAGTTTAACCTTAGGCTGAGTTGTTTAAACGCAAAATGCGGAGTTGTTTTAACCCATTGTTGGGTCAAATATAAACATTTTCTATTTATCCTATTGTCTGAGTTTGTCCCTTTTTTACCCAACGGTGGGGGTTAAAAATAACCAAGCATTTTTTAGCGTGTATTCAGAAAATATTAATTCTTAATATCATAATTATTTTATGATAAAACCTCATTTTATTACAAAACCTTACACAGTCAGAAAAAGTACAACTGGGGTGGTACCCTTAAAGGTTCCTTTTAATGAATACAACACAATAAAAATCTTTTTGGGGACAGTATTATACCCTTAGGACTTATTAAGAACCTATTGTGAACCAGTTAAATGTTCGGGGTAAAAACATTTAACCGTACATTCAAAGGTACACAACATGTCCATAATGTACCCAACAAGGTAAAAATTGCATTATGTTGTATACCTGCTGTAAAGGAACAAACAGAGCCTTAGGGTACCACCCCAGCGACAGAAAAGGTACAGGTTGTTAGTATATTAACTCTTTCCCCGCCAGCTTTTTTAAGAAAAGTTGCCAGCCAGCGCCAGCATTTTTCATGATTTTCACAAAAGTTAAATGCCTGCCAGAAAATGTTTTTCTTTAAATATATAAACATACAATATATCAAATGAAAGAACAACCCTGCTGAAAAACAGCATCAAACCAGCATGGACCAACATGGGAATTATGATGGTCTATGCTGGTTTGATGCTGGTTTAGCTGGTGGTCACCAGCATACCAGCACCAAAACACAACATATGCTGGTCTTGCTGGTATGACCAGCATGGGATGCTGGTGCTAATGCTGGTTTGGTGCTGGTTAAGCTGGTGCTAATGCTGGTTTGGTCCTGGTTTAGCTGGTGCTAATGCTGGTGCTGATGCTGGTTTAGCTGGTGTTCACTAGCAAACCAGCACCAAAACACAACATATGCTGGTCTTGATGGTATGCTGTTTTTTTTAGCACTGTTTTCAAACAAAAAACCGTTTCATCCTACCTTCATTGGTTCTCTTTTTATCACCTCTCAAATATGGGTAGCTTTCTTCAAAAACACAAAATTTTGAGCAAAAACTGAGATAATTCCATTTTTGTGAAGGACTCCCTGCTGAAAAAAACAGCATACCAGCAAGACCAGCATATGTTGTGTTTTTGTGCTGGTTTGCTAGTGAACACCAGCTAAACCAGCACCAAACCAGCATTAGCACCAGCATCCCATGCTGGTCATACCAGCATCTGTTGTGTTTTCGTGCTGGTATGCTAGTAAACACCAGCTAAACTAGCATCAAACCAGCATTAGCACCAACATCCCATGCTGGTCATACCAGCAAGACACAGCATATGTTGTGTTTTGGTGCTGGCATCCTGGTGACCACCAGCTAAACCAGCATCAAACCAGCAGACCAGCATAATTCCCATGCTGGTCCATGCTGGTTTGATGCTGGATTTTTCAGCAGGGCTTTTGATAGAGATCAGATGCACATATGCGGAGTTCTTTCTTGTGAGGCGTTACTTCCGGGTTGTAAAAGTTGCGGCAGTGCGCAACCTGGTGGATAATAGCGGTCTCGAGCAAAATCTCGTCAATGGCGTGGAAAGAGATAATTAGTAAGCGCATATTTGTATATTGTTAATGAACCAAAACATAATCGACTCACCTCAGACGACTCATTATCAAAACAGCCAATGAAAGGGAAGAAAAGGACAGCGAGTATCCGACGATGGATATTACTCTCAACACAGACTGACGAAATACTTTGTCTTCCTGTAAATGCAGAAAAAATAATGTAGGAAATATATCATGATAGTGACCATACTATAATGTATGGCAACAGTATTCACCTCAGACTTAAAGAAATGAGGGTTTTCACATTCTGACTGATTTCTCCATACAATGCTGGAATTCTCCTCGGTTTTCCAGGTCCCGTTGACCGTACATTCCATGTACACATTTCCAGTAGTGCCTGAAATGACAAATACACTAAAAATATTCTTAAGTGCGTTTATTAAGACCTTAACAAGTCAAACAAGTCTTTCGAAATCAAGCACAAATTGATTGAATTTGAAATTTCATTTACAATATATCTGAAATCATTGATATGACAGAGAATCAGTTAACATCCATGGTCATTTTGGGGTCACATTCTTATTTTAACTGGTAAAAGATAGTTATGCCCCGACGTATCGGCGGCCAATTTTTGATGAATTTGAAACCATCTGCATATCGGCGATAGCACAAGAAAAGCCGATAATGATTGTTTAATAATGAACTGCGTAAAGGCAATAAATTGCATGTCCAGCATTTTTAAAAATAATTTTCTAAATAATTAAATACTTTCCAAAACAAAATAAAATCTTTACAAATTATAGTTTGTAAGACGTGCGATGGGGAAAAAATAGTAAATAACGTAGTTAATCACATGAGAGATTATCAAGTGAGCCATGCGGTCAGAGTAAGAGTATTTCGGGAAAATGTCTGCGGTCTGGGCTTTTTTCAAAATCTCGGAAAAAGACAAAAAATCAAAAATTTTTACACATTCTTACACTGAAAAAATATTTATTCAATTTACTAATTTTTTAAGGTAAGTGGTCACAATCAATTTATTTAAGCTACATTTAAACAAAACAAAACAAAAATTAGAAATACAAAACTTTTGTTTAAATGTAGCTTAAATAAATTTATTGCGACCACTTACCTTAATAAATTGAGTAAATTGAATGAATACTTTTTTTTTTAGTGTATTTTGTGCCTCTTTATTATGTTGGTCAGTTGAATGTTAAATAGATCCAATCCATGTTTAGTAAAAAATAATTTTGATGCAGAAATAAATACACTGAAAAAAAATGATTCATTGAATTTAATAAATTTTTTTAAGGTAAGTGGTTGCAATCTATTTATTTAAGCTACATTTAAACAAAAGTTTTATATTTTATTTTACTTTACTTATCTTTTTTGTTGAAATGTAGCTTAAATAAATTGATTGCAACCACTTACCTTAAAAAAATTGATTAAATTCAATGAATCGTTTTTTTTCAGTGTAGGTCAACTGTATAGTATTGTATACAAGTGTTTATTATTGCTATCGGTATCAGCCAACAGTTGTCTGTTTAAATCAGTATCGGCCCTAAAAAAAATCATATCGGTGCATCCCTAGTTTATGATTTCCAGCATATTTGCAGGCACGATGCACACAACATGGAGAATATCCACAATGATATTTAACCACTATAAAGGCAACTGCACAGTTGAATAAAATAAAACACAATAAAATAAATAACCGACCTTCTTTGATCCATGGTAAATAGGGAGGACAGGGTACAGATATGATCCCAGGAGATGAATGTGGCCAACAGGCAAACTTGTCAAATGTTCCATTGCAGAAAATCTCTACAGGAGTGATTTGCACAAGGAATAAGAGCAATAACTTCAAGTTTATTTATTGAATAAACTGCATAAATTTTCATTTACCGGTTCCAGTAGGAAAGGTAGCTGTCAGGGCTCTGGTACAGTTCTCCTGATATTCAGCACGTTTAGTAATCAGATCATCCAGGCTGGAGCCCATGACCTTTACAAAACCATATAAACACAACATTTACTGCTGTTTATATGTGGATTATAAACTATCCGAGGGAATTTTACACTGTTTTCATTGGTAGATAAATGATGATAATGAGAACAGATGGTTTTATTGGATTGATGTATTACCCTTTTGAGAACTTTTCAAACACAAGATGGCAGTATTTAAGAGAGACACACAGAAAAAGCATGTGTGATGATGGTGTATGTGTTTTCTCCCTTTTTGGCAATAATGTGCCCAGACAATAAATCCTCCACTTTTTATTATGACAGAATTAAAAGTATTAAGACGTGTTGTTTGCTTTTGATCGCTGATCTTAAAGACATTTGGGTTTCTGCTTCATTGAACAGATAAATATTTACATTCTTTCCTTTTTAAAATATAAAATCTTTCAGTGCTATGTCTGATATATTTTGTAACATTGGTTGTCATAAGAATGCCATATAAACAGAATTTACAATATGTTAAAATTGCTGTTGAACTAGCAGCACATACCAGCAGTTTAGATGCTTCTGTGTAAATCTAACATACACTGAATTATAGCGTTTTGGAAGAGTTTGGTTCCAAAACGCAATAAATCCATTTTGACTAATTTCGGTAAAAACATGTTTTCTATACCAAGAAATTGACTAAATGAAAACCACTATTTTCTGTTACAAACTTTCACATACCATCTTTAGGTTATAAAAACATTAAACATTCAAATCCATCATTTGATTTTCAAAGATTTATTATAAAAACTGATTCTTTTTCCTCAAAATGCTATAAATCTATTGAATCAATATATAAATGTGCATTCATCTTTGCCATGTTATATTCATTTAGTTGACTAGTGGTATACACTAATTAAAAAAATAAACATTAATTGCATTAATCAAAACACTTACTTTGTCATATTAAGAACACTGTCATTGCTGCTGTCATCTTTGAGACGTCGTCGCTAAACGTTTTTGACAGCGATCAGCTGTAAAATGTTTTAGTCCTGTTCGATTTTCGTTGACATTGAGTAAAATAATGGAAAGTTTTTCATAAGATCTCCTGGGGTCAATGTGTTAGCATGACAGAAGCTTAATGCTGTCGGTAGAACAAGCAACAGCCGGCATTTTTCTTTCGCCCGAATACCTCTCACGTAAATTATACGATTTTGACGGCTTACGTTTCTTCCCCACCACAGAAAACCATCACAGGTTTATCAATGCTATTAAAGTATTATTTTGTTTTTGTTTGTTTGTTGATCACGTAGTACAAAGTAGATGAGGAAAACAAGTATTCTGTGTGTATTCTACGCGCCACCATTGTTGTTTACAATGCGTGGAATGGAGCGCTGTGATTTGTTGAGTGGATTTATTACATTCTGCCGAGAAGGAGGACTGACGTTTATCGCGTTTTGGGAATAAAGGGAGAAAAGATGACAGAATAACATGGCGGGTATTGGATTTTGCGTAAAATTAAGAATTTACTTTTTAATACTGACCAGATACAATGCTGATTTTGGTGGTAACTAATTTTTTATTAAAATGCCGTTTATCGCGTTTTGAAAGCAAACACTTCATACAGTCTCTAAATGAAATTAATAAGAAATTAAGTTTCTTATTAAATATAAATGTAAAGTGTTTTACAGAAATCTAACAAGGTTATAATGATGAGTACTCAATAATTTCTTTGTATACATTGTAAAAAAAATTAAACTTAATTTTGCTAAGACTATGCATATAATTATGCTATGATTTTTATGTTATGTTATAAAATTGTAACTTAATTTGTTAAGTTAAAGTAACATAAAATATATGTTGATTTGATATCATTTTTACAGTGTACACTATAAAAATATTCTAGCTACCTTAACATTTTAAGTTGAATCAAATCAGCTGTGTAAGTCGTTTCAATGTGTTATTTAAAATGTTTACTACACGTTTACTTATAGATTAATTTCAACGAATTTGAGACAAATAAACAAATTTGGTGACTTTAATTTACACAGTCAATAAACATTGTAGGCAGCTAAACAAATTGTACTTACAGTGGAAAAACGTGTATGTTTAGAGATCTTCAAATCTTACCCTTTTCTAAAATGTGTCCTTAGACTATAGATAAAATAAGACTCTGAGATTTTTATTCAGATAATGTGCATCATAAATGTTGTGATCACATCATAATTTTTTGGAAAACGTCATTACGGCTTTCCACAAATCAAATAGAGATTATCATGTCTGGAGCATATCCAGACATCTTTTCTTTGCAGCATTTAAAGATTAATTGGTAATAATTCATGGTATGTAGAAAAAGGACTTAAATAGCAACACATGGACAGAGATTTTTATCTGTTGACCTTCATTTAAAAATATATATTAAAACTGATCTACATATCTTGCTTGTTCACATGCGCCATCTAGAATAACATACAGTAAACTTGATTTTGATTGATATATTGCTTTATAAAAAAAAGCAAAACTGGTTTCAAGACTTTGCTTTTCTCTTTAAATGAGCAAACTAACGTTTATAAAGTGTGTTGATCAAGTAAAAATCATATCAACATTTTTTAAAACTGTCTGCAGAACTTTGGAAAAGAAAATAAATCCAAGTACAATCCCCAGACAACGTTTGAATATGAAAGTTATCCATTCTTACCTGTGTAGTGTAAACCACCATAAACAGACCACAACGCAGAAAATCTCTGTCCACCAGCCTTTTCTCTGGACACTGTACCAGCACCATAAACATGGCTCAATATTCACCTGACCGCGAGGTGAAAGAAGCTCCACGACTTCATGCCACATTCCCCAGCCTACCTAACCCTTTCTCGCACATATTGTTTTCTGGCATCACTATCAAATTTCTATATATCATTCAATGTGGACGGTCTTGACGTGGATGACCTTAAGCAGAACCGTACGCTCTCCAGTGCACGATCAAAGGGAGTTCCCAGACTTGCTTGCCTAATGTTTAAATGAGAACGTCTGTGTTGTTTCACTCACTCCTGCTGCACTTCAGACTCCCCAGCCAATCAAGATAAGGCAAGAGACCATTTTCAGATGTGAAACTTTGCTTGTTATGGGCGGTGACATGCTTAAAACAGACAGCAATGATTTTGAAGGAAAGGCAAAATCACTGATTCTTAATTGATCCTTTTGAATTTTAACTTAGATTTTTAGGTGATTTTTATTAATGTTATTATTTACATCATCATAATGTAAAGCACATTCTGCAAAAATATAACTTTGGTATATTTAAAACTGACTGAGTAAGGTCATGAAATCAATGTGAAATCAATAATTGAAATCAAACTTTGATGCTCATAATTAGATTATAAGACTTCAGCCTGGATTTTATGGACAACATCACATTTTACACATAAAAACACACATATTTATATAGAAATGAAGTCTCTTTCATAGCTAAGCCTGCATGAGGTTAGATGAAGAGCTGAGCTCAGTAATTGCCTTTTATGTGTCTGTTTTTATTCCTCTGATGAAATTATGGTAGAAAATTGACACAAAGTTTATTTGATATAACCGAGAACTCCAATAAATCTCTTAAGCTATAAAAGAACAACTTCTGAGCGCCTTTCCTTTAGATGGATTAACAGCTAAATCAGGTCACTTTATTGCACCTTACACAAACGTGTTGACGCAGCGTGTTGACGCAGGAACAACAAATTTATTATTTTTTAATTAATAAGTAAATAGGGAAACAATTTTCAAAAACAGAGCTCACTGGTGTTTTTTTAATTGCCCATTGCTTTTCAGGAATTATGATTTTACCCTAAATCACAGTAAATGCAGACTATAAGCCAACCATCATTCAAAAAAAAAAAAAAAATAAAAAAAATAATAATAATGTTTGCAGTCTTCAAGACTAGGTAGCAACGTGTGTCACTGTTGCATCACCTCTGCAACACTACAACCTTTTACTTTTAATGGTACTGCAGTGTTTGTCTATATAAATTAAATTACCATTAGATCTTAATTCACAATGTCAGTACTTCACTTGTTGAGCTAATTACCGACCATAATTATTAACTTTTAACATAATTTGCTAATAGTGAAAAAAGTTGAATGTGCTTCACTCGAAAAGGCAATTATGATGCATTAACAGAATAACTGTACTGCCATGGATGTTTACTGTAATAAACCAACACTTACCCATTTCAGTCACTTAGACAAACCCTGACATTTTACCTTACTGTTCAGAAAGTTAAAACGACAATGGAATGCATATTATACACTATCAGAAAAAAGATACAAAGGTTGTACTTTAAAAAAAGGTGCCATTTTGGTAAAGATATGTACCTTTAAGGTACCAGTATGTAACTTTAAGGTACCAATGTGTACCTTTGAGGTACAAAAGTGTATTTTTTTTAATTGACTGCCCCATTGACAACTTTTGTACCGTCTTGTACCCAATGGCGGATTTAGCAAATTGGGGGCCCAAGGCGAAGGTATGTATGAGGCCCCCCTGTCTGATCTATAAAAGAGAACGACACCTTTTTTTTACTCCAAAATGAAGATGGAAAGGAGAGAACACACAAAGTGTAGCACTACACAAACCAGTAGAGAATAAGTCAATGGGGCAAAAACAGCCACGAACAGTAAATGAGGAAGAAAACATTTAAATCTGATGCTGCACAAAAATGAGCAATGCATCAAAGCCAATGTTCTTACTTTTTATATGTAAAATAAGTAATTGTATGTGTGTTTCCCCAAATCTGTTTTCAGTTTTTGAAAAAATCATTGTCGAATAAAGTAAAAATCTTGGATTTTTTATTAAACATTTAGCAGTTTTGATCAGGACCGAGGATGATTAACAGATTTATGCAAAAAAAATTAAACCAAATATTTATCTGATTTTTACAACAGTTTAATTTAGTTGATGTTTTCTTCACGAACATAACGAAAGGGTTGTGAATTTGCCCACAGTGTATTGTTAAGTTTGTGAAAAATTTCAAAGCATTTCCCCAAAATATGTGTGAAAATAAGATTTGTCACCAAAAATCATTCCATTTGCTGAAACACAGAGAAAGTTGTGGCTAAAGTAACTACTATATTATCAGGGTATATAATGAACGTTATGTGTTTATTACCTTTGAACGAGACCTTTTTATCTACATACACCGAGGGTCCCCTTACATGGAAGTCGCCATTTTGTGCTGCCATGTTTCTACAGAAGCCCTTAACGGACAATTTTTTTTACTAAGTTGTCTCCGACGATGACATGTTTGTCCGGTGGCTACCGTAAATTCTCTATGTGTTTCAAAAGTGAGGGTTGAGCAGTGGACTAAGCTGTTGGTTGCAATTCGCTAAAATTTACACATGGCACCTTTAAGACAGCACCCCATAGTAGACGAAAACATCCCCAACATAACAAAAGGGTTTAATTGTTTTTTTTTGTAGTAACGTTATTTACTTCATCACAAAATCATTTTTATCAATGTAGGGCTATGGCTATAATAGCAGAACTCGGCGGTTGACTCACCCATTTTCGAGTTTATATTTGTCTTGATTCGTTTCTGTTTGTGTACTTTCCCAGTCCTCCTGTCACTCTGTGTTCATCTTTCGTGCTGTGCAGCATGCACCATTACGGACCAGTCCATTTCATGGTGAAAGAAGGGGGTGTAAGTGTGTAATGACATGAAATGGACATTTTAACTATTATTTAAAAGTTTCAACCTATTTCTTAAAAATATTAATACAATTTAAAATGCTTTTGTTCATGATGATAAGGGTTTTATTTATATATATATATACATATACCTCCATGTTAAGACCACCTCTGCTTGTACCTTTTTTCTGAGAGTGTAGAGATATTAAATGATCTAGATCTCATCAGAAGATACATTTTTTAGTTGTTGAGCTATGGCGGATTAAAAACAATTCTTATCAATGAATTAGAAATTACACATTAAATGAACATGCGAAACTTTCTTACAAAGGATAATCTATTTTGCAAAGACAACAGACAATTTGAGAAATATATAGTACTGTGCAAAAGTCTTAGGTCCCCACCAGCAGCTTTGTTGTTTCAGAAGTTTTAATGTCCATCCATATTTATTTTTCAATCTATTTTATTAAGATACAAACAGAAAATACAGGAAATCTGTACACAAATAAAAAAAATTCAGAACTACATGTCTTCTTCAGGCATCAGTCAGTATTTAGTGTGACCTTTCTTGGCACGAAACACATCTTGAGCTTTTTTGAGGAGATTGAAGTCCTGAAGTCATTTGATTAGAATTAGAAATTATGATTTAATTTTATTTATGTTTAAGAGATCCTGCAGCTGCCTGCTATTGCTCAAGTGTAAGGGAAGTTTACTCTAAATACTTCACACTTCAGCTTGTACTTTTATACAGTTTTTAATACTATATACACATTTCCTGTTTTTCTGGTTGTATTCTAATAAAGAACTAGAGAAATAATTATATATGATCACTATAATATTGCAAAAACAACAAATCTAATTATGGCATGGTGGCCTAAGACTTTTGCACAGTACTGTATTTTTGACCCTGGTCCACATAACCGGTCATAAAGGTATTTTTTATTGAGATTTATACATCATCCGAAAGCTAAATAAATTAGCTTTCCAATGATGTATGGTTTGTTAGGATAGGACAATACTTGGGCGGGATACAACGATTTGAAAATCTAAACCTGGTGCAAAAAAATCTAAATATTGAATAAATTGCATTTAGGGCCCTATTTAACGATCTAAGCGCATTTATTGCTTAACTTGCAATAAACCAATGAGAGCTAGTGCTTTTTGTCCCTCTCTGCTATTATAGTTTATCAATACAGCGGAACGACATGGATGCCTCCTTGGACTTACCCGTTCAATGTAAGTTAAGAGAAGAAATTCTAAGCTTACAAAGAAAAGTCAGATCACTGCCAGAGGTCATTTGACACCAACGAGGACATATTTATGAATAAAGACATTGATTTTGATTAATAAAACACATAAAACCCTACTTACTTGTTTTTATTTGTATTGAAATTGTTATTTTTTTGTAATTAAACCTTTGGTTTCTTTTTAAAAGTCATTTTTTTTCAGTCATAGCAGGCTTTTAATTGCTGTAAATATATGAATAGCCTACATGATCTCAAAGAATAATTTACTAATATGCCAGAAAAGGATTGTACTGTAAAAATACTTTATTTGTAACAAACATGAGATAAAGAATTTACAAATGTTGCAGCACTAGGACAGCGCTGTGAGTTTTTTTTAAAAGCATTACATAAAAACGGCTCTCATCTCATCATATCCACAGGTACAAAGTCATTATACTGTATACAATAAATCCGTGGGGTAGCATTTAAAAAAACTTTTTAAAACAAATGCAATATACATCCATGTGTGTGATTAGAAAACGTGCGTTGTCGCCCTTTTATAGGCGCATATTACTAACTCGATCTTTGAATAACAAAAACAATATTACGCCATTGACTTTATAGACTAGGTTTTAGTTGATCAATGGCGTAGTCTATTTTATAGTTCCCACAAAATAGCAATTCGCCAACAATGTGCCTGAACACACCTCGTTTTCAGACCAGAATGGCCATGGGCGCAAAATAACATTTTTATATATTTACAAATATATTTTTTTACAGAATATGACATGATATTCTAATGATTTTTTGCATAATATAAATATAATATAAATATCGTCTCCAACCCAGCAAGCAATAGCCATCATTACACCATCTACATTAATATAGACCAGATATAGTCTGGCTATGAGTTATCAAAAAAATCATTGTTGCACTTAAATTGTTAATCAAAAAGTTAATCAACTTATTTAAACATCTTTCATGACTAGTGAGGATTTAGTATAAATTATAAAAAATAAAGTTGAATTAGCTTACGTTATTTATTAACTGTGATTGCTAGGAGTTTGGTTTCGTCAATTACATTTTCACTGATAACGCAAATTTAGCTTGTTTTAGCCTAGATGTCAGGGTTGTGTTTGGATGACTAATACAGGTGATGTCTTTTAAATGCAAAATTGGGTACTTGGAAAAAAGTAATTGAAGAACTCAGATACAAAACCCTCTAAGTGCGCCTGACATTCTGAATGGCCTGAGGCCGGGATTAGGTAGATTTATATTAAAAATACACTGAAAAAAATGATTCATTGAATTTAATCAATTTTTTTAAGGTAAGTGGTTGCAATCAATTTATTTAAGCTACATTTAAACAAAAATTTTATATTTTATTTTACGTTACTAATCTTTTTTGTTTAAATGTAGCTTAAATAAATTGATTGCAACCACTTGCCTTAACAAAATTTATTAAATTCAATTAATCATTTTTTACAGTGTATTTGATGAATGTATAATTCGTGCCAAGTGCATTCTGTTGATCTTATATTTGATGAAAGTGGCGTTTAGAGGCTTTTGCCTCTGAGCTCCTGACTTAACATTTAAGTATTCCTATATTACAGTGCTGTGTTTTAGGTATAAAAATAAATCACTGGTTCCCAATTATCTTTCTCTGTCTAATTTGATACTACGTGTCCTGGAGATATAAACAAAATGGGCCACGAACTTTAGCAGACAGGCAGTTTGAAACTTAATGTTTTCTCATGATCTCTCTGCAGGGTCAAGATGAGAGGCAGATATACAAAACTGAACAGATGATAAACAAATGCACTTAAACGTGCATCATAGCATTGCACCACCATCAATGTCTGCAATACATACAAAAAAGTATTTTCAATAACATAAAAATAAAGTGTTGCAAGTAAAAGTCAGAATTTACAACTACATGAGTCACCTTTTGCTTTGGACTCTTAATTAACCAAATAATCTTAAAAGAATTTTGAGAGAAGTGTTTATTTCCAAGCAAGTTTTTTCTCCATCTTGACATGACAAAGCCTACTATGCACATGGTGAGTGTATGTTTCCGCCACAGGCTCATCTCCACAACATTAGAAAGATAAATGACTGCATTAGCACTTATGAGGTCTGTGACACTTTGTGTAAACAGTGAGCACTGAGCATGCTAGCAACAGTCCAAATGTTGACCAAAGCCAGTTGCTACATTTGATCTTCACAGTGCCCCAATTAAATGTGAATAAAATACTTAATGTATGAACAACCTAAACATTATTAAATGTAAAATTATTATTGGGTTACTCCTTCATATATTTTTTGTAATCAAGGGAAAAATTGTAAGCATGCACCATTTCTCTTTAAAAAATGCTAAACCCAACAGTGCAATGTGTGCAATTATTAACTGAAAACAAATGACAGGAGACTCAAGAAAAAGTCCTTTCTATGTTTATCCAACATTAAATCGCCATGAAATGGAAGATCAGTTGCTACTACACTACTTAAAGTCCCCCTGTAGTCAATACCCATAGGCAAAAAAATAAATTTCTCTGGCTAATATATTTTACATATATGCTAAATAAATCTTGTAAAAAGTAATGCTCAATTGAATATGTTTTTGAATTTGGAAATAGATTTAGTTTTAACCTTCATATATTTCAAGGGCAAGCAAATAAATTTCTAATTTTACATCCCATATAGCAAAAATATTTTAAATATATGCTAAATACAAATTCATTTTATAAAGTATATTTATAAAGTTGAAACTATATTTAATTTTAACCTTTAAAAAAATTAAGTTTACAGATTCATAACAAAAACTAAGTTTTTCTTTCAATACAACGTGAATATATTTTTCTTGGATTGAAAAATATATTTAGTAAATATATTTTAATGCTTTAAAATGTATTTATTTTCTTTAAATATTTTAAAATGGCCAAAAAATAAATATATTTATATACTTTTGTAAACATATTCCAAAATAAATTTCAGCAAATATATTTTTTGGCCATTTAAAACTATACTTAAAAAATATGTATATTTAATTTAAAACTCATCTTTGAGTTTAACGATCAGCCTTATCGGTTGATTACAAAAGTTAAAAAGGGGTCCGATTTTTACTGCGTGAGATTAAAAACTGTGTTTAAAGGGAGGATGAGACAAATAAGTGAAATAAATCAGATATAAAACTGTTTTTACAAGACTCACATTGAACTTAAAGCAGCACACTAAAACTCAGACTATTAAAAGCATGGAAAACACAATAATACTATACCTAAAACAATCTAATAAGCCCTAGTAGCATAAAAGTCCAAATATGCAGTATCCACCGGTGTATATACAATCCAAAGATGTGAAATCCAAAGTCCACAAACAATACTCCACACACCAACAGTTGTTTAAGCTATGCTAAGCTAACCACATAGTGCTATGCTGCCTCCTTTAAAGCAATTGGTCCAAAAATGAAAATGTCCATTATCTTTCAAACAAACACATTTTCAGTTATTTTAGAAAATGTCCTCGCTCTTCCAAGCTTTATAACATTATTAGAAATGGGTTCCACTTCCTTCAAGCCCAGAATGTACATTCATCTTGCGCAAAAGTAATCCACACGGCTCCAGGGGGATAAATACAGGACCTCTGAAAGGGAAAAAAATCCTTATATAAAATTAAATTAATTGGTTCCCATCACTGAGCACTTGTTGAAGTGGGGTTAAGCCAGGGATGTTCATATTGACTGGTTAACCGTTAATCGAAGGTAAGAATTTATGAGCGATTAATATTATTAGTTAAAAGAAAAAATATTTAATGCACAGTGTGTTTTGTACTGCATATGTGTCCGTGCTTGAGTCTGGTTTTGAAGCTGAACGGAGATGCAGCATTTGAGATCCATCTCCGTCTTTTGCGTGTCCGGACAGACTTCCCTGATCGCCTATGTCCTAGACCTGGGGTAGGCAATGTAGGTCCTGGAGTGCGGACGTCCTGCTGATTTTAGTTCCAACCCTGATAAAACCTTGCCTACCTGTTTTCAGGTGACTCTTTAGATCTTGATTAGTTCAGGTGTGCTTGATTAGAGCTGGAGCTAAACTATGCAGGACATCGGCACTACAGGACCAACATTTCCTACCCCTGCCCTAGACCATAAACATTTCTCTTTTTTTGCCCAAACACATTTAAAACCATAAATTTTCTACACAGAGGAGGTTAACTGCACATTACCGTACTGGGGTTTGGAAATGTTGTGAGCGTTTCTAACACGTTTTAATTCCTCAGATAGCAAAATGCAGCAGCAAGCCAGCAACAGCAGAGCACTCGTGAGCGCGCCCAGACGCTGATGACGTCTGCGCTGACTGCAGCGTCAGCTGCCGCCAGAATAAAAGTAATGTAACATGATCAAAACACTATCAAAACGGCGAAAATCTCTGAAAAGTGACAAGGATGCAGCACAGGATGTATAATATTGTGTATATTAAACAGATTAAAAGTCAAATAACAGATTAATGGACGCTTATTTGTTTTGAGGTTGGATGCAAAATCAATTGGCTCAAAAAAACCAAGGGGGCAGGTGCCCCCTCAGTTTGAATGGGGATGACGCCTCTGGCTACATACATTTGGAGACGAGCTTTGCATCGTGCGCCCTCGAAAAAGAAGTCAACGGCCGCCACTGGTAAACACATAATGTTTCGAAGGGGAATCTTTTCAGCTTTCAATTCAAGCTGTTTATGGCCAGTTGTAAATGGGTCAAAGTGTGTTTGGTGCTTGGGACAGGTGGTGTCTAGAAAATGTAAACACACTGACTATGAGATACATAAATTCTTTGTCCTGCACAATGCATTGAAATGCATCACGAGTGTTTTGAATTCAACCATTATGTGTATTTATCTCCACCCTTACAAAAATGTACCATGTCTTTGTGTAAAAGTGTAGTAGCCATGTTTTTTTGTTGTACCGTTAACGAAACCATGGTTATTTTGTGGTAACCATGGCTTATTTACAGTAACCATGTAGCATTCTAACAGAACAAAGTGTACTACAGTACATGCATGTATACTCTTTCGCATGTGTCTTACTTTGTTAATGATGTAATCAGTTTGACAGATAATTTGGTTTTAAATACATATTTATGGTGTCAATCATAATTATCATCAATTGAGTATCTCTTTGCACGGATGCACTGCGGGACCGATGAGGAATGGTGCGGACTGTGTGCTTGCATGTCTCGGTCATCTGTTTACATTCTCTGAGCAGTAGTCAGCTTCAGTGGGCCCCCGACAGACCACCGTATATGTCCAATCCAAAGAGGAAAAACAAACAAACCACTGAACATCCTGTCCAGTCTCAGTTAACATAGCACTCCAGATCACCTGGGGGCACTGGTCCACCTCTCTATCTCTTCCTTATTATATCATGTGGATGCACAACACATAGACACTTGATTTGTGCTTTACATTTAGATTTATGCATTTGACTGTAAAGTGATTTATAGTACAGCATTCAAGCTATACATTTTATCAGTATATGTGTTCCCTGTGAACCCATGACCTTTTGCACTCCTATGCAGTAGTGCAACTTAAAACGTATTATGCAGATAACAAAAAGTGTGATGTCAGAAGGGGATCTTATTATAATACCTTAATCCGCACTATCCAACCACAGCATTGCCATTTTGTGCAGAGATCAGCTCATTTGCATGTGCAAGATCTTTAAATGATGTCACTGTTCAGTTCATTTGCTAGTGATTCATATCAATTGCTATGTAAGTAATGATTTTTGTGGATGACAATTAATGACAAAAATATTTGCATTTGTGCATAGTACATATTTCATACATGCTTAAATTCCAATAAACTGCATTTGGAAATCTCACATTTTTCCCATACCGTATGTACGTTCTGTACTTTTAAAGTTAGCCTAGTATATCTGAAGAGACAAATACTTTAATAACACAGACATATACCCCTACTGAGTTGTTACCTAGTTACAGATCTAAACAGCAGGGACTGGTGCATCATTGATGAAAACGTTCATCACTGACAAAGCCTTGCCTGGACAGAGCGGGCAGTGCAGGAAAACATTTACCCCCACCTGGGGATCCAAAATAGTTTATTAGAATTGTGTTTACATTAGAGAGAGATATTTTGCATATAGCAAATCGTTCTCTGGAGAATCAATTTCTTTAGGTCCGTTCTTCTGTTATGGTTGGTGTAGTGGAGGATAAAGGTTGAGATGGAGATGAGGATGAATCCAGAATGATCATTTTTATTTAACAAGGAACATGGAAACAAGGAATGTGCACATCGATGCTGCAGTATTGATAAATCGATGCCTAGAAGCTAATCATTTGGTATAGATGTTAAAAAAAAATTCGATATCTTAAAGGATTACTCCACTTTCTTAAAAAAATCCAGATAATTTATTCACTCCCATATCATCCAAAATGTTTAAGTCTTCCTTTGTTCAGTTGAGAAGAAATAAAAAAAATTCTTTGAGTAAAACATTCCAGAATTTAAAAAAAACATTTTCTTCATTAAATAGACTTTATTGACCCCAACAGTTTACAGTTTAAAGGAATATTCCATTTTCTTAAACGAAAAATCCAGATAATTTACTCACCACCATGTCATCCAAAATACTGATGTCTTTCTTTGTTCAATCAAGAAGAAATTATGTTTTTTGAGGAAAACATTGCAGGATTTTTCTCATTTTAATGGACTTTAATAGACACCAACAATTAACACTTAACTCAACACTTAACAGTTTTTTTCAACGGAGTTTCAAAGGACTATAAACGATCCCAAACGAGGCATAAGTGTGTTATCTAGCAAAACGATTGTCATTTTTGACAAGAAAAATAACAAATGTACACTTTTAAAGCATAAAAATCACAGACATAAAATATTTTATAGAAGTATAGGTATCTGCAACATAAATCGGTATCGATGCCATAATATCACTGACATAATCGGTATTGGCAACATAAATAGGTATCATATCCACGCCATAAAAACACTGACATAATTTTTTTTTAAAAAGTATATTGTTACTGGCAACATAAATCAGTATCGACACCATGAAATCGCTGTCAACAGTTTTTTAAAATATATTTAATAGAAGTATATATATATAAATTGGTATTGACGCCATAATATCACTGACATAAAAATATTTTATAGAAGTATCACCACCGGCAACATAAATCGGTATTGTATCGATGCCATAAAATCACAGACAAAAAATATTTTATAGAAGTATAGGCAGTGTTGTGCCTGAACGAGTTCATTGAACGAAAGTTCATGAACTCGTTCATATTTTGGGCGAACGTGAACTGAACGTACTGTATTACTGCCTGATGAACGTACTGTGAACTCGTTCATTCTGGGGCTTGTGAAGGACACGCTCTTTCAGTTTAACGTCATTCAGTAGGGTGCCAGATTTCTATAGAGTCTTCCGGGCGAAAACCCGACTAAAACACACCGTAAACAGGCCTTAATGTGTAGCGGAAAAAACACCCAATCTGGCAACACCCGCGTTTCATGGCTGCATGCACATCAAAACAAAGAGCAGCATGGAGGTGACGCACTGGACACTGCTCACATAGTTTAACATTAAATAACATCATATTTGTCCTAAACGGTGAAGAATTAACATAGGCTGCTAACGCATATTCTGGATCTTGATAGACTCTGAGTAACCCTGTCCTACACGCGATGCCTTGCAACGCTTCTCGCCCGGAAAACCCCCTTGAAGCACCCGGCTAGCCTTTCAAGGTATGTGCAATCAAATACAAAACTTTAAAGACAGTCAATGCTAATGTAAACCCTGGTTGGATAAGATTTAAAGTTGGATATGAAGATGAAATCTGAAGCATTTAGCTTCAGAGTTAAAACTTAAAATAATTGCTGTCTGTGGTTCTATATGGGGTATAATGGCAATAATTAAAAAATAATAATATGGGGAAAAAGAACTATAAAATAGTTCATTTTTGGAACTGTGAACTAGTTCAAAATTTTGAAATATGAACTATGAACTGAACTAGTTCATTTTAAAATTTGTGAACTGTGAACTGAACTAGTTCATGTAGAAAGTGAACTTTTCCAACACTGAGTATAGGTATCGGCAACATAACTCGGTATCATCGCCATAATATCACAGACATAAAAATATTCAATAGGAGTATCCACACAATTTGATATCGTATCGATGCCATAAAAATCACCAACATAAAATATTTTATAGAAGTATAGGTATCGGCAACATAAATCAGTATCGACGCCATAATATCACTGACATAAAAATCACCAACATAAAATATTTTATAGAAGTATCGGTATCGCAACATAAACCGGTATCATATACACGGCATAAAAAAAGTATATTGTTACTGGCGACATAAATCGGTATCGACAACATAAAATCGCTGTCATAAAATATTACATTTATTTACTGTAATACATACATTGCAACATAAATTAGTATTGATGCCATAATATCACTGACATAAAAATATTTTATAGAAGTATTGCCACCGGCAACATAATTCGGTATCGCAACGATGCCATAAAATCACTGACATAAAAATATTTCATAGAAGTATCTGTATCGGCGATACTTAACAGTTATTTGTATCTGACTGAAAATAACTGGTATCGCAGATCCTTGCAAAGAGCAAAACACACAACACATCACTATAAAAGCATAAAATCAATGGTGGCACACACAAAGCAAAACGGACCAAGATGAAGGTAACAACAGGGCATTTAAACAATGGAGTGACAAGGGTGATGACTGTCAGGTGAGGATGATGATGATGAGACACATTCATAATCTTTAATCAAAAATGTTCATCTCCTCCCTTCCTCGAAACGATCTCTCTTCACTTCCGGTCACGAGGAATGCAAATCCTGTAGCAACATAACACAACTTCCAACGATCCAATCAGTTCTCCATGGATGAAGTCCCACCCTACCTTTTTTCTCATTTTAGAAGCTGTTTCGTTCGGATATACGTCACGAACGGGGAAACAAGACGATTGCTACTTCCGTTTCATTGTCACTTTAACTTTGATCAGCTGCATTTGATGCGATTAGCTGATGCTATAGTTACCTGCCAGAACTAACGCTATACGTTTGATTAATAACATTAATAATACAATGTAAAAAGAGAGGATGAAATCAGGATTAGACCAAGCACTGATTGAGGGCGAATTCCTTGAATGACGCAAAAGATGCAGTTATGTCAGTCCTGAGGTGCTATGATTGGCAGTTAATGTCAGAGAAAGATTGAGTGAGCCATTCACAAAGTATTATCCAGACGTGACACACCGCTCACCTCTCAATAATCCAGTTAGAAGGACATACATCCAAATCCCTGAGGCCTGAGCGCTCTTCATGGTCTCTGAGTTTCAATAGATTTTCGGATCAAACTATATGCGCTCTCGACATTATCTCATGGACAATGACAGAGATGGATTTCTCGATAGATGTATTGCCAATATTATTATATGTTCAATGGCATTAGTCTCTCTTTATTCAGGCAGTGAGTAGCGTGCAGACATTACTGCAATTGGAAGTAGTTGGTTTGAAAATGATGAATTAAAGAAGAATGAATTCTTACAGGGTGTGTTCATGGTAGCTGAAATGTGGAATGTAAGGCAAGCTGGCTGATGGATTTTATATTTAGACTGTCTCACACTTGTACTGAACTCATCTAAACAATGTGCACAGAGAAGTCAGCTTTATTAATTTTCCAGCCCAGAAGATGATTCCACAGCACGCTAAAGCCATATCATATAAGAGGAGGTATTCATAGGGGAACAACTTTAAATGCTATATAGCCACTACGTAGAACCATAAGGGGTGCTATGTAGTCGTGCATATGGTTCTAGATAGGTCCCACCTGTATTTGGCACTTAAAGTGATATTTTTAAAGTGTATGGGTGGACATGGTTTATGCAGATTGCTAGAAACGGTTGTTTATCTATAAAAATGCTTATCTGAGCTTCAAAGACAGTTCCAAAAATTCTTTAAATGTTGAATTTGCAACATCAATAAATCAGAGATGTTTAGTCATTGACGTCAAGCATTTCTTACAAACTTCTATAAACTAGAAAATGACAGCATTTATCCTGGAAAAATATGGAGTTGCTCCAGGAAGTGTTCTTTGGGTCTGTGACAAGACGTTTTTCCTCAAGATGCTATCAGGTCATTATAATAATTTCTCAAACAAGAGATAGTTTGTGTATTGGTATGACACAAAAGTACACAGATGTAGGAAGAACTGGTGGAAATTTCTAAGAAAGAACAAGATGCTGTTTTACATCAATGAATATATTTTTCTTTGCTAATGCAGAGCCAAGGGACTTAGGCCCTGTGCACACATACACAATGGTAAAATTTAATAGTTTTCCCTTCTTTATAAAAAAATATCTCTGCGTCCACATGAAAAAATGGTATAAAGCACTGTCAAGAGCACGCCATACCAACAGATGGCGTTATATCCCTAACCGTAAAGCCATGTTGGTCAATCATGTCTACATGTCTGTGAATGTCTACATACCGTTTTTTGTGGCAATCAGGCAAAAGCTCTAGGACAAGTTCGCAAAAGTAGGTTTTATGAATAAATCAAAATGGAGGAAAATTTTTCACGATGGAAAATGACGTCACAGTGTCCAATCAAATCAGCTTGAGCCAAGGAATCAATACTTTTGTGTTTAGGACTTACGGGTCAGAAGTTATAAGCAAAAACATTAGTGCAAATTTGGACTGTTGGTGGCGCTAGCGCGTTAGAGATACAGACTCCAAATTTGCTGTAGAGACTTTTTGGACAGTCCTCTATCTGTGTGCCAAATTTCATAACTTTCCTATGTACGGTTCTATCGGCTGCCATAGATCGCAATGGCGAAGGAAGAAAAAGAAAACTAACGGATACAATAGGGGTCTTCGCCCATTCTGGGCTTGACCCCTAATAAACTGACTATACCAGAACAGGCCTTAAATAATAGCCAATCCTACTAAGGTCATAATAGTACTGGACCACATGTCTGTAGTGCCTTCAATAAATCATTCCTTGCAGATCCTTAAGAAAAGCGTGCTTCACTTCTAGGGGTGTGACGGATCACAAAATTCAAGGTTTGGATCACATGATGGTTTTTGAGGAACAGATCAGATCATTTTTCGGATCAGCAAGAAAAGTGGTGGGAAAAATCTAATAAATAAATAAATAAATTACAAACATTTATAAAAAAAGAAGAAAGTTTGTCTAAAATTAGCATTAGGTAGGTACAGAGATTGAATCAAATGAATAATAACACTGTCTTAATTGTATAAATTAAATATAATTATTTTTTTTTAGAGCTACAGAAGTGATTTTCTCTTTGTCTTGGGTTGTTTGATTAACATTTATGACACAGACTTAAGTAGGTTAATTGAGGTTACTGTCTCTTTAAGACCAAATAAGCACAGACTGGTTTCTGACTCTATAATTCATTTAAGACATAAACAAATGTTTTTTTTTAGAAAAATAATACTGTGGAGTTCATTTTGTTTGTATGTGCCCTGTCAAGAACAGAAAGATTTTACGTTCGCTTGCTTTTTGAAACTCATCTCTATACTACTGAGGGCACTTAAACCCAAACACAACACAAACGGAGGGAGGGCGAATTACAAACAGTGTAAACAGTAACGTTGTTTTTCATTGTTTTTCAGCGCAAACATAATGTTGTTTTTCATTGCTCTATTCACCAAATGTATGTTAATGGACTAGATACAATAGCACAACTCTCTAAAGTTTACACATCAAGGGTTCTGGGCATCTTTGAAGGGCATGATATAGTGATGACTGGAGCTGGACCGGACACATTCAACCGCATGTGCGTAAAGAACACTGCTCACTTTAGCGCCTTTTTGCGGTTAAATTGTTTAAAATCACTTAAGTGTTAACATTTGCAAGCCTTTGAAACACGTGCAAATGATAAACTTTTCATATTTAAATTTGCGTATTTTTCCGCGAATGACATGCGGGCGAACCGTGGGTGGTACGGATCAACTGCGATCCATCACAGCACTATTCACTTGCCTAAATTTGAAATTTGCTGTTTTGGAAATGTATGTTTTAAAAGGCAGCTACTACTTATTAAAGTTTTGGGCAGCAGTTTTTTTGCCACTCTATTAAATGGCGCCATCAGATACTGTTTCATTTATACATGCCCTGCAGCTCCCCCTTGTGTTTTTCTAAGAGATCTGCAATCATTGCAGTGTTCTGAAACCATGGCGATGATGTCAAACAATCGCGATGAGACGATTATTTAATCATTGTGACAGCCCTATACCCAATAATGCTGTGAAACTCTTCATACTAGCAAGAGTTTTCATAAAAGTTTGGTTTCCGTTTGCTAATACTGCATTTGCGTGTTTGTCTTGTACATTTCCCTAACTCTATGGTTATGTATGTTATGGCTTCTGTGTTTAATGGAATCTGTAGTGTAATTGCATATAAGGCAACGTCTTGCTGTATGTGTTTTTGAAGGCTTCTATTTGACCCCAAGAGCCAGCTGAGAGAAAACAGAAACCTTCTCATGCACACAGGATGAAACACAGTCCCAACTGGCTTTTGTTCACACATATACAGTATTCTTTATAGCACATTGCCTGCTGAAACGGTATAGAAGAAAATGTCATAGCATGTAGCCTTACAGTATATCTGAAAAATTTAAGGCTGAAATCAAAGCATGACAAATGTTTGAGAATGTGTCTACCACTAATCTATATATATACGGAACGCAATACCAAAGTCCCTTTAGGGAAGTCGTGCCACTAGGCGGCCATGTGTGCAACATTTCCAGTCATGCAAGACTGAAGTCTCATTTACTTTAATGGGGAAAGACAGAAAAATTATGTGAAAAAAAATCACAATTAAACAACATATTTCTGCTCAACAATTATCACATGAACTGTACCGTAACTTATGTTTCTCAAGATCAAATTGCACTGACCGCCTTCTTGTTCAAGTTCAAGGTTGTTTAAGCCCCTGTGCATGCGCACAAGTTGGTAAGCGACTCATGCGACTCTTTACAGAGCCCCTCCTACAGAAAATCAACTAATGATTTGTTCATTTAACTGGAAGATGGGACTTCCGTCACCAGAGCGGCCATTTTGGGTGCATCCCAATTCAGGGGCTGGATCCTTCTAAGGACGTGGTCTTTAAAGGCAAGACCCAGTCTTTGAAGGCTTCGGCCTCTGAAGTTCATGAAGGGAACTGAAATCTTACGGACTAGCTTACGGACAGAGTTGCGTCACTTGCTGCTCCCGCCCTCCGTGCCTGTCAGCGGGACACCACAGCAGAGATGTTTCAGACTTTTACAAATAAATATGGAGCCAGATATTTTTTTCATTTTATTTTAGAGAATATGATGCATCGATGCAGATTAAACTATCCAACAGTATATCAAATTTAACAACCTTAGAAATATACAACAGTAAAACACATCACGCACACTATTGCAGCAATAATATTAATTCACATCATTAAAACGTCATTTATAATACTAAAACCAGAGCCGATTCTAGCCTTCTGGGGACCTTAAGCAACTTTGTATACAAAATGTTAACTAAAAACACGTTGGATTTTCTTATAACTCTACATTTTTGCCAGATGGACATTATTGTGACACTCATCAAAATATTTCCTAATTATAACATTGACACATGTTTTCTGAAAAGCCCTTCCCTTACAACAATTATCCATTGTTTTACTACAGTAAAAAAAAACGTGATTACTGTAGTAAAACCATGGTTACCACAAAATAACCATGGGTTTGTAAACAATGGTTTTCAAAAACTGTAGTTAAACCATTACTGTAGTAAAATCATTATTGTTGTAAAACCATGATTTTGCTAATAGTAATCAATACACACAAAAAAACATGGTTACTACAGTTTTACCACAAAAACATTGTTAATTTTCGTAAGGGTTTATCTGTTACATTGGTACAAAACAAGGTCTACTGCCAAATATATTCTTTAAGAGATGCAGAACATTAAGGAAACAAATTAAAAGTTATAAATAAAATAAAACCAAAACAGCTGTCCGATAAACTATGAACTCTTTTCCAATTTTTCCAGATTTTACAAAAAGGCATGATCAGACTCCAGAGGTAAAAAAACAAAAGTACATAAATATGTCTCTCTATATGCATATAACTTTAGACGTAATGTGCATTGTTTTAAAATGCTAACAGAAGTCACAAAACAGCTGGCATGAATGAATGTGTTTATTTTTTTAACACATAAGTTTTGTATACTGAATCTTGAGATTTGGGCTGAGTGTATTAAATCATTGCGTGGATAGTCAAGACTAGTGGTTCGGGACCCTAAGCACCTTGCGTACTCTGCGTATAGGGAGGACCGGCTCTGGCTAAAACAGTAGCAAGGACCTTACATTTGCTACATTCTAAAAAATATTGGGTTGTTTTTAACCCCGGGCTGGGTAACTATTGGGCAGAACACATTTCTGGGTTACAGTGACCCAAATAATGGATTGTTTTAACCCTGCTATTTGGGTCATTTAATACTAAATATAAATATTTTTTAGAGTGTAAATATACACTTATGATTTTTTTTTAAATACTCAAATGTCAGAGGCGGGCATTGTATCTTGAGATAACCGAGGCCGTGAAGGATCCATCTATGCTTTCAGGGGCCACATGGAGGCTGCATGTGTAGGAGGCCCGGTAATGTCATTGGCCTTCAAATACGGCCTTCGAAGGACGCAGCCCCTAAACTGGGATGCACCCACCAGTGTTGCATTGTCACTGAATACAATTATTTTTGTATTTTTATAAAATGTCATATAACTGGGACCTGCCTTGTTTGAGGACCACTGGGTTACCAATGTCTATACATATACTAAAACAATTTTATATAAAAACATAGAGTACAATACTTGACTAACTTCAGGAAATAACTCTACAATGTGAATGGCGTTGTATGCACATAAATATGCTTTTATTATGGAGTTATACTCCATAAAACACAACGTACAAGCCAGATATTAAGCTTTGTTTTTGCACAGGGCTACTAAAGGGTTAATAGTGCCACATGGTGATCAACAGTAAAAATGACAAATTTGACCTCTTAGCAAAAGGAAAAAACACTAATATTCAAAAATGCATGATAAAAATGTGTCATAGCTCTGCAATCAAAAAATGTGGGAGAAAAAGATAAAAACTGATGCTACACAAAAACTAAAAATGCTTCACAGCCAATGTTTTAACATGCCCAAGACTGTGAAAAAGGTTAAAAAAAATCCAGGTTACAATCACTTTTTATATCGAAAATCTGTCATTTTGTGTGTGTTTTTCCCCAAATCGGTGACACCACTTATAAACTTGGCATTTAAAGGTGCAGTGTGTAATTTTTAGAAGGCTCTCTTGACAGAAATGCAATATAAAATACAAAACTATATTATCAGGGGTGTATAAAGACCTTTCATAATGAACTGTTATGTGTTTATTACCTTAGAACGAGACATTTTTATCTACATACACAGAGGGTCCCCTTATGTGGGAGTCGCCATTTTGTGCCGCCATGTTTTTTACAGAAGCCCTTAACGGACAAACTTTTTTAACTAAGTTGTCTCCAACGATGACATGTTTGTCTGGTGGCGGCTACAGTAGCTTCTCTATGTGTTTCAAAAGCAAGAGGTGAGCAGTGGGGTGAGTTGTTGGATGCAATTCGCAACCTCACCACTACATGTCGCTAAAATTTACACACTGCACCTTTAAAGAGTTAAAATTGTGGAATTTTGTGAAGATTTGATAGTTTTGATCAGTACTGAGGTTGATTAACAGATTTATGTAAAAAAAAATGTGGAAAAAATATTAATCTGATACATTATTATAGCCGTTTAATTTAGTGGATGTCTTCATCCACTAACAACACGAAAGGTAGTAAATTTGAACAATGCACAAGGGTTAAAGCATAAATATTTAGATTTCAGATTGAGCACATCTGTCATTTGTAATACGAATGTTGAGCTTTCTTATCCATCCACTGATATGTTTGCTACTTTAATGAAGATGAATGTAACTCAGTAACACTTTGATAAGCAGGGAAAATTTGCAACTTTAAATAAATAAATGCTTAAAACGTATGCATTACAAGAATGTATAGTAGACTTCAGATACAAAAATGTTCAATGGTAAATTACTGAAAAAGTCAATTAACTTCCTATTATTTTAATGTTAACGCACACCGATATGTGTGTCACACCCCGGGCGGACCCAAATAGACTAAAGGGTCACACCCCTCTTAACCCTTCCACCTCGAGGAGTTTCCCAAGACCACCCCAATGACCAGACAGACGAGTATACTATAATTAAAACAAACTTTATTAAATATTTAAAAAGGGAAAAGGGGGAAGGGAAAAAGGGAAATTTAAAACTAATATGGCTCTTCTTTGCCTCCAGGGCCACTTGGGGAAAAGACTGGGGACCGCGGCTCTGGCCCAGCAATCCGTGGCGCGCTCCGCTTCTCCTGGAGGCAGAATCAAACACAGTCAGACCAGGGTAAGTACTCCTTTGCTACTCACAGTACTGGGGGATCCTCGTTCCCACACAGAGCTTCACTGATGCAGGTAGGTAGTTGCCATAAGCACAGCACAGGTTTATCCCACAGGTTGCGTTACTCACAGTGCCGGGGGATCCTCGTTCCCACACAGAGCTTCACTGGTTCAGGTAGGTAGTTGCTATAAGCACAGTACAGGTTTATCCCACAGGTTGCGTTACTCACAGTGCCGGGGGATCCTCGTTCCCACACAGAGCTTCACTGGTTCAGGTAGGTAGTTGCTATAAGCACAGTACAGGTTTATCCCACAGGTTGCGTTACTCACAGTGCCGGGGGATCCTCGTTCCCACACCGAGCTTCACTGGTTCAGGTAGGTAGTTGCCATAAGCACAGCACAGGTTTATCCCACAGGTTGCGTTACTCACAGTGCCGGGGGATCCTCGTTCCCACACAGAGCTTCACTGGTTCAGGTAGGTAGTTGCTATAAGCACAGTACAGGTTTATCCCACAGGTTGCGTTACTCACAGTGCCGGGGGATCCTCGTTCCCACACAGAGCTTCACTGGTTCAGGTAGGTAGTTGCTATAAGCACAGTACAGGTTTAGTTCACAGGTGGCGTTACTCACAATGCCGGGGGATCCTCGTTCCCACACAGAGCTTCACTGGTTCAGGTAGGTAGTTGCTATAAGCACAGAACAGATTTATTCCACAGGTTGCGTTACTCACAGTGCCGGGGGATCCTCGTTCCCACACAAAGCTTCACTGGTGCAGGTAGGTAGTTGCTATAAGCACAGAACAGATTTATTTCACAGGTTGCGTTACTCACAATGCCGGGGGATCCTCGTTCCCACACAGAGCTTCACTGGTTCAGGTAGGTAGTTGCTATAAGCACAGAACAGATTTATTCCACAGGTTGCGTTACTCACAGTGCCGGGGGATCCTCGTTCCCACACAAAGCTTCACTGGTTTCAGGTAGGTAGTTGCTATAAGCACAGAACAGGTTTATTTCACAGGTTACGTTACTCACAGTGCCGGGGGATCCTCGTTCCCACACAGAGCTTCACTGGTTTCAGGTCGGTAGTTGCTATAAGCACAGCACAGGTTTATTTCACAGGCTACGTTACTCACAGTGCCGGGGATCCTCGTTCCCACACAGAGCTTCACTGGTTCAGGTAGGTAGTTGCTATATACAGTGGATTTCGCTACAGTGTCAGTGTACCGTATTCCTTCGCCCCTCCAGTTTGGCTGTCCGGGCGTCGTAGGGACTAGTGGGTCCGATGACCGGAGCCGAACGCTTCCCAAACTCCCCCTCCTTCTTCCACGACCGGGGTCACGAGCTGGGGCGAACTTTTGTCGGGGCTCCGTTCACCACAAGCTTCTGTTGAAGAGGTCAGTACACACACCGTTACGACCCACAATCCGCACGGTACACACTTGATACTACTCACTGTGTTTTACCACTGTCTGTTCTGTGTACAAACGAAGCTCTCGTTGTCACACCCCGTGCACAGGGCTTGGTTTTCTCTCTCTCTGTAGGACTCAGGCCACAACGGATGTCGTCATCTCGTGACTCGTCGGAGGCTCGGCAGTTTGAACGCTACAAGCACAGCATACACACAGCAAGTAAAGCGTAAACACCATCAATCAGTGAAACTCACCCACAGCACTCTTATACAATTTCACGTGAATTTTAGATCGTCCTTGCCACCTGACTACGACGACCTCGAGAGGATGGTTGGGCAACAACTGGATCACAAATGAGGGAGAGATGTGTGATATTCACAGGCCCGGCGTGTTGGTTATCACTCCCCTGGCTCACCTGCACTTCCTTTTTCCCACAGGGCCACTGGCTTACTGGTGAACGGTGCTTCGTTCGTGCTTCCGGTCAACCCGCGGCTCACCCACGCTTTCCTCTCCAGTGGGGCCAGGGACCTCAAGAAACACAAACAGCACACACCAGGACAACTCTTCATACAAGTTATGTACAGATAAGTACCACAGCGGTTACTCACGCTTTGTTGCCAATAACCTCTGTTCACTGCGCTCTTGATGGCTCTGTGTCCACTCTTTCTCACTGAAACTCCACAATATTCCTTCGTCAGCTGATTGTCTCTTCCTCTCTTCCCCAGGAGAGCGATCCGACCAGCGTGGTCCGTCTGCAAAGCAGCAACACAGCGTACACAAAGTATACCACCAGCACCCCGTTTGAAGTCTTCAAAGGTGTTTTTATACACTGACTCTTCTCCTTGTCAGCCTATTAGCAACCGCTGTGTAAATTATCCCCACGTGCGCGCAATCAGGCTTAATTTTGACTTTGGGGAAACCCCGGAAATGAAATGTGGAAGACGGGTTCCGCCCGTCGTCGGTTCAACCAAGGATGTGGAAGACGGGTTCCGCCCGTCGTTGGTTCAAAACATCACCTGTGACATGTGTTTCAAAATTTTGACATCTTACACAATTCATTTCTTTATTACAGACCAGTGGTGTTGAAGCCACTTCTTTTATTTTATTTAGTTATGATCTCTCATCATCTTTACACCACAAAGCACTCACAGTCTAATCCAACGCTATCTTCGTATGTTTTACGAGGTTGCTAATTCATAATAATCCATATGACCACATTCTTATATTTTCGTACAGTTTGCCTTGACCCCTGACGTTGGGGTTACAGCTAGGGTTTTGTTATTTTTTTTTTTATGATAATCGTATGATTTTGCAATATTTACTTTGTACCAATTCATACAAAATAGCCAACTCGTAAAATATAAAATATGTATTCTTGTGAGATCAGGCTGTCTAATCGTATTCAGTTCAGTTTATTTGTCACATACACAGCTATACACAAAATACAACTTGCAGTCCAAAATGTTCAGTGCTAGAACTGCTGTTCAGTAATTTTAGTTTCCTTTTGTGGATTTACAAACCTTCTGATAAATTTTTATCCTGCGTGTCTCAATTGTGATTGATAAGGCACTCGAAAGAGCACGAGAAGATCAAAATCAACACGCATCTCACATCTTGTCAGAAAAATGCAATCCATGTATATTACTATATAAACACTATCAATTTCTAAGTGTCTACGTTGGGCTGAATCCAGACCCATAGCTTCTGCAGAGTATGTTAACTATCTGCTAGCATGACCAGATTTGGCCTCATGTGTCATGTAGTCTAATACTTGCCAAATAGGAAAATCAAATTATGACTACTGCTTTAGAAATTAAACTTGCACCTCAAGTCTTTGCTCTAGACAGCCAAATATTACAGTATGGAAATCTAAGACAGCAGGCAGCCATCAAATAAATATTGTTACATGAGTACAGACAGAGACATTAGATAATGTCTAGATAGTACTAAATAATTTGACTTTACCAAAAGAAACAAATGTGCTTTACAACGTGTGAAGAGAAAAGGACAGAAAATAGTACTCTACACGTACATTTGTTTAGAATCATATTAATTTTTATTTGGGCCTTCATGCGTTATTTACATTAGTTCACTATGGGGAGTTAACTTGTTAAGATTTTTTATGCATTTAATCCATCTGCATTGTTGCTGCATACATTTAGCATTTCACATGCTTTCAGGCCTTGCGCATTTTAATATTTAAGCACAAGAAGACTCAAAACAGATCTCAATACAGTGCTCACACGCTGTTTAAGAAGATACGGGGGATAATATCATCTTTACTACTTTATTTATATGAGCCCGAGTCTGACCCAGAAAATGCAGAAAACCAAGCTAATAGATCAACTTTGCCAGCACAGCTTGAGCAGGATGTAACAGATTGGTATGGTAAGGATACTAAAACATTAAAGGATAAGTCCATTTTTTTTATCCAGATAAGTTACTCACCACCATGTCATCCAAAATGTTGATGTCTTTCTTTGTTCATACGAGAAGAAATTATGTTTTTTGAGGAAAACATTCCAGGATTTTTCTCATTTTAATGGACTTTAATGGACCCCAACACGAAACAGTTTTAATGTAGTTTAAAACGAGTCAGCACAACCTCACGTAATACGTCATCAGGTCAAGAAGTCATGGGTGACGTTTGCGAAACTACGCCCCAGTGTTTACAAGTGTGGAGAAAGAGGACTGTTCCGATGTTGTTGTATGTGGAATGATACTAATTAATGTCTTTGTGTCAGTTTATTGTTTAAAATGGTCCACAAATGAGCGTTTCATATATGTAACACGTGACCTTTCCACTGCATTACCCAATTACGTGAGATCACACTGGCTTGTCAGTTGTGGTTTAAAAGTGCATATTTTTTATTTTCTTGCCAAAAATGATAATTGTTTCACTAGATAAGACCCTGGTGCCTCGTTTGGGATCGTTTGGAGTCCTTTGAAACTGCAATTTTAAACCCCATTAAAACTGTTAAGTGTTGGGGTCCATTAAAGTCCATTAAAATTAGAAAAATCCTTAAAATCATAATTTCTTCTCGACTGAACAAAGAAAGACATCAACAGTTCTGATGACGTGGTGGTGAGCAAACCATCTGAATTTTTTTTAAGAAAATGGACTAATCCTATAAAACCATGTCTGCATTTGTGATCGTAGAAATGACAAACAACAAGGGCTACTCTGCACTGCACAAAACTTGCGTTTGAATCATGGTTTAGTCAGTACTAAATTCTTATGAAAACATAAACGACTTACAGGCTGTAAGTCAGAAGCGGGTGGGAGTGTGTTAATGACCGCCGTGTCCACGTCAACAGGCTGCAGAAATAAACTGTTGCCTACAATCTATGTGTTTGTTGTAGTCCAAGAAAAGAGATTTATGTTGGAAACGATAACTCGCGTCATCGTTTACTTTAAGAATTGTAACTTTGCAGATTGTTAGCACGAACTAATACACACTTACACACCAAAGTAAATGTAAAGTCATGAAACAGAAATTAGGGGCTCTTTAAAATACTGTGTTTATTCCTGTAAACACACTCTGGGCCATATCTTACACCTGGTGCAATGCAATGCCAGTGTTTTTTGCTAGTTTCAGACCGAAACAGTTATCATTTTCAAGTCCACATCACATTGTTTATATAGCAAATGCACTTGCACCCATCTTGTTCACCCATTGGTGTATTGGGCTGAAAACAAGTTTTTTTTTTTACTCAGTTCTTGCTTATGCTATGTGTCTTGTATATAAAATCTGTATGTATCTGCTAAAAAAAAGGGTAAATGTAAATTAATATAAACTGTAAATATTGTTACAGCCAACCCTACTACCTGTGTGGGTTGAAACATCAGTACAGAATGTGGATATTTTAAAATAAGTCATATGTCTCTCATATCAACAATAGGAAGGTATTTAAAACAGAAATGAGAAATAAAAATACACAAAACATAGGATGACGATTTAAAGGTGCCATATAATGTAAAACTGTATTTACCATAGATGAATAATAAGAGCTCTGTACATAATAATGACATATTATAAGCCTTAAACATGGTTTTTTCCTCCTTCTTATGTAAACCTAACCCTACAGTCACATCAGCTACAAAAGTGAGCGAAACCGAACGACACGCACTCGCTTGATGGGCGTTCCTTGGCTAGAATCTAAAAGCAGTATCAAAAGTCACTTTAGAGGTATTGTTAAGTTACAAGAACGGTGTTTTTGGATTTAAAAGTATTTATTTCTCGATAAAAGTAACAAAATATATGAGATAAAATGCCAAACTTATCAGATATATACAGAAATATGCATTTTCCGCCATCTTGAATTATTTTCTCAGACTCGGGCACAGACCTACGTCATGCTGCCCCTTCACTCTGATCGGCAGTCGCTTTGTCGCATCGCTCAGCATTTGCATAAAATAGCCTGCTTGCCTATTTTGGCCCCAACCTTGCTGGCACAGCGGCTAGCCCGTTGCTTGTCGCTGACAAACAGTAACTCCAATTGAAAATGAATGGTAGCCCGTCGCTCTGTCTCTGTCTCTTGTAGCTTATGTCAGAGTCGGCGTCAGAGCAATGACGCTGGAGGGGCATTGGATCATCGGCGGGGGGGCACTGCCATTTGAGAAATATTTTGACACAGTGGCAACATCATAAATCCCAATGTGATTGATGCAGCTCAGATAGAGGGGCATATTTAATGAGCATTACTTTATTTTTAGTAGAAAATGTAACAAACAGAGCAACATAATACAGCTGTATATTTAAAGAGCATTACTACTGACACCAGAGCTATACTCGCTGAGCAGATTAAAACATCATAGTACAACACAGCAGAAATGTATTATTTGCGAATTTCGTTTATTCTTGTTAATTTTTATATCATGTAATTTAGAGGCTATGTGGCAACGTTAGCCCTATGCACACAGTTTATTCAGTCACACACAGAAATACGATAATAAAAGGCAGAAAGGGGTGGGGGTAAAGATATGCCGTCTCATATATCTTTAGTACAGGTAGCCAAGTATAAAACACAAATGCAGATAGACCCAGCAAACATTCATCAACAATTTACATGCTATGCCTTATCATGAAAGCCAGGGCTGGCTTCAAAAAGTGAATTGAACCAACGACTTACTCAAAAGAGTTGTAGGCGACGAGTGTGGCTACTAAACCGTCTAACTTACTGTGTCCTTCCATTCGCTTGTGATCGCCCCTTACCACTGTAAACTGTTACCGGATACTGTTTTAACACAATTTGGACAGGCCTGTCAGTCCCGATACCATCAACCGCTGTCCGCTGACTTGGAGGGCTTGAAGATTGTTGCTTAGCTGCGCTAGTTACTTTTGAAAGTTGTCCGGAGGTAGCAATAGCAGATGGGCCAGCTCGGCTCTTATAGACCGTCGTACTGGTGATGGTGGCCGGAGTATCAGATGCTGCTAATTGAAGAGGCTGCGCAGAACTTAACCATTTTCGTAAATCCATTTTTTGTCTATATTTAGGTTAACAATTAGCCGCTAACTGTCTATAATATAAGGTGACCAGATTTTTTAAATGAAAACCGGGGACATTTCCTAGTTAAATGGTGAAAATATCATTAAAATCTAATTTGTTGTTGTCTGTGAATAAAAATGGGGACAAAATGTTTTTTTTTAAGTTTTATTTTTTTTTTGTTGTACTGCAAAAAATGACTTTTTTCTTAATAGTATTTTTGTCTTATTTTCAGTACAAATATCTAAAAAATCTTAAAACAAGATGCATTTTCTTGATAATCAAAATCACCTAAGAAAAATCTAGCTTTAAGACAAAAATAAATAATTTTAAGTGAATTTGTGCTTAAAACATGCAAAAAAAATGTTTTCTTGAATTAAGTAGTGGTAGATTTTTTTGCTTGTTTTAAGCACAAATTTGATATTTTGGTCTAAAAATTAGAGTTATATTCTTAGGTCATTTTGTCCATCAAGAAAATGCATCTTGCTTTAAGAATTTTTTGTATTTGTACTGAAAAGAAGAGAAAAATACTAATAAGAAAGTAATTTTTGCAATGTTTCTAATTCAATTAATGGAACAATTTCTGTAGCCTAAAAATCTATTTTCTCCCATTTTTTACGAGACATACCTCATCAAAAATGATTTCTAAGGTACTACTTTAGCTGATTACATAACACTGTAAACGTGAAGAACAGAAGGAATAATGCAAAATGTACACATATTTAGCCTACACAAAACAAATGCTCCATACTGTGATCAGTTCACTTCACTGGTTTATTATTTTAATTTAACATGAGCAGTTAGTACCTTAAGCCCCCATAACTTTACCTGTTTTCATATCTTATGATAACTTGATTGATGATAATGATGCTTTTTCATGTGTCTCGATGTAAATTCTTCATCGCTAAATCAGTGGCGTGCGCAAGTAATAAGTAGCTCGCGGCCCCCTCTGCTGGTGAAAATAATCATTACATGATTGCTCCGGTCTGGTACTACAAACGCTATGTTGATCGGGTTTTAGTGTATTTGCTGGTTGTTTTGGACATGTTGTAAAACGGGGACATTTCCGGGGACAGCTTCGGTCGGGGACAGAACACCAAAAAACGGGACTGTCCCCGGAAAACGGGGACGTCTGGTCACCTTACTATAATATAGACGGACAAACTGTTCTTTCGATTCTCGAAACAACAACTTGAAATGGATTTTGCGCGCTAAAAGTTAAATGTAACAAGTTTACTCAGCGACCAATAAGAATTGTCCAATAATGACGAAGCTTAGTAACATGTCACAAACAACCGAAATGATGCAAAATATTTTTCCCATCATTTTATTTTATTTAAATTATAGTGTGTACATTTAATATTAAAATATGAACTAAAAGGGATTTTTTGTGGGGCCTGTACTAGGAGGGGCATCAATGACCACTAGGGGGGGCACGGCCCTCGAATGCCCCACCACAGCGCCGACCCTGGCTTATGTGACTGGGGGGTTATGCATGCAAAAGACTGCTGGAAAACAGACCAATCTCAACATATCAGTCGAGTTGTACCCAACATTAAATTACACATTACAATCTTGTTGTTACAATGCTAAAAACAAAGTTGATATTGCCGAGTTAGCACTATATGCTAGTTAATGCTATATGCTAGCATTTAAGCTAAAGTTCTACTACTGACATTACAGTTCAATTTTGCAGGTCCATACTAAAAAAAAAAAAACACAAACTTACCACTCAGAAACATCCATTAACAATCTCCAAACAATTGATTATTCCTCAAAATCCGTATCTTCGTCTGATACGGACTCAAACATAAGATATGTTTACATACACACAGAGCTACTGAAGGAGCTGCTCTGTGAAACAGCCAATCAGAGCAGAGCTAAACATTATTATTCATGACCCTTTCAAACAAGGAAATAATAGACCATTTAGGCAAATCTTATGGTTGTGAATGGACATGTTAAACCATCTCTGGATAATTTTGGCACTTATTAAAGTTGTAGCATAGCCACATATGGAGAGGACTATTTATACGCTGTCATAATATTAGCGTGTGTTAAATGTCATTATTATCTCCACCTGCACTGTTGTTGTCCCTTCATTTTGTGTTTGTCTTGTTCCTCGCTATCGCCAGAGTTTTCCAGCGATCTGATGTCACGTGTGAGTAGGGCTGGGTAAAAATATTGATTCATCAATGCATTGCAATTATTTGTTTCTCAATTCAATATCGATTCATCAAATCCTATGAATCGATTCAGCCCCCCGGCAAGTGGCAGCGCTGTGGGCAACACTCTAGTGAGAGCGTTCAGCGTTGTACAAGACGCGCTTTATCAAAACAGGAAGATCAGCAGCACTTCTTTCAAGCCTTCACCATCAACGTGATCAAACATTAGTAATACTACACACATTATTTAAAAATATAATCAGGTACTTAATTGCTTGTGTATTTACTTATTGTTGAATCGATATCGAAGCAAGTAAATCAATATTGAAGTCAATCGAATCGAATTGAATCAAAGCCTTAAGAATCGAAATTGAATCGAATTGTGAAATTCCTAACAATACCCAGCCCTACGTGTGAGGTTGCCAGAGGTACATCCTGTTTTTAAATATGGAGCCGGTTACGATGTCAGCGTGATTAATAATTGCCCAGTGATCGCTTAAAACAACTGGTTATACATTTCCATTGGCTTTATGTGTATTATTTCCTTGTGGAATATGTCGTTTTTTTATTGGATTATTCACCTTGGAGGATACAGTAACAAACATTTGCAGATAATGCTGCTGGATGTTTTCTTCACCGGTGAGATTGATCTGCACTTGAGATTTTCACGCACATATGCACTCACACATTCACGGTATTACTTGGGCATTGTTGTTTATATGGTATATATTTTGTTTTTGTATAATACACTTGGTCTGGTTCAACTTTATTTGTGTCTGTGGTCTTCATATTATGTTATCCTATATTAACTGTTATAAAGGAGAGCTTAATCCCCTTTGTTTATTTGTAACTAAAATACATGCAGATTTTTACAAAGTTACACACCATCTAGGAACCAGAGAACAATTAAACATATTATTTTAATGCATTTCTTGGCACATTTAAAAGCATAACATATTTTGTGTTTGCATATTAATCACTTTAACAACTAGGAAATATATGCCTAATATACACTATTTCTACACTGTAAGCCCATACAGGTTGATTGAACTTATAAAAATTTATGGAAACTCGTTGCCCTAAAAAAGTTAATTTTGCCTGGTTGAAATAACAATTAATTTTAAGTTTAATGTACTTAATGTTTTAATTTCTTCCAATATTACTGCACTCTTAACCCGGATTAGTTGACATTACTAGAAATTTGTGAGGAAACCCGTTGCATATAACTATAGTTTTTATCACCTTATATTACTTTTGATGTAATAAATGGTATTATAACACAAAATGAATGACTGACTTTAAGTCAATCATTGAATAAACGTGATTCTCCACAGAAACACAAACAAAACTTTGTCAGTACTGTGGAGAGAAATACAATAAAATGTTCTGAACAGGGTTCATGTACGGAAACACTAATCACCTGAACGGTGACTTCACAAAATTATAGTTTACAACAAAACAACATCAATAAAATAAGAGCTTGAACCTATATGACATTTTATTAACAAATATTTGAGTAGAGAAAATTCTTTATTCTGTGAAAAAGCTGAAAATAATCAAAATATTCAGTCGCAAAGGATTATGGGTATTTCTCACAACATGAACTAATAATTTTAGGTTCATTTTACTTGAATGTTTTAGTTTAATGGATTTTGTAAGCTTAAAAGTTAAATCAACTAAACTTTTAAGCATTGGCTTCAAAACAGAAAATATTAAGTGATGTGTACTTAATTGTTTAAGTAAAGACAATTTCTGGTTTAACAGTGTATTTGAGGAAAACCCAGCATGTATTCTGATGAGATATATAAAGTAAGCATAAGCCTGAATAAAAAGGTGCATTAAAGTCCACTTAATCTGGTCATGATATTTATAATTTAAAAAAAAGTTTAAATTAAGCTCGTGATAATGTAAAAGATTAGACAAGGACCCTCTCATTAACATGAATGACATCAAATTATAATCCAAATAATATACTGTTTCCTTAAAATCATTGTAATATTTTACAAAGACTTAGAATTGAAACGGTCTTTAATACTTTAAAACACAACTTACCCTCGTATCAGCCAAGAATACAATTTAAGGTCGTCATCTTAAGGTCATTGTGTGATGGTATGACGCCCCCTAGTGACCAAAAAGACCAGTTGTGGTTCCAGAAAAAGTAATGTCCATAAGGATAGTTCACCCCCCCCCACACAAAAAAATCTTATTCACCATTTATTCACCATCAGGTAGTTAAAAATCTTTATAACTCTTTCTTCTGATAGACACAAAAGACCATATTTTAAGAAATGTCTTAGTGGTTATTATAATAAATGATCAAGTTAATTAAATAATTAAATGAGCATAAAGTCTAAAACACGGAAATAGCTTATATTAATTAAGAGAAGCAATACATATCTGTATGTAAAGAATAAACCCAAAGAAAGCAAAATTTGTTGGTGTTCAACAGGGGGCAGTACAATGCCAAAAAACCTACATACAACACTAAAATACTTGCCATTTCCTAAAAGAAAAAGTGTATTAGTGTTGAATGTTAAATATATATCAGAAACGATGTCGATTACACATGGTACACAAAAATCAGTCAAAAGGGACAACCCCATCCCAATTGATTGTATTTCAGACAGTGAGAAAAATGGTATATGTTCCTCAGCTGTCTCTTCCTCAGTGACAACTGGGTTGTTTTAACCCAAAATACTGTGTTGTAACCTAATGTTGGGTCAAAATATTTAATTTAACTTGTACAAGTACTCAAAGATGTTGTGATTGTCCTGTCCATTTAAAAACAACACGCAGCAAGCATATTGTAATCTGTATATGTCCATGTGTTGTAAGTCATTAATGAGATCAGAGGGAGCATGTGTACTGTACTGTAATAAATGTAAGCACATTTCAAATGGACAGGTTTCAATTAGCACAGAGGCCTCCAGTTGTAATTGAATGACCCTGACTGCAGATTGGTGAAATGAAGGGATGATTTATGGTGCTGGCAGAGAGGACAAGATTGGCGAGAACTCTATCATATCGTTGACTGTCATGAAAGTGCGTCTCAAGTCGTTAATTGAACATGTCTTCTGTATGATTCCTCGTTGTTTCTTCATTTTAAATTGGTCAGAATTACAGGCTTACTTTTTTAGACTGTTTACTAAGGACATACATAAGTTTATTTTATGTCACAGTCTTTCTTCATTGACGTAAGTTAGTCAGACTAGTTCTTAGACGCAGTTGTACAGTTTTTCTGAATTGCTAAAACAAATTTTTCCAAAACATCACTAATTTTCTCAGAACCTTAAAGTGGATATATCATGAAAATCTGACTTTTTTATCTTTAAGTGCTATAATTGGGTCTCCAGTGCTTCTATCAGCCTAGAAAATGTAAAAAAAAAAAAGGGCAACCCAGTAACTTAGTTTTGGTAAACCATTCTCTGCAAGCATTTGAAAAATTTTTGGCTCCTGTTGTGATGTCAGAAGGGGATCAGAAGGCATAATACCCCCCTTTAATCTGCACTACCCAACCACAGCACTGCCATTTGGTGCAGAGATCAGCTCATTTGCATTTTAAAGGACACACGCAAAAATGGCACATTTACTGTAAATACTGCAAGTAATAGTAAGTTTTCAATATCACACTGTAGAAATTACAGTATTACTGGGTATAACTGGCCACTAGCTGCCAGTAACTTACTGTAAATTTTACATTTATGTTATTTACTGGCAACATTTTGTTTAAAGTTAAATGAACATGAAACATTTTTAGTCTTTATCTTCTACAGTAAGTTACTGGCAACCAGCTGCATAATTACAGCAATTTTTTACAGTGTACTGTAAGCAGCACTTGTATTTCATCATCTCTAGTGTCCTGTTCTTCCTTATACTCCTCATCTGCCTCTCAGACTGTTTTGAAAACACACAATTGGTAAAAAATACCATTAGAAAAAAGTTTGTACAATTTGTACAATTTTGAGTTGTTGTGTTTACTTGATAACTGTGTTGTAGTTGTGTTAAACATTTATAAAACAAGTGCATTTCAGTGTAAAATGTGTTTTAGTGAGAAGTTTGTGTTTAGAGTTTTGCAAAAAAAAAAGTGCGTGATGTGCGTGTCTTTCTGGGACCTTGCAGATGCCGGCAAATCATTGGCAGTGTGAATGAACAAAAAATCTAACGATCCTGGAAAAATCCAGGATGCATTTTCCATGTATTTTCTGGAATGTCTGTGTGAAAAGGGCTTTAGAGAAACATTTTTATACCTCATTTTCTCATTTTAAGGGTTATATACTACAGACTCATAGATATAATATATACCTTTTATTCTTTTTTATTTTTAAAGTATGATCCTTCTTACCATGTCAATAAAGCCCTTTTGAATCTAAAGAGAGAGAGAGAGCGAGAGAGATGAGATGAATAGTCTCTTTGAGAGTGATTGCTGAAGTGTCCTTGCACTTTATCCTACTGACAGCCCCTGATTCCTTTAAATGTGATGAAAGAAGCATGAGTGAGATGAGGTGAGGTGGTCTCAGAGTGGATTGTGTGAGTGTGTCAACGGGACAAGAAGAGCTCACAGCATCCTCATCAACACTCGAAACTTAAATCAGGACTTAAACATGCAAAAATTTGGATCTGTTGTTTGTTTCTTTCAAATGATCAACATTAGATCTCTGTGGAATAAATTCATTATGAGCTTGCTTAAATAAGCAATTGCTTGTTATTACATTTTTATGTAATTTTAAGATGTGTTTTAGAAATGCAAATGTATAACTGTAATCTATGTACACAAAGAGCATATGATCCTATAATACAATCGAGAACATACTGTAATGACATCATTCACACTGTATAGATTTCGGCTCATTGGTGGTGTAATAACAGCTGAGATTACATACAGAGTGACTGAGTGCACACATCACCATAGTGCACACTGCATTTGTAATGCATCTAACTAGTTGACCTGGAGCGTAAAGGCCTCTTAAACAAGGGATTGTATCTAAATTCTTATTTTTTTATATTCAGAAAATATATATGGTTTGAATTTGAGTTCAATAAACAATAGTCAGAGTATAAAATGTACTTGACTGTAATTATGGCATTTTCATCACCTGAGTCAGACTTGAGTTTGACTTGAGTATCAATTATAGATAAGATTGCTTTGGAAGTGATGATCCTGTGATCTGTTCAATCAGAGACTGAGTTTCGAGGCTGGGGTTATAAATTTTGCATTCCTGCTTCACAAGTAGGCACTTCGTATCGCATTCACTCTGTACAGAAAGTGACAGTCTGTTCAATCCTGAAATAAATGTGGAGGTTAATGGGGATCCTGGTCCTGTCAAGACAACATTAAAGTTCAAATTGTGAAGATAAAATATTTTGTGTATAATCAAATTAACTATATTATAAATACAATGAAAAATGTATTATAGTTTATTTCAATTACTTTTGTACATTTCCTGAACTGCACTTTCTGGCAGCCAAATTGGAACATTTAAACCAAAATATACACTGAAAAAAAATATAATGAAGAAATGCTTCATGTATGTATACCACTGTAGGTGTTTGTTGTGTTACTGTACACTCATCTAAAGGATTATTAGGAACACCATACTAATAATGTGTTTGACCCCCTTTCACCTTCAGAACTGCCTTAATTCTACATGGCATTGATTCAACAAGGTGCTGAAAGCATTCTTTAGAAATGTTGGCTCATATTGATAGGATAGCATCTTGCAGTTGATGGAGATTTGTGTGATGCACATCCAGGGCACGAAGCTCCCGTTCCACCCCATCCCAAAGATGCTCTATTGGGTTGAGATCTGGTGACTGTGGGGGCCATTTTAGTACAGTGAACTCTTGTCATGTTCAAGAAACCAATTTGAAATGATTCAAGCTTTGCATTATCCTGCTGGAAGTAGCCATCAGATGATGGGTACATGGTGGTCATAAAGGGATGAAGATGGTCAGAAACAATGCTCAGATAGGCCGTGGCATTTAAATGATGCCCAAGGGGCCTAAAGTGTGCCAAGAAAACATCCCCTACACCATTACACCACCACCACCAGACTGCACAGTGGTAACAAGGCATGATGGATCCATGTTCTCATTCTGTTTAAGCCAAATTCTGACTCTACCATCTGAATGTCTCAACAGAAATCGAGACTCATCAGACCAGGCAACATTTTTCCAGTCTTCAACTGTTCAATTTTGGAGAGCTTGTGCAAATTGTAGCCTTTTTTTCCTATTTGTAGTGGAGATGAGTGGTACCCGGTGGGGGTCTTCTGCTGTTGTAGCCCATCCCCCTCAAAGTTGTGCGTGTTGTGGCTTCACAAATGCTTTGCTGCATACCTCGGTTGTAACGAGTGGTTATTTCAGTCAAAATTGCTCTTCTATCAGCTTGAATCAGTCAATCCATTCACCTCTGACCTCTAGCATCAACAAGGCATTTTCGCCCACAGGACTGCAGGACACAGGACAGGACTCTTTGTAAACCCTAGAAATGGTTGTGTGTGAAATTCTAGTAACTGAGCAGATTGTGAAATAGTCAGACCGGCCCGTCTGGCACCAACAACCATGCCACGCTCAAAATTGCCTAAATCACCTTTCTTTCCCATTCTCAGTTTGGAGTTCAGGAGATTGTCTCGACCAGGACCACACCCCTAAATGCATCGAAGCAACTGCCATGTGATTGGTTGATTAAATAATTTCATTAATGAGTAATTGAACAGGTGTTCCTAATAATCCTTTAGGTGAGTGTATATCTTGTATTCAGTGGCTGTTGCAATAAATGCAGCTGATGAAAAATACAGTACCTGCCTAAAGCAGATATGATATTGATCGCCATAAGTCACAGTTTTGCTCTCTCAGTCCCATCGCCTTGTGGTGTCAGTGGTTATAAGAAGTGCTCAGGAACATCATGTTCCTGTTCATACAGATGTCCATAATTCAAACCGCTGATAGTGTTCTTGCAATCACACCCAGGACCAGTTTTCAAGCTTTAGAGCAGAAAGGTGAAAATTGGTATTGATTTTTCATCCTTGGTGAAACAGCAAAGAATGTAAAACATTTAACTTTCACACTCTTAAAACTGTTGTTTAAACAGCACATTTTGTGTCTAGTTAAGGACAACATATTAAATGTGATGTCCTTAACTAGACACATCTCTCTGTTATTTTTGGAACAACATAACTTTGTGTTGTTTAAACGCATCTTGTGTTGTCCCATTTATGGGTCATTGTGTTGGCCCAATGTGTTAAATAGCATAAAAATGTGCACATGCTTTCTTAGAGTGCAGCTGCTGACTTAATCTGTTTTTGAAAATAAAAGAAAGAAACATATCAGATTTAATTTAATAAAATCAAAACTATTGTGAATTGGTTCGTAAAGATGGTTTCATCTGTAATGATTTCTATACTGTATGTTGCATTAGGAAACCCACAACTTACACATGGAATGTGACAAGGTCTGTCCAGTCCAACACACACCAGTCCTATAACTCTACATATGAAATAATAAAAAGGGAGACAGGTTGGACAGTCTGCTGAGGTAAACAATATTAATATTTTGCCACTGACAGTCAGTGTCACACACCTACAGAGTGAAATGTGATGTGCTGTGACAACAGCATACTCATCAATTGTTCACCAAAACCAAAAGTGAGCCTGAAGATGTTGCTCCAAGCAAAAATACAGGCTTGCAGAGAACATGAAACTCCTGTGAGTTTATTTTGGTTTACGCACTTAGGTTTGTAATTAGGACTAGTCTTTGAACAATTTTAAGGGTGCAAAGTATGGGGGAAAGCATCAAAACAAACTTGAGAATACTTGAGAATCATCAAAAACTTCTGTAAGTCTTCATCAGCAACTAAAGGAGTTTGACAGCTAACAGTTATTGCTGGTTTATTTAACTTGAGTTGGTGTTTACAAACTATTTAACTTCCACAGGCAGATACCGATGTGAAAAGGAAAGATATTAAACTATAAAAAATTGGTTTGGCCAATGTGATGGTTGGAAAAGAAAGGTTCCATTTTGAATAAACATTTTAAAAACCAACAATTTTAAACAATGTTGTTGTTGTTTAGAATATTATAAAATGATAAACTGTTAAGTCGAGTGCTGCGAATAAAATGTGTATTACTTTCCAAAAGCTTTTGCATTATTTCAAAAAGATCCCATGACAATTTATGATAGCTTTACAGTTAGCAAAAATAGTGTCACCATGGTAAATTTGTGAAAGAAAATCTATCCTACAAGACAAAGCAAATTCCAAAAAATGAAACAATGCAACTTCAGTGTGTGTCTGTATCATACAAATAAACCCTCTCAATTCAACATCAAAGGGCACCTATTATGCCCATTTTTTAAAAGATGTAATATAAGTCTTAGGTGTGCCCAAAAGGTGTCTGTGAAGTTTCAGTTAATTTATTATAGCATGGGAATAAAAACACGCAAAAACAGTTCTGGCAGTCTTTTTTTTTGGAAGACAGCTGGATTCTGGAGATTGGCATGCACAGCTGCCAAGCTTCATCTCTACCAAAATGGGAAACAGGGTGGTCCCCCGCGTGCCTGTATCCTGGCACCTTTAAAATGACGCTCCCTCAGAAGAAACCATGAAACACAGCATAGAGGGGCTTAATAAGGGCAACAGAGTGTCAGAAGTGGGATTCGAACCCGTCAGTGTGGTCGTGCCTCGTTGACACAGTTAGGCAGCGTGTCAGTCTCATAATCTGAATGTCATGAGTTCGAGCCTCACACGGGGCACAGCGACTTTTTGTCGACTAGTTTGAGACGTTAGCCCCAGTTCTCTTCTGCACAGTGTGCTGGGCATCCACGGTCAGGGAGCCAATGTGACCTCCCTGGTGGTCTAATGGCTAGGATTCGGCGCTCTCACCGCCACGGCCCGGGTTTGATTCCCGGTCAGGGAAAGTGCTTTTGACGTCCGCTTGCCTTTTCACCGAGTTCTGCGCAACGTTGGCTTCGAAGGCAAGGATTGCAGCACCCCCAAGCGGCAAAGCTCCACTGTCTCCAGGCCATCGACCTAAGGTTGGCCTGTTAAATTGCTTTCCTGCAGTCCGCCAACAAAGTAATCAGAACCTTGTGCAGACACCCAACGTGTGGGAGGAAGGAGTAAAAACACGATTGAACCAGCCAGGAGTCAAACCTAGAATCTTATGATCCGTAGTCAGACGCATTATCCATTGTGCCACTGGTCCTACTTTAATTTTCCTGCAGTCACTTTTTTTTAGAAAACAGCTGGATTCTGGAGATCGGCATGCACAGCTGCCAAGCTTCATGTCACCAGGTGACGATCTGTGAGGGCGGAACCAAAAGTGTGGAAGATGGGTTCCGCCCGACGATGGTTCCGCCCGGACAACTAACTCTAAACACCGGAATTTCCGGGGTTTCCTCGAACGCTAAATCAAGCCAAATTACACGCAGGTGGGGGCGATTGACACAGCGATTCCTGATAGGCTGATCAGAGGAGAAAGCAGAGTACAAAAAGGCCTTTGGAGACATCAGATGGGTGCTTGTTGGTGTACTTTGTGCACGCTGTGTTTGCTGCTGTGTAAGCCGCCGTATTGATCTACGTCGATCCCTTGGGGAAGAAAAGAGGCAAAAGGTGACTAGGTGAAGAGATTTGCGCACGGATTTACTTGTGAATGTGATGGTTCAGAACCAACGAGTGCAGTTAAACCCCAGGTTGTGAGTACAAACAACGAGTGAGTAACCGCTGGTGTATGTGTATGCAGTTTTGACCAAAGGCTGCCATTGTGTATTCTGAGTGTGTTAAAGGTACTTGGCCCCACTGTGAAGGGAAGCGTGGGTGAGCCGTGGAACAACCGGAAGTACGAACAGGTTGTGAGATCGAACAACGAGTGAGTAACCGCTGTTGCATGTGTATGCTGTATTGAGAAAAGGCTGCTATTGTGTATTCTGAGTGTGTTAAAGGTACTTGGCCCCACTGTGAAGGGAAGCGTGGGTGAGCCGTGGAACAACCGGAAGTACGAACAGGTTGTGAGATCGAACAACGAGTGAGTAACCGCTGTTGCATGTGTATGCTGTATTGACAAAAGGCTGCTAGTGTGTATCCTGAGTGTGTTAAAGGTACCTGGCCCCACTGTGAAGGGAAGCGTGGGTGAGCCGTGGGACAACCGGAAGTGCGAACAGGAACGACTTGGGAGCTGACGCAGTAGGTCGTCTGGCCCTGCGGATACAAGAAGCGTGGGTGAGCCAAACGGGTAGCAAACAACATACAGGGGTTGTGCTGACTGTGTTCTATTATATACTATACTGTCTCTCCTGCGGTGAGGGCGATGCCCAGCCAGCCTCACTGACCGGTCGAGGCCAGGTGGTCCAGTCCAGAAATTCACGTGAGAGTGTGTCGAGTGCTGTGGGGTGAGTGAACTTATCATTTGGTGTTTACACAAAGCTTGCCGTGTGTGCTGTGTCTGTAGCGACCAGAACCGCCCCCGCCTCGGACGGCTCGTGAGGAAGGGATAACACGTCGTGGCTCGCGCCCCGTGTAAAGAAGAACCTAGACCTTTCGGCCCCCTGTGTGTCAGCATTAACCACCTCACTTTCGAAAGCAGACAGTGGTGAAGCCCAGCGCTACGTCCAAGTGAGTAGCAAACTAAGTGCACTGTAAGGATTTTGGGTCGTGGTAGTAGTTAGATTTATTCCACAGAAGCCCTTGGTGTGTGCGGAGCCTCATCGAGAGTTCGCCCCAGCTCGTTGCCCCCAGTTGTCCAAGCAAGGAGGGAGAGCCAGGGAAGCGTTCGGCTCCGTAGCACTCGACCCAGCCGTCCCCACGACACCCCGAAGGCGTAAGCAGACGGGTGAAGGTATACAGTGCACGAACGTTGTGCGAAAGCCCACTGCCCAACGTACACGAGAAGTCCATACCTCGTGGGTAACTAAATTATGTGATGTGATAACCTACCTGTACTTACAGCAGCGCCCTGAGGAAGAAACGAACTGTGAAGCGAGAGTGAAATACCTACCTTTGTCCTAGTGCACCGCTTCGAAGTGAACAAGACAGCCCCAGCCCCGTGAGTAACTTACCTGTGTGATGTGTTAACCCGTCTGTGCTTAAAGCAACGTCCAGAGGAAGAAACGAACTGTGAAGAGAGAGTGAAATACCTACCTTTGTCCTAGTGCACCGCCTCGAAGTGAACGAGACAGCCCAAGCCCCGTGAGTAACTTACCTGTGTGATGTGTTAACCTGTCTGTGCTTAAAGCAACGTCCAGAGGGAGAAACGAACTGTGAAGAGAGAGTGACATACCTACCTTTGTCCTAGTGTACCGCCTCAAAGTGAACGAGACAGTCCAAGCCCCGTGAGTAACTTACCTGTGTGATGTGCTAATCTGTCTGTGTTTACAGTCACACCCGGAGGAAGAAACGACCTGTGGAGAGAGAGTGAAATACTTACCTTTGCCCCAGTACACCGTCCCGAAGAGAGCGAGGGGCCCCAACGGGGAGAGCCTAAGAGTGCAGGAGATACGGATGAAAAAGCAGGCTAGTTGCTGTCCCGTGTTGAAATCAAGTCACTAACAGTGTTTTACCTGTTTTGCCTCCAGGAGGAACGGAGGGCGCCACGGATTCAAGGACCAAGCCGTAAAGGAGCCCCTGTCCCCATTCCTTGGTTCAAACTGCCCTGGAGGCGAGAAGAAGTCTTATTAGTTTTAATTGCCCTTTCCCCTTTCCCTTCTTCTTTTAAATATTTAAATAAAGTTATACTTTTAAACCGTAGTATACTTGTCTGTCTGGTCATTGGAGTGGTCTTGGGAACCTCCTCGAGGTGGAAGTTAGAGAGGGGCGTGGCCTTTTAGTCGACGTAGGGCCAGTGGCGCTACGTAGAAGACAGCTGGATTCTGGAGATCGGCATGCACAGCTGCCAAGCTGCCAAGCTTCATCTCTTCCAAAATGGGAAACGGGTGGTCCCCCGTGTGCCTGTCTCCTGGCATCTTTGAAATGACGCTCCCTCCGAAGAAACCACGAAACACAGCATGGAGGGGGCTCCAATAAGAGCAATAGAGTGTCAGAATTGGGATTCGAACCGTCAATGTGGGCGTGCCTCGTTGGCGCAGTAAGGCGGGGCACAGCGACTTTTTGTCTACTAGTTTGAGACGTTAGCCCCAGTTCTTTTCTGCACAGTGTGCCGGGTATCCACGGTCTGGATTCCAATGTGCCCTTCCTGGTGGTCTAGTCGCTAGGATTCGGCGCTCTCACCGCCGCGGCCCGGGTTCAGGGAAAGTGCTTTTGACGTCCGCTTGCCTTTTCACCGGGTTCTGCGCAATGTTGGCTTCGAAGGCAAAGACCGCAGCACCCCCAAGCGGCAAAGCTCCACTGCCTCCAGGCCATCAAACTAAGGTTGGGCTGCTAAATTGCTTTCCTGCAGTCTGCCAACAGAGTAATCAGAACCTTGTGCAGACACCCAACGTGTGGGAGGAAGGAGTAAAAACACGATCGAACCAGCCAGGAGTCAAACCTAGAATCTTCTGATTCGTAGTCAGACGCGTTATCCATTGCACCACTGGTCCTACTTTAATTTTCCTGCAGTCACTATTTTTTAGAAGACAGCTGGATTCTGGAGATCGGCATGCACAGCTGTCAAGCTTCATCTCTATCAAAATGGGAAACGGGGTGGTCCCCCACGTGCCTGTCTCCTGGCATCTTTGAAATGACGCTCCCTCCGAAGAAACCACGAAACACTGCATGGAGGGGGCTCCAATAAGGGCAAAAGAGTGTCAGAAGTGGGATTCAAACCGGTCAATGTGGGTGTGCCTCGTTGGCGCAGTAAGGCAGCGTGTCAGTCTCATAATCTGAAGGTCGTGAGTTTGAGCCTCACACGGGCCACAGTGACTTTTTGTCGACTAGTTTGAGACGTTAGCCCCAGTTCTCTTCTGCACAGTGTGCCGGGCATCCACGGTCTGGATGCCAATGTGCCCTCCCTGGTGGTCTAGTGGCCAGGATTCGGCGCTCTCACCGCTGCGGCCAGGGTTCGATTCCCGGTCAGGGAATGTGCTTTTGACGTCCCCTTGCCTTTTCACCAGGTTCTGTGCAACGTTGGCTTCGAAGGCAAGGATCGCAGCACCCCCAAGCGGCAAAGCTCCACTGCCTCCAGGCCATCGGCCTTAGGTTGACCTGCTAAATTGCTTTCCTGCAAAGTTACACAATGCAGCTCTGTGCAGACACCCAACGTGTGGGAGGAAGGAATTTGGAGAATGCAAATGAGCTATTGCTCCTCACTCCCTTGTGAAAGGAGACAGTGAGCGTTTTTAGATAAAATAGATCTGATTCTGATGAATTAAGATAATAGTATCTTACTATTGATATACTTGCAGACAGTGCACTGAAGGTGCAAACAATGGTAATGCAGGGCTGTCAGTCAGTGACATGGGGCGGGGCTTTATCAGTGTGACATCACATTAACAAGAGAATCAAAACAGCTTATCCAATGAGACTGATTTGGTTTAACATGGATTAAAAAGGAAGGATTATGTGTTTTTTTATTGTATGGTGAGAATAGACAGAGGAATAAAGGAAAGAGTATGGTCATATTACAAAGAAGTTGACACAATCAGACACAATCATTTGAAACCCAAAAACAATCCTGAGATCAGTGATAAAACAAATATCAAGGGTTGACGCGTTAAATCTCTGCATTAGAAAACAACTGTGCTCACGTGAATGAGAAATGGTGAACACATTACTACAAACTACTGAGATAAGTCAATACAGATTGCCAAAAAGACTTTGTACTGTCTTATAACAACATTAAAAATACAACACCTGGCTAATTTTTCTGAAACAACCTGCAACCTCAATCTTGTAAGTCCCTGAGCTATTCAGCAAAACCATAAGTTGACAATGTTTGCCAGTAAACTCATTTTTGTTACACTGTTTGTGACTCATCCGAAACTCTACAGGGAGATAAAGACGGGCAACATTTGTTTTCAGACATATTTCTGTAATGTAATGGGCAAAATATTGATTTACAGTAAAAACTGCAGAACTTCAGAAATAGTTGTATGGTCATCGATTCCTCTCATCCTCCCTTAGGCCTTTTAGATTTTATTTGTTGAAAACATGCCATTTATGTTTGCAGGGAATAGAAAATACTAATAAATTATGTTATTTTAATCTGGCAAGTATAAACAGATATGTTCAGAGGACTTTGCAAGCTGAATTCATGCTGTTAAATGTGCAACCAATCCGATCTTAATACCAAAATACAAAACATCCTATATTTCAAGAGTTCACACTTACAAATAAGTCAGATAGAATTAATGATATGCGTATTTGGCGTGCTGTCCGAAGAGAGGGCTCTGGGCTCGGTATTTGGCCCGGAGCACTCCTCAACAAAGTATTCAGGTTAGGAGGAGACAGGGTGGTGGAGGGATGCTAAGAACTGTCCAAGGACGTGGGTGAGTTGGCTGCATGTTTATAGGCTTCCACTCATGCCGATCAGGTGGACACCTGATTGCTGATTGTTGACAGCTGGTCGTAATTACGAGATAGTTTGGCAGATTATTTGAACATGCTCCTCTTGAACTTTGTTAATAAAACATCATTTTTCATCACTAAAAATTAATCATAAGGTAACAAGACAGTTATTAAAATGATATAAGGTTGGATTGGGTGACTTGTACACCCAACTCATGATATCGGAAAAAAACACAAGATGAAAAAATGTACATCCATGCCTTCAAAACGCTCTTTGTTCAATATCTTAACCAAAACACATCAAAACTTTTTACAAATTCACAGATCTTCTAACCGTACAGAAGATCTCCAAAAGCAGAGATTGCTTGGCCCTGTTTAAATATGTATGGTAGACGTGTTACAATTAAGTTAACCCTGCGTAAGTTTGTGCCCCGCTCATCCCTTCACCACTGATAATACAGTTATGTATACTATATTGCATTTCTGTAAATAAGTTTCACAATGCAGCTTTAAAGCGCTAACTATATTAATTACTTTTAAGTTTTACTGTAGTAAATACTAAAGTATTTTTTTCAGTGGGGGAAAAAGTCTAATTATCATTAAACAAAAAACTATTTCTAACTTTCTCATTATTCCTTTTCAAATACGATGCCAAATGGGTAAAACACCTTCACGCTCAGGGGCGTCACGCAACAATTTTTTTTAAGGGGGCACAGTGTGCACACAGCTCACAGAAATTTGTGCATACACAGACATCAAACGAAATATTATACAGCTTTGGTCTTTTCCATGGCACTTACATTTCTAACAATCGGAACACCTCTGCTTTCATGCAAAAACCTCCAAAATAAAAGTGTTGACTAACTTTCATATCAAATACTATTCATTCGGAATATGACACATTGGTATCATATTTACATCTGAAATTGCATGTTTTATTTATTTAAGTTTTAATAAATTACTTGTTTAATTATGTCATTAATGCACTAAACAACTGCATTATCCTGTGAAATTAATGTAATTTTAAATCCATAAAGTATATAAACCACGAAAATGACATAAGCTATAGCCACATGATTTATTTTAATGTTCAATAATAATTTTTATCTACAAAAAAATTGTAGATAAAATTATTAGAGGAACGTAATATTGCATCAAATTTTACCTCATATGTGAGCATGTGTGGTTCCGCGCCCCTGTGAACTCTGGCGAACTTTGGCGTTGTACCAAGAAAATGAATCTAGAACTCTACTAATATAACGTCAAGACGGTCACATTTTAAACCATACATTTCGTCCCCTTGGAATTATAAGGTTCTATCTGCGTTCTGAGCAGTTTTGAGATATTGAGCTTCAAAGTTTTTGCATTACATATAGGAAAACTTACATGGGGAAGAAGTTTCTTTCAAACATGAAAATAACAGGGACCCTAAATGCATTCTAAATATACAATATCAAAATCCTCTCAAATTTCTAAATCTGGATTTTTGGAAGGGGTCAAATGCAGATAGAACCTTCTAATTCTAAAACAACACTTTTTGCTAAGAATTATAAGGTTCTATCTGCAAAAACATTATTTAAACATTAAATATAAAATTAATGTTGTAACAATTTTTCAACATGTGTTAGAAAGTAACATTTTTAACATTTCTATGACATTTAATATTTTTATTTTTAGCACTTTTATCTCTAAAGTCTGATTTTACATTGCTCTTTTACAACATTGCTTCTTCCCTCTTCTGCCTCAGTTTCTCTACCATCCTCCTGTATATGTCGGGTTCATTACAAAATAGACAATTTTGTTTTAGCATGTTATACCATTCCCTACTGAAAAATCCAGCTAAGACCAGCATAAGCTGGTGAGCTGGTTTGAGCTGGTCTCAAAACTTGGTTTTGACAGGTCTCCCAGCTTGGTTTTAGCAGGTTTGCTGGTGTGGTAAGCTGGTCTAGCTGTGTTTTGGTCACTTTTTAAGCTGGTCTAGCTGGACTTAGCTACTGCCACCTTGAACCGGCTGGAACCGGCTACCAGCTTGTGCTGGTCTTTGCTGGATTTTTCAGTAGGATTGAGCAGCTAAAGGCTACAATCATTCTGAAATCATTTTAATACTGAGGTAACTGCTTTAACAATCTTTCACATGTTTACATTTTGACATAACAATCATAACTTACTGTAAACACACTTTTTTTGGGGTAGGATAGGTTAGTTCGTTTTTTCTGTATTTTTTATCTTAGTGCTTGCCTCTTAATATCAGGAACTAAGAAGCTAGCACTGCTGGCTAGTGTGGTGTCTAACTATGAAAACAATCTCCTCAGCAAGACCTAAAAAAAACACTGCCCCTACTGAAAAATCCAGCAAAGACCAGCATAAGCTGGTAGCTGGTTTTAGCTGGTTTAAGGCGGCAGTAGCTGGTGTAAACTGGTCCAACCAGCCTGGCAAAGCTGGTCAAGCTGGTGGGTCAGCTGGTCTTCCAGCAAGACCAGATAAGTCCAGCTAGACCAACTTAAAAAGTGACCAAAACACAGCTAGACCAGCTTAAAAAGTGACCAAAACACAGCTAGACCCGTTTAAAAAGTGACCAAAACACAGCTAGACCAGCTTAAAAAGTGACCAAAACACAGCTAGACCAGCTTAAAAAGTGACCAAAACACAGCTAGACCAGCTTGCTATACCAGCAATACCAGCAAAAACCAAGCTGGGAGACCAGCTAAAACCATCTCACCAGCTTAAGCTGGATTTTACAGTAGGGTGAACTTGCCTAAAATTCGGTTGTCGATCTTAAGGTTTCTTTAAAACTTTGCGTTGCGTGCCATAGTCCTCACAGATATTGTGTGTCTGTGATTTTTCCTATCGTCAAGGACAAAGCCGGCAACACCACATATAGGGACAGTTTCCCGGACAGGGATTAGACTAGTCCTAGAATAAAATAAATGTAAGAGCTGTCCAAACTGAAAACAACTTGCACTGACATATCTTAAAATACATTAGTGCCCTTTGTTTAGCCTCAAAATGCACACAAGTAATACTTTTAGTAAGGCATGTTTGGTAAATATTTTCTAATGAAACTAAGTTCTAGTTCTGGCTTAAGCTAATCCCTGTCTGAGAAACCACCCCATAAAGTTGATCCTGATTGGTCCCCTTCTGTGCATTCGAAGTGCTGATTAGCTCACGCAGATAGAACCTTATAGAGCCAACTTAGAGTTCGACCTTTTTGTTTTTTTAATAAAACGTCCCAAAATGTACAAAACTTAAAATAAAACATCACATAATGTAAATAAGTTGTCACAGAGTAAGAATATGTGAATAACTCAATTTTGACAAAAATGTTAGATAGAACCTTATAATTCCAAGGGGACGATTTCTACACAGAGAAGGTTAACTGCACATTACCGTACTGGATTTGGAAATGTTATGAGCATTTCTTACACGTTTTAATTCCTCAGATAGCAAAATGCAGCAGCAACAGCAAAGAGCCTGTGAGCGCTCAGACGCTAATGACGTCTCCGCCAGAATAAAGTAAAGTAATGTAACATGATCAAAACCTCATAAAAACGGCGAAAATCTCCGAAAAGTGACAAGGATGCACCACAAAATTGATAATATTGTGCATATTAAACGGATTAAAAGTCAAATAACAGATTAATGGATGCTTATTTGATTTTGAAGTTGCATGCAAAATATATTTTGCTTAAATACCTGCACGTGCCCCCTCAGTTTGAATGGGCATGACGCCTCTGTTGTTCACGCTAACTCAAAACTTGCACACAAGGTAAAACCTGACGTGAAATTTGAATTATTCGCTCTCTCCATATTGATAAATGGCAATTCTTGCATGAAAACAACCTATGCCCAGTTCTCTATTGTATGCTCGTTTCATGAGGCCCATTGTGTGGGTCTTTCCACAGATATATATAGTACAGAAACAATATGAATGAGATTAAAGGAAGGTTTAATCAGCATACTGTAGACTTCAGCATATGCCAGTTCTTCATTATTTGAGATTCACTCTCAAAGAAAAAGTTCACTTAAAAGACGATCTGAATTGAATCCCTGAACTCCCCAGCATGGTGAATACAAAGGAGAAAGAGACTCACTAACAACAGGGACATGATTCTCTTTGTGCAGGGATTCCCAGTGTCTCTCTGACATTCTCTAAAAAACAAGTTTTTTTCAACTGGTGCAAGCCATATATCATACACACCCAGAGGACTGCACTTTAAAGCTTTGTGCTCACTGTGGATTTCAAACAGAAGAAGAAAGATGAAGAAAATTCTCATTTCATCATTACTAGTCTGAATCTTGCTCTAAATACGATGAGTTCATTGTGAAAGCGGAGGACAAATTCTGTAGGATGCAATCAAAATAATTGTATTTTTAAAGTGCACTTAATAATGGTCATTTTTATGTGCAATAACAAACATTTTAAATAGATGATTAACCAAGAGATAAAAAGAATAGTGCATGGCCATCCATTAGATAGACACAGGGCTTTACTGTATAGCTCAGCTAAAGTGTTGGGCAGCACAAAAGGTGATGGGTTCAGTTCACAGTAAAACATAATAATAATAATAATAATAATACAGTATGTACCTGAATGCACTGTGAGTCACTTTGTATAAAACCGTCTGCCAATGTATTGTACATGTGATGACTGAGGGTCTTAATCTGTATGTGAGTATACATGTATATGATTTTAAAAAGATTTCAAAAGTACTATTTTGTTTTCAGGGCTAAAATGTTTTTAATGCATCAAAAGAAAGTGCACCTTTAATTAATGGCCAGAGGCAAACATTGTGAAACGGCCTGATGCAAGAAACTCAACATAAATGAATGGTAAAGTAAAATAATTAATGAGTTTTTTGTTCTTTCAGGCATTTTTTAAATAAGTAAACAAATATAAAATCCATAACCCCTTCTGATTTCAATGCAGGCTCTCATTCGAGATATGCCAAACATGTGGGGCAAAACAACAGCAAGTTTGAAAAAGAAACTGTCTGGAAAACCATTCAGTTATTAATATTACATATTTCTGTATATATTTTTTATGTGTGATTGATTACAAGTAACTTGTGATTCATATCTCTATATGAAGCTTAATTGCTTGCTTGTTATATTACTGTATATTATTGGACAAACTGCATCTTATGAAATCCCCAGAAACTCTTTAGCCGCATTAAAATGCTTTGAAGTCTGCCAAGACAAAATACTATTTCACGCTCTTATAAATAAAATCATTAGAGACCAAAAGTTTGTTTTCTGTTATTAATGCTGTTGTAAATCCCTCTGATCATTTCTGAGCCCTCTGTGTCACTATGTGAAGGCTTCTTTAAGGTTTTTGGTGAGAAAATAACATCACTGAGGTCTCAGATCCACCGCTGCACAAGCCTCTAGACCTCTCAAACTCATGGTGCAATTTTGTGGAAAAATTATGCTTCCAGTTTTACCAATTTTTGTCCTATTTCTTTTTCCAGAGTATTAGAGAAAATTGTATTTTCACAAAAGTTTCACAAAAGGCCTTCCAGGAAAATTTTCTTCTATAAATATGAAGAATAAATCCATTTTGACTAATTTCAGTAAAAACTTGTTTTTTATACCAAGAAAGTGACAAGAACCACTATTTTCTGTTACAAACTTTCACATAGCATCTTTAAGTTATAAAAACATTAAAAATTCAAATCCATAATTTCATTTTCAAAGATTTATAAAACTTTTTTCCACAAAATGCAATAAATCCATTACTAGTTTTTTCCAAAATGCTATAAATCTATTGAATCAATATATAAATGTGCATTCATCTTTGCAATGTTATATTCATTAAGTTGACTAGTGGTATACACTGTTTAAAATAAACATTAATAGCATTAATTAAATTTAAAACACTTACTTTGTCATATTAAGAACACTGACATTGCTGCTGTCATCCTTGGGACGTCGTCGCTGAACTCAGCTGTAAAATGTTTTGGCCCTGCTCGATTTTCGTTGACTTCGAGTAAAATTGTGTAAGGTTTTTCATAAGATCCCCTGGGGTCAATGTGTTAGCATGACAGAAGCTTGATGCTGTCGGGAAAACAAGCAACAGCCGGCATTTTCCGTCGCCCGAGTGCCTCTCACGTAAATTATTAGATGTTGATGGCTTACGTTTCTTCACCGCCACAGAACACCACCACAGGTTTATCAATGCCAACAAAGGTATTATTTTGTTTTTGTTTGTTTGTTGATTACAAAGTACAAAGTTGAGGAAGACTAGGATTACGTGTGTATTCAAAGCACCTCCATTACGGCGCATTCACACGGGGCGTCAGCGTTAACGCTTCCCATTCACTTTTAATGGGTGACGTCATGCGTTGCCGAACTGAATTGTGGATCCGTCGGCGCTGCCTCAGTGCCGTTGCTCGCGGCAGAAGTTGAACATTTCTCAACTTTTCAAGCGGCAACGTGTGCGTCAGCCAATCAGATCGCCTTATGCAAATTACCTAGACTGAGCCAGCCAATTACGTTTATGGAAGAACGGAGCATGTGTAGCGGCCACTGTGATTGGCTGTTGGCCACGCTTCAGACAAGCCTTCCGTTAAGCGTTAACGCTTACGCCCCGTGTGAATGCGCTGTTATTGTTTACACTGCATAGAATGGTGCGCTGTGATTGGATGAGCGGATTTATTGCAATCTGCAGAGAAGGAAGATTGCCGTTAAAAATGGCATTTATCTCGTTTTGGAACCAAACTCTTCATATAAACATACACATATATCAGTTTCTTAAATCCATAAAAGATGTTGAGCACATAGCTGAAATAATTGCATTTTTGTAATTGGTTAAGAGCGCCATCTAATGGATAAGAGTATAATTACAGATTACCGTAAAAACTCATCAGGAAAGTGTCATTGGCAGGGAAACATTTTCTTTTAATTGACGAGATAAATCGTCAATGGCGGGGAAAGAGTTAATAATCAAATTTTAAGAGTTAGTAATTTGGGCGTAGATATTAACCTGAAATTTGTCCCATGGTAGGTTCTAGCTTCTCTCAACTATGGCTTCTTGCTAAGGGCCTTTTTCGGGAAGTGGTCTGGGACGCATTTCAGATGAAACTGGACAAGTGTTAATACATCTGGTTGATGAAACTATATACGTCAGCGCTTTACTCTTCCCAAACGTAAGCACGTCACTCAAAGTTACCCAGAAGAGAGCAAAGACGACACGCTCAATGTTATATGGAGCGACACCAGTGGGTAAAAAAGCTTTCTAGAACTAATAAAAGAGTTAAATGGTTAACTCGATTAAATTAAACAAAGAAAAAAACTTTGAGAGAGCGTTTTGTGAATCATCGTTTCCCCATCATGGTCCTGTACGTTAAATCACAGCGCCGTCACTCTCCTTCTGCTCTGTACTGCGCAATTTAGCTCATGCCGAGCAAGGAGATGCACGTCCCCTCCCAAACATACAGTACAACATACTGTAAGTGCTGCCTTTTGTTGCATAAGCGTTGTCTTAAGTTTTTTAAGGTGGAGTTATTTGCATTTTGCGTGGGAGAAAAAGATCTGATTCATATCCGTTTGCCTAGATGCATTTACAGTATGTGCCCTAATGTAAATGGAACAGTTTTCAAAGAAATCTTTTGCATGCCTTCAGCTAGTTCAGCTAGGACATCGCAAATTTGATCACGTCACCCCAATTTCACAACCATTGCATTGGCTTCCTGTCCAATACCGAATCAATTTTAAAATCTTGCTTTTTGTCTATAAACCCTGAATAATCTAGCACCTCTCTATCTGTCTGAGGTTCTTCACCACCACAATTCATCCACTATGCTTAGATCTGGAAATAAAAATCTTCTGGTTCAGGCTCTTCTGGTTTAAAGACCACATGTGAATTGCACATACCTGTACTAATTTCTTTAAATAATGTGCAAAAGTGGGATTACTAATGTTAATGTGACACACAAATCTCCAATCCAAGAACTTCACCAGAAAACACTGAGCTCCCCAAACGCTTGTGTAAATATTGAGGACTGTACTGACTATAGGTAAACATTAAAAAGGCCCAATGCTACAGCAAAATCAAACATAGGCGAATGTTAGAAAAGCAGATATGTATTATCCCAGACATCAAGTATAAGACAGGAACAAGAGAAACTATTGAGTTTTCTATCTCAGTGTATTTCTGATTGTCTTCGACACAAGCTGTGTCAGCTCCTGATAACATGAAATTGTTAGTTCAAGGACAAGATATGATGAATTAAAATGATTCATGCGGATCAAGGGACACAGTCTTAAAGATTTGCTATTGTCTGCTGGCATGGATCCAGAGTCTTAAACCAACCTTTGCAAAACAACTGAAGCAAGACAGAAAGAGATGAAAACACTCCAGTACTCCATTATCCTGTAAATATGTACGCCTATAGATACTCCTGAAATGAGTCAAATATAAATGTAAGCTCAATTCAATGTTTATACCCAATAAAACATCAATTTAGTGTACAGCGTGTATATGAACACACTTTTATAAAAAATAAAGTCACTTTTCAAAGACTCTTCAATTGCTTTGTTATAAGTACAGTAACTACAATAAACAATGTAGTTTTACTGAATCACCCAAAAAGTAATTTAAAATGTATTTAATTTCGATGACCAAATATGATGATGTCATGTTAATATGTTGTTTACTGGGTAATTAAATAGTCACTTTCACCAGTTTCCCTGATCTGCAGACAGGTTCAAAACATACACATTACATCATTATCATGTTGACAGGGTAATAAACAACCATCAGCCTACAGTACATCATCTCATATGACTTGTAAACCTCTCACATTCATCCTTTGAAAGTTTATTCTGGTCTTTTATCCGTTGGACATTGTTACTTTAGGAAAATTACCTGTTTAAAGATGTTCTATTATTTTTTATACTGTCAATTATATGTTCAAACAAGCTGTGTCTGAAAGCTGAAAATGCTGCCTTCGGATGCTAGATTCAAGAAATGCATCAAGGCATACATGTACAAATCCAATCTTTGCTTCACCTCCTGTCTCCTGAGATACCTTCATCTAATCGATTTCTGAAGGCAGCATAGATGTATCCTTCACTTTCGTTACAGTTTTTCTCAGTTGCTTTGGAGAATTTTCTCAGATTGGAAATTAATTTTTCAAAACACTTTCAACACAACATAAAAGCAAATTCTCATTGTTTTGGACAAATTGCAAAGGCTTTGGTAAAATCATGCAGGTGATTCAAGTGCAATTGTCTGCCGTTTACTACATTTTCAATTGTTTATGTAATTTTCATCAAAATACATTAAACTGGATTCTGTTGAATAGTCTTAAAGGAACAGTATGTAGGATTGTGGCCAAAACTGGTATTGCAATCACAAAACTTGTGGCTAAAACTGGTACTGCAATCACACAGCTGGTGGCCAAAACACAAAATGACAACATAAACATCAGTTGAGGGCTGCAACTCCACTTTTTAAATGACAATTACCTGGCTAGACCACTGTTGTCAGTGATATAAGTATTTGAAATTAATATGATTTCTAAATGTCTAGTGACATATCAGGGCCATTTTATCATTCATTGATATAAATTTCTTACATACTGTTCCTTTAAGGTACATTCACATTATAAGCGACTAGCAGTAGCAGAGCGACACAATCTCATTGATTCAATGTAAGCTCTGCGGCATTCGGTAACACAAGCGACAGTGACCGTTGACGGCTAGATGGGCGTGTCCATCCGAGCGACAAAGTTGAGAAATTTTTAACTTTATGCAAATTATGAGCGACATTCGGGAGTGACTACCAATGAGAATGAAGCAGGAGAGTTCACGTCATCCGTCTCTGGTCAGTTATTGGAGTGTGCGTTACTCATTTGTTTATGACAACTAGATATAGAAACGCCTCTTTTGAAAGAGACGAGCGACACACAGCGACAAAGTCCCTTATAATGTGAATGTACCTACACTTTAAAACATTTAGAAATTTATCGTACAAGTCATGTCGCTTTGTGTCATAAACTGTTATGTTTTCCATAGGGTTTTGTGAGTCTTTTGTAAATGTGAACTAAATTGTCAAGTAATTCGTGAAATTTTGAGTTACAGAAAATGTTACATTTCTTAAGGGGGTGGCCTAGAGGATGGATACCCGAACCGAGGCCGACAGGACCCGACGGGCCGTGCCGGGTTCGGATAGATATTTAGAAATGATGTTCGGGTTCGAGTTGGGCTCTGCGCAATAAGGCATTGAACATTTGAAATTTAAAACAGCTTATTATAATATGTAGGTAGCCAATGAGCCTGTTAAAGTGATAGTTCATCTTAAAATGAAACAGGCGCGTCGTTCACATCACCTTCTTATTCATCTAATGTTTAATAGCGGGTTGCGAAACAACTTCATAGGTGCATACTGCCACCTACTGTATCGGGTGCACAGCATGAGAGCGTATATACACTATACGGGCTCCTGTTTCTCTGTGGATAGTGTTGTATTAGAGGTAAAAAATAATATAAATAATGTTCAGTTTCTCGCACAAACCGATCGTTTCATGTCTTAGGACATCGTAAGGGGGTTTCATTTTAAGATGAAATATCGCCATCCATCTTCATGTGTGTGGAAATGTGTTTATGTTGCTGAGACAATGCGATTTTTAACTGTTTCGGGCTTGGGTCGTGCTCGGACATAAATATCTTTATGCCTGTCGGGTTATGGTTGGGTTCGGTTACTGCCCTGTCGGAAAAAGTCTAGAATTTATGATATTATCCTACACTACACAGGAAATAATATGGATTTTTTTTCCAGAAACGTCTCGCCTAAAATAGATTCAAGCACTTTCAATGACCTGTATCTATGTATGTGTATTCTCAAAAACTTCCCAGGGCCTTGAATTTTCCCAGATTCACAAACTTTTAAGGATTTCAAGGACCCGTGGGAGCCCTGAGTATGAGTTAAAGCGTCATGAAACCCCGCTGTTTCAGCTCTAGTCTACCTCATTATCATTTTAAAAAATGCAACTTAAATGGGTGTGGAGGCTGTGAGAAGAAAGGCAAAGAGTGGGCGGGGCAACTGATTTAAGCTAGTGTAATAAATATTAAGATTTACTAAGAATAGCTGTATTACAGAAATACTTAAACTGAATATAATATTTAATTTAATCAAATGTCAAGTAACACTGTTATAGTTGAAATAATTGAGTGCTTGAAGATAATAAAAAGTCCTCAGGTCAGATCAAAGTCCACCTGCCTCCCGTAGCATTCCCGAGCAAATTCAGTTGATGGTGAGTCTAGCCCTGACAGCATTGTGGGAAAAAACTGGCTGACCTGGCCGCACGGTGCACAACTAACTCTGTTAACATTTTGTTAACATAGTGTTTTATGACGCTTTAAATCGCTCCTCAACTTGACCCATTTTTGTTCTTTCCATCGCAAGCAGAAATGCAAAAAAAATGCGACACAGATTTTTTATTACCTGACGGGAGGGGTTCTAGTGGCCCAATCACAGTGCTTGCAGTCCACGTAGAATGGACATGTTGTTAAAATTTTGGCGAGGCACAGCCTACACATAACTTACGGTGTAGAACCTACGCACAACTATAAATTACACTTTAGATGCAAAGCTGCTAAATGCCACATATGTCAAAATGAAATAATGATATTAATATTCATAAGCAGTTGTGTGTTTGTTCTGAAGCTAACCAGTGGTCTTCTAGGACTGGACAATTTTACTCTAAACAGATTTCATTCTCTAGTTCAGTGTAACATAGGCCTACTTGCCATATATTGCATTAGCAGTGCCCATTGAGTCATAAAGGAATATTACCTGTCTTCAACCTGATGACAAGTTCTACTGGTGATGATTTACTGAAAGAATAATTGAGTATGTAAGAATTATGTTTTGCAGATGTGTCATTCTATTAATTTGCATGCATTCTATCAGACTGTTAGCGGGAAGCAGGAAAGATGATCAGCAGAGCTCAGTATCTGAGGCGAGCGAGTGCGACTCCTCACACGTGCTTAAGTTGAAAGCAAATAGCCTAATTACAAGCATGAAGCAGGTTCTTGCACAATGACAAAGGTCTCAGCACATATTGACTGCTGAGCTCCATTGCTTTTTTAATCAATTACAATTTCCCTAAAGGCGCTTGTCTCCATAGCCTCGTGGTTAATAGAGAAGTCAATTCAGAAGGGGTCGTCTGTTGAATTTTTAAGCAGACTTACCTGAGATTCATTCTGTCCTATGCATATGCTCTCTATCGCTGGCATTTTAACATTCATTATAATTGCCAAGACATACAGTTGACTGAAAAGTGCTCCAGGTCATATTAAAAATGAATTAAAACGCTCACTGCTTTTCTGCAACCAAACTTCCTTTGATTTATTTATGCACATTGAATTATAGTGTATGTAGTACAGTGGCTGAGAAGTGCAAAACAAAACAACAAATCTAAAATCCAAACAACAAATTAAAAACACAAATGCAAATCTAAAAACAAAGTCTCATGATTTCATGAGGAAGGGGACCCAAGTGCAAGTTAAAGATGAACTCAAAGGGGTTTATTGAACAGAACCGGCACATGGGGGCAAAAGACAAAAAATTAACAATAACAGACTAGACTATGACGTGCACACACTATTACAAGACTATACAGGGGTGCGTTTCCTGAACAACGACGTAACTCGCTGTTGAACCAACATTGTACGATGCATAGTACGAGAAACTAACTACCTTGTCACGACTGTTTCCCGAAAGCATAGTAACTTTGTCGCACATTCTTCGTTTGAACCATGTTGGTTTAACAACGTAGTTGATGATGTCACGTTGGAGGTGAAGTAATAATTAATCTGTGCAAATCGATTTGTCAGATTATTGCTGTAAATAACATATACTGAATCGAAAGACTGATTTTGTTATTGTGATTTAGTTATCTGTTTTTTATTTTGAAGATATTTAATTCAAGCGCAAATTCCCTCTTACGTCACTCCTCCCAGGGATTCCCCAGGGTCTTAAAGCTCATAGTTCTGCGCACAGGCGCAGTTTCAAATGCAGAGCTTTAATTCTGTTTACAAACCTAAACTAAAAAAGACGTAAAATAAACATTTGATATATTTAGAATAATGGATATACATTGTACTACATGTTTATTGTTTATTTTGTTCAAAAGCATGATCAACGTAAGTCTACATATTATAATAACAAGGAACTGCTTCTAACAACCCATACGGAAATGTAATATATGTGAATATATGAAATATCCCTATATGAAATATATGGTAATATAAAGTAGAAACATATATGTACATATATGTACAACCATATATATGACACCTATTCGAAAATGGAACAATTTCATATATTGACATATATGTCTATCCCATACAAATATATGTCTATGTGTGCAAAAACCATACATAGACATATATGTCATCTATATAATTATTTATATATGTGACATACATGACTTCACATATATGGCTAATATATGTTGCATACATATACTTATCATATATCATAAAATAATTAAATTTGAACTGTGGTTTTTATCTACTTTTTGCATGTTTCAGACCACAGATAGGACATACAACCCATTCACACAACTTAACACACAAACTCAATTTATTATTTGAAATGTACCTGATGAGTCTAGTCGGGCCTCGAACCCGGGTCCTCACGTTGAAAGTCGCCTCCACTATCCACTGATCCACCCAGCCGTTGGATGGGAGGAGCTAACAACTTAAGCTATTTGTGTGTTACTGAAGTAGGCGCTGTTTAGCTTGTATTTTACAGTGTTCGTTTTATTATTCCTCCTGTTTTTATTTTATGCAGGGGTACACAGTGCAAATTTAACCCTTTGTGCATTGTTCAAATTTAATACATCCACTAAATTAAACATCTGTAAAAATGTATCAGATTATTTTTTCACTTTTTTGCATAAATTTGTTAGTCAGTACTGATCAAAACTATCAAATTTTTACAAATTTTACATGATTTTAACTCTTTAATTGCCAAGTTCATAAGTGGATTTGGGGAAAATCTAAATGACAAATTTTCAATACAAAAAGTGATTGTAGACTGGATTTTTTTAACCTTTTTCGCAGTCTTGGGCATGTCAAATATAAAGTAAAAACATTGGCTTTTGATTATTGTTTTCTTCCTCATTTATTGTTAGTGGCTGTTTTTGCCCCATTGACTTCCATTATAACCACATTTTTTGATTGCAGAGCAATGACACCTTGTTATCATGCATTTTTGAATGTTGGTGGTTTTTACTTTTGCAAAGAGGTCAAATTTGTCATTTTTACTGTTGATCACCATGTGGCACCATTAACCCTTTAGTAGACCTGTGCTGTGCAGAGCTTAATTTCTAGCTTGTACATTGAGTAATATGGGGGCTGTTTCCCGGACAGGGATTATCTTAATCCAGGAGGCCTTAGTTTAATTAGGAAATATAACTAGTTTTAACAAACATGCCTTACTAAAAACATTACCTGTATGCATTTTGAGGCAAAACAAAGGGCCCTGATGTATTTTAAGATATGTCAGTTTTAAGTTGTTTTCAGTTTGGACAGCTCTTAAAAATGTTTTAGTCTAGGACTAGTCTAATCCCTGTCCGGGAAACCGCCCCATGGAGTATAACTCCATAATAAAAGTATAGTATTGTGTGTGTATTTGTGTACATACGTGCATGTGAGTGTGTTTTAAAATCATCCTGATCCAGTAATAGGCTACTTTATGACTTTATGATCTGGTAAATTGACACAATCACATGAATTTTTGCAGTGTTTATCGCATATTAAGACAGAAAAGAGACTGCTTTCATCTCTAATGAATGTAACCATATAATAACCATGTTTTCTGCAGGTTGATTTAGCCTAAATATTATAACTAAAACTATAGTGCACAATAGTAGGCCAATGTAGTATAGTATGGTTAAAAATAAGTTTGAAAAGTTTAGCATACTATAGTATAAAGCATATAGTGGGGATTGTCAGTGGAATGTATACACACTCAGAAAAAAGTACAAATGCCACTGAGGTGGTTTTTAAAAAAGTAACTTACACCCTATTTGTGCGTGGTATTAGTATAATTAAATGTACATATTAGTACTATACCACATGAACCAACATGTATTCATATCTGTACCTAGTGACAGCTTTTCTTCTGAGACTGCAGTTTACTAAATAGTATTTTTTCACATGGTTTATTATATTTTGATTATAGTGAGACAATGATACATTTGTGGTTAATATGGTTTAACTACAAAACCCTGTGTATTCATAATCTGACATTTCACACTGTGCATTCCTAAACCCTACCCCTACGATCACTAACCATGGTTTTACTACAGTTAAAACCAAAAAACCATGGTTCCTGTATTAAAACCATGGTTCTCTCTAAACCCCACTTTTAACCCTAGGTTAAGGAGCATTTCACACTTGTAATTTAGAAGCAGGGTTATCCCTGAAATTAACCCAGGGTTATGAAACACTCCTCGGAAGCACGGTTAGCCCTGTTTTTGTGGGATTAACCCCGCATTGCAGTGGCAAATGCATGCAGTTTGAAACTAGGCAGGGTTATAGGGGCGGTTTCCCGGACAGGGATTAGACTAGTCCTAGACTTAAACACTTTTAAAAGCTGTCCAAACTGAAAACAACTTGCTCTGACATATCTTAAAATACACCAGTGCCCCTTGTTTTACCTCAAAATGCACAAAAGTAATGTTTTTAGTAAGGCATGTTTGTTAAAACTAGTTATATTTCCTAATTAAACTAAGGCCTAGTCTTGGATTAAGCTAATCCTGGTCCGGGAAACCACCCCATAATGTTATGACCCTAATAATTTTTAAACAATATATTTACAGACCTATATAGGCTATGTTGTTTTAGAAATCTAGACATAAAACATATTGATATCATATGGTTGGTGCATACAGTATCATGTAAAAATCCATCTTATATGGTTGTAAAATACAAACCCATATAAGAATTCATACATACATATTTTAAATATATGTATTTAAATACATTTTAATATGAGTATTCCATATAGGTTTAAAACATATATCTTCATATATCAAGAGTATCTATATATGTTATATTATTATATGTATTTATTAAAATGTATATATGAGTATTTCATATAGGTTTAAAACATATATCTCATATATCAAGAGTATTTATATATGTGATATTCATATATGTATTTATATACAATTTAATATGAGTATTTCATATAGGTTTAAAACATATTTCTTCATATATCAAGAGTATCTATATATGTGACATTAATATATGTATTTATATACATTTTAATATGAGTATTTCATATATGTTTTAAACCTATATATTCATATATCCAGAGGATCTATATATGTGATATTAATATATTGCATATATATGTAACATATATGCCAAGATCGGTTTTGATATAGGGACATATATGTCATATATTACATTTCCGTATGGGAACAGGTAAAGAGCTGTCGTTCAAACCACACAAGTTTGCGATGCAACTTGCGAATGTTCGTTTGAACTATGGTTTTGGGAAACACCAAATCGTTGAACTTTGTCAGTAACAACGAAACTTACGACAGTAGTTGGCTAACAATGCTTTTGGGAAATGCACCCCAGGACTAAACTGACTTTACTTGACTATGACAACGACTATAACAATGTCAACGACGACTATGATAACGACTATGATGACTATGACTATTCCGACTATAACTATGACTATGACGACTATGACTATGACGACTATGACTATGATGACTATTACTATGACTATGACGACTATGACTATGACCATGACTATGATAATGACTTAGACGACGACTATGATGACAACTATGACAACGACTATGACGATGACTATGACGACGACTTTGACTATGATGACTATAACTATGATGACTATGACTATGATGACTATTACTATGACTATGATGACTATAACTATGATGACTATGACTATGATGACTATTACTATGACGAATATGACTATGACCATGACTATGATAACGACTTAGACGACAACTATGATGACGACTATGACAACGACTATGACGATGACTATGACGACGACTTTGACTATGATGACTATAACTATGATGACTATGACTATGATGACTATGACTATGACGACTTTGACAATTATTACTACTATCAATACAATCAAACATAGCAAACAAACCAAAACGATTCAACACAGGACAAAACACACTTGGGTCTTAAATAGATAATAAACAAGTGTGACGAGCAGGGTATCACGAGTATCCCACTGAGGAGTCCAGAAGTAAAAATGTAGGAACGACAACGGTGGAGGACGAGCGAGGACCAGGCCTGGACATTGTTTTATAATGTGTTTGATGTTTTGTTTGAGATACGGCTCTTGACTGCCATGCTCGTCACAACAAGATAACGAGGGAAGGTAATAATGAATAATTAACACGGAAACAAGGGGGCGGGGCAGAGACAAGACACAGCAGCACGTTACCCAAACAAAATGCCACGTCCTACCACACAAAACATGGGTACCACCATGATCCTGCCACATGAACTATAAATTACTGTGACAGGCTGGCAGGATCATGACACAAACTGCCAAGTCAAAAAAAACCCACAATAACAAATCCAGTGACAAAATAACAGGTCAGAAAACAAATAACAAATCAGAAAACAAAATGACATATCTACAAACCAGTGAAGGTAGGAATTTTGTGCGAATGGAATGGTTCTGCTGATTGGACTGATTGTATTTTATTACAGGGAGCGCATTCAAAGGCAGCAATTATTCAGAGTATCAATAATGAAAGATTTATAATTATGTAAATGATATTCTGGCATTTATAATTGAATGAATGTGGGTATAATCAACAGGTTAACATGTGCACTTATCTTCTAGTTCCTTAATGCAAGCACACAAAAACAGTTTTCACATATAGTCATCATTCTGCAAGCTTACTTGTAAGGTGCATAACATTTGATTAAGGCATGGGGCACAGTGGACTATTCTTATATCTTAAACCATTTTAAATCCATGGGAGACCACAGACATAGGGACAGTGTCAAACAATTTTTAAAAGTATAATCCTCAGAATGCACAAACTGGATGAATCAACCAGACCGCAAAACCACACACGTAATGACTGTAGTTATGATTTCAAAGTGACACGATATCTCACAGAAATGCGAGATCAAACGTGACTTTAGAATAACATGTCCTGGTAGTTCTTGCATGACACATTATAAAAGCACTTGTACTGTTGCCAGCCTTAGATTGATCACAGATCATTCCACTGTATTAGACAAGTATTTTACAAGACGAATGAGAAAGCACACATCCACCATTAAAGCGTTAAAAGCACTTGCTTACTCTACAAAATCTCTTTTATAGCGCCAAGAGACACATTTCCACCCAGAGGCATTTGTCAGTGTGTGACATCTTTGATCAATCAATGGAAATTTCCCATCCATGCACCAGGGAAGAAATAAGGGACGACGTTTATGTTTAAAATCTGCTGGTGCGCTTAGAATCATCGTAGCGGAAAAGTGTGGGTTCGACCTTGTGTTTTGACCCCATTACTTTACAGACCTTCAAAATTATGGGTCTGACAGCAGGAGGCTCGTCTTCTCTGGGTTTCATACTGCTCTGTCCTACCAAGATATACTTGCAAAATTGATGGAAACTCCATCTATAAACTCCATCAATCTCTCTGCTGGACTTTTTGCACTTGAATGCTTCTCGAAATGCTTTAAAGTTAGGGGATACTTTAGATTTTCTAACTGAACCTATGAATCCAAATGAATATGTCTCCACTGTGAAGATTTGAAAAACAGTGTTGCATTTTAATCTTCTTAATAACTTTCTTTACACATGAATACCAACACAGGGAGGCTTTATTCTCCCGAACACAGAAAATAGAAAGCTATTCTCATCTCTGCATTTCCTGATACCTTTCTCATAGCTTGTGTCCCAGGTGTCTTATCAAAAGCATTGTGAAGGCGGCACTCAATCCCAGCAGTGGACAGTTGATGTAACAGGACAAGGCTGACACATTGAATTATTAATGCTCTTGAGCTGGTGTCTTATGGTAAGCCAGCAGAGAGAGTTTGGAGACCTGTAGTCTATACAGGTAACTCATAAGAAGACTGGACCAATGGATGACATTAGCATTCCATTGGCACATCAAGACTTTAGGCACGGTCTACACCAGAGGAATTTTCTCCTGTTTTTCCATTTACCTGCATGAAACATTTATTAGGATACTGATGCCTAAATCATGGCAACCAACAAACTGGAAATGTTGTCCTGAGGCCTTTGCTGAAGAATTTTGTTGAAAACACTAAAACGTATCTCTATAAACAAATCTGTGGTATTATCTCTCAGTAAAATTTTAGGAATATAGTGGACTGTAATAGAAAATGTCAAATCTTGTTGAACAGGTGTAAATAGATTGAACTGGGGCAGCTTAATTAATGGAGCGATCCTATGTGACATCTACAGTAATTGGTTTCTAGGACACACAATTGAATTACTCACCACAGGTCTGAATCTAATCCACATATATCCTTTAAAATCTTTATTTTACCCACATAATTTATCTAAAAAATATTTGGGGTCAAACTGTATCCAAAACCGGAACCGCATACTTTCCTAGGCGAGAAACAGCTACAGTATGAGACAAAAGAATTAGGCAGATTCCGAAACCGCATACTGCCATACTATATAGTATGCAAAAAACAGTAGGCGAACGAAAAGTATGTCCGAAACCTCAGTATACGTAAAATGGGTAGGCGAGAATTACCGGGATATTGGACTATTTGTCGCGGATTCAGAGAGACGTGTACTAAAATATTGTCCGAAACCGCTTACTGAAAATGTAGTAGGGGAAACAGTACGTGAACAGAGTAGTATGTCCGAATCCTCAGTATTCATAAAATCACTAGTAGAAAAATCCCCGGATGCCCTACTGAGTCTGCCCAGATTTTGAAGCAAGCATCGGATGGACACTTCTACCCCAGCTTCCCCATGATGCCACGGGAAAGCAAAGCAATAGACATATTGACCGGAGACCGGCCAATCAGGTGATTTCGATACGTTACACAGGGCTGTTCCTCAGCACCCTTCACGCACAGACCCAGGATATACCACAAAGTGCTCAGCTGATTTATTAGCTATATAGAATTGTCACAGCTGTGTTGAGATGGCAGTAAGTATGTGATAGTTTGTTAGAAAAATACATTTAAATAAAGTTTTGTTTCAAGTTACTGATGCAATCAGCTGTTAGTGCACGTGTCCCTCGCATACTAACGCATACGTTTTCACGCCTGTTATTCGGTTTGTTCGAGTTCATGCACCGCTGCAAGAACCAACAGGTGGATGACATCAAAGTACCGTGAGAGCAATTTCTGAAATTATATGGAGATTGTGGTGGTATTTTGTCTACTACGTTATAGGTCACATGATAACATCAACATGGCGGATGCTGTCCATACTAACGCAAACGTACATACTGTCTTAGCGCTCGTTAAGTAGGTACTCAGTGAAATTCAGTACATACTCAGTCAGTATGCAAAGAACCAATCTTTAGTCGATTGAAACTGTTGATTCTCTGGAGAGGGGTTATCTATAAAGTTTTGTGGGGCGCTTACCAAAAGCTGCGCATGTGCAGTAATTGAACCAACGTTAAAAATTTGTCTTTTAGTGCAATTTAAGCTTACAAAATAGTAGTAAGTAGATAGGACTTTAGTCTTGCATGACTGAAATAAGTTTTTTTTTTGCAGTTTGCAGTGCAACTCCTAAATACATTCTCATGACCCATCTAAAAAAAATGACTTTCTAACTTAGTATTTTTGTCTTGTTTCCGTAAAAATATCTAAAAATGTATGTATCTTCTTGATGAGCAAAATGACCTAAGAAAATAAGTCTAGTTTTTTGACAAAAATATAAACTTTTAAGTAAATTAATGCTTAAAACAATACAAAAAATCTGCCAATGGAATAAGAAAAATTGTCTTTTTATAAAATAAGTTTACTTTTTTTCATAAACACTTGATTCAATACATTTTTTCTTATTCCATTGGCAGATTTCTTTTGCTTGTTTTAAGCACAAATTTGCTACAATTTTATATTTTTGTCTAAAACCTAAACTTATTTTCCTAGGTCATTTCGCTCATCAAGAAAATACATCTTAATTTAAGAATTTAGATATTTTACTGAAAACAAGACAAAAATATTAAGTAAGAAGTCATTTTTCAAGTGCACAAACTCAAAATTTGCGTTTGGAGTGTCGTGTGTGGCTCGTCATGTCAAAATATGTGTTCAGTGCATTATATAAACCTATGTGTCATGGTCCTGTCAGACATCCGTGCTAGATGTAGGTCTGAGTGCATCTGACAGGACCGTGGCAGTATCATGTTCCGTGTGGGGACATGTGGGATCACATTCTGTGTGTGGCTGCCACATGTTCCCGGTGTCTTGTTGCTGTCGTGATCTTGCCAGACCTTAGTATAGATCAGGTCTATGTTCTGTGGGCAAGGTCAGGGCAGCAGTGTGTGTACGTGGGAACACGTGTGTTCACATCATATCTGTGTGACACGTGTTCCCAGTGTTTTGTGGCTGTCATGGTCTTGCCTGACCTTGGTTATTATCCAGGGGGCAGGACCAGGGCAGTATTGTTTTATGTGGGAATACGTGTTGTTTCACATCATGTATGTGTAACACGTGTTCCCAGTGTCTTGTCACTTTTACCCTACTCCCTTATGTAATCATGTCTTAAGTGATTAATTATGTTCACCTGTTCCCCATTGATGTGCTGTCTATATAAGGCCCTTGTGTTCCCTGTGTGGTGTGCGTGCGTTGTGGTAGATTCTGTGTTCATGTATCCTGTGACATGTTCATATATTCCCAGTTTATTTGTGTTTCATCACATTGTTGATTATTCCTTGTTTTACCCCATCGTGGGTGTTTTGTTTCTGTTTTGTAAATAAATAGTTATATTTTTGTACGTTGAGTCTGCGTTTGAGTTCTCCTTTTATTTTCTACTATCCGGTTTACACGTACCGTAACAGAACGCACGCACCAGAACTGAACTCAGCGGACCCGAGGATGCAATGTGCATCAGACCCGGAATGGTGGTCCTCCATTTCGGACCAGACGCTCTCCGGGGGTAGCCCCTTCCCACCACAGAGGGAACTCCCCCTCAGAGACTATGCTTTGGCGGTGGAGAAGAGTAGGGGGAGTTACCCGGAGTTTCTGGCCAGCGCCTACCTGGTGGCTGGCATGAGGGATCCTCCGCCAGTGCAGGAGAGAGGGAGTTTGTTGGGGCTGCCCTACTGGGAGTTGGTGGACTGTCTCGCGCTTCGGCAACGACCAGAGAGATCAGCGGAGTCTGCCGGAGTCCGCGCAGCTCCGTCCAGCCCGAGGGGTATTGGGACCGGGGCTGTCAGGATGGGAGGGTCGACTCTCGTTTCCTCGACGCTGGGGACTACTCACGCGACCAGTCGCTACCCTGATCTCCCTGTATCCGGACGAAGGAGGAGGAGAACAAGGAGAGTCTCGCAGCCGGCACAGCCGGGGACACGTCACCCGCCGGTGCAGCCGGAGACACGTCACCCGCCGGTGCAGCCGGAGACACGTCATCCGCCGGTGCAGCCGGAGACACGTCACCCGCCGGTGCAGCCGGAGACACGTCACCCGCCGGTGCAGCCGGAGACACGTCACCCGCCGGTGCAGCCGGAGACACGTCACCCGCCGGTGCAGCCGGAGACACGTCACCCGCCGGTGCAGCCGGAGACACGTCACCCGCCGGTGCAGCCGGAGACACGTCACTCGCCGGTGCAGCCGGAGACACGTCATCCGCCGGTGCAGCCGGAGACACGTCACCCGCCGGTGCAGCCGGAGACACGTCACCCGCCGGTGCAGCCGGAGACACGTCACCCGCCGGTGCAGCCGGAGACACGTCATCCGCCGGTGCAGCCGGAGACACGTCATCCGCCGGTGCAGCCGGAGACACGTCACCCGCCGGCGCAGCCGGAGACACGTCACCCGCCGACGCAGCCGGGGACAAGTCACCAGTCGGCTTCTCAGCCGCAGGACTTTATGACTCAGGTTCCCCATGGACATTTTGTTTCCCCTGTTTTTGCCCCACCACCCCTTCATCATATATTGTTTTTGTTACATCACCCCAACCCGTTTGTCACGTATGTCTGTTTACCTTTGTTGTTTGTTGTAATGTTGTCGTGGTTGTCTTCTGTTGTGCAGTCTTTCGTTCCTCGTGTTTAATGTTTTTGTTTGTTTTTGTTTGTGACGTCTTGTATCCGTCTTTTAAGTGGGGGGTACTGTCACGGTCCTGTCAGACATCCGTGCTAGATGTAGGTCTGAGTGCATCTGACAGGACCGTGGCAGCATCATGTTCCGTGTGGGGACATGTGGGACCACATTCTGTGTGTGGCTGCCACATGTTCCCGGTGTCTTGTTGCTGTCGTGATCTTGCCAGACCTTAGTATAGATCAGGTCTATGTTCTGTGGGCAAGGTCAGGGCAGCAGTGTGTGTACGTGGGAACACGTGTGTTCACATCATATCTGTGTGACACGTGTTCCCAGTGTTTTGTGGCTGTCATGGTCTTGCCTGACCTTGGTTATTATCCAGGGGGCAGGACCAGGGCAGTATTGTTTTATGTGGGAATACGTGTTGTTTCACATCATGTATGTGTAACACGTGTTCCCAGTGTCTTGTCACTTTTACCCTACTCCCTTATGTAATCATGTCTTAAGTGATTAATTATGTTCACCTGTTCCCCATTGATGTGCTGTCTATATAAGGCCCTTGTGTTCCCTGTGTGGTGTGCGTGCGTTGTGGTAGATTCTGTGTTCATGTATCCTGTGACATGTTCATATATTCCCAGTTTATTTGTGTTTCATCACATTGTTGATTATTCCTTGTTTTACCCCATCGTGGGTGTTTTGTTTCTGTTTTGTAAATAAATAGTTATATTTTTGTACGTTGAGTCTGCGTTTGAGTTCTCCTTTTATTTTCTACTATCCGGTTTACACGTACCGTAACACTATGTGCATCATGCGTTATGTCAAAATACGTGCCTGCTGCATATGCGTTGAAAGGGTTTATGTTAAAAGACACGATCACGTTCACAAAATACTCACAAGGCACTAACTTAACACCAAACTCTGGCAAACGTTAGCGTTGTATCATAAACTCCTTCGAAGTGTTTGCGGCAGGCACGTATTTTCACCCGACATAGGTTCACATATTGCGCCGAACACATATTTTGACATGACGAGCCACACATATGATGGGCTAAATACATGCATTCACAAGCTTTGCATTGTGCACCCTCCATAAAGAAGTCACTGGCCGCCATTCACTGTATCAATGATTTGTTTGTATCTGTCCGACATGATAAAAAAACTTGAAATACTGAATTCTACACTTTGAATTCCAATGTGATGTTGTATGGAGGCATCAAAATTGGGTCATTTTTTAAACATGTCTTTCTTCCAGCATCCCAGAAATGGCAAAATATTGATTTCTTGTTTTGGATTGTCTGTGGCACTTAGTACCCTGCTGTTATCCTCAATTTAAATCAGGCCCTGTCACGGCAAACAAAACCTTTGTGGAACAGTTGTAGTAAAAATGGTTTGGCTTGCAAACATGCTGTGCTGCTCACTTTTGACTTTCAGGAAAGGATGCGACTCTCTGCTAGGTCAGAAAATACATCAGAGAGCCCCTATGGATGATTAGCTCAGAAATTGGTTAACTCGCATCCTTTTGGTAAAAGATCAAGCTGGCAGTCTCTCTCATTAGCAGAGAAGCTGTGATGCAGCACACAGGCAGAGCAGGACCTCTCTAATCCTGATGTGACTTTGAGTTAATGTGGATGCTCAGAGCTCAGAGCTGTTTTTTCCATTATCATGCAGTTGTTCGTCATTAGTCAGACCTGTCTCGTGTTTGAAACCATCCCATTTATAGTTCAAACAACATGGGTGAATGCGCAGCTGTAGCTTGCCAGGATTAGAAATTTCATAAAGCAATTTTACACTGATGATGCTGTGATAGTGTTTATGTAATTCAGTGTTAGAAGCGTAAAAGGTTGTGTGTTCAATCCCAGGGAACACACATACTGATATAATGTATGCCTTGTAATGCCCTGTGTTGCTTTAGATTAAAGTGCTTTCCAAAATGGATGAATGCAATGAAATATAAAATAATAGAGAATAAAAGCTTATTCCTTGGAAATGTTTTCGTTCAGAGTAATTATTTAACATTTATACCACAGGTCTGATGAATGCTTTATTCTGATTAGCTTAGAAATGTGCCATGGGTGTTGATACTTTTCTGTAAAATGCACATCTAACCTGTCAAATGTCTTAAAAAATAACCACCAAAGCAATGTCTGTGGTAACTTTGGTATAAGAGGAATAATTGACTCCTTTTAATTATTTAAAATAAAGCTTCGCATCACCACCTTGGGTGTGCATTATTTTCGAATAACTCAACAGCCCGTCGTCAATTATTATTTATGAATATCAGCTGACGTCACTCACATCTCAAACTTGTCTTCCGCCATTTTGAGTACCTGAAGTTGTCGCAAAAGAACTAGAAGCTATGCCTTCAATATGTTGTGAGCATCAAAATCGCAATTTTTACAGCACTAAGAAGGCGCGACACAACATGATAGTTTGCTCGAAGCTTCACCTGTGTCTCTACACGTGAACTCGAGCATTGAGAACATTGTTTATGTACACAGAGTTTACTAAAAAGAAAGGTTTTAAGCTTTAAGACTTTGTCTGTTTTGGTGTCCACTCGCCGCCATCTTGTCAGTCAAGACGTATCGATCTCCGAATGTGACGTAAGGAGGAAGGAGAGTAAAGATGAATAGCTCATTAAGCATTGTTCCATATAAATGCACAGATAATTCGTTGTGAAAACAATATTGACCTTCTAGTTGAAAAAGGAGCCTTATATGAGATTCATTCATTCACATTCGGAATTCAATTCTTTATGTCTGGCAAAGATGGCGAGCGGACAACAAAACAGCCAAAGTCAGTTGTTCAAAACCTTCTTTTTAGTAAACTCTGTTTACACAAACAATGTTTTTAATGCTCACATTCATGTGTAGAAATCCAGGTGATACTTCGAACAAAGTTTAATGTTGTGTCGTGCATTCTTAGTGTTGTAAAAATAGTGGTAGTTCGGTAGCAGCGGACAACGGCTGAAAGAACGCATCAGGAATTGAGTAGGCATCACACCCTAAACAAGATATATTTTTAAAGTAGCGTTTCTTTTCATGACAGTCGAGGTGCGAAATGTTCTCTTTCGTAGCTATTTCTCGTATCCGTAAAAATCATAGACAGTAAAAGAAATCGGTAAATCATAGCCAATCTCAGAAAATGTCAATCACATAAAATGTCCACATAAATAATGTCTAGAGCAGTGGGAATCTTGCTTGTTCACTGTTGAACTGGAAGCTATAATGAAACTACTGCCAGAGAAAGAAACAGACAGACCTCTGGCTAACACTATTAGAAAATCAGCAGGGTCTTCAGTGTAATTCCCACAGTCAGGTAAGTTTGGATCTATGCTATATCCCAACTAAGTGGACTTTGTCTCGCCTCTCTAGTGGACTCAATCATCTCAATAGTGCTCTGATTGTGACCATTCCTCTATCTGCAGACCAGATGTGCGGCATGAACAATGTTACATTTAAACCAGAGAAATAAAGGCAGCTACTTTGCCCTGCTGAAAAAACCAGCATACCAGCAAGACCAGCATATGTTATGTTTTGGTGCTGGTTTGCTAGTGAACACCAGCTAAACCAGCATCAGCACCAGCATTAGCACCAGCTAAACCAGCACCAAACCAGCATTAGCACCAGCTAAAGCAGCACCAAATCAACATTAGCACCAGCATCCCATGCTGGTCATACAGTACCAGCAAGACCAGCATATGTTGTGTTTTGGTGCTGGTATGCTGGTGACCACCAGCTAAACCAGCATCAAACCAGCATAGACCAGCATAATTCCCATGCTGGTCCATGCTGTTTTTTTTCAGCAGGGTGTTTAAAAATGAGGCATACTGTTCCATACAGTTCAGTTCAGTGCAGCTTTGTGTGTATTGATTATGTAAATCTGACACCCAGTATCCTAAAAGTTTGGACGGGGTGGTGAAATTTTTTCCCTTACCGAGACCTAAAACCCCAAAGGGAGAAATGCTGGATGTGGATGAAGTATCAAGTGTGAAAAAACATCATTCACAACTTAATGTCGACAGTATTAACAAAACACCTACAATGCGTCCGAAACCACCTACTTCCATACTATTTAGTAGGCGAAGTAGTGCTTTTCGCCTATAGTATGGAAGTAAGCGGTTTCAGACGCAACGCTACGTTTGCTTAATGATAGCTAGCTAGCTAATTCATCATTGCACATCATTGTTTGGAAATAATAATGGTTCTTTGTTCATAATGCATATATTTGAACATAAAATATGATTAAAGGCCAGACGGATGCTGACTGACATACTTAAAAACTTGTTTTTAGCATTTTGTTAAGCATTGCGTAACCCAATCCGATCGCGGCTCTCCCGGAGTTAGTTCTGTAAGCGGGAGAATGTTATCATTGCAAAGGTGGTCAGGCTAATGTCATGTGTTTATGTAAGGAATAATTGACAACGGGCCGTTGAATTATTAGCAAATAATGTGCATTTTTTTCAAATAATTCAAAGGACCGGAGTCAATTATTCCACTTTTACCACAGTTACCACAAACATTGCTCTGGTGGTTATTTTAAGACATTTGACAGGTTAACGGTGCAGTTTACAGAAAAAAAATCAACAACCATGGAACATTTCTCAGCCAATCAGAATAAAGCATTCAACAAGTTGTTTGATGTAGTATTATTAGATTATTTTTTACAAATTTCACTTACCCCGCTATGTATGAACAAATCTGTTCCTCAATTGGTTTGTTTCCCATTTGGATGGTCAGCTTATGAGGCAAATGCTGGTTGCGCTGGGACCTATAAGCTTTAGCTTTAATTTTGATTAAATTATTTTCTAATCAGTTGCATATTATGTTGTGGATATATCCCTTGAATGCATACTGCATTCCCTTTTGTCTTGCTCTTTCAGATACTTCAGATGTTCGCTAAAAATTATGAATGATCTCCTTGGGAATGTAGGACACCGGTGCATATACTGAAATAGATTTACCAGCGGCGAAAGCTTGACAGGTGTATTAACAGTAACTAAGGAGGGCAGGGCTTAGCGAAGAGTCAATTCCATTTTTTATTTATTTAAGCTCAAAAATGGTATGGTATATTATATTATAATATTATAAGAAATGACCTTCTCAGCAATGTTCCGGATTCAGACATACAGGTACTTGATTAGTTTAAGTCTAAAGACTCATCTCTTTATCCAAGCATTCACCTAATTCAGCTCCTAAACATACTTATGCCGCAATAGCTAGCTTGACTGAAACCGAGCACACACACATCCAATATATTGTATGAATGTATGTCTTTAAGGTCACAATGAAATTTAAATTAAAACTTAATTTTTTATGGAATATTGTGGGATTTTTTATAAATGACTTATAGAATCTGTAAGCTTCATCATTTAAAAAAAAAATTATGTGCCCTCAAAATCTTTAATCAAAAATGCTAATCTCCTTCCCTTCTCAAAATAATATTTCTTTACTTCCGATCACAATGAATGGCGTATGCCCAGGACAAGATCACAGTGATTAGCAAGTAGCAACATGAACCAACTTCAAACGATCCAATCAGTTTCTCATTTCAGAAGCCATTTCACTCGGATATACGTCACAACAAGGAAAATAAGGCAGTCATTACTGGTAAATCCATGCCAACTTTAACATTACATGTAATTGGCCTCTACGCTAATAGCACCTTGTTTTTGTTTCCCTGTCTCGTCCTCAGTTTAGCGTGGACCTCTGAGACAGACAGGCTCAGTTCCAGTTCGATGTGATGCTGATCCCACTACCGATCCTCCTAAAGCCCACCCTCATGCTGCCAAATTTATGACTGCCCAGCGACTTAAAGGGCACGTATAATTGCGCGTCGTCTATGAAATGACACTCCGTATTTATGAAAAATCAAGCCTCACAGGAGCATATAGGTTTCATATAGCAGTTTATTTCTCTTTAACTGGTTGAAAAAGTATAATGATATAGTATTATCCTTTGTTAATGTTTCATCAAAAGGTGAACCAACATTCTTTTCATTTTCAAGATCTTTTACTATTGCAATCTGTTCGCTGTAATTACAATATGTTGTACTGCAGTACCGCAAGTATGATTAAAAATTTATATTAGTGAGCGATGGGCCACTTTTACATCCTTCACAAAAAGTCTATTCTCTCCCATTTATGAAAAACAATTTGTTGCACTCCAGGTATTCTGAATCTTTTCCTCTGCCAGCCGAAGTGTTTCAGAGGCAATTTTGCATTAGTTTTTGGTTTTCCACAGGATGCCTGTTGTATGATTCATTCATACCCCAAATCCAATGATTTTACATATTTGCAGTTTAAGATTCAGACATTGCAGACATGAATAATGGATAAAGACACATTTGCACTGGATAGACCAATGTTTAATATAATACCATGTAGCGTTTTGAAAAGACATCTTGACACAAGAGGCCCATCTTTTTTGTAACCATACTGTTGTGGTAGGTGTTTGTTTAAAGGCTTTTGAAAGTAAAGTGAGTTTTTGTTTATAAAAAAATCATATGAGGATGAAAAGAGGCAATATATGGATTGGAGTGTATAAACAGTGTGTGAAGATGAATTCAAATGCTGACATGAAGGCCTATTAATAATGTACTTCTCCAGGATGGACAAGAAAGGTATGTACTTTTCTGAGGTGTACAGTGTAAGAGAAAGTGTTAGATATAAATTATTGAGCAAGTTTGGAGTAGCCTCTCAAATAATCTCATAGCTGTGGGAGCATATTTTATAAGGAGGGTTTTGGGGGCGATGCCATGATGGGGATTTTAAACAACCTCGATTAAACAGACCAAACAATCAAAAATGAACATACATCACAATAATACATTATTATTTGTGCAAATTTAATTCCCATAAGATACCACCCACAGCACTTCTGGAGCACTCAGTGTCCGAATTCACTCACTCATTTAAGTTGACTATAGCCTATACCATTTAAACTTATGTCCCTTGTGAGTACTTGGACCTGAATACAACCTGAATGTGGCAGTCACATGCATAACAATGGCCCTTAATGTGTAGTTTAGTTTCTTCATTTTTACATTCTGTCTTTCATTATTTGCAACGTATCTTCAGTGATTTTGCAATTGTCTTGTCCAAAAAAATGTTTTCAGATTTTCCCACAAAAAGCTTGTATGCACTTAGAGGGTTTTGCAAAGAAAGACAGTCAAATTTGTTAAATAACAATGAAGTGACTAAAGTGACATTTAAGGCATTAATAAGGCATTTCAATTACTAACCTTTTCATTGCCACTAAAGTAAAATTACTGTACCTTAACATAAAAGCCTGTTACAAGAAACATATCAGACACACGTCCATCTTTTGGTGTCATTTTATGTATTTGGTTTCTCAAACATCCTTACCCAAACCCCAAGCGACAACAGTATTATTATTTAATACTTTTATGTTTGTATGTATGAGTATGTAGGCATTGTCTGTGAAGCACCACAAGAGCTTGAACTAACTGCCCCACAGGGATTAATAAAGCTCTAAAGCAGGGGTCGGCAAGTAACTTTGGCCGCGGGCCAATATTTTTTTTAGCCAGTAGATGGCGGGCCAACTGTTGTTGGCACACTTACGTCTTATTTTGAATTAGCCTAGTATAGGCTATCTGATCTTTTGTCAAGAAACATTGTCTTTATTTCCTATTTAAAAGACGAAAGACGGCATTAAAAATTGCTAAAAACATGGTAATGGGTCTGTGTATCATTCGTTCAATCGTTTTTTTTTTCAAATTAAAAACAAAAATGAAAAAATTAACCACCACGGGTTTTCTGATAGTGTGCTCAGATAAAAAAATTAATTACGGGATTAGACATTTTTTTATTTAACTCCTTTATAGGCATAATATATCAATGAAATCATTTTAAACAGATCAAGTACTATAGTGGTAATATTACAGGCATTTATGCTCTCATGAAATACTCTTACAGTCCGACTTTTGAACTATTCCTTTTTTTATTAATATTTATCCGGGACACACACATACACACCTAAGGTTTAAGGAGGTCTCCGCTGGACTGTTTTTTGTCCAGCTCCGACAAGGTTCTATTCATACATTCATACACTTTGTGTTCACCCGCTTTATTTCCCGACCTGACGGGTCTGCAAAACTTAACGTCACGTTTCGTTTCCAGAATCTCACATTCAAATGTCTCTAACGAAAAGAGACAGATAATTTTAAATGTTATACAAAAATTGTGTTCGTGCCAATAAAAATATTATTTTAACATTGTATTCATTGTATTTATAATGAAATATAAATAATAAATTAAATAGGACAAAGCCTCTCACTCAAATTTCTCACCATCATAAACCGAGTTGGTTGCGGAGTTGCTGTTCAAATTGCTGAACATCCTCCTTTGCCAAATTTATAACGTTTTAAACGGAGGTAAAGATCAAAGAACTATGCGTTAGGAAAATTAATAATGGCTTTATTTTAATAGACATGTAAAACCATATTTTGGCGGATTACTTTCATTTTTTTAACGAATTTACCTGCCCATTTAGTCTTAATAATTAACGGTAAACGAACTTGACTTGCTGTTTTCGAAGGCAGGTCGAACCTTAGGTCGGGCTCGAGCCCAAAGTTCAAGTAGCAGAAAACAACAGTATTCCTTTCAAATCTACTTTAAAAGTGTATTAGTTAAAATATTATTGCAGTAAAAGAGTTTATTTTTATCATATTTTGTAGTGGTTTCTAAAAGCCAGCAATTACTTTTCAGTAATTTGCAATGTCACGGAGTTTAACGTCTTCACGCGTGATGAATTGACATGATTTACGAGGTAAATTTGCAAATGATTCATGAAGTCATACGGTACCTCTGCAATTATTTGATCGATTGTGTTTTAGAAGTATGCTCAAACTCTAATGACAGTTATGATCGCGGATGCGCTGGTAGAGAAAGAGAACGAGAAAAAGCGGCCCGTTAAGATAGCTATTATACGCATTTTTTTCAGGACATTCTTGCTATTTGTCAGTGTAGCAATAAATAATAATAATACTAATAATATACGCGAATAAATAATAATGAAAAAAGTTCAAAAGTCGGACTGTAAGCGAATGAGACTTACAGGAAAGCTTGCTATTCAAACCCTTATTAAAACCCTTATTAAAATGTAATCTGTTAGTACCTGATCTGTTTAAATTTATTTCATTGGTATATGTCTGCTAAGGTGTTCAATTAAAATTTGTCCGAACCCGTTTTCATTCATTTTTTTATTTTTGATCTGAGCGCACATTCAGAAAACGAGTCGTTTGATTTTAGTTCAGGAAATAAATAATAGAAAAACAAGTCGTTTTTCTTTATTTTCTTTTTGGTTTTGATTTGAAAAAACGAATGAAGGAATGATACACGGGGACATTTTTGTAAACTGTTATTGTAAAATAAAAAAGTCTGATTAAAAAAAAATAAAAAACGGACTTCAAATTAATCCGGCGGGCCAGAAAATATTGCTGGCGGGCCACTTTTGGCCCGCGGGCCGCCAGTTGCCGACCCCTGCTCTAAAGAATGATTTAAAAAATAGAAAAAACTGAGAAATCAATACCTAAAATGACATCCCCAAATCTTACCCCAACCCCAAGGGACAATGGTTTAAAAAATAGGGAGGGGAATGAGAAACCAATTAATACTGTAAAATTACATTGTACAGTAACCCAAGCCCCATAACTAACCCCAACCCAAGCAACAATGGTTTGAAAAATAGGGAAAAAAATTGAGAAACCAATACATAAAATTACATAATAGTCCAAGCCCCAAATCTAACCCCAAGCAACAATGGTTTAAATAAAAATGTGAGAAAACAACACATAAAATGATATCATAGCCCAAGCCCCAAATCTAACCCCAACCCAAGCAACAATGGTTTAAAAAAAAGGGGGGGGGGGAAACGAGAAACAAATATACAAAATGACATTGCATTCCAAGCTCCAAATCTAACCCCAACCCAAGCAATAATGGGCAACAATGGTTTAAAAAATAGGGAAAAAATTGAGAAACAAATATATAAAATGACATCATAACCCAAGCCCCAAATCTAACCCCAACCCAAGCAACAATAGTTTAAAAAATACAGGAAAAAATTGAGAAACAAATATATAAAATGACATCATACCCCAAGCCCCAAATCTAACCCCATCCCCAAGCGACAATAGTTTAAAAAAATGTGAGAAACCAATACATAAAATGACATCATAGCCCAAGCCCCAAATCTAACCCTAACCCAAGCAACAATGGTTTAAAAAATAGGGAAAAAATCGAGAAACAAATATATAAAATGACATCATAACCCAAGCCCCAAATCTAACCCCAACCCAAGCAACAATAGTTTAAAAAATACAGGAAAAAATTGAGAAACAAATATATAAAATGACATCATACCCCAAGCCCCAAATCTAACCCCAAGCGACAATAGTTTAAAAAAAATGTGAGAAACCAATACATAAAATGACATCATAGCCCAAGCCCCAAATCTAACCCTAACCCAAGCAACAATGGTTTAAAAAATAGGGAAAAAATCGAGAAACAAATATGCAAAATGACATTGTATCCCAAGCCCCAAATCTAACCCCAACCCAAGCAACAATGGGCAACAATGGTTTAAAAAAAGGGGGAAAAAACGAGAAACAAATATTCAAAATGACATCGTATCCCAAGCCCCAAATCTAACCCCATCCCAAGCAACAATAGTTTAAAAAATACGGGAAAAAATTGAGAAACAAATATATAAAATGACATCATATCCCAAGCCCCAAATCTAACCCCAACCCCAAGTGACAATAGTTTAAAAAATAGGGAAAAAATCGAGAAACAAATATATAAAATGACATCATAACCCAAGCCCCAAATCTAACCCCAACCCAAGCAACAATGGTATAAAAAATAGGGAAAAAATCGAGAAACAAATATATAAAATGACATCAAGCCCCAAGCCCCAAATCTAACCCCAACCCCAAGTGACAATAGTTTAAAAAATAGGGAAAAAATCGAGAAACAAATATATAAAATGACATCATAACCCAAGCCCCAAATCTAACCCCAACCCAAGCAACAATGGTATAAAAAATAGGGAAAAAATCGAGAAACAAATATATAAAATGACATCATAACTCAAGCCCCAAATCTAACCCCAACCCAAGCAACAATGGTTTAAAAAATAGGGAAAAAATCGAGAAACAAATATGCAAAATGACATTGTATCCCAAGCCCCAAATCTAACCCCAACCCAAGCAACAATGGGCAACAATGGTTTAAAAAAAGGGGGAAAAAACGAGAAACAAATATTCAAAATGACATCGTATCCCAAGCCCCAAATCTAACCCCATCCCAAGCAACAATAGTTTAAAAAATACGGGAAAAAATTGAGAAACAAATATATAAAATGACATCATATCCCAAGCCCCAAATCTAACCCCAACCCCAAGTGACAATAGTTTAAAAAATAGGGAAAAAATCGAGAAACAAATATATAAAATGACATCATAACCCAAGCCCCAAATCTAACCCCAACCCAAGCAACAATGGTATAAAAAATAGGGAAAAAATCGAGAAACAAATATATAAAATGACATCAAGCCCCAAGCCCCAAATCTAACCCCAACCCCAAGTGACAATAGTTTAAAAAAAATGTGAGAAACCAATACATAAAATGACATCATAGCCCAAGCCCCAAATCTAACCCTAACCCAAGCAACAATGGTTTAAAAAATAGGGAAAAAATCGAGAAACAAATATATAAAATGACATCATAACCCAAGCCCCAAATCTAACCCCAACCCAAGCAACAATGGTTTAAAAAATAGGGAAAAAATCGAGAAACAAATATATAAAATGACATCAAGCCCCAAGCCCCAAATCTAACCCCAACCCCAAGTGACAATAGTTTAAAAAAAATATGAGAAACCAATACATAAAATGACATCATAGCCCAAGCCCCAAATCTAACCCTAACCCAAGCAACAATGGTTTAAAAAATAGGGAAAAAAATCGAGAAACAAATATATAAAATGACATCAAGCCCCTAATCCCTAGCCCCAAATCTAACGCCAACCCCAAGCGACATTGGTTTAAAAAATAGAAACAATTTTGAAACCAATAAATAAAATGACATCATAACCCAATCCCCAAATCTAATGCCAACCCCAAACGACAATGGTTTAAAAAATAGAAACAATTTTGAAACCAATAAATAAAATGACATTGTAACCCAAGCCCCATATCGAACCCCAACCCCATGCGACAATATATTTAAAATTGAAAATTTTTAACATATAGTTAATTTGCTGGGTATGCTGGGTTGTTTAAACTCATGGTTGGGTAAAATATGGACTAGGTTATTTTCTAGGTTAATTTAAACCAGCTGCTCGGTTTGTCCAAATTTCCCCTAACCATAGGTTGAAACCCAGCGTTTGTCAAATGTGCACTCACAGAAAAGTTTTTCTTCATTCTTCTTTCTTTCAGGACTAATATGAAGTTGAGAACTCTTGCTGTTTGCAAACATTGTAAAGTTATGCAGACCAAGTAAATAAATGTTGCTATATCAAAGGCAGCAATTAATTCTTAGTGAATTCCCCCTGTGTGTCTCAAATGGAGAATTTTAATAAGGACATAAACACGACCGTACAGGCCACCGGCAAGATAACACAACAACTCTGTCCGTTAATTAAACTGACCGCACATGCCTCACATATTTAAATGCTAGTTTTATGCTCTTTAGCTCATTTGCTTTGATGGTTTTCAGTCAGATTCTCACTGGGTCTGGTTCAGCACACCATTAGCACACAGAGAGGGGAAACTGAGCTGTTGTTTGTTAGCTGATGGCAGTTAATTGCTGGAATGTGAAAGTCTTGTTTTTATAGTGCTGCTATTGCTAAGCCCTCCGAGGATGTAGTCTACAGTAAAGTCTCTCTTTGATGTAAATGGAAAACATTAAAACTCGGGAAAACTGGCCAAAAAACTATCTAAACTCCCACGAGAGCATGTGAATGTCTGAAATTACAAAATCCTGGAATGAAAGGTTTATATGTGAAAGCACTGCACATCATTTGGCTTAATAGTGTATATCACTGTAAAAACATTACAGGACAAAATGTAAAATACGGTTATTAGTTTACTCAAAAGAGGCATTGACATATATATTTAAATTCTGCAATATATTTAACAAAACGTTACATTTACGGTAAAAAAAGGTTTTTGAAAGTAAAAGGTGTGAATTACCATGTTTCATTGTGAAAATCTCTACAATATTTAATGAGATTATACAGTACATTTTTATAGTAAAATATTGTTAAGATTATGTTTTTATTTTTTTTTTAAGTTAAAAAGTTATCAGAAAATTAATGGAAAACTGTACAAGAACAATAAAAGTTTCACAGTTTTCTGCATGACTCTTCACATCTGATAATATTTCATTTAATGTTTCCTTGGATCTGAATTGTAGCAGTCTTCCCCCATGCAGTGTGTACCAAGCAGACGGTAAAGCGGGTGGGAAGTGGGTGGGGAATTGTTCTGTATTAAAATATTTTGAGTTGGAGTACATGCATATATATGTGTATTTGTTTGAAGTACACCAGATGGTATGCTCGCATAGTGGGCTAACTTTGCTTGCAAGTGTGCATATTGTGTGAGTATGTATGCACAGTACTTTACTAGGCAGGACACATATACCTTATTTTGTTTTATATGTATGCATAAAGAAATATGGAGGATCTTTTTTTTTAAAGATTATCTGTATGGTTTATATTTCTCTCTCTCTCTCAAAAAAAAAATAATAATAATAATAATAATGTTTCCACTTAAATTTCTTACCAGTTACGTACATTATGGTGTTTATGTTAAAGTTTGTTTAATTAATGTTTATAGCTTTATTTGAATGTCACGTGTGTTACCATCATGATGTTTTGTGTTTATGTAATTGACAATGTGCACTGTGGTGTGTTGTTGCATTTGCAACAATCTATAGAAAAGCCACTTGTGGTAAAACTTTAATTCAGGATTCATTTTACCACCCATGGGGGTTAGCTGTATGTTATTAAGTACAAAGCAGATTTATATTAGCAAACATACAGTATATATCAGTTTATAAGATACAGTACATGGTTAAAAATTGTAAAGTATACAAAACTTTGCCATGAAAAAAACACGTATTGTTCACTCACTGTTTTTAATTGTCAAATCATGTTAAGTTTTTTACACACTCTAAGAAATAAAGGTACAAAAGTTGTTACGTGGATACTACCTTTTAATAAGGTCCTAAAATGTACAATTTTGGTACACATATGTACCTTTGAGGTAGCAGTATGCACCTTTTGGGTATAAAAGTGTACTATTTAAAAAGGTACCGCCCCACTTTTATAACTTCTTGTAGCTTTTTTTCTGAGAGTGCATGTTTCCTGTATTTTTTATGAAAGTTTTCTGGCAACCAATGCATTTTTTACAGTGTACTTTTGCTTTGATAAAACATATTTGTGCTATCTGAATTTTCATGTTAATCTCATTAAAGGTAGGGTAACAGATCTGATCCTGAAACATTTTTAGTTATGCTGGTTAAAAGTCTCCTCACATCCTGATAGCAATCACTGTGTTAAGTTATTTAAATGTATTTGTAGAAATTTATGTCATCTGTGAAAGGCGTAGGACCAAAAAATGTTCAACCAATCATAGATTTCAGTCCGAACGGACGTTTCCATTTTTGTCCCTCATACGTAAGCGTAATTTGAATGCCCACCGCGCAGCGAGTCCACGCAGACACCATACGTCATCGGCGCGTTCATGTGCGCTCACCTCCTGCCTGTAAACAGCGAGAACAGCAAACTTTTCTGCTGAATTGACAACCTACACAGGAGGCACAAAACGAAAGACATCTTTTATAACAACAACAGCAAAAACTGCCTGGATCAGCTAAGAGCAAAAACCCAAATTAACAACATTAACTAATTCTGATGTAAACCAGTTGTTTATGTTGTAAATGTTGTACTGCAAAGTTTTCTCACTGGTGAATGAGGCATGATATGTGACCGTCTGATCTATGCGAAAGAGGCGTAACTTTGGATGGCGATTTGACTGGAGGATGGGATTTCATTGCTAGGCGGCTACCATTAGCATTTTTCAAAATGTGAAACCCTACCTTTAAATCATTTGTCCCATCACGGTAATGATGGCAAAAAAAACATGATGCCTTTGATCCTCTACTGATAATTGAATGCATAATGTAAAAGCTTTTTGTTGGAAATGAGGAATCTTCACTTCTTTGAGTTTTAAAATCATATACGAAAAAAAGAAATGTTATTCTACAGTAACTGTGTGACCTCAATAAACTGTTTAATAGTGTCTCTGTGTTATATTTTTAGCTAACATCCTGGAAACAGTTATATTGCGCACTGTAAACCTAATCAAAGCTTCAAAAACACAGAAAGAACGGGACCTTTAAATAATCTGCTCCCATAAATGGGAAACTCCTAGAAATGCATATGCAATAAGGTCGGTCGCAAAAATAACTAGACCACACGTTTTCAGCACTAATGATCCACTGTGCATCTTTAGTAAATCCTGACAGTCGTTATTTAATGACAAAATGATACTTTGCGCACGCGCAAGCGGTTAGTAGATCTGGCCCAAAGTCTCTTTGATGGAGATGATAAAAAGTTATCTAAATAGTCAGGTAAAACAAGAAGCTTAAAGGAACATTTCAATTGCCGTTTTTTCTCAACATCTAACCTTCTTTGTCTAGCAGGTCAAAAACAAACAGTAATGACCCACAGTAAACATAAGAAATTGTAAGGACACTCAGCATTGCCAAAGAGGATCAGATGTATTATAATAGCCATTGTGTTGTACTTTGCTGAGATCTCTATGACAACTAAGCAACACTGTGTCCACAATAGAATAAAGAAATCAAAAAAAAAGATTTCATAATAATAAAAAGGATTGAATGAAATTAATCTATTAAATAACAAAACATTAAACATCTCATAAGTTAAGTACTTACAGTGTAGAATATCGATCAAGTTGTTTACCATGTTGCGTTTTTAATTAACAATGCAAAACGTACAAGAAGGAAAATCCGAGCTAGTCAATGGAACAGATATCTTAAGATGATAAATGAGCTGTCACGTCCAATTTTTCCAGATCCTCGCTCTCTGTGACATCCGCTGCATCTCTTGAGTGCTGTGCCAACCGGTATGGGGTGAGAGGTCATCTGAACATGGGTATTTGGGAGGGACAGCAAGTGAACTCTTGCCCAAGGTGTTAAACAAATGTCTGATTAATGTCATTTTGTTTCCAAATGTGTTTCTGATTGTATTCACTCGACCCTATCGCTTACCATCTGTTTTATCTGGTGTATATATCTATATGTCTATCTGTGCATCTGTCTGTCTATAAAAGAGAAAGGTTTGGATGTTAAGGGTTTTTTATGGAACCGTACAGCAAGATAATTCTTTTAGGGCATCAATAAGCATCCTTATTTTTAAGAATCAGCTCCACTGAGAATACAGCAGACCACATGCAGACTACGCAGATTCCAGACATTATCTTTTAATGCTTTGCTTTATTACCAAGGCTGTATATCACTTCTTCAAAGCTTGACATTAAAATCAAGTTATTCCACTGTTGTAAACAGTAAAGTAGAATCGATCCTGAAAAGATGCCACGGCTGGGGGATTTTGTGCTTAACAGGGAATTACAGAACATGGCTTTGTAACACATCGCTGGATAGAGCTGTGTCAGATAATCCTCACAAACCGGATTCAGAGCTCACATTTAATAGCACAAAATGTTTTGATACTCCTGGAAATAACTCTCGATTTGACATTTTTGATATTTCTTGACATGAATTTAAAGTTAGCTTTTTGCTTAAATCACCTTAACTGGTTTCTTGAACATGACAATAATTTCAATGTACTACAACGGTCTTCACAGTCAACAGATCACAATCCAGTACAGTAGAGCACCTTTGGGATGGAGTGGAATGGGAGATTTGCATCATGAATGTGCAGCTGACAAATCTGCAGCAACTGCGTGATGCTATCATGTCAATATTAACTCAAATCTATAAGGAATGTTTTCAGCACCTTTTTGAATGAAGAACTAAGGAAGTTCTGATGGCAAAGGGGGTCCAACTTGGTACTAGCAAGCAAGTTACTTTTAAAAGTAATGCATTACAATATTTTATACCACGGGTCTGTTGAATGCTGTATTCTGATTGGCTGAGAAATGTTCCGTGGGTGTGCATTATTTTTTGATAACCGCACACTTAACTTGTCAAATGTCTTAAAAATAGGCACCAGACCAATAGTTGTGGTAACCGTGGTATAAGAGGAATAATTGACTCCGGTCTTTTGAATTATTTGAAAATAATGCACACCCACGGTGTAACGGCACTCCGCTTCGTGTCATGCCGCATTGCACCTTGGGTGTGCATTATTTTCTTATAATTCAATGGCCCGTCGTCAATTATTCCTTACAAATTACTCCCTAAAAAAGTAAGTAATGCTTACGTTACTTTTAAGTTACTTTTCCATTATTTTTTCATACTTGGCTAAGGTTTTATCTCTTTCAGGCTTTGCAGGTGTTTTTTATGACAGAGAAGTTCTGCATTCAGAAATTGAATATTTCAGTCGCAAAAATGTCAAGTTCTGGCTTGTCTCGGGTCGGGTTTTATATATATAAAAAGATGATTTATGGACGTTGTGTTTTGGGAAAAAGTGATTTGGGTCATTTCTTCAGACCCGAGAAGACCTCTAGTACAAAGGTGTACTTTTTGAAAAGGTACTGCCCCAGTGACAGCTTTCATACTTTTTTTTAGGGTTTCGAGCACGAAGTGCTGAAAACCTATTGTATTTGTCTGTTTTATTATTATTATTTTTCCGCCTTAAAACGCATCGCCCAGCCCAAACCGTAAGTCGTAGAAACTTGCCACTTGGTCAACTGGTTGTATATTAGCAGGCTACTCAGATACAGTGAATCAGCCAAATCGGCCCATAGGTGGCGCTATATCAATGCCCGACGCGTTGGGCATCATAACTCCTAAACCGGACATCAGACACTCAAGTGTTTGGTATCATTGTAATCCCTGGCTCAAAACTTAAAAAATGTATATCTCCGATTTCATTTCCGGTATGCAAATTTTTTCGCTAATTTGCATAATATGCATTTCAAGCCAAAATGAACTAGTCCTAGGTTTTTCGCCCGATCGGAATCGTTCCAATGCAGGAGAAATCTGTGGAGTGAGTAGGTAAATAATTATCGAACAGAATTTGAAATTCCGCTTCAGGGTCACTAGGGGGCGCCAAAACTTAATACAGGAAGTAGCCTATCGTCACTGAAATGGTTATAACTCGTGAACGGTTTGAGATATCTTAACGAGGTTTGGTACACATATGTACCAGCTCACTCCGGGATAACAGTAAAAAAGATGCGGATTTTGGCCACTAGGTGGCGCTGTAACAGGCTTGAGATCGGGAATGGCTATTACTACACAACCGTTAGCCCGATACACCTAATATTTTGTATGGTATGTCTTTGTGCAATGTACCATGAGGGTCTAGAAGGACATTGGTGTATCTTCAAAAACATGGCCGTCGTCGGCTACTGAAGGTTGAGGACTGATTTGACAGGGTTAACAAAGGTCGATCGGAACGAAACGCACTGTGCTTCTTCGTGTACTGCTCCTGAAGGCCTGTAAGAATTTTGGTGTCATTTGGCCACTAGGGGGCGTAATACCTTATTTCGGTGCCTGTATCACGTGACGTTTGACGTACACAAACAAACATGACATCATATGATAGATCGGCTCATGATGAAAAACTTTGCCTCTGGAAGCGTTGCTGTCAATCAAATGGTTTTTGAGTTATTGGCGATAACGTTCAAACCTACTTTTGCGAACTAGTCCCTGGTTTTTCGCCCGATCTGAACCTAACCAAGGTTGATTGATTCTGTGGAGTGTGACTATAAATAATTATCAAAAAAATTTTGAAATTTACATTCAATCACGCAAGGAGTGGCCAAAAACCAAATTGGGCGGAGCTTAAAACATTTAAACGGCCATAACTCGAGAGTCGTTTGAGATATCATCACGGGGCTTGAATCATATTTGTAGGCCATCGGTCTTAGGCCGTGATATAAAAAGCTTGCCGATCGGACACTAGATGGCGCTATAACGGGGAAAATGGCACTAAATACTGTGCTTATGCAATGGTTACAACTTTCACGCCTATAATTTTATCTGTGGTCAAGAGATTTTCATGGGAGTTGTTTTTTTTATCATCCTGAATTGTTTCCAAGTCCTACGATACCAAACATACCAGGTTTTGCCTTACGGTTAGTTCTGCATTGCAAAAACTGTGCTTACAAAACATGCGTGAATAACACCGCGAGGGTTATTCCGATCGACTCGAAAACACCATAGGAAGAAATTTACTTTACCTTCTGAACAAAAAACTCTATTGGCGTTATGTTAAAATTTCCATCAGAAATGGCCGAAAATTGCAAAAAACAAAAAATTACATTCATTTTTTGTGTTTTCTACACATAAATGGTTATAACTCCGCTATGAAATTAAATTTTTTTACCAGATTTGTTATGCTGATGTTTGAGCAGAGTCTGAGGCAATACAAAAAAATTTGTTTACCACTAGTTGGCCTCATAATTGAACAAAACCTTTGACATTGAGTGAGCCCAATGGTCATACAATTGTTTCTTCACTAAACTAAAGTGAATAGCCGTGATTCTAGCTACATGTAACACAGTCATGACCCGAGGTTGCATGCACGAGTTTGTCATAGCCCCACCTAGTGGTTATTTGTTATTTTCACTTAAAAATACTGCAACCTTACATCTAAAATCATGGGTCATCATAGATTGTGCCTTTCATGGCTTTGAGTATAATCATTGGTGGATTGCATTTCACTCCCTAGCAACCAATGAGAATACCCTAGCAACCATTTAGCAAGAGCTGTATCTCTGTATCAGAACATCTTAGAGACATGGGTTCGGCTATTTTGACTCATTAACACTATTTTTACATTCTGTGACCCGAGTTTTGCCACTGCAAGCACCACAAACATATCCTTCAGTGTTCTGTTTGTCAATGTTCCGTGAGAAGAGAGGGAGTCATTTCACTGAATGATAGCACCTTTTTTTGCTGACAACTATGAACACGTGTGTCTGGTAGCTTACTTTTCATCATTTATTTTGTACAATGCAGCAAATCTACACAGGCATGCCCTTAAAGCTCTTAAGGTCCCAAATCGCTTGAACCCAAGCGAATGACTTCACATTAAGGACATAACATGTTTGTCCTATAGGTGCACGTGTGTTTAAGCATACATAGTCTATATGAACTGTTTCTGACCATCTCTTTCGTTTTTGTGGATGCTGGATCAGCCTGGTTGACGACGTCTGACATCTTTAATGTGCTGTCCACTGTAGGTCTTTGCGGTCTCCTGCGCTGCTGTTTGTGTCGTATATGCACGCCCGCAGCCTGTTTGAACCATTGATGACCATACTACGACTCAATGGCCTTTTAGTTAAATAAACACAGCCATTTCTGAATTTTATGTTTTCGTATAAATCTGAATAACTAATTCTCGTTAACAAATTATCCTCATAATGTCACATTAAGGACATTACGTGTTTGTCTCATATGTGCACATGTGTGTAAGCATAAATAGTCTGTATTATCCGTTTTTGACCATCTCTTTCGTTTTTCTGGAGCGAGGTGGTCTATCATTCATTGTGTCTGTATTCGGGTGCAACTCCTCAGCCTGGTAAGCGACGTCTGATGTTTTTGACGTGCTTTAATGCTCGAAACCCGGCAATTGCTGCTTGCAGCTATATTTTATATTTACTTTTGTCTACATATCTGCAGTACCTAAAATACTTTGCTCCAGGTACCCATCTCTGCATCTTTCGATGGAATGTCCACTACCGGTATTGGAAGACATTAACTAAATACCTAACAGTTGGTTGAATATTATATTACCCAACCATGTGTTAAACCAACCCAATGTTTATTGAGTATGTATATGCACAAATTGCTTGTTACTCTTTGGTTTGTTGTTATAGCACATGTTGTCTCCTGTTTGTCAAGAACGTTTACTGCTGCACGGCTGACATTTTTAAGGCGAGTGTTAGTGTTTTGGCTAATACATCATGGCTGACTCTGTGGATATTTGGCATGAATATAAACAAGCTGTCGCTCCTGCCTTTATGCTTATGAGCTTGGTTTGTCAGATGAAAGAGCTTAAAGATCGCCTCACTGATTTCCAGTCTTGTATTTGCCTAAGTCTTGAAAGCCTTCAGTCAATGAGATTATGTTCAGCATTTCCCCTATGTCCAGGGTTAATCCTTCTTCAATTTTTGGAAGTCGTTCCTGACTGGACAGATCCACACTCCAACATTCTTTGTTTATTTTCTTTAATTACAGCAACATTGATAAACGGTAATCATTTAGGTGATGGGCAAGTTGTATATTGACATATTTTATGTTTGTTTGTTTTTACATAGACTGTAAAAAAAGATGGACGATACGACGCAGCTTCCTTCCGTTGCAATGAGCTGAACGTAAAATGTCCGACGATGGGCGCTGTAGTGTTGTAGTTCTCGAGACCGGTCTCAGTCTCAAGACCGGTCTCAAGACCACTTTTTAAAGGTCTTGGTCCTGTCTTGGAATCGACCACATTTTTACTCAGACAAAGAGGACTCTGAATTTTATTTCAAGACCGGTCAAGACCACAACTGATGGCACATCACAAATTTATTTTTTATCATTAATTTTATGCAGTTTATTCAGGTTTGGCATATGATGTTAGCATTGTTTAAGCATTGTTTAAGTTTTTCCCAATGACAATTTTTTTTATATATATAATTTTATTACTAAAAACACCTGCATTGTGTTAAGTGGATGGCAAGCCATGGAAAGACAGTTCAGAATAAATGGTTAAGTGGATTTCAGCTCTTTAGTGTTTGTTCACTTTTATTTGCTTATAAACAAAGATAAATCCCCACATATCTGTAATGCCTTTGATTATTTTATCAACTTCTCTGATGGCACACACACACACACACGCGCACACAAAGACAAGAAGTGCACAATCATATGCATATTCCACATTTTATCATCAGTATTTTAATGCAGTGACTTGCACTGGTCTTGGTCTTGACTTGGTCTCGGCCTGTCTTGGTCTTGACTTGGTCTCGACCATTTAAAGTCTTGGTCTTGTCTCGGTCTCGGCCTGTCTTGGTCTTGGTCATGACTTGGTCTCGGTTTAGGTGGTCTTGACTACAACACTAGGGCGCTGACATGTTACGCAAAAAAACGTCAGTTCGGAGCCAGGGTATGCGCAGAAGAAATCGTCCGTGGAGCCCGGAGATGGAGCGGCGTTATCAAACTTCCGCCCAACTGCTCGCGCATCCAGCTCTGACAGTCGCTCAGAGAAGCTGTCAATCACAATGTCAATCATAATGACACACCACATCTCTATTGCATCAAATTACTAACTAAAATGAAACTTTTCACAAAAATAAACAATTGAACATATATCAGCATGATAACACCTTAAAGGACCAAAATCATCTTTACATTTGCTAATTAATGTTAACTTAAATTTTGGCCAAGAAAGAAAGAACAATGTTCTGTTTACGTATAGCGTGTTATACTTACAGACAGGAATGATGTTTACAGTGCATATAGACAATCACATAAAGTCATGGGTGACCTTTTTCACAACAACATCCACCCTTTGTGGGAGGAAATGTCCTTTGATATGTGAATAGAGACCCTGTTGACTTTTGCTGTATAATCAAAGGTTGAGCTCCATCGGCAAGCATTTCTAATCAAAATAACAGCCTACCTGGCAGTCTGATAAATTCAGACAGTCTCATCAGATTCGCAATGTTATAAAAAAATGGTGCGTCACGTCTGTCTCAGAGTGCTTGACAGAGAAACAGTGAGTTGAGTGCATCTCTCATACCGACTGGACAACACCTTTAACAGTAATGAGCCTGTGTAAATGCAAAGGTGTCCTATTGATCACACAGCACACATGTAATCTGTGTCTAAATTAAGCTGCTCTTAGTACTCACGTGACTACAGTATGAATGTGCATATGAATACATTTGCCTTCATACAACATACATCATGTTTGCATTGGGGCAGTCGTGCCCTTGAGCAAGGCTCTAAAGCTGCTCACTGCTCCAGGTGTGTGTTCACTACTCACTGGGATGGATTAAATGGAGAGGTTACATTATAGATGGGTTATCATACTTGACAATCTCGTCACTTTTACTGTCATTGTTCTGTAAACTACCTGCTCTTCAAAATTGCAAATAATAATAATAAAGATTGTTTAAAACAATGTTCTTTACTAAATTAAAAAGATAAACTTTTATGCATTGAAAGGCATCATTGCTTTTCTCAATGACTCCCAAAGAATCTCCTAAACCTGTACCATTAAATTGCTTGATAATTTTTGTGTTTTTCTTACTAAAAAGTGTGTGACAGTAGGATTTTGTTGGACCCTGTTTAACATTTTTGAGAAGCCTATTTATCTATTATATAGCTTACATGACAAAAATGTATATATTGTAAGTAGTCTGCATGCTCGTGCGTGTGTGCTGTTAAATTTAATTTTGCATAAAAGTATTTTTATGTAATTACACTTGACCCTAAACCTGACCCCATCCCATATTTTTTCTTATGCAATACAGTAAAAGGGACCTAATATAAAGTGGGACCAGGTTTTGTATTGGCAGGAAAACCACCCAGGTAAAAAAGTAGTATACTTTAGTGTATTAGAAACATGATTGAAGTAATTGAAGTATAAAACAAGTATGCTTCTACTTGTTGTGCTTTATTTAAAGAGTATTTTTCAAAGTATACTTTTAGTGTATGCACAAAATGTACTTAATCACAACTATAATTTGCCCTGAAATGCCTTTTTAAGTGTATTTCCATCAGAAGCGGACACTACTTGAGTATTTTAAGTAAATTTTTCAAGCATCTATGCTTTATCAGAGTGTTTGTGGGAAAAAAATACTTAACAAAATTTTTTTTACTACATTTTAAAGCATAGAATCATACTGTGTATTCCTTTTAAATTGCATATTAAATTTGATTTATACCTAATTACATAAAAATTGTGTACAAAAGTACTTTTTACTTAAAGAATATTCCATTTTCTTAAAAGAAAAATCCAGATAATTTACTCACCACCATGTCATCCAAAATGTTGATGTCTTTCTTTGTTCAGTCGAGAAGAAATTATGTTTTTTGAGGAAAACATTTCAGGATTTTTCTCATTTTAATGGACTTTAATAGAGCCCAACATTTAATACTTAACACTTTTTTCAGAGTTTCAAAGGACTATAAACAATCCCAAACGAGGCACAAGGGTCCCATCTAGCAAAACGACTGTCATTCCTGACAAGAAAAACAAAAAACATCCACCTTTAATGCACAACTTCTCGTCTAGATACAGTCCTGAAAGCGTCAGCGTGACCCCACTCAATACGTCATGACGTCAAGAGGTCACAGAGGACGAACGCGAAACTCCGCCCCAGTGTTTACAAGTTTTGATAAAGAGGACCGTTCCTACATTGCTGTATGTCAACTGATACTAATTAATGGCTTTGTGTCAGTTTATTGTTTACAATGGTCAGCAAATGTGCGTTTTATATATGTGACACGTGACCTCCCTACGTCACTACGCATTTACGTTAGGTCGCGCTGGACCGGACCTAGACAAAAAGTTGAGGTTTAAAAGAGCATATTTTCCATTTTTCTTGTCAAAAATGACAATCGTTTTGCTAGATAAGACCCTTATGCCTCGTTTGGGATTGTTTATAGACCTTTGAAACTCCGTTGAAAAAAACTGTTAAGTGTTGAGTTAAGTATTAAATGTTGGGCTCTATTAAAGTCCATTAAAATGAGAAAAGTCCAGCAATGTTTTCCTCAAAAAACATGATTTCTTCTCGACTGAACAAAGAAAGACATCAACATTTTGGATGACATGGTGGTGAGTAAATTATCTGGATTTTTCTTTTAAGAAAATTGACTAATCCTTTAAGTAAAAGTAAAAAATTTACTAGGTGTTTAATGTACTTAAATATTAAATATAAACCAAAAGCTTGAAATTATGTGGAGTGTAGTGGAGTAAAAATTATGATATATGCTTTGGAATGTATGTTTTCCAAAGAAAAACACTGATAAAATACAAATACTTGAAAATTTACTTTTATGTAGAAAGTAAAAATACTTAAAGGTGCAGTGTGTAATTTTTAGAAGGATCTTTTGACAGAAGTGCAAAATAATATACAAAACTATATTATCAGGGGTGTATAAAGACCTTTCATAATGAACCATTATGTGTTTATTACCTTAGAACGAGACCTTTTTATCTACATAGACAGAGGGTCCCCTTACATGGAAGTCGCCATTTTGTGCTGCCATGTTTCTACAGAAGCCCTTAAAGGACAATTTTTGACAAAGTTGTCTCCGACGATGACCTGTTTGTCCGGCGGTGGCTACCGTAGCTTCTCTGTGTGTTTCAAAAGCGAGGGGTGAGAAGTGGACTGAGCCGTTGGTTGCAATTTGCAACCTCACCACTAGATGCCACTAAAATTTACACACTGCATCTTTAAGTAGTGTCCGCTTCTGATTTCCATTAGAATGGTAATACAATGCAATTGTACTGTAAGTGTGCTTAATTGCTCATGAATCCTGATTTTCAGTAGTGTATTTTAGTGCACTTGAAGTTTAAAAAAGTTGTTCCATTTTAGTATGCCATTTACACTTGAAATGTAGTCAAATAGATGTTAAGTTCAGTTAAGACATAATTGAATACACTTAACTATACTTGGATTTGACGAAAATAGTGCAAAATGTAGAAAATATACTTAGTACACTTTTTTTAAAGTATATTTTTAATACAATTATTTTTCACCTGGGAACCAAATAACACAATGAATTACAAATGACAAAAAGAGTGCCAGTGAATGTAATTGGAAGTATTTTTTAGTTTTTTATTGACTTATGTCATTAGTAATGTCTTTACCTAAAGCAACCTTTTTCTGAAGTCTGCAGTTGAATCGTGACATTCTTACATTACGTCTTTTTCGATGAGGTTGAGAATGAGGTGTCAAAGCTAATGATTTGTTGTGTCCCTTGACTCTGGAGCATTAAGCGGGTCATGGCTTTTTGACCTCAGGTAATGCTTAATGATGTCTGGTAAACTCATGAAATGACTCATCTTTGGTGTACAACAAAATTTTTTTCTCCAATGTCCTCAGTAACCCAGCAAAACAAAAGTTAAGCAGTAATTAGCCTACTGGTTCAACCTAAACATCATGGAGCGTGCGGTGGATCAGTCCATGATGTGATGCTGAATCCCTGCAGCATGGCTGGAGGTTGGAGAGCGGCAAATTAAAGGTCTCAGGCAATCATCCACACACAGACAGAGCCCTCAGGAATCCATTCCATTCCAGTGATGGAGTAACCAGGAGCTCCGCTGTGTGCTGCCAGATAGCAAACTGTGATGAAGTGGGTTTCACCAGGCCAACTGTGACCGCTTTTGCCCTCAGAGGCGAGGGTTCATAGCGCTCCGTGCTCCCACTTGTTGCAGCGAGACTTGTGGTTGACAGTTTTAATGTATCATAAGTTGTTACAGTTTCAGTTCCTGTAAGATTAATGTGTTCAAAGTCTCCATGGTGTCTTTGACATCATGTATTTCTTTATCTGTCTGAAGACACTTGATCTTGACCCATATAAAATTCTTTTTTTTTTTTTACAACTTTTACATACATTTTTCTCTGAGTTCTCATTTGGTTCCAGCCAATTCAATATGTGATATAAATCTAAGAAATTAAGCAAGATCCTCACTGAGGTTTAATACAAGTCACGTGCATTTAAATAGTTTCTGTTAGAAGCACCAGATATCCCTACAAACACCCCTGGTGACAGTGTACACACACACGCATAAAAGAGAAACACATTAAATGTACAGTATGACACTGTATAAAATCTGCTGTATTTAACTTATTTCTATTATTATGTACACAGACATGTTCTCCTAAACAATTTTGCGGTCGACAGAAAATAAATACTTTAAAGGTGCAGTGTGTAAATTTTAGTGGCATCTAGTGGTGAGGTTGCGAATTGCAACCAACGGCTTAGTCCACTGCTCATCTCTCGCTTTTGAAACACACATAGAAGCTACGGTAGCTGCCACCGGACAAACATGTCATCGCTGGAGACAACTGAGTAAAAAGTTGTCCGTTAAGGGCTTCTGAAGAAAAATGGCGGCACAAAATGGCGACTTCCATGTAAGGGGACCCTCAGTGTATGTAGATAAAAAGATCTCGTTCTAAGTTAATAAACACATAACGGTTCATTATGAAAGGTCTTTATACACCCCTGATAATATAGTTTTGTATATTATTTTGCATTTCTGTCAAGAGATCCTTCTAAAAATTAAACACTGCACCTTTAACAGCATACATTACGACATTAGGGGGAGTAAATAATTACAGAATTTTAATTTCTGGCTAAATTTTATTTAATCTGTAACATTTTCTTCATTCACAGCCACTGCAGACATGCTTATCTGGTGATCAGTCAGCTCCATTCATCCAACACTGCAAACATGCATTATTTATTTGCTCTTCCCAGTCCTCAATCCAGGATGACTTACATAGAGTATACATTTGCCAAAGGCTGATACCAAGGGTTTAACCCCTATTATTCATGAGTGGGGTTGTCATGACGGCACATTGCTGAATGATGCTGCACAGAATAACAATTTCATTGTTTACTATCTAGAGAAATCGTAAAAAGGGAAGCTATAGCATAATAAATAATGCTATAAATAAGGTATAGGATTTAGCTAACTAAATTATAGCATCATTTTTTATTTGAAACAGATATCATTGATCATTGCATTAAGCCTTGTGTTATGTAAGTAATTAATTTTGATCTCATGTAGATCGGCTTTAGTGAAAAACTCTAAATGTTCTTTAAAACATTTATGGATGCAATAAATTGAAATTTTATTTGTTTTAATCAGAGCACGACTTAAGAGCAACCCGTCTCTTGGGGAAAACAATGCAATTCCAATTTACCTAAAACAAGACTTATTTTCATCTGCACTACAAACTTCAAGATGAGGTTAGCCTTTGTTTAATGTTATTAGCTGAAGTTAAATTACTGGGGCAGTTTCCCAGACAGGGTTTAGATTAATCCAGGACTAGGCTTTGGATTTATTAGGACATTTAATACGTTTTTACAAACATACCTTACACAAAATGTACTTAAAGTGGTCATTTCACAAGACTTTTTTAAGATGTGAAATAAATCTTTGGTGTCCCAGTACGTATATGAAGATTTAGCTTAAAATACCATATAGATTATTTATTATAACATGTTAAAATTGCCACTTTGTAGGTGTGTGCAAAAATGTTTGTGGTAATGTTTTTGTGTGTCCTTTACAATACAAATGATCTGATCTCTACATTAAATACCAGTGCGGTTGTTGGATAGTGCAGATAAAGGGGCGGTATTATTATAATAAGATCCCCTTCTGACATCACAAGGGGAGCCAATTTTCTTCTTCAGTATTTCCTAAGATGTTCTTAAGATTATTTAAGTGTACTTACTTCTGCTGTTTTAAGACACTATGAATATGAACTAAAATGCGCTTTTAACATAAAAATTTGCTGTAAATTTCCAGCTGGTTGCCAGTAACTTACTGTAGAAGATAAAGTCTGAAAATGTTTCATGTTCTTTTAACTTTGAACAAAATGTTGCCAGTAAATAACATAAATGTAAAATCTACAGTAAGTGTTCTTAGATGTTCTTAAGATTATCTTAAAAAGTACTAAAGAAGAATTTTTAGTATATTAAGTTCAAAATTAGTGTGCGAAAGTAGAGCACTAAGTACATTAATGGCGCTTTTCCATTGCACAGTACCCCACGGTTTGGTTTAGGTTGGGTCGGGTCTGCTTACTTTTGTGAGCTTTTCCACTGGGTGCAGTACGTTGTACCCAATACTTTTTTAGTATCACCTTGGTCGGGGTTTAAAGCGACCCGAGCTGATACCACAACGTGACGCGAAAACACTGTAGATCACTATAATGTAAAAGATAAGCTTTACCTTCATGCTAGCTTGCACTGTCTCGAGTAAACCTGTTGTCATCTGTGCTTCGCTGTAAGTTTCCGAACTCCCTTTTAGCGATGAAAAACATCCACAGGTTGTGAATCAGGAACACCATAACAGGTTTTTTCTAGACTTGCAGTTTGTGACGGCACAGTCGCGCACCACACGTCCGCATATATGCTTAAAGGCGCTCTAAGCAAATTGAAGCGTTTTGGACCATAAAACATTTTTTGTTACATATCGGAAACATCTCCTCACTATCTGCTTGCTGCCTGTCCGCTGATCAAACTGTAAAAAAACGTGATCTCTGTAGACAGCCCAGGCTTCACAAACGGCAATATCAACATAGTGGCCAAACCTAGCATCACAAAACAAAACAAAGTATTCCAGCCAATAAACGACAAAAAGGATTTGGGGGTGGGGGTTGGGCGCGTTAATGAAAGCACGGAAGGGAGGGGGAGGAGTTAGCTACGCTCCGTCTGTTTGAAAACAGTTCAAACGTCAACAATAACTAACGTCTCGCAGATTCGCTTAGAGAGCCTTTAAATGCAACTTAAATGAGGCTCTGTGGAGCGCGCCGATCGACGCACAAAAACCCAGTCAAGTGATACAGAGGTAGTGATAAACATGATATGCAAACATCTATTTGTGTTGGTCAATATTAATTTTGTGGCGGCCTGAGAAATAAATGAGTGTACGGGAATGTACAACGCTCTCAACGACGCTCTCACATGATGTCACAGCAGTAGGCAGCGCAAATATAACGACACGCCTATAATCCCTCCCACCGCGAAGTGATACTAAACTCAATAGAAAAGCTAACCAAACCAAAGCAAGCGTGCCACACAAGCCCTGAAAAGTGAATCCAAAACGTCTCAATCGCCCCCCCCCCCAGTGACTGGTCCCAGTATAGGTCATAAACCCCACCTACCCATGTTATTCAATGGGACTTGAGACCAACTAAACAATTTAATTACACTTCAATTATCTTTTTTCAAAGCTGCTTCTGTCATTTACTGTAGTTTATATCATGCTGATCTAAATTCAAGTATTTGTTTTTAAAATAGGTTTGTTTTTAGTTAGTTATTTAATGCTATAAAAACAGTGGTGTCACGTCATGATTGACAGCTGTGATATGCGCATTCTGTCATGGCTTTACTTCCTGCTCACTACTGTGCAGGACTGGTCCCGAAATCGCTACTGCGCAGGCTTCACTTTTCACCAATGGAAGAGAGCGAACGGGCGACGTCCATCTTTTTTTACAGTCTATGAGCCAAAGTGAGGTGAGCTGACCCGACCTGACCCAAGCCGTGGGGTACTATGCGATGGAAAAGCACCATAAGAAAATGCACTTCTATTTCACCTGTGTAAAGTCGGACACTAACAAAACCCCGCCTTAATGATCTTCTCACCAACATTAAGAAAAGAGAGAGATGAGCTGTCCAAGCTAGACAGAATGGTGGCTACCTACCCTTACGAAAAAGAAGTTTATTGAAGTGTGCTATAAGTATTCTTCTTTTAAACTTAAAATAAGAAAGTATACTTTCAGTTTACTTTTTATGTACTTCTCTAAAATGTACTTTAGGTACTTCTTAGAAATATACTTAAATTGTACTAAAGTATACTTGACCTATACTGACCGAAATGTCTAAGTATATTTGGCCTATACTTGTTTACTGACATATACTTAAAAGTATAAAGTAAAAATGCAACAACGAAAGCTACATCAAGAAAGCTGCAAAAAGCCATATGAATAGCCCTGGTGAAAAATAAATATACTTTATTGTATTTCAAGTATATTTAACTTTGCAATAGTACATTACAAATATACTTAGAAAGAAATGTACCATATTTGAATATATTGAAAGTACTATGTTTACAACATATTTGCTTACAATTAAACTTTTAACATATTTCAAAATAATTATAATTTAGTATATTTTCTAAAAGTATACTTTAAAAAATATACTTGGAGTTAAAGTTCTGTGCAATTTTTAAATTATACTAATTTGAACTTATTTTAAGTTTATTTTAGGTTTACTTTATCTGTTAAAGTTATCATTATAATAATGCACTGACAGCATATGTATAAAATACATTATTTAGCATCCTTTAGAAACAGTATATTTTATTTAAATTTTGAAAGTATATGTAGTGTACAAATGTATATTATCTTTATGGAGAATCATTAGTGTTAGTAAACTAGTAAGTTATTAATTGTGTGCTGCAGGTATACTTGCAAGTTTTCTTTTACTATACTTTTAGTTAACTAGTAGTTTACTACTCAACTTTACTTTAAGTGAACTTAACATCATACTATAAATATTAATAAATTGCACTTAAAGTACAATACAATGTGTATTAATTTTTTTACTTGTACCTTTTAATTTGTGCTTGCAAAAGCACACTTATTGTTCTTCTTAAGTTTTATTATTCTTATTATTATTCCCGGGTAGATTTTTTGTGTCAGCTCTAGCGACCAGACCGTTTGACGCAGAGACACCGTTCAAACTTTAAAATGTTCGGGCAGTACCGGTGTAAGTTGCTTGAGAGGATGAAGTCACAGATCCATGTCGTTCGGCCGCCATATTGGAAAGAACACAAAACCTTAAAAAAGTTTCACAGGTCACAAATTTTGTCCAAACTTCATGAAATTCCACGTACGCGATCCTTGGACCGAGCCTCACAAAAGTTACTAGAAGGATTTTTGATTTTCGGAAGCGTTTGCGCGCCACAGCCCAAACTAAATGTGCGTCAACGCCGCCAAAACAGGAAGTAGTTCAAATCTCAATATGTCTGTAACATTTATTAACCAAAAATTTTATATGAACTCTTTACTCCAATGTGAAGATGCCCAAGATAAAAAAACATTGCAGTAACATGTCTATATTATGTTATTTTCACTTTAAAATGTCCAATTAAAACCTGTGTAAAAAATAAAAAATGTCATTAGCCTTTACCAGTAGAGGGCAGCCTTTACGTTCAAACGTGTTTTTTAGACAGAATGTAAAGATAGCGGCAGCCATCTTTAGAAGCTAAGCTAACAGGCTATTGCTCCGTGGAAAAGTTTGAATAACAATGGCGGGATGTAGTTTTAAGGTTTAAATGGCAAAATGGAATAGAGAAGAGCTGTTGAGAGAATCGAGTGTTCCTTTAAGAGCCATAATACAGCGAAGAGCTGAGGAAGAGAAAGCAGAGAAGCCCGGGGAAGAGGCGACAGCCTCAGACTCTGCTGCGAGCCCATGGAGGACTCGGTAACCTCGGCTGCCACCCAAGCTTCGTATCGTATATGGACAGATTCCTGGATACATATTTTTAGAATCGTAAACTTCATCTTATTCACTATACAGTATGCGGTTTCGGACGCAAAACTGCAAATGGATTTTATATTCTGAATGCTTGAATCAACGAGAGATCTCTGGAGAACGTGCATTTTTACATACAGGTAGGAATTATATGATTCAGACATATTTTAATCCCTTTCTTTTATTTCAGTGATATATGGCACGACAAGTTTAATTCCCTTTTTCATCAATGTAATACATTGTAAACGTATTAGTTTGTAAAGACGTCAGTTTCGCGTCCTCGCGTAACGTTAGCAGTGATCGTTTTTCATCGGCTCTATAACAGCTGCATGGTTTAAATGATTGTGAATTGACGCGAAAAAGTGTCACTTTACCTTAAATCATGCATGTTATGCCAAGTGTATTTAACAGTCATGACTTTGAGAAATGTATGACACATTAAAACACAGCTTGCCACAGCTAGAAGACTGCGTATATTTACATAATCTTCAGATAAGAAAGTTATATATCTAAATCGTATGCTTGACTAACGGGAACACGATCGATTGCATTATGCTGTCAATCATTATGCTGTCAATCACTCAGCGAAGCATTGATTTCACATGGAAAGCAAGAGGACAGGGTCGCAATCTTGATGCGCGTGCATATGTTGCATGAGATGCAGAGCGCGAGTCACCCCTTCACGTGTATTCGCGCTTTGGTCTGCCCGCGTCAAGATGCGAAGACTGACAGTGGTGCGTTAAGAGAACACGGACTCTATGGCTGTTTTAACTTTCTTTATTGTATTTCCAGCTTACAACAACTCCTCTTCCGACAGTTGTTGTCTGATATGTCGGCTCAATGATCACAATGACATTAGATGTCTTAATAAAGGAAACGATTTTTGTGAACTGGATAAAAGATCCTGGCGTTTCTCCGAAGTTCAAAGCAGACAAAGGCTCAAATATTATGCGAGTCATCGTTCTCAAACAAGAATGCAATTTAAACGAGTAAGTCAATCGCCCATCGCTCACAGCCCAGCACCTGCACCACTGCATGCGTATCGCGCTGACAAACATACACCTGATTTTACTGCCCTGACGAAATCTAAAAGTATAATTTCTCTTATTAGAAGCTAGCCTTATGTTTGCCAGTTATTAAGATGGCGGTTGTAGTTTAAATAGAGGTCGTGAAATAATTAGCATTGCCAAAAAACTGCATAAAACAATGTTATGTTCCATATTATAAACTTTTGGTTATGTGTACTTAAGTGAGTAAATAAGTTAAATTCTCAATGAGTGTGATATGGCTCTTATTTACCCCTTTAAATGAAGAATAAAGCTTACTCGGGTATCTTACAATGCACTTATGTTGTTATGCAGTTTTAAAATACAAAATACGAACGTCTGGATGTAGATAAAGCCTACTTGGTCATATTACAATGCACAAGTTTTGTTGTATGCAGTTTGAAAATACATGTTTGTAGAAAAAGTATATTGTACAATGCACTGATTTTGTTGTTATGCAGTTTCAAAATACAACATGAGAATGCTTAAATGTATATGTAGTCATCATCACTGATGTATCTCTGGCCCCCATGACAAACTAATTGAATAGCCCTGTCGTAGACGCTCAACACACAATCATATTCATAAATAGTAAAGAAATGAAATGATATTAGGCTATCAGTGCTGCTGTCGCTCTTTCCTATCGCTTATTTTAAAAATGAGCTTATGATCAATAAAATGCAGCTTACATCTGCTGCTTTTGGTGACGTGAACTCTGGCCTACATTAAGTCTCATGTTTTTAAGATTATCTTAAGTACTAAAGAAGAATTTTTGGTATATTATGTACAAAACTAGTGTGTGAAAATAGGACACTTTAAAGGGATTGTTCACCCAAAAATTAAAATTATTTAAATTACAATTCTAAAAAAATTTAATAAGAAAACACTGAACATGTGCAGCATAGCTGTTATAGTTGGTTCTAGGCTAGCTAGAGCGGGTTATCTAGGCTTGTGATCCCTGTATTTACATAAAATGGTCTGTGCTAAACCCCGGATGTCCTTCAATGCTGGAAACACCCCTGGTTACAAGCCTGTATACATTTCTGTGTGTGTGCGTGTGTGTGCGTGTGTGCGTGCGTGCGTGTGTGTGTGTGTGTGTGTCAGGAATGCTTTCACGTAGAGGTCGACCGATATGGCTTTTTCTCTGGCCAATGCCGATATTTAGAAATCAGGGCAGCTGATGGCCGATATGTTAGGCCGATTTTCTATATGTACATAATTATCAAAATGTTCTCATCATTAGCAGATATTTTAAATGTAAAAATGTCACTATTTAAGTCAAAGTCTTTTAAAAAAATTATGACTGGTCTTTCTGAAGAGTTTTACAACCTCCTCTGCACCATGCATTTATCAGACACAGATATTACCTGACACTCTTCTGTCATCATCTTTGATCAGTTTTTTACCATGGCTTTTATTGCTTTGTAGGATAAAATCCTTATTTGGTAGACCTGATAAAATATTTATTCATCATAAAGTTAACATAGTAATAAATGTCTATGTTTTTTAGTTGAGACTGTTATTTAGGGCAAATCTTTCTAAACAGATTTACATTCTCCTTTCTGAGGCGCTATAAGTGACTGATTGTGCTGACAGTGACGTCTTGTGAGTTTAGTGTTGGGACAGATCTGTTGTTTCAACCGTTCATTCAAACGAATCCTTTCAAAGGAGTCAGTTCGCGAATCGGACGCATTGTGTTGTAATCCAGGCTGAGCAGCGCAAAACTGTAAACAAAGTGTTACTGTAACAACACGAAAAACATTTCCTCGGTGGATATGATTTGGTCTTCCGACCTTTCGCCATCGAGTCAGTTTTGTTTTGAGTAATAAAAGCAGGGAGACAGTTTAAAGACAGAACTGTCTCCCTGCTCTCCAGTAACGCATAACTTATGTTGTTATGCAGTTTTAAAATTCAAAATACGAACATGTCTGGATGTAGCATTTTTTTGTGGAGGGAGGTGCCCTTTTTTTTAGGTTAGAGCAACTGCCCCTTAAAATTCCTGTGCACGTCCCTGATGCTTAGTTACTGTTGAACGGGAACACGATTGATTGCATTATGCTGTCAATCACTGAGTGAAATATTTTTTTTTATGGTAAATTTTAGAGAAACAGTTGTTACAAGTCTGTATACATTTCTGTGTGTGTGTGTGTGTGTGTGTGTGTGTGTGTGTGTGTGTGTGTGTGTGTGTGTGTGTGTGTGTGTGTGTGTTTAAAATGTTCGGGCAGTTCCGGTGTAAGTTGCTTGAGAAGATGAAGTCACAGATCCATGTCGTTCGTCCGCCATATTGGAAACCTTAAAGTTTCACAGGTCACAAATTTTGTCCAAACTTCACGAAATTCCACGTACACGATCCTTGGACCAAGCCTCACAAAAGTTACTAGAAGGATTTTTGATTTTCGGAAGCGTTTGCCCGTCACAGGCCAAACTAAATGTGCGTGGACGCCGCCAAAACAGGAAGTAGTTTATATCTCAGGAATGATTTCACGTATTGAAACCAAACTTTGTACATGAATTTCGGTCTCCAATGTGAGGATGCACAACATCAAAAGAACAATTTTTTTTCTAAAATTTTACGCTGCCAAACAGGAAGTAGTTTATATCTCAGGAACGCTTTTACGTATTGAAACCAAACTTTGTACATGAACTTGGGACTCCAATGTGAGGATGCACAAACTAAATCGGCGGCACCAGAGCAAGCACACTTTTGCAGTTCGTCCCGAAATGCGTACTTTCAATTTAAAGCTAAATCTTTTGTATGCTATCAGTGAGCTAATCAAACAAAAATAATAAATACAAAAATTATATATATATAATATATAATGGGACACTACAGTGGGACACTGTAGAAATTGTAAAAAAGGAATGGAATAATTTACAAATCTCATAAACTTATATTTTATTCACAATAGAATATAGACTATCTCTGCCCATCTTGACTTCTGAGAGACACTGCCACACTTTTTATACCCAATCATGTTGCCAATTAAGTTGCAAATTGGTCCTTTAGTTGTTCCTTATATGTACATTTAACTTTTATACTCTTATTGCTACCTGTCCCAACTTTTTGGGAATGTGTAGCTCTCATAAAACCCAAATTGAGCCAATATTTGGCATGACATTTCAAAATGTCTCACTTTCAACATTTGATATGTTATTTATATTCTATTGTGAATAAAATATAAGTTTATGAGATTTGTAAATTATTCCATTCCTTTTTTTACTCACAGTTTCTACAGTGTCCCAACTTTTTCTGATTTGAGGTTGTATATATATATACTGTATCTATATATATGGCTGAACCCCCTGAATATTAACTTTTGTTCTGGACTCCATTTCCTATAATCCCGCATGCCTGGGCTGATTAGTCTGCCACCTGAAACTCATTGGACAGCCTATATAAATTCTCTGGAAACATTCAGTCAGTGCAAAGTCTTGATTTGTACCGGCTGTCATTGCTGACCCTTTTGCCTGTTTTATGACTACGAGATTTGCTTGCCCTACATTGCTGTGTTTGCTGTTGTTTGACCTTGCCTGTTGGAATGTGAGTGTGTTTAATAAAAACCTGCAGATGGATCCTCAGTGTCAAAGTGCTTTGTTACACAAGCAGTATACAATAAGTAACCTACTAGTTTACTAAGAGTACACTAACAAAACACTTGCATGTACACTTTCAGTATATGACTAGTAAACAATCGTGGGGGCGTATTGCACTGAAAATTTGTTTCGGTGTAATCATCCTGAAAGACCTCTTCTGAAGAGATTTGTTCAGGACCCGCAAATCCAAAATCGGTCGTAACCCGCCGCCTTTCTTGGGAACTATGAAATACGGGCTGTAAAAACCCGATCTCATCTCGGTAAGAGGGATCGGCTCGATCGCGTCCTTCGCCAACAGGACCTCGACCTCTGCACGCAGTACATGTGCATCGGACGCTTTCACCGTGGTGAAACGTACGCCCGCAAATTTGGGAGTGTGCCGATTGAATTGAATTTCGTAACCGAGGCGGATCGTGCGTAAAACCCAACGAGACGGGTTGGGAAGCTGAAGCCAAGCTCCCAAGCACCGTACGAGAGGAATTAGCGGCACAACCGGTGAACCCGCGGCGGGGCAGCGAGGCGGGACAGGCGGGACTGCTGGTGCGTCTGCCGTGACAGCATAAGCATCTACAGTGTGTGTGTGTGTGACACTGACCTGAGCCCGCTGAGAGAGACGGTCGTCCGGTCTCCTCAGCGGAGGACGCAGACTCCGAAGGGTATGCTGGTGGTCCGGTCTCCGCAGTGGAGAACTCGAACTCGCCAGAACACCCGCTGGCGATAGAGGAGAGGGAGGAAGAGCATCTGACTGCCCGCTCACATCTCTCTCGATCCTCTGGAGACCTGGAGAAGGAATAGGAATGCACTCTTTTTGTGGTTTTGTGGGTGCCGGCTGAGAAGCCGGCGGAACAGAAACAAAACGAAACCAAAGATTCTCCACCCGGCCCTCTACCGGTGGAAGGAGTGGTGCCATCACCGTCTCCCGTAGAGTGATCCCATCCAAATCCAGGTCGCCCGTCTCAGGGCCGCTTCGACCTCCGTTTACCACGGGAAGCGGGTGGGGCGGGCGGGGCGGGCTGCCGACGGCTGGTCCCCCTTCGTGGCCTGGAAGATGTTCTAGCGGGGGGGGCGGAGGCAGCCGCCGGAGGGCGCCCTCGGCGAGGAGCAGAGGGGGCCGCCGGCGCTGGAGGGCGAGATGCAGGTCGCTTGCGCCGGGGCATGATCTGAGCGATCGCCTCCGTCTGCTTCTGGGCGGCGGAGAACTGCTGGGCGAAAGACTCCACCGACTCGCCGAAAAGACCCGCCTGGGACACGGGGGCATCCAAGAACTTGTTCTTCTCTGCCTCAGACATGTCCGCCAGACAGAGCCATAGATGGCGTTCTTGGACCACCATCGTGGACATCGCACGACCGATCGCCTGCGCTGTGACTTTCGTAGCACGAAGGGCCAGATCCGTCGCGGCCCGGAGCTCCAAAAGCACAGGCGAGTCGTGTCCTCCCTCATGCAGATCTCTCAAAGCTTTCGCCTGATGTACCTGCAGCAACGCCATAGCGTGCAGGGCTGAAGCCGCCTCTCCGCATGCCTGGTGGGCAGCCCCCGTTAAACCGGAAGACTGTCTGCAAGCACGGGAGGGTAGGGTTGGGCGGTCCTTCCAGGAGGGAGCGGTGGCCGGACACAATTGCATCGCGACCGCACGCTCTACAGGGGGGATCCCCGTATAACCCTTAGCAGCTCCATCGGTGAGGGAGGTGAGGGGGGAGGGCTGAAAAGACCGTAATCTAGTAGAAAACGGTGACTTCCAGGTCCTAGTCAGCTCCTCGTGCACCTCGGGGAAGAATGGTACCGGCGGAGAGGGTTGTGAAACCCGGGCAGCTCCAAAGAACCAATCATCCAGGCGGGACGGTTCGGGCTGTGGGGGGTGAACCCACTCCAACCCTACGGTCTCCGCCGCTCGAGAGAGCACGGCCACCATCTCTGGATCGAAATCCGGCGTCACGACCCGTCCGGAAGGGGGGAGGACATCCGGATCCTCAGAGGGAGAGGGCCCACCCTCGGATGCTGCGGTCTCCGTGGACCCGGAGGGAGGCACGACAGATCCTGCAGACATCGCAGAACACGACTCTGCAGTCTCCATGGGCACATCAACCGGCTGTGGATGAGGAGGCTGAGAGCCGGAGGACGAATCCCCCGACCGGCTCAGCACAGTGATGCGGAGATCATCCTTTGAGAGCCTCACGGCCGCTCCGTGGCGGCGTTCGGAACTCGCTGGACGTGGGTTGCGTTTTTCCCGGAGGAAAGACAACCGTCTCCGCAAATCCACAAGGGACATGTTCTCGCAGTGAGAACACTTACCCCCAGCGAACGCTGCCTCTGCGTGCTCGATGCCCAAACACGAAAGACAACGCTCGTGACCGTCCTTCGGACCCATATACTTCCCGCATCCAAGATCACACGGACGAAAAGCCATCCTGAAAAGGACGCTAATCGCCGGATATACGAGAGAGTGGCTGCCTTTAACAAGGCACAAAGCTCTCTCGTATCACTCTTTTAGGGAAATTCACTCAGATGCTCAGTTGATGATGCGCACAGGGAAAGGCAACGCACACACTAAACTCAAAACAAAAAGATGCAGAGCCTGTGGAATGCTGCGAAGCGTCCGCTGTGGTACTGCCAGTCCAACCAACTTCCGCAATCGATCCCAACAGAGTAAAGTAGCTTCTCAGTAGCAGATACTGCCGGCTTTCGAAGCGATAAAAAGCTGATTTCCTCATTTGCACGTGCGCCTTATATACGCACCTGGCGGGGCGGCGCCAGCATTATGCAAATATCTCAATGCCAAGTTCATTGGCGTTTTTTGTAGTATTCGAAGCAGATTGGTCTCTCTAAGCGAGTTCCCAATTCGTCGGTCACGACGTGACGTCGTAGTGACCGACTGAAAGGGAACTACTAGTTAACAAAAAGTTTATAAAAAGAACACTTGGAAGTATACCTGCAGCACAAAATTAGTAACCTACTAGTTTACTAATAGTAATCTAACAGAACATTTGCATGTACACTTGAAGTATAAGTCTAGAAAACTACTAGCATACTCATGAGTTCACTTGCAGTACAAATGAAGTACTAATTGTGCACTAGTTGTACACTTAAAGTTGACTACTCTTACACTTAGAGTACACTTAGAAGTATACTTTTATATACTAAAAGTGGGCCAATTTAGTCCCAAGCGGTATTCAAGCAGTACACTTACAGGTTTACTACTAGAACATAAATGTTAGTACACTTACTACATAAAGTATACTTAAAACTATACTCCAACATTACTTAAGTATACTTAATATAATGAACTTGAAGTATACTTCTTTTTCGTAAGGGTAATAAAACTGTAAACCCGATATGTCAATCTTTTGGAATCAGTGGTCTCTTTAAAATATGTTCCTGACATGATTAAACTGGGATGTTTCTGAAGCCTACTTAAATAATAGTTGTATGTACTAGGCTAACCAATATGGAACAAGATAACATTAAATGTTTGTGTTTAAAGAAATCAGTCTAAAAAGTCAAAACATGTGGTTTTCATTAATAAATTTCATTTGTTTGTTTTTTCTGTTGTTTATCTGACACATGATCACACACACATTTTCTGACTTTCCCTGTGATTTTTATTACATTCAGCACTTCATTGCACTCTGAGATAGCAAACACTTTTCATTCCCACTGGGATAATATCTGCGAAGTGATTGGGAAGTCTGTTCAGCCACCTGTGGCCCACTGAAACGTAACGTTTTTATCTTCAGCCTCCTTTCAATAGAGACTCATCCATTCAGACCTTAGGGGAGATGCTTTTAAAAACAACCTTTATTAGTCTAATGGTTATCTGTTGTGAGTCATAAATCTCTGCGAAATTAGTCACCTTAAACCATTAAGCCCGTGTGATGACGCAATAATAGCGTTTCATATTCAGCTCGGATTCGCAGTGTTCTCCAAAGCCATCTGGTAATTGTAACTCGCCATTTCTAAAAGATTGATGAATGACATTTTATTATAATGAGGTTCTATAATAGCGGGGACATAATAATGAGATCCATGGCTTGCTGTGAAGGAGACACAAAATGTCTCCATTATTGTCAAAGTTAACGAGTAAATAATGCACGATTGCCTTTAGGGGACTCAGTTAATCAGAACCGGTGTGAGATGATATTGCGGCAGAAGCAATAACAGAATACAGACTTTTAGTAATTCACTCCAAAAGCAATTATTTTGTTCCCAAACTAATCCGAGTATGGTATTCGGTTGTGATTTATCCCATACTTCCCCATGGAGTTCAAAAAATGCCCCCTCTTACCCTTCTTGTGTCCTTGAGCTAAACCGTAAGTTTTCCATCAGTATTACAGGTGTGTTGCACCTGCAGGAAGAAACTGTAATCGTCTCTAGCGACTGGGGTGGAGGCAGAAAGATGGATATGCAGCATAAAGACTTTATGACCCATACAAAATCCACCAGTATCAGGGGCAGAATTATATGTTGGTGCTGCCCAACACAATCTCATGTGCCTATTTGGTGAGGTGGATAATTTGTATACAATCTCTTCTATACAGTACTTTTAAATCTAATCTCTGTTTGCCCTTTAGGGGTATGGCATAACATTTCATTTGTGCTTTTTTGGATGCAAGATGAAACACCAACTGAAGCCAATAATGTGTTCATAACAACGGCCAGACAACAACAAGATGCATATATAGATGCTTGTTAAACCTGTGTCTTTGTGTCTTGTTAGAACACATTGTTTTTGGCTGCATTCCCAAAAGCATTCAAGGGGGTTTTTGAGATTTAGAGAGTTGCTTACTTTTTGAGCCTGAATGTAATATGAAGAATAAAAGGAGAGCAAATTTTGTTATCTCACAAAATTCTTTAATGCAACCCTCAAATACCCCGAGCGGTTTTAAAACACACACACATACACAAGCTCACTATGAAGAATAAAGTTGAGGTAAACCAAAATAATAAATAATCAAGATATTCAGAATAAACATACAGCACAGTATACCTGCTGAAAAAACAGCATATCAGCAAGATCAGCACATGATGTGTTTTGGTGATGGTTTTCTGGTGACCACCGGCTAAACCAGCAACAAACCAGCACCTGCATCAGCTAAACCAGCATCAGCACCAGCATCCCATACTGGTCATACCGGCAAGACCAGCATATGTTGTGTTTTGGTGCTGGTTTTCTGGTGACCACCGGCTAAACCAGCAACAAACCAGCACCGGCACCTGCACCAGCTAAACCAGCACTGAACCAGCACCAAACCAGCATAAGCACCAGCATCCTATGCTGGTCATACCAGCGAGACCAGCATATGTTGTGTTTTGGTGCTGGTTGTCTGGTGACCACCGGCTAAACCAGCAACAAACAGCACCTGCACCAGCTAAACCATCCTGAACCAGCACCAATCCAGCATCAAACCAGCATCAGCACCAGCATCCCATGCTGGTCATACCAGCAAGACCAGCATATGCTGGTGACCACCAATCATGCTGGTCTATGCTGTTTTTTTCAGCAGGGTAGTCTATTGCATTTTGTGAAGACTAAATTCAGAGGACAAGGAGACTGGATCTAAGTGCAGACCAAACGTTTAATAAATCTGAACATACACCATGATTGAAACTTAATCAGTAAAAAAAAACATGATAGCTCCAAGACAACATATAGCTCCAAGTACCAAACAATCAACAACAAACAACAATGGCAACAAAAGGGCTCCCTGACAGTAGCTGACTCTGTGCTGGATTTGCACTGGTGCTGCCGACTTTCGGTGCGGGTATATTGTATATGCTGACACTAATCATGAAAAACAAGACACACCTGTGTCCGAAATAGCTCACTATACCCTTGAATAGTGCAGTATTTGTGAGGACATTTGGTGTCTGAAATCATAGTGGACTTTATTGAGTGCATTCATTCAACCACAATGCGCCACAATAATGTTGTCTACTGGTCTACTGAGACTCACACTTAATGAATTGATGGTATCTGAATTCACTCACTCGTTTTGATTCACTTATTTGAGTGAACTATACAGTGAACGTCTCGGTTACATATGTAATCCTCGTTCCCTGAAGGAAGGGAATGGAGACGTCACATCGTGACCGACGAGAAACTTCTAAAATGCCAATGAACTTGGCATGCAGGTATTTGCATCTGCCGGCGTCGCCTCGCCGCGTGAGTATTTAACGAGAGGCAGGTGCGAATATCAAATCACTATTTTCGCTGAGAAAGCTGAGCATCAGAGCCCGGCCGGCTATCAGCAGTGGAAAAGCAAACTGTGGCGACGGGACGTGACGTCTCCGTTCCCTTCCTTCAGGGAACGAGGGTTACATATGTAACCGAGACGTTCCCTTTCAGTCGGTCACTATGACGTCATGTCGTGACTGACGAATTGGGAATCCCTACCAAAGCACCACTGAAGCTGACCCTTCCAGTGCCTGCGTAAACCCTCTGACCCTCCTTTTTAGGGAGACAGAAATGGGGTTGGAGCAGAGGCCAGTCACTACTTGTTCCTTAACCCACGATAGTGAACTAGGCGAACTGGAAAGCGAACTCGTCAGGCGGGACTAAGATCGCTGCGGAAAGAGTACCCTCTAGGGGTCAACCACTAAGGTGATGGTTTAAAGACATGTCAAAACCGTTCTATTTCATCATAAACAATCTGAAAAAAAGGCCTTAAGTGTAAAATACAGAACTTGTCCTTTAAAGGAACAGTATGTAAGAAATGTATATCAATTAATCATAAAATGGCCCTGACATATCACTAGACATTAAGAAATCATTTTCATTTAAAAATCCTTATGTCACTCACAACAGTGGTCTGGCCAGGATATTGTCATTTAAAAAGTGGAGTTGCAGCTCTCAACTGATGTTATGTTGTCATTTTGTGTATTGGCCACCAGTTGTGTGATTGCAGTACCAGTTTTAGCCACAAGTTTTGTGATTGCAATATCAGTTTTGGCCACAATCTTACATACTGTTCCTTTAAAAAAATGCAGAATGAAATTGCAGAAACTTGTAAATACTGCGGGAACTTGCAAAAATGATGTCACTTTATAATGTTACCATGGCTACAGGGGATATGGCTGCACTTTTTTTACTTTTTTTACTTTCTGCTAAGATATATATGACTTTTTGCTACGAAAATGTGGGGATTATGAAATCATGCAAGTCCCGCATATTTTGTGCATGAAAATCTGCAATTTATGTAGCAAAAGTGCGGCGTATTTGAAAAAAATGCGGCCCCCGCATAAATATGTGGACTTTGGCTGATTAGGCATTGAATCATGCAATTACATAATCATGTTTTTCTCGAGGGACTGTATTATTATATTTTTTATATATTTTAACTTTTATATGTTTGCTTATTAATAAACTATATACAGAAATATTTGCTCACTTCAGATGGTCATTCCCACCTTATTAATGAAAACATTACTCTCAGTTAATCTTCATGGCTGTCATAGTAGTTGATTATCGAGCCTTTTGGCTGTAACAGTCTTGATTCTGGTCACATTTTAATGCTTTGTAAATCATCTGGCTTTATTATTATACTGCATACATTTTATATACCGTACTTATAAAACTTTATCACATGCATTACTCTATCCATAAAGACTTTTGAGGTGTCCTTGATGATTTCCCAAGGGTGCGATAAACAGTAATCTAACTCGAATATTCTTCTTCCTGATAGCATTTAGGCCATTCGTACTTTTTTGGCCTTTGCGTTTATCATTAGGCAGCAGATACATTAACTTAATGATGGAAAGTCTAAAACACAATTATTTTCCAGCAACACAAGCTGACATTTGTATTCTACATATGGCAAGCAATTTGCTCACCAGGTACAGTGACCTAAATTGTTGCAAAATCCATTATGCATTCACAAATCACAAGCTACTGTCTGCCCCAAACCTCCATTAGATTATAAACAACAAAAATTCAGAAATATACTAGTATGGCATATTTAATAATACAAATGACATTCATTTTTTAACATTACTGTAATTACCGCAGTGACCCCATGTGATGAGTGTACGATAACAGTTTGAGTTAGTGACGCATCTTGTATGCATTATTGTAAGATTCTTGTCCAAGGACAAGGTCCACAGACGTAATGCTGACGTTATTCTCTAGAGACCTTATGCGATGGAGGTTGTTTCACATTCTTCAACACATTGCCACTAATATTGATCACCTTGCCTGACATATCCAGCAGAAAGAAAGAAATTATGAAGTTAATGAAGCTGTTTGCTTTCACAGTATGGTGTTAACAATTAACAGAAAACATCATTATTGATAAACAAACAGCATTTATAGTAATCAGTTTAACTATGTACAGTACATTGCTCAAATGACATTCAGGTCACACATAGGCATTCATTTAAAGTTGCTGTCATGTTTGATCAGAGATGTTTACTTTCATAATCATTGTATCGTGATCAAATTAGCATGTAATCTATAATGCCTCTAATGGCCTATATCTCCAATGCCCTGTTAAAAGGCATAGCACAGTGGTCTCCAACATGGTGTCCGCATATAGAGTCTGTGAGTTGCCCACCAAAGCATATTCTATTAATACCTTCAATTATATTTTTTACATATTTTTATATTATTTTAGCTTCTTTCAATGTATGTTAACATTTTAAACAATAATAAAAAATATTAACACATAAAACTAAATAGAAGAAATAGTAAAAGAAAAAGGTTTTGAGTAGACTATATCAAAAAGTAGCCCTCCAGATTGTTTTATCCCTTGCTCACAAAAAGGTTGGAGACCCCTGGATAACAGATGAAGATGCAATAACAGCATCATGTTGGTATTTCCAAAAGAAGAAGAGTTCATGGTACTGTAAATGATAGTGTATAGTGAAAGTATTTCCACTAATGTGTTCAGTAATGCCAGTGCAGTACTGTAACAAGGTGCAGACTTCCTTGTTTTCTTATAAAAATATGAGTGAATTACAGTAAAATCTGTCATTTTCAGATTTAGGTAACTTAGAATAATTAAAACATAGTAAAATAGGTGTAACGTAGTGCTTCCTGTGTCCCTGTGTTCTGTGATTCTTGTGTTTTGTTATACTTGTGTTTTGGATTTATATTATGTCTCTGTGTACCTGTGTTTAACCTGTGTTCATGTATACCCTTGTTCCTAGTTGTATCTCCCAGTGTTAATTAGTGTCTCCGCCCCCTTGTTTGTTACCATGGATATTCATTGTGATCATGCTTCTCCCCTTGTGTGTTGTCATAGTTACTCATTGTTTCTGCTCTGTCATTGGTCATTGTCTTGCATTTATACCCTGCCTGTTCATTCTTGTTTTGTCGTTCGTTGTTAGATGTCGCCAGTCCCTAGTGTGTTCCCTTGCTCTTGTTTTTGCTTATTTACTTGTATTTATATTGGAATAAACTGCATTTGGATCCGTATTTCGCCTCATCTTGTCTTACCTGGTTCTCACCCGTGACAGAACGAACGACCACTTCAGGATCCAGCAGCAATTCCTCATTCCCCGTGATTTCCCGAGTTCCCGGGTGTTTTCCCTGTGTCCTTATGCTCCGTCTCAGCAGTGTCCGAGTGCACGTTTCACCCCCCACCACGGAGGAAGAATGGTGGAACGCACTCGCCGACCTGACTTCCCTCCGACAACAGGGGCAACCTGTTCGCAGTTTTGCGCAAACTTTCTGGTCACTTTCGCGTGGCCTGGACCTCAGTGACTCTGAACTGAAGAATTATTTAAATGAATGTCTCGACGAACCCGTGCCGCAGCAAGAGGTGGACGGACTGCGAATACTGGATTTCTGGGGTTTCGTCGGTTACCTGCACAACCGTAACCGATGGAATTTGTGGGAGTTCCCCGCCGAAAGACCAGCAGAGACTGTAAGATCACTCGAGCCAGTCATCATGAAGCCAGCGCATTGCTCACATCAACGGCGGCGAAGGAAGAGACCCAAGGCCGAGCAATCCGCTGTTAGCACGGACGCTGTTCTCACCAGTTCTGTTTCCCCTGTGTCAGCGCCCGCGCACAAAATGGCCGCCACTTCATCCCACTCCATACCTCAGTTCGCTACTGTTAATCCATCCCCAGTTTTCGAGTTTGCCACATCCATACCAGCTCCGATTTATCAGAAAGCCACCATCATCACTGTACCAGTTGTTAAAGGTGCAGTAGTTCCACCTGCACCCGTTTTCAAGATGGCTCCCATACCCGAACCGTCTCACATAATGACTGCCATACCCACTCCTCTTCTCCAAACTGATTTAACAAACTCTCCAGCACTGCCACGGTTTCAATGTTTAATCACCAGTCTGATGGACAAACCATTAGTATCTGTACGGGTGGCTGGGGTCCCTCGTCCTGTGGTCTCCAGCTTCATAACACCCACTGAGTCATCTGAGTCATCTGAGTCATCTGAGTCATCTGAGTCATCTGAGTCATCTGAGTCATCTGAGTCATCTGAGTCTACTGAATCTTCTGAGTTTCCCGAGTCCCCTGAGTCTTCTGCGTTTCCCGAGTCCCCTGAGACTTCTGATTCCCTTGAGTCCCCTGAGTCTTCTGAGTTTCCCGAGTCCCCTGAGTTTTCTGCGTTTCCCGAGTCCCCTGAGTCTTCCGATTCCCCAGAGTACTCTGAGCCGAGTGAATCTCCCGAGTCCTCTGAGCCGAGTGAATCTCCCGAGTCCTCTGAGCCGAGTGAATCTCCCGAGTCCTCTGAGCCGAGTGAATCTCCCGAGTCCTCTGAGCCGAGTGAATCTCCCGAGTCCTCTGAGCCGAGTGAATCTCCCGAGTCCTCTGAGCCGAGTGAATCTCCCGAGTCCTCTGAGCCGAGTGAATCTCCCGAGTCCTCTGAGCCGAGTGAATCTCCCGAGTCCTCTGAGCCGAGTGAATCTCCCGAGTCCTCCGAGCCGAGTGAATCTCCCGAGTCCTCCGAGCCGAGTGAATCTCCCGAGTCCTCCGAGCCAAGTGAATCTCCTGAGTTTCCCGATTCCCATGAGTCTTCTGAGTTCCCCGATTCCCATGAGTCTTCTGAGTTCCTCGATTCCCATGAATCTTTTAAGTCCCCCGAGTCCCCTAAGTCTTCTGATTCCCCTGAGTCTTCTGATTCCCCTGAGTCTTCTGATTCCCCTGAGCCGAGTGAGTCTTCTGATTCCCCTGAGTCTTCTGATTCACCTGAGTCTTCTGATTCACCTGAGCCGAGTGAGTCTTCTGATTCCCCTGAGCCGAGTGAGTCTGCTGATTCCCCTGAGCCGAGTGAGTCTGCTGATTCCCCTGAGCCGAGTGAGTCTTCTGATTCCCCTGAGCCGAGTGAGTCTTCTGATTCCCCTGAGCCGAGTGAGTCTTCTGATTCCCCTGAGCCGAGTGAGTCTTCTGATTCCCCTGAGCCGAGTGAGTCTTCTGATTCCCCTGAGCCGAGTGAGTCTTCTGATTCCCCTGAGCCGAGTGAGTCTTCTGATTCCCCTGAGCCGAGTGAGTCTTCTGATTCCCCTGAGCCTAGTGAGTCATCAGTGCCGTTTGAGTCCCCTGCGCCTCATTGGTATGCTAGTGTGGTCACCCCAAAGCTCCAAAGACTTTCTATGGTCACCAAAACCATGGCCAGTTCTGAACTCTCCGTCTGTACCAAGATGGCTGTCCCCAAGCTCCTTGCCCTCACTGTTTGGTCCATGATGACTGTTATTGTACTCACTGCCCCGTCTAACCAGGCCCAGAGGGCCTCTCTCTGTTCTCCTCTACCCAGGTTCCTGGTACCACCAGCACCACCCTGGTATCCAGTCCCTCTCTGGGCTCCGCCCTGGGTTCCTGCTCTGCCGGCTCCGCCCTGGGTTTCTGACCTGCCCAGGCTTCCTGCCCTGCCGGCTCCACCCTGGGTTCCTGACCTACCCAGGCTTCCTGCCCTGCCGGCTCCACCCTGGGTTCCTGCTCTGCCGGCTCCACCCTGGGTTCCTGCTCTGCCGGCTCCGCCCTGGGTTCCTGACCTGCCCAGGCTTCCTGCCCTGCCGGCTCCACCCTGGGTTCCTCCTCTGCCGGCTCCGCCCTGGTTTCCTGCTCTGCCGGCTCCGCCCTGGTTGCCAGTTCTGTCGGCTCCTCCCAGGTCCCATTCTTCCCCTTTGGCTCCGCCTGCGGCTCCTCCCTGGTCCCTGTCTCCGCCTACGGCTCCTCCCTGGTCCCTGTCTCCGCCTTCGGCTCCTCCTTGGTCCCTGTCTCTGCCTGCGGCTCCGCCTTGGTCCCTGTCTCCGCCTGCGGCTCCGCCTTGGTCCCTGTCTCCGCCTGCGGCTCCGCCGTGGTCCCTGTTTCCGCCTGCGGCGCCGCCTTGGTCCCTGTTTCCGCCTGCGGCTCCGCCCTGGCCCTTAGACTTTCATGGGCTTGGCCCACCATCCCGCCCCCGGGTCCACCTCCATACCACCGCCCACCTGGACTTTTGTACTTTGGGGTTCTTGTTTCTGGTGGGCGTCTGGAAGCCGCCCTTTTGAGGGGGGGCTATGTAACGTAGTGGTTCCTGTGTCCCTGTGTTTTGTAATACTTGTGTTTTGTTATACTTGTGTTTTGGATTTATATTATGTCTCTGTGTACCTGTGTTTAACCTGTGTTCATGTATACCCTTGGTCCTAGTTGTATTTCCCGGTGTTAATTAGTGTCTCCGCCCCCTTGTTTGTAACCATGGATATTCATTGTGATCATGCTTCTCCCCTTGTGTGTTGTCATAGTTACTCTTTGTTTCTGCTCTGTCATTGGTCATTGTCTTGCATTTATACCCTGCCTGTTCATTCTTGTTTTGTCGTTCGTTGTTAGATGTCGCCAGTCCCTAGTGTGTTCCCTTGCTCTTGTTTTTGCTTATTTACTTATATATATATTGGAATAAACTGCATTTGGATCCGTATTTCGCCTCATCTTGTCTTACCTGGTTCTCACCCGTGACAATAGGCCAGGTTTCATATCAGCTCCTGAGACCTCTTCCTCTCTCCCAGATGCCCACCACTGTTATGTGTCACTTTAACAAATTACAAATGTTCAGAAACACACTTTACAGTATACAGTAAAAATTTGCAGAACTGTAACAAAAAAACATGTTAAGTATGCTCAAAGCTGGAGATGGAGGGTCTTGAGTCCGGGAGTGAATTTTAATAGGGGTGGAGTTCCAGTTCAAAGGATTTCCATCTTTTATCATTGTAATAGCCTCCAACCTCTATGCAAATTTCACTCATAAATATTGTGGGATTTTATGCATCTATGGCATAAAAATATAAAATATATCCGCAACTAGCATCCTTCCAGCTATTTCTACCACTGGTTATGCAAATTTTTTGCAGTGCTGAAATTTAAATTACCTTTGTTTATATATCATATTAACCGTATCAACTATTACACTGAGCTAATGTTACTGTGTAAAATTAGCTAGAGGTCTTTTCCATACGGCAAAAAAATATCTTTTAAAATATACAAAAAATATATTTGCTAAAATACATTTTGGAATATGTTTACAAAAAATATGTTTTTCACAGATCTTTTGGCCATTTTTGTATATTTTGAAATATATTTTTAAAATAAATTTTAAAGCATAAAAAATATATTTATATTCAATCTAAGGAAATATATTCACGTTGCATTGGAAGAAAAAATTGTGTTACGAACCTGTAAACATAACAGTTTTAATAAAGGTTAAAGTTAAATATATTTTCAATTTCAAAATAAGACCGTTTCAGCAGTAACAACATAAACAAGCGGCTGTCGCGGTCTGCACGTAACTTCCGATAAACTCCGCTAATAATAAATAACAACAAAGTACTTTAAACCTAGTTTATTTATATAACAAGCAAAAAACAACAACACATAGATTACCTAGGAAACCAAAACATTTGTTATTTTCGACGGGGCATTTGTTCAAGAGATCAGTTTAGCAACTAGTCAGACCATTAAATAAAAGGAAACCGGAAGTAAGGTTTGGATACAGACGTGTATCACGTGCGTCCGATGAAACTGTATTTGTTTGTATAACTGTATTATAAAATGTACTTGTATTCAGGGTGCGATTTGCCGGGGGGGATGCGTGGGATTTCCCCCTTTCTGGTCAATGTATCCCTGCCTCTGCTTAATTATTTTTATCCCCGGTGGGGATAAATTTATCCCACCCTCAAAGTGATCAGTGCTACTACACTAGTGGCGAGACGGATCACAAAACTTATCACGGATCGTTTGATTAAAGTCAATTTTGTTTTAAAATGCGCTACTTTGGCTGGCTCTGATATAGCTGCCGCGCAGCCTCTCTGTATTCACTACTCTGCAGACTTGCTCAATGTCCCGCCCGCGGCGCTATCTGATTGGTTACAGACCCGGTTACACCTCACGAGTAATAGCCTATCAACACTTGCGAGATGGTTATGGAGCTGTGTGTCGAAACGATGAAATGCAGCATATTCAGCCGCATATTAATAAAGCGGGAATAAACATCACAATCTGATTATCTGTTTATGATGACAAGCGGAGTTAGTGTCCCAGTCACACCACTGAGAATGGCCGAAGTTACACATGATAAATGCAGATAAGGCGTTTAGCGAGGCGCGGGCGCGTCCAGTTTGCGCAAATGAGGCTAAGTGACTAACACATAATGCATCTGACTTTTCTATCATTTCACTGTAGCTCAGCATCGCGGTGTAAAGTTAATGTTATTACTTTAAAAGCAGCATTAAAACTGTTTCTACTGTAATGGTTTAACTTTGCAATCAATACATTGTTCATATTTATGTTTAAGTTGACACTACGTTGTGCCATATAGTTTTGCCATTCAAGATTTAATTCTTGCGTGTTTTTTCGTTGTGCATGATCACAGTTCATATGTGTGGGGAAATATAAGCTATTAGAGTAAAAATATTGCGTTAGGCTGCTTCATGAGTTAATAAGAAAAAAGATTTTACAATTCCTGCAAATGCAGGACTGAGTTCATGTTCTCATGATTTATTTTTATGAATTAAAATGTTTTGAAATGTGTTGTGGACAGAGACGCATTATGTCAAGAATTATAAAAAATCTTCAATAAGCTCATAATTTGTGCTAAAATAGTATAAATGTTTAGTTTTAAAACCATTTTGAAAAGCTGGTTATATTTTTATGTTTCTGCGCAAGTTCAGCAGACAGTGAGGTTCGGGTTTGTTCCGATCAGAGCTCGTGAGCGGAGGGCGCATTTCTGAATATTAGAAATATTGTAATTAGAAATATATATTAAAAATAATAATATTATAATGGAATTTTGTTAGGTCGGCCAATGATTACCAAATTTCTCATATTGCTCTTCATAACCACTGAAAACAAACAAGTTAAAACTAGTGGTGGGTACAAAATGACTCATGACGAAATATGGTGGGTACCCACCGTCGCCGAAATCGACGCCTATGAAAACATCCCCCCCTCTGTTTTTTTCACAAATCGCACCCTGCTTGTATTTATCATATATTTAAAATATATTTAGGCAAAAATAAATGTTTGCTATATGGGATGTAAAATTAGAAATATATTTGCTTGCCCTTGAAATACATTTTGAAATATATGTTGATATGTAAGGGTTAAAACTAAATACATTTCCAAATTCAAAAATATATTCAACTAAGCATAACATTCTACAAATATATTTTTGGTCAGAGAAATGTATTTTTTGCCGTATGTGTTGCCTGGCTGCCAAACCTCTCCACACAATTGTGATCCATGCTTGTCGTCTCTCATCGTCTTTAGCAAACCAAAGCATTTTATTTTTGACAAGGTATTTGTTTCAGAGATCAGACGATAAATAAAAACAGACCAGAAGATCAGTTCAGGTGCATAACCGCCTATGAAACCGTCTATACAAAAACGTCTATACACTGTCAAAAATAAGGGGGCAGAATCCTTTCAAAAAGTACCCCTTTGCACCTGATGAGTTCATATTAGGTACATATTGGATCCAAAGAGAGTATATTTAATATGGGTATTAAATGTAAACATACAGTATCTGTACCTAAACGGTTCATATTAAGATCTTCTTAAGGGTACGGCCACACTGACAGCTTGGGACCATTTTTTTGACAATTTTTATGACAGTGTAGCACATTTAGTCAATATGATTTAGAACCCTTTAGAAAGTCCTAGACAAACTGTTCACATGCCTTTCTGGCACAAACTTAAACAATGCATGCATACCCATATACTTACCCTGCTGAAAAATCCAGCAAAGACCAGCATAAGCTGGTAGCTGGTTTAAGCTGGTTTAAGGTGGCAGTAGCTGGTCTAAGCTGGTCCACCCAGCCTGGCAAAGCTGGTCAAGCTGGTGGGTTGTCCCGGAGTGACTGTGAAAGGGTGGAACCAAAGATTAGTTCCGCCTGGACCATGATTCGCAAACACCGCCCACTTCCGGGAACGCCGGCCAACCTAAATCGGCGCTTTATTGGAAACAGGTGCATTGCTGAGCGTGGCGATTGCTTATTGGGCAATTCGGTGAAGATGAGACACATAAATAGGGCATCAGAAACACAGGAAAGGGTGTGTTTTTCCAGCAGTTATTGTGGGTGCAACAGAGCGGAGGAGGAAGTTATGGCGCTTTTCCATTGCATAGTACCCCACGGTTTAGTTTAGTTTGGGTCGGGTCAGCTCACCTCACTTTGGCGTAGTAAGCTTTTCCATCGAGTTTAGTATCACTTCGCAGTGGGAGGGATTTTAGGCGTGTCATTATATTTGCGCTGCCCACAGCTGTGACATCATACAAGTGAGAGGAGAGCGTTGTTGTACATCCCCATACATTTATTTATTTCTCAGTCCGCCACAAATTTAAAATTGGCCACCACAAATAGATGTTTGCACATCGCGTTTATCACTACCTCTGTATCACATGACAGTTTCAAACACCCGCGTCGTCAGCCGACGGCGCTCCGCTGAGCCTCACTGAAGTTGCATTTAAGCATATAATGCTGACGTGCTCGTCGCGAATGTTCCGCCACAAACTGCAAGTCTGGAAAAAACTGTTATGGTGTCCCTGATTCTCAACATGTGGATGTTTTTCGTCGCTAAAAGGGTGTTTGGGAACTTATAGCAGAGCACAGATGACAACATGTTTGCTCGAGGCAGCGCAAGCTAGCCTAGCACAGGTAAAGCTAGCGATGACGCTGTTAGTGACGTTTCTTTCAGACCAATCAGTGATCTACAGTGTTTTCGTGTCACGTTTGGTATCAGCTCGGGTCGCTTGGAACCCCAACCGAGGTGGTACGAAAAAAAGTATCGGGTACCACGTACTGCACCCAATGGAAAAGCTCCCAAAAGTAAGCTGACCCGACCCAAACTAAACCAAACCGTGGGGTACTATGCAATGGAAAAGCGCCATTAGAGAGAGTGTATGGTGTACTGTGGAGCTTGGGCAAAGAGAGATACACACACAGGGCTGAGTATACGATAACCTTTATTGGAGTGTTGTGTTTACATGCATTGTGTTTTGGGAAGCTAACACACATTGAAGATCTGCTAGGATTGCAGTGAAGGAGATTGTGTTGCCAGCCGTGTCCGACATCATATATCTGGAAGAGAAGCGGAAAGATTCAGTGTTAACGAAATCGTGAGTACACAGAAGTATTCATCGTGTCAAAAGTTACTTTGAAAGTGTGGAATATCCGTATACCTCTTGTGAGTTGTGACCAGTGTGTAAGCGGCCCCACTGTAAAAGGATTGGTGTGTGAGCCGGGAACAGCAAGGAAGGAGTCTGTTGCCTCGTCGTGGCTGTGACGTTTCATCTGGCCATCCGCTGCATCGGTGCCCCCACCGTCCAGGAACTATTCCCCGGCCCTAGGTGGTTCTGACCTTAATTCACTGTGAGTGTGTGGAGTGCAGTGGGTGAGTCCTTTCCTTTTGCTGTGTGTACACTTGGAGTCTGCAGTGTCGTGCTGTGTAATGTTGTCAGAAATCACCCTCTAGGCTGGGAGAGAAACCCTGTGGAGAAGAACGTGCACTGGTGTTGCGAGACGACTGCTTTTCATATACATGCCCGCTGGTGGCTCTGGACCCCTACTCCGCCGGGTGGTGACGTGTCAACAATAGCAAGTAAGGAACAGTGTGCATATTGTGGGGGACGTCGACAGAGGGAAGTATTGGCTGCTATATGAAAATCCAACTGTATAGCCCTTGTGTATGAATACCTGTTTGTGGAGTGATTTCAGAGGTTCGCCCCTGTCTAGATCTCCGGACTGTTGTCTGGAAGAGAGGAGAGGGAAGCGTTTGAGTCATTCCTGAGGTACATACCCAGTGGCACAAACCTACCTGAAGTCACCCAGCATGGTGACGCTAGCTGAGGTCGTGGTAGGCCCAACGCGCAGCAACTTCAATCTGCACTTTCCATCTACCCTTGTTTAAATCTGAGAAGTGGTGTGTCTTTCCCCCATTTATGAACTAAAGCTGAGTAAATTTGCAAAGGAATTCTGTCTGTTGTTACCAGTTCTACAGGTCGGAGTGTAAAGCTCTGTGTCGTCGAGGGAGTGTTTTCACGGTTGGAGGTGACTGTGTGGAGTGTTGGCCCGAGAAGTTGACCCCGGCGAAGAAGACTACAGGTGTCACAACGAATATACCCTCTCCAGTCCCCCGAGCTCTAAAGGGCTAAAGCCTGTCGTCCACCTCTTCGAGAGTCCGTGAGTTGTATCCATTCCATAGCCCTTGTATACTTACCTGGATGCCCGAAGTCCAACTCCAGTTGCCCTTGCATGCCCTTCTGTACGCCCACCACTAAGAGCCAGCGTATAGCCCTTGTGAACCTACTTGTATGCCCTTCTGTACGCCCGCAGCTAAGAGCCAGCGTATAGCCCTTGTAAACCTACCTGTATGCCCGAAGTCCAACTCCCGTTGCCCTTGTACGCCTTTCTATACGTCCACAGCTAAGATCCAGCACATAGCCCTTGTATACTTACCTGTACGCCCAGAGTGAAGCCCCAATGGTCCTCCTGTATCTTTTATCTGTACGCCCCGAGTGCAGTACTAGTGTATTGTCCTTGAAGATCCACCTGTGAACCTCACCTGTAAGACTTACTTGGACGAGTGAAGTTGCGATTGTGTGTCTTCTTTTTCGCATACTTACCCACACACCGAAGGCCAATACATCTGTCTGCACACTCACTGGTCGCCCTGCACATACTTACCTGTGGATCGTCTAAGTGTCCCCAACACCGGGCCCCGGATCACGTGGCGAACAGCGTCAGGTACGCCCCACACCTACCCAACAGTTTACTTACCCTTTTTCCTTCTGTACGTGCAGGAACGAGAAGAGCCCCATCGCCAGTTTTTCCATGCAGGACAAACACAAGATACACTACAGTGAATAACCTGGTTAAGTTACGTGAGGGACAGGATACAAATGGTCTAAAGACTTGCCTGGGAGCCCCGTGACAGAGTCAGAAGCAACTCGGATTGCCACTATCTGAACCAGAGAGATAGATTTAAGACTTCCCTTCCCCTCCCCTGAATACCTTTTAAATAATTTAAATGAAGTTTGTTTTAATTATACTTACCTTCTCTCGTGTGTCTGGTCATTGGGGAGTTTTTGGGACCTCCTCGAGGTGGAAACTAGTGAGGGGTGAGACTCACGACATCTGTGACAGGGTCAGCTGGTCTTCCAGCATGACCAGCTAATTCCAGCAAGACCAGCTTAAAAAGTGACCAAAACACAGCTAGACCAGCTTAAAAAGTGACCAAAACACAGCTAGACCAGCTTGCTAGACCAGCAATACAGCTAAAACCAGCTCACCAGCTTATGCTGGTCTTAGCTGGATTTTTCAGTAGGGTACAAGGCTACTTATGTTATGTACATCCATTTGCATACAGTAAGAAGTCAGTATAGCATCAAGAGCTGTGGGGATTGATTAAGCATTGCCTTTTGGACTTCCAAGTATTGGCACCTGACTACTTGCATTTTATGAATCACCAAGAACTACAAATCTAACATCTATTTACTGTTCTACTATAGAAACAATGTCACATTTATCTTAGATGGCCAGAGAGTGAATAAATTATTGATTTTTTTTAAAGTCAAACCTTTATAATGCAACCCCAACGCAACGTCACAGGGGCAAAAATGTACGAATGTGGTCGAATTAGCCACCTCGTATAATACGTAATTGCCATGAAATATCCTCGCACACTCACGTGGCGATTCTGAATTTCTGAATAACAATTATGCACGGTCCTTTTCAAATTAATAGATCCACTATTTTTTTTACAAATTTGACTTAAAATCTTGGCCACTATGATCTTACATTCATTTTTTTCTGACATGACATGACAAATGAAGCGCTCATTGTAAGTGAGGGAGTGAGAGACGGAGGATGCGAGAGCACAGCACACACGCCGCACGCACGCACACACAGTACATTTACCTCACGATTAGCCTACTGCGCAGAACTCAGTCAGCGCACAAACCTGCAGGACCTTTAAATGACAAACACGCTGTACAGATGTGAAAGGATATACAAAACACAGCACCTGGATTTAAACGACGATATCATTTCGGTGTGCTCATTACAATGGGGATGGATCGGAGGCGGAGAGCATCCCTGGCGCTCACCTTGAACTTCCTCGCGCTGATACTCGCCATCTCCGCACTGACTACCAGCTACTGGTGTGACGGCTACAGAAAAGTTGTAAAACCCGTGTGTACCGGCCCGGTGAGAGGAAAACAAACACATTGCATTAGATACAACAGCTCAAACATCAACGACAGCAAGCTGGTACAGTATATATGGGAGACCGGTGAGGATAAGTTTGTACTTAGGAAGTTTCACACCGGTATTTGGTTTTCCTGTGAGCAGAACGTCGACCTTGTCGGTAAGAATGACGCTTTGCTTGTTTTACTTTCTAACATTGCTCTGTCTACTGTATAACCAATGCTATCTCATGGCAATTTGTACGTATACAGCATATTTTACGAGGTGGCTCATTGAGATATTATTTATTCGGTGTTTTTTAATTCTTGCTTTGCTTTCACTAAATAAATAGTCTAAGGTCTTTTATTCTGTATTTTTCTGTATTTTCTATCAGAATTATTAAGACATTTGGCAATGCTGTTGACAGTTCACGAATGCTATACATCATAGTATCTTGACGCACAAACCTACTGACCTAATTTCTATTTACATGATTCAACAAAAAAAAAAAGAAGGTAAAACTTGTTTTTAGTTGTTTTAGGAGATGTTATTCCCTTACATTTAATTTTCTATAGTAATTTTTTTATATTTTTAGACTTAATTATTTATCTTAAAGGGATAGTTCACCCAAAAATGAAAATTCTGTCATCACTCGTGTGACGCCTCACTCTTATCTTGTTACAAACCTGTATGAATTTCTTTGTTTTGATAAACACGATGAAAGATATTTTGAGGAATTTTTGTAACCAAAACAATCATACATTCACTTCCATAGTGGAGAAAATAATACAATGGAAGTGAATGGTTTGGTAACAAACATTCCTCAAATATCTTTCTTCGTGTTTATCAGAACAAAGAAATTGATACATGTTGAGGTTTGTAACAACATGAGAGTGACAGAATTTGTATTTTTGGGTGAACTATCCCTTTAATTCACTGTCAATTTTTTTTTACATTTGCAGCTTTTCTGTCGATGCCCAACTGGCATTTTAAAGTCAAGGCAAGGTTGAATCGTGGAATAACCTTTGGATTTTGCTAATGGAATCAACGTTACAAACAACTAACATTATTTCAACCGAATTTCAACAGTGATTTTTAAGCATTTTATTAACCATTTGCAACCGTTTAGCATCAACTGTTGTATCAATGTTGTTTCAATGTTGAAATAAGAACTGACATTATTTCAACCATATTTCAATGTTAAAGGTCAGTCATATGCCTGCTGGGTGGGCTGGTATCCTCAAAGCTATGAGGGTACAGCACCTTTTGGGGGTACAATATTATACCCTGCAATTTTGTACCAATTAAATTTTAGGGGTGCAAAACAGTTACATTTAAAGGTACATAATAGATCCTTAAGTACAGTAATGTACCCCAAAATGTACAACATTGCATTATGTTATGTTTAACTGTAAAGGTACAGGAAATGTGCAGTTTTAAACCTTTTTTAAACCCTTCTGACAGTATGCCCCTGATTTTAGTACAATAAAAACACAAACATTACGGGCATGTAGACCATAAGATAAAATTATGAAACCAACCAAGAAGAAAATGTTATTGCTCAGTGGTTGCTCTTTCATAGCTCGGGAGATTGAGTTCTTGCTTGTGTTTACTTTAAGAGATAAAAGGATAGTTCACTCAAAAATAATTAATGTTTTGTTTACCCACCCTCATGTTTTTTTTTAAATATGTTCAATAGATTATAGATGGCACGCACACAGTTGACTTCCTACAAAGGAAGAAAGTGGGTACCGTCAACTGTGGGGTTACCATCATTAATCAAAATATCTTCTTTTGTGTTCAACATAACAAAGAACTCATACAGGTTTTAAACAATTGATGCCAGATCTTTCATTTTTGGGTGAACTATCCTTTTAAGAAAAATGTCTTTCTCCTAAAACTGCTTCCAATAAAATAAAAACAAATGAGCCCACTGTAAAAATACATTAGGGAGTATGGAACTGTAAATCTATGTGGATTGTACTGGTAAAATAATATGGGTTAGAGTAAATGTAATAATAATTGTTGAGTTCATTTTGAAAAATGTAGTAATGTTTACTTTTGAGTTTACTTGGCAAATCTGTGCTCAGTTAGTGAAATTGTCGAGGAGAGTTTCTCACTGATGTCTAGGAAAAATAAAAGAGATCTCATCTGCAAGGTTTTAGTTCATTCAAAGCATGTGTGTATAACATTTTGTTCAAAGTCCTTTTCAATTCAATTTATATAGCGCTTTTCACAATTGTTCATTGTACCAAAGCAGCTTTGCATGAAATAAAACCAAAGAAATCACAGGAAAGCAAAGAACAACAAAGAATGGAGTTTTACTCCATAGTTTAGAAGGGAATATTTGAACACTGTAAAAAATTAGCTGTAATTATGCAGCTGGTTGCCAGTAACTTACTGTAGATGAAAAAGACAGAAAATGTTTCATGTTCATTTAACTTTGAACAAACTGTTGCCAATAAATAACATAAATGTAAAATCTACAGTAAGTTACTGGCAGCTAGTTGCCAGTAATACCCAGTAATACTGTAATTTCTACAGACATTTTTTACAGTGAAGTTACGTTGATTTATTTCTTATTCAAATAATGTTTCATAAATGCTTTTACTGTTGCAGGTGAGAAATGCAGAAGTTTCATAAATGTCGCCCCTCCCCATGAGCAAGGTAAGATCTGTCATTTTTAATAGAGACGTCTGGAGGATTTATATTCCCCATGACGTTTTTACCTACAGTGGGTCATTGATTAATGCAAATCTCCTGGTGTCTGCTGCATTAGATATTGTGATGCCTATCTGCTGTCTGGAGGTCCAGTCAGTTCTGATTAAGCAAGATTTTTATCTTTGCACAAGCCATTCACCATCCTTATTTTCATTCAGGCATGTAAACATGTCAATAAAATTTCATTCTCCCAACAAACTTCACCAGCCTCTTTAGCACAACCAAGGATAATTGATGACTGTGTGGCCTCTGTGTCAGGCAAAAGATTCATCAGTTATAATGATAGTTAATCATGACAATAAATCTAAGTGGCCACAGGGTTACAAGTCACTCGTTTTTAGATGTTATATTCCAGGAAATTAAACACATGTATCAGTGTAATGATATTCGTGAAGATTAAAGCCAGAGTTTCATTAATGTGTGGTCCACCATTACACATGGTGCAAAATCAGATCTCATCTTCTTGAATAATAGGCCAGGGTTCCTCAATTAGTTTTCACCATGGGGAAACAAACACAACGCACAATGTGAAGGGCCACTGACCACAATGCTTGCTCTGCTATTACTGCTATTGAGTGCTGCTCATCTCCACACTGGATCGAGAGTCACCATTTAATAGTGCTTCAATGGATCACAAAGTCACTGTTTGGGTCATATAATGTTTTTCGTCCCCCACACATTGTCGTAGACCCATGAAAAAGGACTCGATCAACTGGCTTATTAAGGAGAGGGCTGCTATGATGTTTAGAGATCGGGTGCAGGAGGGCGAAAAACCATCCAAAAAATCCCATAGACTTAACATTGCACCACACTTTGATGGGTCATACTGTAGCTCCAACTGAGGATTTTAGAGAAACGTGTTGGTTACTACATTTAAATAGGCTGGCAGGCTCTGTAAGAACATATCTCAAAATGGCAAGGAAGTTTTACCTCTGGGGAGCAAATGCTGTCCGAAATCGGCCAATAGAAATACATGGTGAAGGAAAGGAAAGCAATGTGCTTTTCCTACTTTGATATCTAGGACGTACACAGTGCTTTTTTATTGAACATTTCTGCATCACAGTTTTCCAGAGACAAGTGAGTGGGCTCATTTTACTCTGGCATCCAATCAGTCTCTCAGAGTCATCATGAAGGTATCAAGCCACGTCCTAGCAACTACCGTATTTTCCGTACTATAAGTCGCTACGGAGTATAAGTCGCATCAGTCAAAAATGCGTCTTGAAAAGGAAAAAAAACATATATAAGTTGCACTGGACTATACGTCATGTTTATTTAGAAAATGATTTCACAAAATCCAAGCCAAAGAACAGACATTTAATCTGGAAAGGCAAGTTATTCAACTAAACAATAGCAGACAGAACATCAGGCTGAAAAGGTGTCCGTACATGTTAAAGTTACATACAGTAAACAGTTATTTACATGATACACAATAGCATACAGAACATACCTGGGAGGCTGAATAGGCGAAATTAATGCGACGAGCAAAATTAAGTTTAAAAGGTCCCGCAGTCATTCCACATCACTGAATCCATTGAATTATATAAATACAGGAGCAGCACAGAGCGGACTCTCGCGGCTGTAGACGGTAATGGTTTATCTTTTTTTAAATGATTTTGACGTTTAAGTCGCACCTGAACTTAAGTGCGAGGACCCACCAAACTATGAAAAAAGTGTCACTTATTGTCCGAAAAATACGGTATTTTGGGCACTCTAGCAACCGGTCCCATAGACTTGCATTATAAAATGCCCGGATGGATATCTTTGCAGTACAGTATTATAAAAAGCAAAAAACCTCTGCATCTAAACGTTGTAGAGACATGAGCATTGGATCACTTTACTTGTGGATGGAGTATAATCACTGGTGGATGCCATTTCACTCCCTAGCAACCAAACAGAGGTACCCTGGCAACCGATTAACAAAAGCCTATATCTCTGTATCAAAACATCTTAGAGATATTGAGGTTAGATTTTTTCACTTGTGGTTTGGAGTATAATCACTGGTGAATGCCAATTCACTCCCTAGCAACCAAATAGAGGTGCCCTAGCAACCGTTTAGCCTAGACCTATATCTCCAGCAGAGGGCTTGTTCGAAACATGGTAACATTATTGTACCTGTTTGTTTTCCGAATTTTGTCACAACGAGCACCACTTGACATTTTCTAGTTGTAGTTATTATTCAGACATAGCCCACTGTTACTGTCCACTGTTTTTAAAGGAAAACACCACAGTTTTTCAATATTTTACTATGTTCTTACCTCAACTTATATGAATTAATACATACCTATCTTTTTTTAATGCGTCCACTTTTAATCTTTGTACAGCGCTTCTTGAATGTGTTAGCATTTAGCCTAGCCCCATTCATTCCTATGGCTCCAAACAAACGTTTTATTTTGTGCCACCATACTTACTTGTGTAACTACTCATGTAAAAGTCTTTAAATAGAAAAACATGGAAGTGTTTTGTGGCTTCTAAATTCATCTTTGTTTGGATCCTAAGGAATGAATGGGGCTAGGCTAAATGCTAACACATTCACAACGGGCTGTACAAAGATTAAAGGGAAACTTCACCCATTTGCATTAAGCTTTGTACCGTTAGAACCCCAGTCATGTTTTTGAATGGTCGTGCACCATTCCCTCAGTTTCCCCTGAGAGGGGAGAAATACTGATTTCAGTGAGGCACTTCCTTCTTTCAATGATGTAAAAATCGTCATTTTGCGTCATTGAAAGAAGGAAATCCTGTATCTCTATTGAGTGTGAAAGACTACAGACACTCATTCCTCATTTTTCCAAGGTGGGGGCTATGGGTGGGACCCACTCACGCTTCAGACCAATTACAGATAAGTGGGTGGGACTTACGAAAATATACGAACACAGACCGAAAAAAAACGATCAGCCGCCATCTTTATGCTAAGCTAAGCTAAACAGAAGTTGTGGAGCGAGCCGAATTCATGTTACAATAACAGTGGAAGTTAATCAATATTACATGGAAGAGGGTGATTTTACAAGCGTGATGCTCTAATCCGCTGTTCATTGCACCTTTATGAGCCACAATACTGCAAAGAGCTCAGGCAGATGTAGGAACAGAAGCCCGAGGAGTAGGCCGGAGCCTGGGCGTCGGCTGGGTAGAGGAGCCTGGTGAAGACGCAGAAACCATCGGCCTCTGCTGCGTAGAGAAGCTTGGACAGACTACTGCCTGTATTCCCGCTGTGTGCTTGCTTTATTACATTTCTGCATCAGATAAGGATATGGGCGTTTGTTTGGTGAGGGTTTCTATGCAAGAGAGGAACTTTGCGCGCGTTTGGAACGTTTATTTCACGGACATGTTTCGGTTTACGAGCAGACGCGCCGCGGAGTATATAAGCTTGGACGGACTCGCGCCGTTTGCTTTCGGTTTAACATTTCTGGATCAGATAAGGATGTGAACGTTTGTTTTGTGAATGTTTCTGGTCGCGTGCTTATTTCAAAGACGTGTTTCGGTTTACGAGCACAAGCTCCAAGAGCTGAGGCAGCGCGTCTGTGGAGATATTATGCAGGGGACGCGTTTGTGTGGAGGATGCAGGGATAAACGGACGTCTGACTAAAGTGAGTGTTTATATTTTCTTTGTTATACTAACGTGGCATTTATGTACACAATAGCATATCTGAGCGGTGTTTTATATGTCTATATTGTGAAAGCAGTGAGGCCAATAATAACACAAATGTAATTACAGTAAACAAGAGACAAAAAAAAAATTGGTAAAACTAAATAAACATTTAAAATGCATACCCTTTTTTAACTAATTGAAAAGACATTTGTACTGCGGATCTGAAACTGCACGTTACTGTTTGAATAAGACTTTGCTACACACTAGGCCAGAGTGTTATTGTGTGTACCACAATGTAACATCACGTTTAAAAGTAAATCATGATTGGTGTCAGTCAGACACAGTGGTGGTGGCTATTTTCTTTGTTTTACTAACGTGGCATTTATGTACATAATAGCATGTCTGAGCCGTGTTCCGATTAATGGGAGTGGCTTGCAGAGCTGTGCATTGTGGTGCATAGTGGCAGTTGTAGTTTTTCATACAAATGTGCTCTAAAGTCACATTTTGTCTTTTCTCTGTCAAATAGGCACAAAATTCTACATTTATGTTACATTTTGACTACAAATATGACTCACTTTCCATAAAGATTAATGTTCCTATGGGTGAAATGGCCCTTTAAGTGCGCGCATTGAAAAAAAGATAGGTATGTATTCATTTTTCTAAGTTGAGGTATGAACATAGTAAAATATTGAAAAACAGTGATGTTTTCCTTGAATGTATTTACATTAAAGCAACACTATGTAGTTTCCATGTAAAATTGACTTACGGCTCCCCCATGTGGTTGAAAAGTGCAACAGTGCCTGGTATCAGACACTCTTCTGCAGGTAGGGGGAGGGGCTGTGTGCTCTACCCTCCACCTCGACTTTCAGAGTGTGCTTGTAGCAGCTAGGAGGCTGCTCAGGTTGCAGCAGCAGTAGAATTTGTCCAGTTAAGAGTAGTTCTATCACTGAAATAATTTTAGAGACATTATTTAAAGGTAAAAAAAACTACATAGTGTTGCTTTAAATGACAAGCATAGTATTAGTGTAAACATGTTCATTGTTTCATTTTGTTTTTTTCATTGTTGGTTCGTGATGTAACTGATGCATCAACTAAAGGGGATCGCACACCGGCGCGCAGCTCAGTGCCGTGTCGAGTCGCGTCCAGGACAACTCGGAGGTATTGTAAACCAGAAGTGCACATTAAATAGCGCGAGCTTCGTCAGATAGCATCTACTTCAAAATGCAAAATATACGTTAGCAGCCAATGTTAATCGTTAATGATTTGGGACAAATATGATGTTATTTAATGTTAAACTATGTGAGTGGTGCTCTGTGTCGCGACAGGGATTTGAGCAACTTTCTGAGTGAGTCACAGCTGGGCGGCACGGACAGGCGCCACCTAGCGGCGCCGGTGTGCGTATACTCATAGAAAACAATGTGTTTGATTTTTTTTAGAATGGCGCGGTGCTGAACAGTGCGGCTTGACCGGTGTGCGATCCCCTTAATGGTAACAAATTCTGTACCACCTTATTTTAAAGTGTGACCAAATATTTTAGATACTGCCCATGAGCAGTCTGTTTAGGGTTGGAAGCCGATTTGAATGAGCCCGAGTGGATCTGTTTGGTTCAGAATTGTCAGTGTTTATAAGCATCTGTGGCACCATGTCATCTTAATCAGGGGCTGATTCCCGACTCCTCCATCCTAATTTCCTCAGAGACCTGTTCACTATACCCCTGATACACAGTCCTCTCTTTCTCTTGCTTAAATACACAGGTGTCTTATGGCTGTGCATTGTGGCTGAGTGTCTCTACATCTTACTGTTGGCCACTGGAGGAATTCTGATGTCCATCGAGGTCTGCCATTTTGGAAACGTCATTGATGGATTGAAACTGAACGCCTTTGCTGCCATATTCACAGTCTTGTCAGGTATCTGACTGTCTTCTGTACTACTTTTGTTGTCAATCTGAAATTGGTTTGCTTGTCCTGCAGATTTCTTGTTTAGAAAATTATCAGTTTGTGAAAAAAGAAACTTAGTCATCATTCCATTATTACTGATTGAACAATTAATGTAAAACATATAGATCAAAATGAAAAAAAAATTAAATTGATTCGTCACTGCCCTTCCTTGAGAAGGCAACATCTTGCAAACCAACAGCTGCATGTGCAACACTTTATAACATAACACAAAAACCTCAATAGTGACAACAAACAGCAAGTAAAAAGTTAAGCTTTTAATATCACCACATAAAAAAATGAAACAACTGGCAACCAATAAACACTAACAACATAAACACAACATAGACAATAAGAGCAAACTAATAATATCCACACAATAAATTCATGCAGGAGTCTGCAAAGCTTTCAACAACACAATCTCATCCCTATTTGTACATATTTGTTTGTAATTGGCTAATTCGTATAAATTCACACAACCAACATACATTTTTCTATGATTTGCCTTCCCCCTGTGACATTGGGTTTAGGGGCGGGATGTGGTATCATTATTGTTTTTTTCTGAATTTTAGTGGGTAGATCAATAATGTGGTTATAGATTTACAGTAAAGACACGAACGGTATTTGATACTGTGTGCTGAATAAAATATTATTTATTTTTGCATTGTGATTATAATGTGGTGAAGCCGTCCCTTCTCGATGTATTTTTCTTGGACCCCATAAAGGTCACCAAACTCATTGTGATTTGGATGTAGGCTATTACATCCAACCTTTCAAGACAAATTATGAATCGTACTGTGTGATTTTTTTTTTTTCAAATTTATAAACAGGTCAAGCAAACATCCCTTCAATCCCAGCTATTTTTTGTAAGCCCATTGAAACGGTCCTTAAAGCGGTGGCATTATTGAAAGTATCTAGAGAGAACAGATTTAGATTTCTCTCCACCTGCAGGCTGCCCTTTGCCTGTCCTTTGTGGCAAATGCCTTTGCATTTATGTGGTATCACAGAGCACAGCCTATTCTCTAGATACATACAAAACATCAGGCTCAGCAACCCTTGTAAGCCTTAGAGTATTGATAAGCCAGAATTCCTGAATGTCATCCAGACTAATTTTGCCCTTTTACATGATTTAAGGGCTTATGATGACACGTGTAGAAAATTAAATCTACTCTTTTTTTATTTCAGTGTAGCATTGACGTTGTATCCAGGGAGATTTACAGTATAGTGTGAAATCTTATATTTATGTCTTCAAGATTATGGGCCCTATTTTAACGATCTAAGTGCATTGTCTAAAGCGCACGGTCTAAATGGGCGTGTCCGATTCCACTTTTGGTAATTAAACGATAGAAAAAATGTTTTGTGCACTGAGCGCATGGTCGAAAAGTGTTGTTCGTATTCTCCTAATGAGTAATGGGTGTGTTTTGGGCGTAACGTGCAATAAACCAGTTAGAGTGTTATCTCTCATCCCCTTTAAAAGCCAGTTGCGCTGGCGCTATGTCTAATCCCTATTTAGATGACGGACTTTGTAAACTGAAAAACTAAGGAGAGGAAGAAACCCCCAGTTTAAAAAATAATGTAAAAAAAATGTGTTGTTTTCATTTTTATTGAAATTATAATTTTTTGGATTAAAACCTTTAAAAAAACGTTTTTTTCAGTCATAGAAGTACAAATATCAGGCTTTTAATAGCTGTAAATGTATTGATAGCATACATAATCATTGTAATCTCATAAAATAATTTGAAAATATGCAAGAAAAGGTTTGTACTCTAAAAATACAAACAAGAGATAAAGAATTTACCAACGTGCGGAGAGCCAAAGCGTTTCAGCCCTCGGACAGCGCCATGTTTTTTTTAAAAGCATTACTTAAAATGTTTCTCATCATATTCACAGGTACAGAGTCATCATGTACAATAAATCCGTGAGGTAGCATTTAAAAAACATTTAAAAATAGATGCATTTGTTTAAAGCAAAGCATTTTACTTACCAGGCTGCAGGTAAAGCAACTCTTTGCGCCTCTAACGTCTCATAATTAGTCCTCATTTATGTCCAAGAGACTCAATAATAATCTTTTACATTCAATCTTTCATATTTAAAAGTGTTTTTGTGCTGCTGCGCATTTATGTATGTGATAAGCAAACCCGCGTTGTCGTCTCGTTTATAGGTGCATATTACTAACGCGCTCTTTAAATAACAAAAAACATATTGCGCCATTGACTTTAGACTTTAGAGCAGGTTTTAGTTGGTCAATGGCGTAGTCTATTTTAGTTGCCTCAAAATAGCAACGCGCCAACAATGTGCCTGAACACACCTCGTTTTCAGACCAGAACGCCCATGGGCACAAAATTGGGCACAAATGCATTTGCTATTTAAACAATGTGGCGCTAAACGTGAAAATGATAATTGCGTCGCGCATTGTGCTGCATTGAGCTGGGTGTATGATAGAGCCCTATATATAATGTACCTATATACGGTACATTAGGCCATTATATTGCCAAATTCTATGAATTTAGTTAGTTTTACAGTTATATGTGTAAACTGATACATGTTTGATTACATTGCATTAACTTTACCCCCCAAAAAATCTAAAGCCCCATTAGCTGTGTTTGCACTATCACGCTTCAAGCGGGCGTCCCAGTGCCTGCCGAGGCCTCTCGTGTTTTCATTGTCACTTCCGGGGCATGATTGTGCTTCGCTGGTCCTTCGTTGGGGCTTAAGGCCCGGCTTTTCTGGCCCGCCAAATACCTTGGGCCAGAGCAGGCCTCTCGGGGCTAGGGGAGTGGTAAAGGTCAAAGGCGGAGTTTATCTGAGTCTCTGGCAAGATGCGCATTTTTAAATCTGCAGTTTAATCTGCAGACAGATGACTTAAAAATAATCAGGATCACCAATTTACTGTTTACCGGAAGATGGCTGCTATGTTTTTTACTTCGGACTTAAGAAAAAGATCTGCATCTTTAAAAACAAAGACGCGTTACAACGTTGAACTCGTCATGCTAAGAATCCGGCGCACACCGCTACCGGTTCGGGAGAAGTTTATAAAGTTTCGGGCACAGAAAAAAGTGTTTAAAGTGCAACAGTGCTGAGAAATTAAAGATGTGTGTTGGATCATCATTTCATCGTCCATGTATTAAAGAAACGATCACTCGAGTCACGATGGAATCTACAGTCGGTGAGTATACATAACGTTTGCATACAAAACACTTAAAATACAATACAAATAACGATTGCATAAGTGTCTAACATGGGTGTTTATTTTGTTTTTTGTTTTTTTTGTATATTGTCATATCTGTTGAATTTTTTTAGTCAGTCCTTAGAAAAAGTAACCATGGTTGTATTATATTAGTCATAGCCATGCTTTCTGGTATTTTGGAGATTAATTTAACTCTGATATGAATGTAGCAAACTTTATATATGGGTATACTGTATGTGTATTTACAAACCCTTTATACAAAACGTCAAAGATGTGCTGCTTTATTCTTTTGTGTCCGTTTTACAGAAAAAATGCCAAAGCAAAGCTTTCAGTTTGTCATCCAGGAGTTTTTATTTGTATATGAGAGATGACACAGCAACAGATGCAGGAGATGAAACGAAGATGAAGATGATGATGAGACAACAGAAGCCATGGATGTTGAAATCCGACGGGAGGAGATGTCTTTAAATAAACTGTTTGTGCACGGATATAAATTTTATATGTAAATAAAGTACCGCGCTATTATTACTACGGTTTTTTTTGTCAGTTTACTATTATTGCTTAGTAAGGATCACATCCTAATGAAACACAGAAATTCTAAGATACAACAAAATGGTAAAAATAATCATCATTAACCACTGTAACATAGCTTTTTAAATACTTCACACTTCTTAGACAAACGTACTTATTGATTGACACATTATTTGAAATAGCTATTAGACAGTTACCTTGTGTTTCATGTGATGCTCAACTATTTACATTTTCATGATTAAAGATATCACACCTCTTATAATGTGTAAGTATGTTTACATCGCCATAGAACTATAATTACAAACCTAACGTTACATATTTACAATAACATGTGCATACCTGTATTTTTAACATAAAAAATAAGATTATTATGTGTCGTTATGTTCTTTTAAATATTGTGTATATAGTATAGGTAGATGAACGCATTGTGTGTAATTACTTCGTAAAGTTTACTGCTTATTTATCTGATATTTTCTCGTCGTGAGATCGCTCGTGTGCAGCCAACATAAACTTCAAGAGTAACACAGCGGATGGAGCAAACATCTCTATCTTCTCATCTTGGCTTTCACCGTGCAAACAGCCGCCTCAGTTATTTTCAAAATGTTTGTTGTATGATGACGCAATCTAACTACCGTCTCCTGTCAAATTGAAGTGACTTCCTCATGGTAAAACAGGCGGAGTTGTGTGACGTTAGATCCAGGTAGGCATATTAAGGGCGGGGTTTTCAGAAGCACTGCCGCGCTATTGGCCTGACAATGGAGGTCGGAGGCTATTGGCTCCATGAGGCCCGTTTGAAGCCCTGGCTCGCACAGGCGCGATAGTGCAAAAGCGGCTATTGACTTCTATAGTACAATTAAAGGACAACTGTGGATGTCAATGGGGCTTCTGGTTTCTCAAAATATCTTCCTTGGTTTTCATTAAAACAAAGGCATTTATATAGGTTTATAACAACATGAGAGTGAGTAAATGATGACATCATTTTTGGGTGAACTGTCCCTTTAAATGAGGCTTTGCAAAGGATGGACCAACCAGCGTATCTGTCAAACTCCTTATCTCAGAGAGTGGCATTGCAGACCTACTGTGGTCACATTTATAATGGTTGAGGGGTAAACTTATGGCCTTCTGTCATTTAGCTTTATAAGAGCTTATTCTTGAACGTGGTGCATTATGGGAAGGAAGCCCCAACCTCAATTAGCTCCTGTCTGCTTTTAACAGAATCAACATAGGAGAGATCTCTGCTGTACACTTTAACATATGAGACCATCCATTGAAGTACTGACTAGAGGATGCTTTGACTATTCAAGTGTACAAATATATTATATATAAATATATTAAATAATGTTTGTTAGGGTTAAAGTGTGGGTTAGGGTAAGGTTATAATTATTTTTAAGTAGTGTGTGTGCTTATGTGTCTACATAAAGGCACCTCACTGTTGTCATGGAGACATATGTGATGCTATCTAGGTATAGAGGATGCATGAAGGTGAATCAAGAGAGATTTAGATGGACATGATAGTATGTAAACAGGACAGAGAGGATTTACGTGCAAACTGCCTTTCCTATGGTGTAACGAAATCTCTTTTTGGTTTGGTTTGATTTTGGAGTAGCTAAGATTCTTGGTCTTAGTTAAGTAGACTTTTCAACAGCTTATTGGGGTGTATATAATCTGTAATCTTCCTTTGCCCTTGTTTTTTTTTTTGCTATGGGGTGACATTGGTTTTCCTGACTCATAGGCTGACTTGTGTTGATTGTGTTGTTTGCCATTCTGGACTCCTCCTCATTTTCACATTGTGGCAATATTAAGCAATAACCCTGACCTGCACCGCTGCTTTACACCTTTATACCTCTCATTAATAACTTTGGAAACATTGTCCATGGATTAGCCAGGGCTTAGTATGGGTATTTCTTTGACATTCAAAAGCCAAGAAAGATTACACTGAATTGTGCATCTAAGCTGGGTTACAATACATTTCCAATTAACCTTAACTAATAAATGGCCACGCTTCTTAAAGGATTTGTCTGCTCCTAACATACAGTGAACTTGTGATTACTAAGTCATTTAGTCATTTGTGATCACTTGATTTTGGGTGGCACACTCTCACCTGTCATTTGCAGTATCATCCGAGATTTAAAAGCTTGCACTCTAAAAAATAGTGCTAAATAAAAGCTTGTAATCATAGGGGAACCATTTTTAGTTCCATAAAGCACCTATGAAGAACCATCCGGGGGTGATATAGCACCACTATAGCGCCAGATGAGATTCTATATAGCAGGTGCTATTGCTGTATGGCACTTAAAATGGTTCCCATATGAACCAGTGAACCACTTTTAGTGCTATATTTAGCACTGTTTGTCTTTAGAGTGTTGATGGAAAATAAATAAAATCTTAATAAAGTCTTAATCTGTTTACATTTTCAAGATGCTTTTTGCCAAGCGTCAAATGACATGAAGTACAGAAGTACAAACGTTACATTTGAAATCAAAAGAATGAGACTAGCTTTGGCACAAACGTTTTAAAGCTTTAATGTTTCATGATAAAATTATGATTCACATTTTATTACACGGCTTGCTGGAATGCTTGATTCTGATTGGCCAGTCGTGACATTTGCAGGTTTGTATTCCCAGATACACTGCAAAAAAAATGACTTTCTTAGTATTTTTGTCATTTTCAGTTGTATTTTCAGTACTAATCAGTGGCGTAGCGTCTGGGCATGCAGGGTGTGCACGTGCAAATGTGCTCTGCATGGGCGAGGCTAGCCCCTTTTTAGGGGTGCTTCAGCACCCCTAAAAAGGAGCTCAGCACCCCTAAAACTTGGGGCAAGAAATTTAATTATTCTAAAATGTTCGTTCGTCTTTGACCCGGTTAAATTATGTCCAAAACATACTCCGTAGTTTGTGGTTTAAAATATATAATAAGGTAGAAAATGAAAACCTCCCCGCTTAGCAAATGGTGTCATCCTGTTCTACTTCTCTGTACCTGCATCGTTAGCCCGTCCGTCATTCAGCGTGAAACACACGCAGAGTGAGAATCAGATAGTGTTGTGATGCAACTTTTTTTGTTCAAATCTTACAAAATGTTTACGTTATGTTTATAATGAGCGAGTACACCACGAATCAATCTTTCAAGTCGTGTTTTTGTCTTATAATGAATCACCATGGTACACGTATAATAAGTGTTTATTTTCGGATTATTTAAGTCCGGCGGGTACCCGCGCGCTGCGGAGTAGCACAGTACCTGGGTGACTCGTCCATAGACTTAAACGGAGAGAAGTAGCGCCGGTTACAATGTTCTTCCGCAAGACGCATGCAGTGCGTCTCAGTGGGTAGTTGCATACGTGTGTCTCCGTTGTTAAAATTTATTGTATGATTTATCGTTAATTTGAGACTTATTTTAACAATCGGGAATCATGTAAACGTGACGTCACGTGCGTCTTTTCTGGTCAGTCGTCATGAAAACATGGCGTTTGGAAGAGAGTGAAAACAAACTACATATCACTGTATACCACCAGTACCGGTAAGTTATGTGTGAAATCACTAACTGTCTGACTATCAAACTAGACAATACATTTTTTAGATGTAGATTAATATGAAGGGGATAACGTTTTTAACCCTTAGTGCAGGAGTCACAAGTGTTTTGTTTTAGACATATAGTAAAGGTAATGGTTCAATTAAAAGGACTGTTAAAAGAAAAGCTGCAAATTAACAAACTATTAATAAACCTACCATATGTTGTAGGCATAAAAGTTATAAATTAGGAGATCTGTCATTTCGACAAAGGCAAACAATACACTGTATATTCACATAAAGCCATACCCACACTGCTGGTGTAGCCCACCTTTTGTCCTGAGACTTTAATATGGCATTAATGGCAAAAATGTGCTAGCTCACCATTAATTAGAAATAAAAAGGTTGGCAAAAAATGCATCTGAAAACTCACCAGATTGATGCTTTAAAATATGTAATTTTAAAAAAATTCTAAGGGGGAGCATGCTCCCGGACCCTAGGGGTAATATTCTTCTCATCTTTTTCACCCTGACCCATTTTCATGCCTGAAAGGTCTCCAAAAAATCTTTATTTTGGAGTTAGTTGAACCAATGTTAAAATGAAAGCTATTTTACAATATACATATTATTGGTTTCTGTAGGAAAAAAGAGCGGGTGGTGGCAGCGGAGCTCATTGGGTGCTCAGCACCCCTAAAGCTCTAACCCTAGAATCGCCTCTGGTGCTCTGGCCAATAGGGGGTCCGGCCCTGGGCCCGCCCCAGCTTTTAATACATTTTTTTTTTTTTTTCAATTTAATTTTTATTTGTGGCCTCAATAAATATATTTTTGTATGCATATCATGTATCTCCGTAATGTTTAATTTCTCCGTCATTTCTTGTTTGCGTTTAGAATATTTTTGCACTCCACGGCTGCCGTAGACTAATATGTCATAATTTTTTTACATGACGCATCGCCGTGCCAAAAAAAAAAGGAAACACAGTGTGAGAGGTTACTATAGCGGCTATCTACATGAACATTAATGATGGACAAATATAAACGTAAAAGTGGGGCCTTAAAGAGAAAAGAGAAGGCGGAGAAGTTAGTCACGAGTCAAAAACTACCCAAAACATTTAGTTTTTCTTTATTTAAATCTACCCTTCAAAGTAAAAAAACTAAAGTAAAAATATTTGACTACCTTATTAAAGTATATGTTGTTAACAGACCTGTGCGCCACAGTTAACAGTGCCAATGGGCAAGGTTGGGGGGGGGGCTTAGGCTTAAGGGGGCCGTAATTTTTTTGCATATGGGCCCGGGACTGACTTGCTACGCCACTGGTACTAATATCTAAAAAAAATGCATTTCCTTGATAAGCAAAATCAAGAAAATAAGTATAGTTTTTAACAAAAAATATAAAATTTAAGTGAATTTGTGCTTAAAACTAGCAAAAATAACTGCCAATGTGGCAAGAAAATTTTTCTCGAAGTGTTTAAGTAAAAAATAAACTTATATTAAGATTTTTTTTCTCACCCCATTGGCAGATTTTTTTGCTTGTTTTAAGTCATTTAAATTTTTTATTTTTTGTCTAAAAACTAGACTTATATTTTAGGTAATTTTGCTCATCAAGAAAATGCACTATCCCATACATAGCATATGCTGTCACAGATTTCTCAGGTGCAGAAAAATGTATATAGTATTATAACTATAATAAATAACTAATAAATAGTCCTGTGGTCTGACCTTTAAAATTGGCAGATATTCCTATTATAGAAGAATTTAAAGAGCATATAGTACAGTACAGAATGGTGACACCTTAACATAATTGTTGATATCTGATGTTGCTGGTATATTATTTTGTGCATGAACAGCTTTGTTGTAGTTCATCGCTGCCTCCTTGTGGTGAAAAACAAAAGCATCTCTTGCAACTCTCTAAATTTCATGACAACAGCGCCCTCTACAGTTAATGAACAGATTCTTGTTCTGATGCACTTTATTCAATGTGCAATATCTATATGCACAATATAATTATTAAATAAACTTTCATTTTGTTTAAAGGTCTTCTTGGTATGGTAGCACACATGATGTTCACAACAGCTTTCCAGTTAACTGTGAGTCTGGGCCCTGAAGACTGGAAACCACAAAACTGGGACTACAGCTGGTCTTATATGTAAGTTTACGTGTTTAAATCAAGTTACTTTAATGGATTTTGCAGTAATTTTATTTTTTAATATGTTCTTATACCGTTTCCAAAAGTCTTCAAAGCATAAATTGTACAAAGTAAATGTTAATCTTTTTTTTTCTGCACATTTGACATGAGCAATGGTTTTAACATAATTAAAATAATTAAAGAGCAGTTTCCCGGACTGGGTTTAGATTAATCCAGGACTAGGACTTAGTTATATAAAGAAATTTTTACAAACGAACCTTCAAAAAAAATTATTGAAACAAAACAATGACACTGATATATGTTAAGATGTGTCAATAAGCTCAAATGTGCATTGTAGTCTGGGACTAGGCTAACCCCTGTCTCGGAAACCACCCCTATGTTTTGTGAATCAAGAAATGTTTTTCAAAGGAAACATTTGAAATAATTAAAATGTTTGTTTGATGTCCTTCAGCTTGGCTTGGAGTTCGTTCACCGCATGCATGGCATCATCCGTAACAACTATAAACAGATACACCAAGACTATCCTTGAGTTCAAACACAAGCGTAAGAACATTGAGAAGAACCTGAAAATCAAGCAGAAGTTACTGGACCTGGAATCTCCAGAGCAGGTGTGGGACATGTACATCAGCTCTGTGCCCAGTACGGCTGAAGAGTTTCTGGACCTGTCAAGTTCTGGACGCAAGCTGTCCACCAATTCTGTCTTCCTGGATATCAATGACCTGCCATCTCCACAAGGAGAGGAATACTGTTAAAGCCAATACAGTACAGGACTTAATATATTATAAAGCATAATCAACTTTGGCTTTGTACTTGTGTGTTTGTGTGTGTATTTGATAGATTGAAACCTTCATCCAAGGCTCTTTAAGAACATGCATTAAGTTTTCATACCTGTGCTCTTGGGATCATGTTTTGTTTGATGTACTATGTTGGTTGATGTTAGGTGATGCTGTATGTTTTAGTTTGTTGTTAATGGTCGTATATATTTTATGATATGGAATGGATAAAAAATATTTATTTGTGGATATTTATTTCAGAGAGTCAAATGTGACACATTTTGTAATGACATTACAAACTACTTTTAGTGACAATTTAATTTAAGGAGTAATTTACACATGACACAATTTATCTTCTGTATCCTTTTTATCAGTTTTATTGAGATGAAACATACACTCACCTAAAGGATTATTAGGAACACTTGTTTAATTTCTCATTAATGCAATTGTCTAATCAACCAATCACATGGCAGTTGCTTCAATGCATTTAGGGGTGTGGTCCTGGTCAAGACAATCTCCTGAACTCCAAACTGAATGTCAGAATGGATAAGAAAGGTGATTTGAGCAATGTAGAGTTTGGCATGGCTGTTGGTGCCAGATGGGATGGTCTGAGTATTTCATAATCTGCTCAGTTACTGGGATTTTCACGCACAACCATTTCTAGGGTTTACAAAAAATTGTGTGAAAAGGGAAAAACATCTAGTATGTGGCAGTCCTGTGGGTGAAAATGCCTTGTTGATGCTAGAGGTCAGAGGAGAATGAGCCGACTGATTCAAGTTGATAGAAGAGCAACTTTGACTGAAATAACCACTCGTTACAACTGAGGTATGCAGCAAAGCATTTGTGAAGCCACAACACGCATAACCTTGAGACGGATGGGCTACAACAGCAGAAGACCCCAGCGGGTACCACTCATCTCCACTACAAATCAAAAAAAGAGGCTACAATTTGCACGAGCTCACCAAAATTGGACAGTTGAAGACTGGAAAAATGTTGCCTGGTCTGATGAGTCTCGATTTCTGTTGAGACATTCAGATGGTAGAGTCAACATTTGGCGTAAACAGAATGAGAACATGGATCCATCATGCCTTGTTACCACTGTGCAGGCTGGTGGTGGTGGTGTAATGGTGTGGGGGATGTTTTCTTGGCACACTTTAGGCCCCTTAGTACCAATTGGGCATCGTTTAAATACCACGACGTACCTGAGCATTGTTTCTGACCATGTCCATCTCTTTATGACCACCATGTACACATCCTCTGATGGCTACTTCCAGCAGGATAATGCACCATGTCATAAAGCTTGAATCATTTCAAATTAGTTTCTTGAACATGACAATGAGTTCACTGTACTAAAATGACCCCCACAGTCACCAGATCTCAACCCAATAGAGCATCTTTGGGATGTGGTGGAACGGGAGCTTCGTGACCTGGATGTGCATCCCACAAATCTCCATCAACTGCAAGATGCTATCCTATCAATATGGGCCGACATTTCTAAAGAATGCTTTCAGCACCTTGTTGAATCAATGCCATGTAGAAATAAGGCAGTTCTGAAGGCGAAAGGGGGTCAAACACAGTATTAGTATGGTGTTCCTAATAATCCTTTAGGTGAGTGTACATTGCTGAGTGCCTTTGTTTGTGGTTTTGATCTTCAACCACAGTCATGAAATCTGTTTATTTTAAACAGTACGTCTGTTTGTTTATCCAGAGTTAAATCCCATAATAATCCCATTTCATATCCAATATTTAAGGATTTCTCCATTGCCAAACGAACTATAGAGCGTATGTGACATATATATGTTCCAATTTAAAAATAAAAAAGAATAAACTGATATATTTTTAATGAAAACTTTAGCTTACTCTTAAATGTGTAGTTTTAAATTGTATATGAATTTTTTACTACGCATCAATCAATAATATTGTATTTAATATATAATTCCTAGATCGGTGTCCCTGTGTAACAATGCTCAAGCTGCAATTTAAAGAAAATTAAGTTTCAAAACGTAAAAGTTTGAAATAAAAGTGTGAGAAAATTGCAGAACTACAGGGGATGACTATGAAGGGCTGTATTATAGAATAAAAAAAACTTTTAGTAGATTTAAGTTTAGTATCTTCATACTGTAGCCCCTAAATTGGTCTGTATACTTTACATCCTTACAGGAAATACATCAAACTATACACAACATATTTATCAATGTATTGATTCATTTATCAGCTGCGCTATGAGTCTTTGTACTGCCAAGATGAATTGTTTACATTTTATGTGCAATAATAAATATATGTTTTTTTTTCAGTAATAATGCATACAGTAAAATACACAACAACTCTTTGAAACAGTATTGTAGACTTATGGTGTAAAATGCATGTTGGTTATATCAAAATGTTCATCTTTTACTGTGTTGTCCCCCTCTAATTACTGTATTTCTTGTTTTTTTGTGTGTAATGATTAACTTTGTTTATAACCTTATTGAACAATAGAATATAATAAAAATCTATTGAAGAATGAAATATAATAAAAAACCTTTATAACCTGAAATAATCTTACAATTATTTGTTGCATATTATTAAGCTTGATTTGCATATTATTAAACTTCAACGTCCTTTATTATTTAGCCTGAAGGTGGCGCCAGAGACAACACTATAATTTACCAACATGGTCGTATTGTTTTCTCACTTTTGGCATCATCAGTACAACAAATTCATCTTTATATCTTAAATCTATCTTTATCACAAATATTTGTTCTCATACAACAACAAAATAATTTTAAGTAACATTATTTGAAGTAATTTAATAATTTGATTATATGAAATACTTTTTGGATTCATGTGGTATGACTTTATACAGAATGTTTGAACAAATTAACAAAAATAAACAAACACGACTACACAAGACTTTAATTTTAGTGCTGGGCAAAGATTAATCGCATACAAAATAAATTTTTTTTTTTTTGCATTATATATGAGTGTATGCTGTTTGTAATTATTATGTATAGACAGTTTCATCGGACGCACGTGCGCTGACGCCACGTCTGGATCCGAACCTTACTTCCGGTTTTGTTTTTTTAATGGTCTGACTAGTTGCTAAACTGAGGTCTTGAACAAATGCATCGTCGAAAATAACAAATGTTTTGGTTTCCTAGGTAATCTATGTGTTGTTTTTTGCTTGTTATATAAATAAACTACGTTTAAAGAACTTTGTTGTTATTTATTCTTAGCGGAGTTTACCGGAAGTTACGTGCGGACCACGACAGCCGCTTGTTTATGTTGTTACTGCTAAACCATCTATATATAAATACACACACACACACACACACACACACACACACACACACACACACACACACACACACACACACACACACACACACACACACACACACACACATTCATGTATGTATTTAAAAAACATTTACATGGGGTTATATATTTATTAATATTTTATATATTCTATATTATATTATCAATAAAAATGTATATATGAATAGAAATGTTCAGAAATGTATATATGTGTGTGTGTGTGTGTGTGTGTGTGTGTGTGTGTGTGTGTGTGTTAAAATATATATCATAATTACATACAGTACTCACAGATATATTAGGGAAAAAATGCACTTTTATTTTGTATTTGATTAATCGCGATTAATCTTTGCCCTGCCTTTTAACCAGACACATTTCATACTAGTGCAAATTCATTATAAAATTATGTGTTTTTTTATATTGTAAATCCAAACCAATATCAGAAGAAAAAATCAAAACCATCTTTGGATGTGAATTAGATTGTAGACGGCCTCCTATAATGTACACATATATTGATAGCTCAGTTATAAACTGTTTTTATACATCATCCTTCATGTTCAGCATAAAACTGCAACAATAATAGAGGGGTTTTGCTATACAGTTTATTTAAATTATAACAGTTTGATGTATGTAATAATCTTGATCAATCAAAATGAAAAATATCAAAACATAAAAAATGGAAATTGCAGTAAAGTGCTGCTTGCAACAATAAATTAATCTCACTAGTTAAGTACATAATGTCAACAGTTTACACAACCTGACACACAAACAAGGTATAAAAGAATATTTATGACCTCCTCAAAACTTATGATACATTGATCTGATTAGCAATGGAGCCATCGACAAATCTACTGTATATGATAACATCTAATGATATCAGTTTACTGTACCTTCCAGCTTTCCTACTGATCAACTCTAGACCAATCTAGACAAACACCATTAGTAATCAGTTATTGTAAACACACAGGTATCTACCAACACCCACTGATATGTTTCTTATTATACAGAAACACTCATTGCCATCCAAAGTCCATGCCTGCCATTTGATAAAACTTAAGATTGTGCGGCTGGTAAAATTCCCTAAGTTTCCGAATGACCTCTGGGTCAATTTTGGGATGAGTTCTTCCTTTGGTTTTCCCCAAACAGTGGGGTTTGCTACTGCCTTCTGGCTTTTTGAGGCATGGAAAGCCCTTGGTCTTGTTGAAATAAAAGTGTTTGTCTGTAATGATCCTCTGCAAACCGAGGAAGTCTTGCACGCGTCCTAGCTCGCCCGCGGGGTCGCTTATCAGCCTTTCGCCGTGGACGAAATGGATCTGGGCGAGTGGAAAGTAGGCCAACCACCGCTCCAAGTGCTTGGCGTAGAGTCCGATGTACAGCGGGCTCCAAAGGGAGTCTATCTGACCCGTGGTTCTGTTCTTAAAAGTCAGCCTTTCGAAACTAGGAATGTCGGGGGTCTTGGAAATGATCTGGGTGTAGTCCGAAATGGCGCGGGTGATGGGATCTCGCACCACCACGATTAGCTTGATGTCTCGTGACATGGCATGGATGCGGGCCGGCGTCTCCGGGGTGACAAAATATCGGGGCGTCTTCTCCATTACGATTTGCCCCTCGAGTGCTTTGGGCATCATGCTCCTGAGAGAGATGAAGAAAAGTTAGGAAACTTATCAAAGAACGTACACTTACTTTTACTTTAAGGCATTAAGCAGATGCTTTTATCCGAAAATGAGGAAAACAGCTAAGCAATTTGTCATAGGGAAGCAATAGTATGAACTTACAAAGTTTCATTCTTTGGAGACACAACCTGTTTAGGGAATGAAAAAGTACTATAGACGTGCTTTTATTCTGCAATCAATCTTTCTTTAGCTTTTCCCAAGAACTGTTTTACTTAAGACCTGGATTACGCTTGCAACACAGTATTGATTGTCCAACTTACATCACGCCCCCAGTCCCAGCATTAGATGAGCTACTTTAACACAGCAAAACTGAGCTAATGAGGTGATGGCTTTTGTCCTCAAGCAGATAAACCCAAGCCACACGGTCCACTGTGTCTCTTATTGGCTGTAAATGAGAAGTCAGGCAGCTCCCAGAGTGCTCTAAATGTGCATCGGTAATGCAGCTTATCGTGCAGATGTGAAACCAGCATCAATCACGGAGGGTTACCAACATACATCGAAAAACAAATGGAATTCATGCATCTCTTTCTTACCGCTGGCAGATGGGACTCATTTGTTTTAAGAGGCTCACGGGCCCACCAGGTTTAATGGTCCACCTGCACCCCACCTGCCTTTACAGCATGACCACATCCAACGTTTTATGAAAGACTACAAGTCACAATATCCAGCTTTGAGATGATAAATAAGTTCCTGCTTCTGAAAATAGCAACTGCGTGTGTCCTGATCTCACAGGAATTTGTACGTATTTTACGAGTTGGCAATTTAAAAAAATATTTGTTCAAAGCTACACTGTGTAGTTTTTTTTAGTTAATTCTTAGCAAAAACCCATGTTTTCTTTCAAAAGTATGTGCTCATTCATGTGTAATTACTTCCACCTACTAATCAAAGTGTTCTCGTAAGTGTAGAATCTGCTATTTAGAATACATACGGGCGAGTTGCTCGATTAGCTGAATCCATGTTGTGCCTCCATCTTTGAAATACATTTGCAGACGAGGGACATTCCTGAAATTCAAGATCCGCCTTACACTCACGCTGGCCGAGGTTGCATGTGTAGGCGGTATACCTCGTCAAGACAGTCTTATTTCAGAATATTAACAATTATAAAGCTGACAATTATTCTTAGTTAATTATAAAGTGATGTAATATGCTTATAACTTGCGAATGTAATGCTCAGTTAACTTAAACAAACCAGGCTTGATGACGTATGCAGCCTGCATATGTGACCTGCGTAGATTGAAAGCCTTCGGATTGAGAAACAGCCGCACACTGTGATGATCCCGCGATCTAATGCTTTGATTTGAAAGCCTGTTGAAGACCTATTCTCGAGGACATTAAAACGAGTCACCAAGGAAGCGAAAATGAGATTTAAAACGACAACGCGACAGGAAAAACAATAAGACCAAAGTCAATCTTGAAGTAACGTTAGTTTTCCAAGATCATGAGGCTCAAGGGATGCCGAAGTTGCCTGCTTTCTATCTTCTCCACAGGTAATTCAGCATATTCGTTTACATCTACAGTATACAGTCTATGTTGTAAACTTGAAGTTTTATAGTTCCTTGGCTAACTATAGCATGGTTATACATAACACTACGACTTGTTAGTGTAAACACGCATGTGGTTTAATGTGTTCGAACAGCCACACGCCGTCTCTCCGTCCATTTATGTAATCTGAGGTACTGAGATCAATGTTTAACATCTTTTCTGACCTCTAGCACAAACACACAATGTACAGCGCTATTTTAGCCTTTCATTAATAAAACTAAAGCGGTTGATCTGCGTGTCTTTCGTTTCATTTTACAAGCGTGTGAAAGTTGAGCGATCTTATTTCAGCAATATCAGAGAAAGCTCTTACATATACAAGGACATGTAACATGTTTACTTAAAACATAAGCATTGGACTCTGACATAATATTAGTTTCGAGTCCATTTAAACCCGTCATTACTCCATCTCATGATTAAATGACAGGAGATGGACTCGTCCACAGACCATCTCCTCAGTAATCTGAAGAAAAGCGGTCGAAAGTGGACAAAAAGAGACGGATTTAAATTCCAGGTGTAAACGTGATGTGTCTCTCGTCCACTTGTGATCGACGAAAATACATCTTAATACCAAGTGTAACAGCCCCTGTGATATTTTTCCTCGCGTCGATGAAAAAGAGCTACGTTTATGGTTGCTTTTTGTATGTGATTTAAAGCGGACATATCATGAAAATCAGACTTTTTCCATGTTAAACATAAATCTGTGTGCTATGAAGGATCACAGGGAAAGGACACTGTAAATTGTAGTCATTTTTCATTGCTTTTGCTTTGGAAGCCATGTTAACTCTGGCATGAAACGGCCACCGCAGGAGCTCTGAATGGGGGGGGCTAGAAAGTAATATTCAGTTGGTTGTTATATAGAATTTCACCGCTAGATGGGAGTAGATCCTACACAGTGTAGCTTTAAATTAAATTGATTATTAGAAGAACAAAACAATAGTGATACCCCAACCCAAAGATCCGCCCCAAACCAACTACACAGGGGCAAAAGCAAGTACAAATCAGGTCATACGAATTCATATGAATTCTAGTCACCTCGTAAACATGTACAAATTACCATGAGATTGTGTTGGAGCAGATGGCAGTTAAAGCGATACTCCGGCCAAATATTAAAATTACCCCATGATGTACTCACCCTCAAGCAATCTAGATTACAAATACTTTGTTAATTTACTTACGTAGATATTTTGATGTATATACTATACTTTACTGGAGTAATCATTTTTCGACTTTTAACTTCTACTCCTTACATTTTTATGCAACTATCTGTACTTTCTACAACTTACATTGTTACTCCTATTTCATTTCGCCCTGTCTTCTTTCCAAAAAAAAAACCCTATTCAGATAAATCGTGCCATCCGGATAGTACATTTGATTGTGGTTGGATGAGAAGTATAAACATGATACCATTCCAACAACCTATTGGTTTGTACGCTATCTATCCTTTAATGCTGAGTAGTACATATGTATTTGCATTGTACGAAAATGCATTTATTTTCAATGACCATATATGCGGCTTAAACTGGTAGCCTAGTGCATGCCAAAACATTAACATTTTAAAATAACATTATAGTCACTATGGTCTTTAGAAAATGTTTTTTTTTTTTTTGAGGAGATGAGGTGCACAATAGGCCCCTGTGGCACGGCCTAAGCTTTTGTCCTTAAAAGTATTTTTTCCTTACATATTTTTTACATTACTTTTACTTTACTTTTGTCACGACCGGGAAACTGGAATCAGGAGTGAGGACGCAAGTGCAAAGTTCTGGTTGAATAAATAACATTTAGTAAAAATAGACAAGAAACAAAACACGAGAAACAAACAACGGTAGGTGAGTAAACACAGGATCACTAAAACTGAGAACAGGTACACACAAGGAATCAGAGACAATGAACCGGCAGTGAGTATTGCACAAACACAGGTATAAATACACACAGACTAAATGACAAACAGGTGGAATGAATCAGGTGATTAATCAATGAATGTCCAGGTGCGACGATCAGAACAGAAACAAAACATGACATGACATAACCTCCCCCTCAAAGAGTGGCTTCCAGACACCACTCTTACAGACTTTTTATGTTTATGTTTGGGTGGTGTCTGGAAGCCACTCTTTGAGGGGGAGGGATGGAGGGCTTGGAGACCACGGCGGAGCCGGCAGAAGCCGGAGCGAAGCCGGCAGTGCAGGGAGCCGTAATGAAGCCAGCAGTGCAGGGAGCCGGAATAAAGCCGGCAGGGCAGGAAGCCGGGACGAACCCGACAGGGCTGGAAGTTGGGACGTACCCAGCAGTGCAGGGAGCCGGGGTGAAACCGGCAGGGCAGGAAGCCGGGATGAAGCCGGAAAAACCGGAGCGACCATCTAGGGAACCGAGGCAGACGCTCGACCCTCTTGGGAATCAACGGGGATCCGATCCCCCCGGAAGTCAACTCCCACCATCTCGGGGAAACGGGCTCGCACACGGTGGCGACCGCCCCAGGGAAACCATCGGGCGCGTGGCATCCGTTCCGAGCCCCAAATTGAGCACAGCGGTGGACCTCCCAGGAATCAGAGCAGACGACTCGACCAGCAAGGGAACCAACTGGAACGATTCAACCCTCGCAGGAATGAGCTTGGGCGTGGCGACTGCTCGCTTGAGCCAGTCCTGGAGTTCCGAGCGATCCCTCTTAGTCAGCTCCAAGGGACATCGGGGCTTAGCAACTTGCGGCACCCGATGTCCACTACTCCCCCTCAAAAAAATATTAGGGGAAGCACTCCATGAACTTGCTGCGTCCTTGAATGGCCGGTTCATTCTGTCACGACTGGGAACAGGAGTAAGGAATGAGGACGCAAGTGCAAAGTTCTGGTTGAATAAATAACATTTAGTAAAAATAGACAAGAAACAAAACAAGAGAAACAAACAACGGCAGGTAAGTAAACACAGGAACACTAAAACTGAGAACAGGTACACACAAGGAATCAGAGACAATGAACCGGCAGTGAGTATTGCACAAACACAGGTATAAATACACACAGACTAAATGACAAACAGGTGGAATGAATCAGGTGATTAATCAATGAATGTCCAGGTGACGACGATCAGCTAAACATGATACGGACTAACCGTGACAACTTTACTTACATTACTTTTACTTTTATACTTTAACTAGTTTTGAAATCAGTACTTTTAACTTTTAAAAAGCTTGAATTGATACTTCAACTTCTACAGAAGTATTCTACAGAAAACCCTTGTATCTATACTTCTACCTGAGTAATGAATGTGAATACTTTTGACACCAGTGTCTGAGATACATGTCATCTTTTAGATAAACAGATTTGTAGTTATTTTAATAAATGTTCTTGTTCTTTTAAGTTTAATAATGATAGAAAATAGAAACAACTTCTGACTTTAAACACCCAAAAAGTGCATTCATCCTTCACAGAGGTAAACCACATGGTTTCAACTGGTTAATAACCAGTCTTTCTGTAGGTAATTGAAAAGATATTGCAAAAATTTTAAACTTTATAAACTATAATAACCAGCTTCCGGTAATGACGCCATCTTGGATCGCGTGAGTCCAAGATGGCGTCATTACTGGAAGCTACACTCTTAAAATGGCTGGGTTATTTTTAACCAAAAATGGGCAAACACTGGACATAACACACCGCCGGGCCAAAATTGACCCAATGTTGGGTTGTTTTAACCCAATTGCTGGGTACCTATGGTTGCATTTGGTCAATTTCAACCCAGCACGTGCTTGGCCAACATCCGCCCATTATAGGTCAAAAATAACCCAGCCATTTCCAGAGTGCAGTTATTATAGTTTATAAAGGTTTAAATAAGGATGTTTTCTTACACAATTGCATCAATTACTCCCAGAAGAAATGTATTAACCCCCTGGAGCCATGTGGATTACCTCTGTGAGGGATGGATGCACTTTTGAATGTTTAAAGTCAGAAATTGTTCCCTGATCCCTGTTTTCTCCCATCATAAACTTGAAAGCGCAAAAACATTTACTAAAACAACTTCAAATGTGCCTGTCTGAAAGACAATAGACATGTATCTCGGATTGCTAGAAGGTGAGTACATCAGGAGGTAATTTTGATATGGAGTATCCCTTTAAGCACAATACATATTGTGATAATAATTAATAAAATAATAAAAGAAATAATAAAATAACAATGACTGTGTCAAAAAATAATACTCAATAAATAAAGGGGTTAATATTATGAGAAATCGAAGCAGGTTCATTATGTTCCAATCCCATCCTCTCTCTCTCTCTCTCTCTCTCTCTCTCTCTCTCTCTCTCTGTCACTCTCTCTCTCTCTCTCTCTCTCTCTCACACACACACACAGACACACACACAATATAAGTAACCTTGGAATCCCATTTTTCCTTCCCAACCAATCAGACTTAAGAGCTCTTTAAAGACTCATCAAGGATGCACTATTTAAATGTAGAGATCCAACAAATCTGACTGTACATCACCAAAAGAAATGACAAAGACTTATCGTTCATCATGCTGTTCAGATGGGTCATAGAGGACAGACCATATGATGCCTCCAGTGTCCTCTGGCAGGAGACGGACTCACATTGCTGTGCCAGCCGTCCCTGCGACGCGCAAGCTCCTATCGATACAGGAGCACACCGACCGACTATGCCAATCCCCAGACCGCCCTGCATTATCAATGACTTCATCTGAGAAAGCACTTAGCTTAAAGACTTCACTGTTTACCTTCGCCTATTATGGGGCCAGCAAGTCTATTAGATCTCACCATTAATTATTCACTCGCTTATACTGATGTGACTTGTAGTGGACACTTTGTGTCTCTTCGATTTTGTCCTCTAGCTAATGCAAGGTGCTTTGTGATGTCCGCTGATTACAGTTACCAACTACAGAGGATTGTGCACAGTATTTACTGTAGATTTATAAACTCTTTATTACATAACAAACACTATCTGCTTTGTTGGTTGTATGATGCTGTCGAATTACAGTTTTTACAAAGTAAAAATCTTATTAAAGAATGAACACTTTTAAGTTTGCAATGCAGAGGCAGGTCTGGTTTCTAGTGGTCCTGGGTTTAGGTACGTCTTTGTTCGCCAAATGTCTCAGAACATAAAGATCAATCTAAGAAATATGGATTCTCTGTGAGCTTTGAAGCTACTTCATTGTTTCCACATTGCTCAGTATTGTCCAATCCCGAGAGCCCATAGGAGCCAGTGGATAGGTCTCCCCTAATTGAGGCTGCATTTGGCCGGGCCTCTCGGAGGTATACTGAATAAACCAAATGGTGCCCTGGGTATTGATCATGATGGGGGTATGGTAATTTGGGTCTCAGCTGGTGCGGGCGGGGGTGGCAGGTGGAGTTTGTAGATGGGCTGCTCTATGGCCTCATCAGCAGCTTGCTGTGCACAAACAGATGTGAAGCAATTACTCCGTCTCATGTCCAGGCATCGACTACAGAAATGGATGTGATAAGAATGTTTTCATTCCAATGAATCTGTGTAATACGATTATCCTTTACTTTTACTTTTAGAAAGAATTTACTTGCGCTGGAAGATTTTTTGGATTTCACTATTTATTTCCTACAATAAAACAATATAATCAGACTTTTCCTGTGAAAGTGACAGAAAAGCAAAAAGTCAATGTTTTAGTGATTGGTGTCCATTTTGTCTGAGATCCTGGACTTTAATTCATTACTTTAAATGAATTTTCTCCAGTTGATGTAACAGTTTTACATTTACATTTGGTAGATGCTTTCATTCAAATTAACTTACTGTGATTCAAGGTAACCATTTGTTTCAGTGTGGGTGTGTTCAATGGAAATTGAACCCACAACCTTTTGCATTGCTAAGTCTTCACACTGTAAATAAAGATTTGTTGGTTCAACTTAAAAAAAGTTAATATTTCTGGTTGCCTTTAAAATTGTAAGTTGATTTGAAAATATTAGTTGTCCCCTGATATGTCCCCTTTAAAGCTACGTAATGCACCTGTGCAATTGTTGTGCATTAAGGTACAAAAATAATATAATGTTTTCAAAACATTCCCGCTGTGTTCCTCACACTAATGTAAATTAAGTAAGCATTTAGTATCCAGAAATATACTTTAAAATCACAAGCTGTAAGAAAACCGGCATGATGAAGTATGTTTATGTGTGTGTGTGATTGAGCCCAACCATCCGTTTCTTTGCATACAGAGGCCATTAAGAAGCCAGTCAGTTGTAACTGTGCCCTGTCCACTTCCCAGAAACATCCATCATAGAGGGGCTCAGACGCCCTATCCCCATCCCTGCTCCCCTGAGGCCCCTAATGAGAGCTGAATTACCAATGGAGCATCTAATCCTAAAGTACAGTATACTTATGCCAATACAGACACACACTACTCACATCATACTTCTACAATCTTTATTTTAAGCATAGTCTCGGTTCTGACTTTTGTTTTGGTCCGATTTACATTTTTCTACATAAAATCATCCTATATAATGTAAAGAACATACAGTAAACTGAATAAAGCCATGTCAATGACTGAAATCAAACTTTGATGCTCCTTATCTTATTATTAGATTATAAGACTTTAATCTGGATTGTCAAAATTTATTGTCACATTTTATAACTTAAAAAGTAACTTTCATCTATTATAATCCTGTTAATATTTTGATGTCCGCACTCAAAATCTCCTTGTGAAGTAGATGCAGTGCTCATATTGACAGACAGCATTAATAATGACTTAGCATACAGTATGAATTGTTATAAAGGTTTGTTTTATGTCTGCATAACAAAGACAATGCAATGACTACTACAAACATATGCACACTAAAAAAGTCATCTCCTGCCAAGCAAGGTTTGGCTCAAACCAGGGGTATGAATTTAAATGATTTTAATGAGCTCTCAATGAATTGCAAATGAATTCACATAATGTGACGACATCAGATCCAACAACAGCAAATCAAATTACAGCTCACTCACAATGAGTGACACAGGATTACTGTCATATACCAAGCGAACAATTCCTGTTTTGCCGAATCGTTCCTGGAAATCAGGCGAGCGGTTTTACGTTCGGCTATACCCTGTAGTTCTCGATCAATATATCGATGCTTTTCTGTCGACTTCAAATGTACATCTAAAGCTATCCACAGGATACAGCGGATGATCGCTAATGTTGTAATATCTGTCATTTTAACCTCAAATAGCCTCCCCCATACACCGCTGACAGTTCTCTATTGCATTTAAATGATCTATCTCAGGAGGTATTGAGGGTGACTTACACCAAATAGATTTCTTTCAGGGGAAAGTGACAGCGTATAGGCGCCTGAAACATGAACTTGGAGTCTATGTGGTGATTATGGCAGGATGAAGCCTCTTGCTAATTGTAACTGAATCCGCGAATCCGCCAAACCGGTTTAACACAAGCGTGAACTCAAGGTCAAACATTGAGTCCAGTCGATTGAAGAAACACTTTTAAGACGAAACAATAATCTATCACCTCTCACCCATGCTTTAGATCTTATACCCACCGTCATTTATTTTCTCTTTGTTAAAGATCTGAATTGAGATTGTGAAACCAACATCCCTTCCCCCCGCATACGCCTACGGATTTAATCTACCATTGATAACAAGATTAATGACCGGTCCATTCCATTAGACCTGTGCAAGAGATTTGTGATTGGCCAGATATCTATAGGTCCTGCGACCATATGAAGTCCCTGGCACACATCATTATGTTCGGTGGAAAAAGTGACTCGGGTTAAAGATCAATTGACAGGTCTCGCAATAATGTCAAGTGGCCTGTCATGCTGTGAGGTCCATCTGCTCCCAGCAAGATGACAATCTGCCTCCTCTCTGTTCAAAGACTTCCTCTGAGGGTTTATGTGCCAACATCACACCCATGCATGCATGCACACAAAGCAATATCAAAGTGATATCTTTACAGGCAAATACTTCACAATTTAAATATTTTCAAGGTACTGACTATTTCACGTAGCTATGGACTGATTATATGGACTAAGAAGCAAGCCAATTGAGAATTGACAAAACAATCAATCACACTGCTTTAGGGGTAAGTAATTGAGTTTTGTCAACTCTCCCAACAGTTCGAAGGCAGCGTGACAAACCATAAAATTGAACGGTGTGACTTTATTGAAGATACTGACAGAATCTGTGATGGGCTTGTTGATCAACCTGTCACGTTTTTTTCTAGACATACAAACGAATATAGTATTGATCTGGACCACAACACATTAATGTCTAGCTCATCCCTCAGTAACACAATGTTAAAAGATGCATTGCCTATAAACTAAAACTATCTGTTCATTTTGGTTCAACCATGCCAGGATGTTTGAATCAAGTTGAAATCACAGAAGACATGCACACATTTAAAAATTAAAGGCGGAGTGCACAATGTTTGAAAGCCAGTGTTGATATTTGAAATCACCTAAACAATCACGCCCATACCCCAACAGAATCTGGACCTTCTTTTGATAGACCCGCTGCACACATACGCAACCCAGGCAACGATGTTGGTTAGTAGACACGCCCCTTACTGCTGATTGGCTACGAGTGTGTTTTGGTAGTCGGCCCGACTCCCTTTTCCAAAGCGTTTTTTCAGAAATTGTGCACTCCGCCTTTAAGGTGCTGGACGATACCGTAGAAGAACTATTTTTACCTGTATGGTTCCATAAAGAACCTTTATCACCCGAAGAACCTTTGTTATTTTTGTACTAAAGAAAGCTTCTTTAGAAAGGCATGACAGAAACGCTTCTTCTAAGCCCTTATTACGCTGCTACCCAGTCTCACGAGGTTTCATGAGTCACGTAATTTTTTATTATTTTTCGTGATATTATCACAAATTTTCCGGGTTTTTCGTGATCGTATAACGAATTCCTGTTTTCGTGTGATTATCACGTATTGGTTACTCTACTGCTTTTTTCTATTTTTAACATTATGTGTTGTTGGGGCCATTATGTGTTGTTGGAGCCATTTTTGGCCATTTTTGATATTTTTTAGTCTTAAATTGGCCACAACTTTCTCTGTGTTTCAGCAAATGGAATGATTTTTGGTGACAAATCTTATATTTACACATATTTTAAGAAAATGCTTTGAAATTTTTTAAAAACTTAACAATATACTGTGGGCAAATTTACTACTCTTTCGTGTTGTTAATGGCCAAAAATGGCCACTAAATTAAACTGCTGTAAAAATGTATCGGATGAATTTTTTCCAATTCTTTGCATAAATCTGTTAATCAACCTCAGTACTGATTGAAACTACCAAATGTTTACATAAATTCCATGATTGTAACTCTTTAATTGCCAAGTTTAAAAGTGGTGTCACTGATTGGGAAAAAACACACAAAATGACCGATTTTCAATATAAAAGTGATTGTGGACTGGATTTGTCTTGGGCATGCCAAAGATTAGTAAAAACATTGGCTTTGATGCATTTTTAGTTTTTGTGCAGCATCAGATTTTATTTATTCTCCCTCATTTATTGTTTGTGGCCATTTTGCCCCTTTGACTTCCATTATAGCAACATTTTTTTAATTGCAGAGCCATGACACCTTATTATCATGCATTTTTTATTCTTTGTTGTTTTACCTTTTCCAAAAAGGTAAAATGTGTAATTTTTACCTTTGATCACCATATGGCAACATTAACCCTTTAGTAGGCCTGTGCAAAAAACAGAGCTTAAATTTTGGCTTGTACATAAAGTTATATTTGAAAAAGGTAAAAAAAATCCAGTCCACAATCACTTTTTATATTGAAAATCAGTGATTTTTTTTTTCAAATCAGTGGCATCACTTATGAGCTTGGCAATTAAAGAGTTAAAGAGTTGGAAACATTTGGTAGTTTTGATCAGTACTGAGGTTGATTAACAGATTTATGCAAAAAAAATTAAAAAATATTAATCTGATACATTTTTAGAGCCGTTTAATTTAGTGGCCATTTTTGGCCGATAACAACACGAAAGGGTAGTCAATTGAAACAAGGCACAAGGGTTAAACCATTGTCGCTTCTGTTTAGGGTTAGATTTGGTGATTGCATTAGAATGACACTTTATGTATTGGTTTATACTATTTTTTTTATTAAATTATTTTTTTTAAATCGCCTGGCGTTAGGGTTAGAGTTGGGTTTCGGTAGGGATGTCATTTTATGTAAATCTTACCCTAAACCGAAGCGAAAATAGTAAGAAAATAGGACAAAACAATTAAGTAACCAATACGTGATAATCACACGAAAACAGGAATTCGTTATACGATCACACAAAAAACGTGGAAATTTGTGATAATATGTAACGAAATTTCCTGAGACTGGGCTGCTACTACGTTGCTAAAAGAACGTTGTGTATTTGGTTTAATACAGTGTATTTGTGTGGTTTATGGTGCAACATCATTGATGCTTCTTTATGCCTCGACTTTCTGAAAAAAAGTTGATTTGTACAAAGCTCATCGTTCTGAAAAGCGCAGTGTGCTCTGATTGGGCAGCTATCCAATGCATTGTGATTGGTCGAATACCGAGTGAGGTAAATGTGATGCTCCTTACCATATTTGGAAGATCAACCAATGGGGCTGGTGGCTTCTCTTTCGAGGGTGCATGATGCGAAGCTCGTCAAAACATATATTTAGCCCATCAGTGTGTTCGGCGCATCATGTGAACCTATGTGCATCACGCGTCATGTCAAAATACATGCCTGCTGCAGAGGCTTCAAATGGGTTTGTATTTTGCGAGTATTTGTGAACGTGAGCGTCTCTTTTATCGTAAACCCTTGCGATGTGTGTGCAGCAGGCAGGTATTTTGACATGACGCATGATGCACATAGGTTCACGTGACGCAATAAACACATATTTTGACATGATGAGCCACACACAACACTCCGAACACATATTTTGAATTCCCGCCCCTCGGAAGAGAAGTCACCAGCTGGTCCATATATTGCATCGCTGTGAAGAACCTTTATTTTAAGAGTGTATGCATTACTTTGTAGCAGCTTTATTTTAAGTTTAAGCATTTTACTGTGGTGTCTCAGACAGGAACAGCTGGGACAACTGAGACATACAGTGAGTGTTCTTCTCAATATAAAGGAACATCTGGCAACAGCTCCAAAGGTGATTAACATTGTCAACATCTAGTCCCACTTCAGTGGATTACAATGGCCAGATGGCATTATTTCTCTTATTCAAAGCTGTATGAATATTGTGATATTCCCTGTGTTCTACTGCATACCATGTATCACAAAAAATATGCTTAAGGATATTTCTGTGATTTTTAATGATTGAATTGCACTGAGGTTACGCATTGGTAAATTTACGCATTTTAAGACAGTGGGCACTGTACACAACTGAGGACATGATGCACGACCATTCAAAAACATGACTGGGGTTCTAACTATACAAAGCTTAATGCAAATGGGTGAAGTGTCCCTTTAAGCTTTTGTGTTAATCAGTATGGTTTAATAAGGAACCTTTAACAGTTCTGTTTGTAGTGCAAAAGGTACTTCAGACAATATAAAGATAAGACACAAATGGGTCTCTGAGGAATCTGAAAGGGTTCTTTAATGGCATTGCAAAACACTTCTAGGCACTTTTATCTTTAATAGTGTACAAACTCTGACCCATCTCACTTTAAAAACAAACGGTGCTAAACAGCATTAAAAGTTGTCCCCTGCTCGTAATCATGGGGGAATCATTTTAAGTGCTATATAGTACCTGTGTTGAACCATATTGTGCTGCTATAGTGTTGCGATAGTGTTACTCTCGGATGGTTCTTCATATGTGCTTTATAGCTCTAAAACTGGTTCCCCTATTACGAGCTTTTAGTGCTTTCTACACTGTAAAAAAATTCTTTGGAAATTACAGTGTTACTTGCAGCTGGGTTGCCGGTAACTTACCATAGGTTTAAATTTATGTTATTTACTGGCAAGAGTTTGTTCAAAGTTAAATAAATGTTAAATATTAACAAGTCTTTATCTTTACAGAATAAAAGTATACAATAACAGCCTCATGCAAAGCATTCTGGGAATCAGAAATCATTATTAACCTTTTTCCGTTTTTTGCTTCAGATTTTGTTTCCCAGAATGTTTTGCTTGATGCTGTTATTTTAGTTTTACTCTGTAAAGACAAAAACTTGTAAATGTTTAATGTTCATTTAACTATGAACAAAATGTATTAAATGTTGGGCTCTATTAAAGTCCATTAAAATGAGAAAAATCCTGCAATGTTTTCCTCAAAAAACATAATTTCTTCTCGACTGAACAAAAAAAGACATCAACATTTTGGATGACATGGTGGTGAGTAAATTATCTGAATTTTTCTTTTAAGAAAATGGAATATTCCTTTAAATACGCATTTCAAAAGTTTGTAAGGAAGAAACATTGTTAAAATGCAGGTTCCTTAAAGGTTCTTTGTTGGGCAGTATGGTTCCCTAAAAATAACCTTTCTGTTGCAAAAATGCTCCTCGCACTCTCAGATGAAAGGTACATGAATGCACCAAAGCTGTCACTGGGGTGGTACTTTTTCAAAAAGTACACTTTTGTGCCTAAAAGGTACATATTGGTTCCTCTCAGGTACATGCTGATACCATACTGGTACCTCAAAGGTATATCTGTACCTAAATTATACATATTAGGACCTTTTTAAAAGGCACTGTCCCAGTAACAAATAGGTACAACTTTTGTACCTTTTTTCTGAGTGTGTAAAAACTAATGAAATAAATGGTTCATTTAGAACCTTAAAAGTACTTTGGGGAATCAAAAAAGGATTCACTTTCAAAATGTTTAAAACATATCTGTCACTGGTGCTGTACGCTTTTTCAAAGTACAGTTCTGCACCTAAAGAGTTTATATTAGTACACTGATGTACATATTGTTACCAAAGAGAACTTATTAGTATCTCATAGGCTGTACCAAATGTATATAAGGACCTTTTTGAAGCGCGGCTGATCGATCAGTGGCAGCTGGGGTACATCTTTTGAAAAAAATTTCTTACAGTGGAATTGCCTTCATTTTTAAAGAAACAAAAAAGTGGTGAAGTGCCTGTCCACTGTGCGTTTATTACATATTACCTGTACCAGTTGAGTCCACGCGTGTAGTGTCTGTCAAAGAAGTGCGGTTCGGACCCGAGAGCTCGGATGTCCGGGTGAAGTCTCAGAAACTCGAGCAGCGCTCGCGTCCCTCCCTTCTTAACTCCGATGATGAGAGCCTGAGGAAGCCGTCGGGTTGCGGTCCAGTCTTTCCCGGAGCTGTTTGCATCCACACTCTCCTCCAGCACGTAACCGGGCGACTTTAATATTTCTCTTAACAAGGTTTTGTTGTTGCCATCGCGGTACCATTCAGTTAAAGTCCACGGCTGTGCGTTTTTCGAGCTGTCCGACTCGCAGCATCCCAGCAAAAGGTAGAGAAGAGATACGCATATCGCGCCAAATGAAAACATGATCACAAGTTTTTGCAAGAGTCTCCGGATGTCCAAGAGAGGGTTGTTAAAAGTTGCCATCCCTCTGAAAACAGCCTGTAGTCGGCCATTATACTTAAGACTTTATTCGTTTAACTTTGATAAAAACATAAGGCGCCTGTCCTGAAGAAGAAATCGCGGTCCCCATCTCTGTCAGTTTAGGGTGCGGCATTCCTAAATTGCATAAAGCGGCCAAATGTCATAGTTTGGGGTGTTTCATCGTCACAGAGAGACTCTTTAACTCGTGTTCCCATGCTTTGGACGGACAGCAGAAAGATCCTGATTGTAATATCAGTGCGGTGAGGTGACTCTCGTCCCCGGAGGATTGTTGTCTTCATTCATGAAAGTGCGCTCCGCATCCTGGCGCGTTTAAACGGCCTTTGATTGGAGGGTCGCGAATGAAGGCGGGTTTACCTCACAGAGTGAAGACGCACAAGATGAGCTGGAGGTGTTGGTATGGGGTGAAATATGGCATGCATTATTTTTCCATTATTTGGACATGGTAATATTTTATGAGGTCTCAACAGGCCCTTGCATGGCTTTGTTCCGTTTGTAATAAAGGTTTAGTTCAGCCGAAAATGAAAATTCGGTCACCATCAATCATTTACTAAACCTATGTTGTTCCTCTATGAACACAAAACCTGCAAATGAACACAAAAACCTGCATGAATACAAAACTCGGAATATTTTACGCTGCCCTCGCAATGCAAGTAAATGGCAACAGATGCAGTCAGGCTCTAAACATATATTTTGAAGGGTTATGGTGCATTACAAATAATTTTCATTAGTATTCCTGGGTACTAACCTTTTGCGCTGCTAATGCAATGCTCAACCACTAAGCTACACAGGAGCACTGTTAAAACAATTACAGTATTACTGGCAGCTGGTTGCCAGTAACTTACTGTAGATTTAAAATGTTGTTATTTACTGGCAACAGTTAAATAAACACAACACTGTTAGACTTAACTGTAATTTCTACAGTTACTTAGCACAAAATGCCCAGTAAAATACCATAATTTTATTTTACAGTTCATTACTGTAATATGCATTGCATTATGGCTATTAACATTTAATTTACAGTGATTTACTGTATGTTTTGAATTTGCGGCAGACTGCTGTAAAACAACAGCAGTAGTTGAATAAAACAGTGTTATAAACAGGGGCGTCGGACTGGGGGTAAAACCAGTTCTGATTACCAGGGCCCCAAAGGAAGAGAGGGCCCTTGAAAAGTCTGGAATATATTATGGGGTTGGGACATGGGGGCCCCTCAGGACTGCCTATGTATAGGGCCCGAGATCTTGTGCAACGCCCCTGGTTATAAAAGCATATAAAATGGAAAAATAAAATATATCTATGAAATGAATACATTTTAGCAGTGAAGCCAATTTCAAAATGTGAATTGTTTTTCAGCAGTGTAAATAATTTATTGAGAAAGGTAGAAAGGGATTATGGATAAATGCTTGACCGTCAGATTTGGATTTGACCTCAAGACTTTAAAACACTAGTGACACAAAGATTTCGCTCCTCGGAGTGCCGGGAGAGTGACAGAAGAGGCTACTGGTGGAGTGTAGTGAATAACTTTTATCAAGTGACTCTGTGGCACTGTGGTAGTGTTACAGACCTACAACACAGGTGACCTGTGTTTGATTCCCCTTCAAGGCAGTATATTTTTTAAAACTAGGTAACAGTAAGGGTATTATACTGTAAAATGGAACTGCGGTAAATGCATCATACTGTAAAAAAACATGTACAGTTATGGTACTGTAATGGGGCAGTAGTTACAGTAAAGTGAGTTACCGCATACATACAATAAAAAGTCTAACAGTGAAGGCTTTATCTTTACATGTAAAACTAAAATAACAGCCTAATGCAAAGCTTTCTGGAACCAAAATCTCAACAAACTGTTGCCAGTAAATAACATATATTTAAATCTACAGTAAGTTACTGGCAAACAGCTGCATAACTACCGCACATTTTTTCATTGTTAAAGACCACGTTCTTCCTGATCCCATTTTTAAACAGCCTTCTACTTCCTATTTTAATGGCGTCACTAGAACAGTTTTTGACTAAACTCCGCCCACAGGAATATGTCAGTCACCAGCAAAGCTATCGAATCACAACACACTACACAAACTACACTGTAAAAAATCAGTAGAAACCACAGTGTTACTTGCAGCTGGTTGCTGGTAACTTACTGTAGATTTAAATGTATGTTATTTACTGGCAACATTTTGTTCAAAGTTAAATGAACATTAAACATTAAACACAAGTCTTTGTCTTTACAGAGTAAAATTAAAATAACAGCATCAAGCAAAGCATTCTGGGAAACAAAATCTGTAGCAAAAAAAAAACAGAAAAAGGTTGATGATGATTTCTGGTTCCCAAAATGCTTTGCATTATAGTATACTTTTATTCTGTAAAGATAAAGACTTGTTAATATTTAAAATGTATTTAACTTTGAACAAACTCTTGGCAGTGAATAACATAAATTTAAATATACGGTAAGTTACCGGCAACCAGCTGCAAGTAACAGTGTAATTTATACGGAATTTTTGTTACAGTGCCACAATCAGCACTCATTACGTATTTCTGAAGGAGGGACATCATAGAACAAAGAAGACATCAGCCTGTTTTAAGAAAAGTGAACACAGCGGTATGGAAGTAAATTGTGTAAAAAAAAAAAAAATTACACGTGAAACATGAACACGTGTTATATTGCGCACTGTAAACACAATCAAAGCTTCAAAAACACAGAAAGAACAGGACCTCAAACAATAAAACATAACAAACACTGATTTTTGCATGACCTCTCACTCTTGCATTTGAGTAAAGGCCAAATTTCCTGTCTGAGACACTATAACTGTATGTATAGTATGTAGGGTGTTCCTGATCTCGTAATTGGTTTGGCAAGTCCATTTATCAGATAAGCACACTAAACCCGGGTGTTCGCATTGCTCTACACAGGCAAATGAGGACAGTGTTTACTCTATATATTTAACACTTTATCACCTTTGGTGTGAGGCAGAATCCTCATTACACATAATCCTGTTACTTGTATTATATTATTACTGTTCAGCTTCATATTTTTTCTTTCACCCTTTGGGACCAAGCGGCAGACAAAGTGCTGGCTAGAGCAGATTTAAATGGGATTTTATTACCCCCCAAAGAAAACCTATGGTCAGACTCCAGTAATGCTACATCAAAAAACACAGAGTGTTTCATAGGTTTACGTTTCTGATATTTATTGCGTTATACCTAATGATCCTTTCGCATCATGGCAACATCAGCGTAAATGCATTACATGGCCATTTTGTGGTGATTTGTCTGGTTTGCGTTGTGATTTATTTATTCCATCTTCCATGTGCAGATGTGACCAGGGTCAAGAGGTTAAATGTGCCCTCTCGTAAGAAGAACCAAATCAGAAGAACCCTACTTAGTCATTCTCCAAATTACGTCGGGCAGTTTTTCAATACTAATACAATGCAATAAACTACAAAAAATATACAACGCTATCTTATAGCAATTCGTACACTGTAAAAAAAATCCGTAGAAATTGCAGCTGGGTTGCCGGTAACTTACCGTAGATTTAAATTTATGTTTTTAACTGGCCACATTTTGTTCAAAGTTAAATGAACATTAAACATTTACAAGTCTTTGTCTTTACAGAGTAAAACTAAAAAAACAGCATCAAGCAAAACATTCTGGAAAACAAAATCTGAAGCAAAAAACAGAAAAAGGTTGATGATGCTTTCTGGTTCCCAGAATGCTTTGCATGAAGCTGTTATTGTATAGTTTTATTCTTTAAAGATAAAGACTTGTTAATATTTAAAATTTATTTAACTTTGAACAAACTCTTGCCAGTAAATAACATAAATTTAAATCTACGGTAAATTACCGGCAACCCAGCTGCAATGACTTTGTAATTTCTACGGAATTTTTTTACAGTGTACGTATTTTACGAGAAATTTTTACGCTACATTCATCCATTTTTGTAAAATGTAATTTTTCCACTGTGACGTTGGTGTAAGGGGTAGGGTTAGGGGTTTGTTATTATTTTATGACAATTGTATGTTTTTGTACGATTCACTTTGTATAAATGGATACGATGTAAATACCATGAATTCGAAGCGTAAAATACGTACAAATTCTCGTGAGATCAGGCTGAAATATATGATACAATACAATAAAATATAAACTTTTTATTGCAGATTTGCAATTTTTGCATAATCAAAATATCTAAACATATTTACATGGTAAAAAATACAATTGACAGGATAAACGATCAAAAACAATGTTATGATAAGGTAGCGACACTCTTTCTCGTGACTTGACACTTGAATGCACTTGTAAGGGGCATGATAATATATTTGTCTGAATTTACCTGTTTTTTATCAATTCAACTTGTTTTCAAGGATCAGAGAAAAGGTCACCCATGTCAGTGCGAGCAGTTGCACATCTTCTTTGTGCAGTCCAAGAACAGATTGCCAGATGATGAAGTAGCCATCTATAAAAATGTGACCCTTGGGTCAGGGCCGGTGAGGAGGAAGGCTGATTTATTTCCTTCAGGGAAGAAAACCGTGTTTTCATGAAAGTCTAACGAGGATCTGTGCTTTATTAAGTGTGCTGAGCCATACCTGGGTTGCCATTCTTAAAATGTTCAAATAAGAAATAATTGCTTTGCTTGCTGGCTGAGTTTCATTTTATGGTGTGTGTAGGCAACGCACGCCCAACAAAAATCTGTATCCCGGGTTGTTTTCCATGAGATATATGCTGTTGTTCTCATCAAGAGGCAGGAAGATTAAACTGCAGACAAAATCTTTAAATCTTTATAAGTGCCTGCCATGACTGCAAAGAGACCAGACTAAAATACTATTAAAATCTTCTGTTTCAACATTAAGACTTCTCAGTTGACAATTCCCAGTCTATGTTGCTGATGAAGATATCTGAGCACGTCAATCCACATTTTGAGGATGTCACAATGAATAAAGTAGGGTAATACCAAAATCAAATTGTGTTGGAATTTCCAAAATGACAAGATTCCCACTTGTTTGTGTCAAACTTAAAATTCCAAGTTGGAATCTAAGAAATTCTTAAAAATCCAGACTTCAGAAACACAATAGCAGGTGTTTAATGGTTGAAGGTAGTTATATAAACCTTTAGATACATTTCTGTTTGATATAGCCAGTGAGGCAACTTTTGCACTCTCAATAAAAGGTACAAGAAGGTACAAAAGTTATCAATAGGGTGGTATCTTTTCAAAAAATACACTTTTGTACCTAAAAGGTGCATATTGGTACCTCAAAGGTGCATATCTGTACCAAAATTATATGTGTGATTCGAGCTTTGTGACATGGTGCATTATCCTGCTGGAAGTAGCCATCAGAGCATGGGTACATGGTGGTCATTAAGGGATGGACATGGTCAGAAACAATGCTCAGGTAGGCCGTGGCATTTAAACGATGCCCAATTGGCACCAAGCGGCCTAAAGTGTGCCAAGAAAACATCCCCCACACCATTACACCACCAGCCTGCACAGTGATAACAAGGCATGTTGGATCCATGTTCTCATTCTGTTTACGCCAAATTCGGACTCTACCATCTGAATGTCTCAACAGAAATCGAGACTCATCAGACCAGGCAACATTTTTCCAGTCTTCAACTGTCCAATTTTGGAGAGCTCTTGCAAATTGTAGCCTTTTTTTCCTATTTGTAGTGGAGATGAGTGGTACCCGGTGGGGTCTTCTGCAGTTGTAGCCCATTCACTTCAAGGTTGTGTGTGTTGTGGCATCACAAATGCTTTGCTGCATACCTCGGTTGTAACGAGTGGTTATTTCCGTCAAAATTGCTCTTCTATCAGCTTGAATCAGTCGGCTCAATCTCCTCTGACCTCTAGCATCAACAAGGCATTTTCACCCACAGGACTGCTGCATACTGGATGTTTTTCCCTTTTCACACCATTCTTTGTAAACCCTAGAAATGGTTGTGTGTGAAAATCCCAGTAACTGTGCAGATTGTGAAATATTCAGACCGGCCCGTCTGGCACCAACAACCATGCCACGCTCAAAATTGCTTAAATCACCTTTCTTTCCCATTGTGACATTCAGTTTGTAGTTCAGGAGATTTGACCAGGACCACATCCCTAAATACATTGAAGCAACTGCCATGTGATTGGTTGATTAGATAATTGCATTAATGAGAAATTGAACAGATGTTCCCAATAATCCTTTTTGTGAGTGTATACAAAAAAAATGTATTTAATTTGTGTCTATACATTTGCCTTGGAACAAAAAATATGGGTCAACTTGTCCCGCGAACATCAAAATTGTAAAAACGTCATTATGTGCGTTATGCGTGTTTTCCGACAGCTTAAAAATCAAAACGGGTCAAATTGACCCAGAACATAATACAAGGGTTAAACTTACGAGTCATTTGAACTTACTATTATTTATCTTGGCTAGAGATGAGTTATTATAACTTATAAAAAATTGAAATAAGTCAACTTTATTTTTTAAGTTGTAGCAACTCATGTCTTAAAATGACTTATAAAGCCGACCTGATTAAACAAAAAAATTGAGGCAGCAAAGAATTTTATTTATTTTACATATATTTTATTATAATTTAAAGTGGTTTTACAAACAAACTTGCAGTCCTAAACAATACTTGCAGCTAAAACATCAAAGTTTTACTTTGAACTTAGAATGCACAGACATTTTCCACTTAAGTTTTAATCACAAAGTCATCTGAGAGATTTCCCTGCGACTGAAGTAAAGACAAGTGTACCATGAATTAACAAACGCACTGGCATCTCAAACTGGGCAACATGAAATATAGAAAAGCAGAAAAAAGCCCGAGCCAACAGCTTGTGCTCAATGATGAGCGTCTTCTTATGCTCCAGCATTCATTTTTTAGAACGGAAAACTTTGGCATCATACATTACTGAAACAGTTGCCACAAACTTTGTAGTCCCTTGTTGTGGTCTGGCACTGTTGGATCTTAAAGATTTGTCCACACAGACAGATTGCCAGATGACTTAGTTTGCTGTAAGCTGGAGTAAAAGGTATGAGGCAGATTACTGAAGACACTTAGAGGAATAAACTGCTTTTGTAGCTTAGTACATGCAGAAGATATATATATATATATATATATATATATATATATATATATATATATATATATATATAGTGGGTGGACAGCAGACTGCATGACACTTTTATATCTTCTGCTCTTGAAAAGAGATTTGTAAAGTTTTTCTTTTTTATGGCTGTGACGATGCATCGTGCTCCCCATTAAAAAGACCTGTCTGAAATCGATTCTGAATTGTAAGGCTCCGATTCTGTGTTTTATGCACAGCTTGTGCATGTACTATGGCTGCGTAATCAGTAGGAAGTCCTTATGAATCTAAAATCACTATATGAGTCGTTTATAACGTGCATTTAAAAAAGCAACACTCGTCAATCACAATCATTCAAAAAATTCTATATTATCATGAAAATACCTGAAACAATCTGAAGAACAGCGATATAAATATGCCTCTAGATATTTCCTGGAATAGAGTGTATGCATTGACGTCACTTTTCCACATGACCACGCGAGAGCTCGCTCGGTCGAGTGGCAAAACGTGCAACAAAATGGCTGGTTTTCATAGCGGCTGCTGCAAAAATGCTGGTAAAACTGACTTTTATCAGCTTAAATTGAATGTAGTTGGACTTGATAGCAGAGGTGGACAACTTAGTTACATTAGTTACATTTTCCAAGCATCTGTGCTTTATTAGGTTGTTTGTATTTGAAAAAATGTTACTTCATCACATTCTAAAGCATATAATCATACTGTGTATTCTTTAATATTGCATATGAAAATTTATTAAATACCTAATTACATTAAAATTGTGTACTTTTACTTGAGTAAAAGTGCATTAATGAACTTAAATATTTAATGTAAAACAAACACGTGTATTTATGAAATGTAATAGAATAAAAATTATGATAATATTAGGTATGTTGCTAACGTTCAACGAAACGTCTCGGTTACGTATGTAACCCTCGTTCCCTGAAGGAAGGGAACGGAGACGTCACGTCGTGACCGACGAATTGGGAACCGCTTCGCGGGTGACCTATCTACTTCGAGAACTATCAAAAACGCCAATGAACTTGGCATGCAGGTATTTGCATAATGCTGGCGCCGCCCCGCCAGGTGCGTATATAAGGCACAGGTGCATAATACCAAATCGGCTGTATTATTGCTGAGAAGCCGAGCAACAGTGCCCGGCCTGAACAGCAATGGAACAGCAAACTGTGGCGACGGGACGTGACGTCTCCGTTCCCTTCCTTCAGGGAACGAGGGTTACATACGTAACCGAGACGTTCCCTTTCAGTCGGTCACTACGACGTCACGTCGTGACCGACGAATTGGGAATCCCTACCAAAACGCCACTGCAGCTGAACCCTTCCAGTGCCTGCAAAAGCCCTCCGCCCTCCACATAAAGGGGCGGAACCTAAGGCAAAATGCAGAAGGCCGGTCACTACCTGTTCCTTAACCCACGATAGTGAAGCAGCGAACTGGGAGAAGCGTCTAAACTGAGCGGAGCTAGAACACTGCGGAAGCCATCCCCTAAGAAGGTTAAGTGGATGACATAAAAATATATGAAACAACCGACAGGTTGCTCAAATAAAGTCTCTGAACAATACATGGTATGTTGAGAGATGCAGAGCAGGCTCTGCAAGGAAAAAACGTGGAGGATTAGAACCCCACGGACTATACACACAAATGAACCCCACGTAGGGGACAAATGTGGACGCCTAGCCTACACAGGTTTACAGAGAATACATCAGTGATAGGTTGACAGCGGATGCTCCGCAACACCAGCTATCAGGGCGGTGGAGGAGAGGCAAAAACATTTTTTTAGACGTTTTTGCCCCGATGGCCTTCCATAATGGTGCAAATGTGCAGCACCAAAATAGAGGCTCCAAGCCGACACACGAGCCGACCCTCGGCATTCTTAACTAGTTAGTAGAAAGAACCCGAGTGGAAACCGGTTCGACACGAACACTATAGAATCTTGTGAACGTTTTAGGTGTCGCCCAGCCTGCAGCTCTACAAATATCTGTTAGCGAGGAACCGCGAGCCTGTGCCCAAGATGATGCCACACTGCGAGTAGAGTGGGCACGTAAATTAAATGGACAAGGCACATTCTGCTTTTGATATGCAAGGGCTATAGTATCCACAATCCAATGGGACATCCTCTGCTTGGTGACAGCTTTTCCTTTCTGCTGACCACCGTAACAAACAAAGAGCTGATCTGAGGTCCTAAAACTTTGCGTCCTGTCTATATACACACGTAGTGCACGAACAGGACATAACAAAGCCATGACTGGTTCTGCCTCCTCCAAAGGCAGTGCTTGGAGATTCACCACTTGATCTCTAAAAGGAGTGGTGGGAACTTTGGGCACAAAGCCGGGCCGGGGTCTCAGTGTTACGCTGGATGCAGCCGGCCCGAACTGAAGGCACGATTCATCGACCGAAAATGCATGAATATCCCCTATCCTCTTAACAGAAGCCAAAGCAAGGAGAGTTAAAGTTTTCATTGTAAGAAACTTAACACTCACACTATGCAGAGGCTCGAATGGGGCTTCCTGGAGTGATTTCAGCACCAAGGACAGGTCCCAAGGAGGAATAGAGGGGGGACGCGAAGGATTCAGTCTTCGAGCGCCTCTGAGAAATCTAATGACTAGGTCGTGCTGACCCACTGTTCTACCGTTTACGGGTGAATGGTGAGCTGATATCGCAGCGATATCGACTTTAATAGTGGATGGTGACAGCCTATTCTCCAAGCGACGCTGGAGATATAAAAGCACAACACTAATCGGGCATTCTCGGGGATTTTCACTTCGGGAAGAACACCAGTCGACAAACAGGTTCCATTTAAGCGCGTAAGCCTGTCTCGTAGACGGCGCTCGCGCAGCAGCAATAGTGTTAGATACCTCTTGCGGTAAATCACTCATATCCTCCGTGCCCCGTCCAGAGACCACACATGGAGGTTCCACAGGTCGGGGCGCGGGTGCCATAATGTGCCCTCTTGTTGAGAAAGAAGGTCCTTCCTCAGGGGAATCTTCCACGGAGGGGCTATCGCGAGGAGAGAGAGTTCTGGAAACCAACTCCTGGTTGTCCAATACGGTGCCACCAACAGCACGCTCTCCTCGTCCTCCCGGATTTTGCATAGGGTTTGCGCAATGAGGCTCACCGGAGGGAACGCGTATTTGCGCATGCTTCGCGGCCAGCTGTGTGCCAATGCATCCACGCCGAGCGAGTCGTCGGCTAGTGAATAGAACAGGCGACAATGGGTCGTCTCTGGGGAAGCAAACAGATCTATCTGCGCTTTGCCGAAACGTCTCCAAATTTGCTGAACCGCAATGGGGTGGAGTCGCCATTCGCCGGGACGCGCAGCCCGAGAGAGCGCATCCGCCTCTACATTGAGCGTGCCCGGGATGTAAATGGCACGAAGAGACCTCAAATTCTTCTGACTCCATGTGAGGAGGTGACGGGCGAGATGCGACAGGTGACGCGAGCGTAAACCGCCTTGACGATTGATGTACGCCACGGTCGCAGTGTTGTCTGTTCGAACTAATACATCTTTGCCCCGTAACTCGTTGCTGAAACGGACGAGCGCAAGATATACAGCCCACATTTCCCGGCAGTTTATGTGCCAATGCAGCTGGGGTGTCGTCCAGACCCCCGAAGCCGCAAGCCCATCGTACGTGGCCCCCCACGCCGTGTCTGACGCATCTGTGCATACTATCGCGTGCCTGGAGACCTGTCTCAGAGGCACACCGGCTCGGAGAAACGCACGGTCTGACCACGGAGTGAAAGTGCGACGACACGCAGGTGTAATGATAACACGGTGAATGCCGCGCAGCCACGCTCTCCTCGGGACTCGATCGTGAAGCCAACGCTGAAGCGGTCGCATATGAAGCAGTCCGAGCGGAGTTACAGCTGCGGCTGCTGCCATATGCCCCAAAAGCTTCTGAAACTGTTTCAGCGGGACCGCGCTCTTGCTCTTGAATGTATCCAGGCAAGTCAGAATCGACTGTACACGCGCCTCTGTTAGACGAGCTGTCAAATCGATCGAGTCCAGTTCCATACCGAGAAAAGAGATTCTCTGCACGGGGCAAAGCTTGCTCTTTTCCCAGTTGACCCGAAGACCCAAACGAGCGAGGTGTTTTAAAGTTAAATCTCTGTGATCGCACAGCGTCTGACGTGTTTGAGCTATTATTAGCCAATCGTCCAGATACGCGAGAATGCGCACACCTCTCTCTCTCAGGGGTTTTAAAGCCCCCTCCACTACTTTGGTGAATACACGGGGCGACAGAGAGAGCCCGAATGGGAGGACTTTGTACTGGTATGCTCGCCCCTCGAACGCAAAGCGGAGAAACGGCCTGTGTCGGGGGAGAATCGATACGTGAAAGTACGCGTCCTTCAGGTCGATAGAGGCGAACCAATCGTTTGGACGAATGCATGGAAATATGCGTTTGGGCGTCAGCATTTCGAACGGCATTCTGTGAAGTGCACGGTTCAGCGAACGCAGGTCCAAGATCGGTCGCAAGCCGCCGCTTTTCTTGGGTACAATAAAGTAAGGGCTGTAAAACCCCGACCTCATCTCGGCTGGAGGGACCGGCTGGATCGCGTCTTTCGCCAATAAGACAGCGATCTCCGCACGGAGGACGTGCGCATCGGCAGCTCTCACCGTAGTGAAACGAACGCCGGAGAATTTGGGGGGACGCCGGGCAAATTGGATCGCATAGCCGAGACGAATCGTGCATAAAAGCCAACGCGACGGGCTGGGAAGCTTTTTCTACGCCCCCAGATACCGTGCGAGAGGAACTAAAGGCACGATCGGCGTACCCGCGGCGGGCGCAACGGAGGTGATCGCCGGTGTGTGCGTAACGGCCGCACCGACAGCAGTGTTGTGTGTGATAACACTCACCTGAGTCCGTTGCTGGGTGGTTGAGTAAGGGAGGCTCTGCTGAAGACACCTCACACCACTCGATGCACCCTCTGGCGAAGGAGGAGGGAGACAATGGGTTATGAGCCCGTAGCTGTCTCCTACCGGCTGAGAGCGCGGTGGGGTTATGAGCCCGTGCGTCGCTCTCGTTCTCCTCTGATGAGCCGGAGAACGAGGGGGGGTTATGAGCCCGCTCGTGTCTCCGGCGCTCATCTGAAGACCTAGAGATGGAAGTGGAATTCGCTCTTTTTGTGGATTTGTGGGTGCCGACTGAAAAGTCGGCGGAACAGAAAAATGAAACAAAAGATTCCCCAACCGGCCCTCCTCCGGTGGGGGGAGTGGTGCCTTCACCATCTCCCGAAGAGCGATCCCCTCCATCTCTAGGTCGCCCGTCTCAGGGCCGCTTTGATCTTCTTTGACCACCCTTTGCCGCGGGCTGAGCGGGCGGGGCGGGCTGCTGACGACCGGGTCCTCGCGTCTTAGAAGAGCCCCGGGGAGGAACGGAGGCGGCCGCCGCAGGACGCCCTCGGCGAGGAGCAGGCTGAGGCGTCGACGTGGATGGGGCAGGCGCAGGATGCTTCCGACGTGGCATGATCTGAGCGATGGCCTCAGTCTGCTTCTTGGCCGCGGAGAATTGCTGGGCAAACTCCTCGACCGTCTCGCCGAACAGGCCGGTCTGGGAAACCGGAGCATTCAGGAGCCGGGTTTTATCAGCGTCCTTCATGTCCGCCAGACACAGCCAGAGATGGCGTTCCTGGACTACCAGGGTAGACATCGCACGCCCGACGGCGCGTGCGGTGACCTTGGTCGCACGAAGCGCCAGATCTGTAGCCGCACGTAGTTCAGAGAACTCCGCCGAGTCGTGACCTCCCGCGTGCAGATCCCTCAGAGCCTTAGCCTGATGAACCTGCAGCAATGCCATGGCATGCAGGGCAGAGGCTGCCTCCCCACAAGCCTTGTAAGCAGCACCGGACAGCGCCGAAGACTGCTTACAGGCCCGTGAGGGGAGAGTAGGCTGGTCCCGCCAGGAGGAAGCGACACCGGCCGGACACAACTGCATCGCGACCGGGCGCTCCACTGACGGGATACCAGTGTACCCCTTGGCATCTCCACCCTCGAGAGAGGTGAGAGGTGAAGGCTGATACGGCCGGTTCCGGGCGGAAAACGGGGTTTTCCACGACCGCGTCAGCTCTTCATGCACCTCGGGGAAGAAAGGCACCGGGGGCGAGGACTGAGAAGCCCTGGCACCCCCGAAGAACCAATCATCGAGGCGGGACGGTTCAGGTGGGGGAGGTTTAGTCCACTCCAAGCCGACCGCCTCCGCCGCCCGAGCGAGCATGGCTGCCATCTCAGGGTCGAACGCAGAAGCCGCAACCTGGCCCGAAGGCGGGAGCGGATCCGGATCGACGTCTGAGGCTGACAACCCCCCCTCCGACGTTACGATGGATATCGCGTCAGGTGGAGGCTCGACAGAGCGCGAGGACACCGTAGAACACGGGCCGCTCGTCTCCATCGGGACCTCCGCTGGCAACGGATCAGGGCGCTGGGAGCTACTGGACGAACCAGCAGACCGACCCAGCACCGTTATACGGAGGTCATCCTTCGCAAGTCTGGTAGCTGCGCCCTTAGCAGCACCAGACTGGGAAGGCGGGGGCCGTTGCCGGAGGAACGACACCCGTCTCCGCAAATCCGCCATAGTCATACCCTCACAGATGGGGCATGAGCTATCACGCAACGCTGCCTCTGCGTGCTGGAGCCCCAGACACGAAAGACAACGCTTGTGGCCATCCTGGGGGGCGATAAACACACCGCATCCAGAAACGGAGCACGGACGGAAATCCATCTTTAAAAAGACGACCCCGACCGTGACACGAATGAGTGGCTGTCTTTAAAAAGACACAAAGCTCAAACGTGCTGCTCTTTCAGGGAAATCACTCTTTTGTGCGAGCTGGTGAAACACACAGGGAGAGGCAAACGCACTCACTCGAACTCAAGTCCTAAATTAAGAGACAGAGAGAGAGAGAAAGGGTGGAGAAAACACTGCGAGCCTCCGCTGAGGTGTCTTTGCCCAACCAACTTCAGCAAGCTGAGATTTTTTTCTTCCCACAGAACAGGATCTACGAAGATCAGTTTCAAAATAGCTTCTCGTGAGCAGATGTCTGCCGGCTTCGAAGCAATAAAGCTGATTTGGTATTATGCACCTGTGCCTTATATACGCACCTGGCGGGGCGGCGCCAGCATTATGCAAATACCTGCATGCCAAGTTCATTGGCGTTTTTGATAGTTCTCGAAGTAGATAGGTCACCCGCGAAGCGGTTCCCAATTCGTCGGTCACGACGTGACGTCGTAGTGACCGACTGAAAGGGAACTCAAGATTTCCTCAGGCGGCACGCGGTGATGTGGAAAATAAAGGCTCTGTTGGTTTGTTGATGGCGAAATTTCTGAGTTTTTATTGTTAACATCACCAGAAGAACCATAGGTACCTTTTCGTTTTTAGTCACCACCTTTCAAGTTTAACTACTGGCCGTGCGAGCTCGCCAAAGTCTGTTGTTTCTAAAATCATCGTTGTTTTTGCTGAAGTTGAGTAAAGACATTCTTGAAATTGTAAAGACATTTAGTTTAATTGCTAAACTACAAGTGAACGAAATTTCAATAAATTTGAACGACTACCACAGGTGGTTTTAGCTCTACCAAAATCTACTTGAATGGTAAAGAATGGGAAGCAGCCGTATAGCCATGTAGTAGATGTCTGTATATAGACTGAATAAAGAGTGTTATTTGGTGTAATTAGTGGTTTGTTTTATTATATATCTGACTTTTCACAAGTAGAGTATGTAGAGGATATATCAAACAGCTTTTCCTGAAAGATTCAGGTCAATATCTTAAAAATTTAAAAAGTAATAGCAAAAAACTTCATATTTTCATGATTCGGTCACACATTTTCTTGAATTTTAATGGAAAACATGGGACAAAATAAAGTGATGATTTTCGAGTTTCAAATGGCCAGTATGTTGTTATTCTTGAACCCATAATATGATCTTGGTCTCATTTAAAAGCTTTTTTCAAGCTCTTTCTATCTGATCAACTACTTTTAGCATTTAACCATTTTGAAAATTTTAGCAACATACCTAATAATATGCTTTGGAATGTATGTTTTTCAAAGAAAAACACGGATAAAATACAAATATTTGAAAAATACGTTTAAGTAGAAAGTAAAATCTCTGCTTGATAGTGACCCTAGCAACTTATCAACCCACCTGTGGTCTGTGGACGTTGGAATGAACGATCTATTTACTTCTCCTTTCTGTGTTTTTTGGCAGTGTGTAAAACGATAGATCCGAATTCTTGTTAATCTGTTAGTACAGTCTATCGCACAACAGCTTTTTCCCATTTCAACGCGTTTTCACCGTGTTTTCGCCGATGTCACGCTGTACTCAAATGCTGCCGCTCTGTCTTTTGCCATTCAGTGGGCGTAACCACAGTCTCTCTCTCCGACAGTGACGTCATGTGCATACCCTCTATAGCGTTTGTAATGGTTCTTCTTCTGTGGCACAAATGGAGTTTCTGCACGAAAGCGCCCTCTGGCTTTTGAATGTGGCGCCATTTCACCGTAATTAATTACATTTCATTCATTGCGAAAACGCGCATTTGCACGATTAATCGTCACAGCCCTACTTTTATTGTCTCATTATTGCAATTATGAAAATAAAAGGAAATCTTCTCAAACACACTTTTCTGTCCAGTCTGACAGAGCTGAGATCTCAATAGGGATTAGCGCTATAGAGAATATACAAAAAAACTTTGATCAACTTTATTTTAAAATCTTACAACATTACGCTTCTCAAATATGTCTTGTTTTGAAGATGTTCAGATATGTCATTTGTTTATTTCTTACGCATCTATTTGGCTCAGCTGGAGCTTGAACCAGGGACCTTTTTTTTTGTAAGGCAACAATGCTACCGGCATTTTTTTAATTTTTGTATTACTTGTTTACTATCAGAAAAATTTTCACTGGGGCAGTACCCTTTACAAGGGTCCTAATATGTACCATTTAGGTACAGATGTGTATACATTTTGCATCAATATTTGCCTTTGAGATATTAATATGAGCTTTTTAGGTGCAAAGTTGTATTTTTTAAAAGGGTACTGCTCCAGTGACAGGATTATATTTTTCTGTCAGTGTGTATAAAGCTGAATAAAACTGAATTTCTCAATTCATTTTGTTTGTGTCTCTCAGCTGGCTATCTTTCTACATGATGAATTATTGGGCACTGGCTCGTGGGCGCTGGAGGTCCAAGGGACAGACTGCAGGTTAATTGTTTAACCCAGGTTAATCAGCTGTAAATGTAGTTGTTGGACAAGCTTCTCATGACAGCACCAGTATTCAAAGTTAATCACTTTACTTATCCTGTGATGGACCAAACCCTCTTAAAGTAAATGCCAGATTAGAGACAGGCACTTTACTTCAGTACTGAAGTTGCTTAGTTTATGGTGTCAGGAGATTGAAAGGTGGATGCAATGATTGTCTCTTCGACACACAAGAACATACTTTTTCTTTTAGTTGCAGGTGTATTTAAAATGTCTTATCACAAGTTTGTCTAGGATCAAACCCATGATAATAGTTACCACAAGGTGAGTTTTAGAAAATAAAATGTATCTGATCCTCTTTCGTTGTGGATTTTATACTTTGTTTTAATGAATGATAAGTGATGGCATGTTTCCTGAGATACAGTAACAGTTGACAGGATTTGTACCCAGACAAATAGAAGCAAATAAAAATCAACAAGTCATTATGATGATGCCATTTTAACTGATGGCATTATTAATTAAAACATATGCAAGATCATTTGAGCGCTTGAAAGTAATGTTTTCAATATTTTTTTCTAAATTCCGGTGTCGACTCCCGACATGGAAATGCTCTACTGAAACCGGACCTCAAGATCAATACACATAAACTATTTATTTTTACAAAACAGATCATGTTACAGTAAAATATTTGAGCAAATCTGAATTAAGTCTGTTTCATATCTCACCCAATCAGCACAAAAATATACATACTGACTATATTTTATCATAATTAGATTATGATACATTTGTATTTATAGTGATACTGTTAAAATGGTCATGAAATGGTCCCAAGCTGTACTGTACCTGGGGAAGAATCATTTAAAATGTCCTAATATTTAGGTGCAGATATACATTTGGTACCTGTACCTCTGAGGTTGGCTACTAAAATGAACTCTTCAGGTGTACTTTTTGTAAGGTTACTGCCCCAGCGACTACTGGGGACCATTTTTGGGGACCTACATGAGTTATTGAATGTTATTCTTTATGTGTGTGACTACATGGGTGATTCTCACGAAACCATTGAAACACCACGGCACTAATGATTTTAGCTTTAAAATGTGTAATATAGTAACATTAAAAAGCATCAGAATTAACACAATACTGTGTTCTACCTTGCACAATGTGTGATTTCAACATAAGAATTTATAATTGGAAATTTTATCTCATTTTCTGCTGAAATTCTCATTACCGCAATGTGCCCGGCTGTGTTTGAACATGCGTTATGTTGAAATTTAATCAAATGAACACAAAAATATTAAGAAAAAAAATAAATGGATGTTTTGCTAGACTATTTTAGATGACAGAAAAAATATTTACTGAATATTCATGTATAATAATAGTGAAGAAAAATTTGGAAAATGATGTGTCCATGCCTGATGTTCTCATCCTCCGCAACACTTTTTGAGAACAGTTTAAGCACACATACAGAATTTTAATAAAGTTTGATTTTGAGTGACCAAGCACATGGACCAGTTACTTCAAGATGGCTACAAGATCATTTTTTTACAGTTAATTTGAAATATTGTCTTGTCAGAATGCTTACACGACATTTTGATTATCATTACCGCAACAGATGCTTATTAAATGTTAATTTAATTAATAGAAGCATAATACTTTGATTTTAAATGCATGTGCAGAATCTCCAAATTATGTTCTTTCAGGTTTGTCATGTCATTTTGAAAATATATCAGTGTTGATGTTTTCTGACTGTTGCGGTAATGAGATTTTTTAGGACTAATTTTTAAAATTATGTTACAAAAAGTGTTAAATGATAAGCAAAAGTTTTTAAATTAATGTTCCCATTTACTCCAGACTTTGTTTTTCAATGTCTGGTGGGAAAAAAAGTAAATTTAAGCAATTTTTACATTTTCATGCTTGACATTTTTAAAACCAAGTTTTCGTGAGAATCACCCACATGCACTACAGTATGACTGGAACAATGTTTTGAGGAGGACACATGAATATTTGAGATGGTTCACATTTCATCCAAAATCACAGGTTTGTTTAATTGTCTGTCTCTAAGGCAGAAGGATAGAGAGAGAAACAGAAAGAGATTACTACCTGCTGCATGTCTGACCTGATTCTCTTTGATCCAGAACACATCTGGTATCATTGTTTAGTAGTAGTGTTGTAAATAGTGAGGATTACAGATTACTTTAGAGTGGGGGTAAAACATCATGGCACAATTGCTGTTATCCCTTATAAATCTGTCTGTATTTGTTCCTGAAAACTCTACTGGATTAATGGGTATTGAGTTATGGGCCGGTAATCTGGTTCGCTTTGGCGTCATCTTTTGTCCGGTGCAGGACTTCCCTTAATATCCTATTCTAGACCTCTTCCTGTGGTGTCCCATTTGAGGTCTCATTAGATTAAGTATTTAAGTGCGTTATTATTTTTTAATTATTTAGGAAAAAAACATTAAAAATGTTGTTTTGTGTGCTTTAGGTCATTGGACTGAATTAAGTCTAATCTGTTTTACTGTACTTAAGAGAAGTATATTATGAAGATTAATTCCAGCCATGGAATGTGAAGTTCATTAGGGCACACATATTTCCAAGTATCTCTAAATTGAAATGTAACTATAATTTTAGCCCTTACTTAATGTGCAACTTTCTTCTTTTTATAAATGTTTTAATATCTTTATTTTTTTAATAAAAAAATTGATGGGAGGGGGGCCCCAAACAAATTCTGCTTAGGACCCTGAAGAGGCTCGGGCCAGCACTGCCCACTGCAAAATTGAAAAATTACTTTCTTACTTTCTATTTTTGTCTTGTTTTCAGTAAAAATATGAAAAAATTCTTAAATTAAGATGTATTTTCTTGATAAGCAAAATGACCTAGGAAAATAAGTCTAGTTTTTCAAAAATAAATATAAACTTTAAGTAAATTAGTGCTTAAAACAAGCAAAAAAATCTGCCAATGGAATAAGAAAAAATTATTGAAATAAGTTTACTTTTTTCATAAACACTTACATTTTTCTTATTCCATTGGCAGATTTTTTTGCTTGTTTTAGGCACACATTCGCTTAAATTAAATATGTTTTGTCTAAAAACATGAATTCTTTTCTAGGTCATTTTGCTCTTCAAGAGAATACATGTTTATTTAAGAATTTTTAGATATTTTTATTGAAAACAAGACAAAAATACTAAGTAAGAAAGTCATTTTTTGAAGTGCCCTTTTATAAACTCTGGATCTGGATTCAGATGGCACCACATGACCTTGCTGTTTGTCAAAAAACAGTATGTAATTCTGCCGGGAATTTTTACATGGGTGGTCGAAGAAAAACACATTCTTGATTCGGACAACAATAAAATCACTGACTACCCCCTGTAAATGACGAAAATACTTACGTCCCCACGAGAAACAATTACTGTCTGAATAGGTCACAAATATTTTCAATAAGGGATTCAGTGGGAGCAACAGAGTACTGGCGTAAACTTTTAAAACTGCTGCAGATAAGTAAAACAGAAATGGAGTGCAGATGGGTGCGGTGACACCGTCATTTGTCACCCCAAAAATGGCTGCTCTGGCCTACAGTGATGCAAGAAATATATTTATATTATCATTATTGCTTATAATAGATCAATATTGGTCATTTTCATATCTTTACTTCTACAACATTCAGGCTATCCTAAAAATGTCTGTAACCCTGCATTAACCCTCTAACTGATGATTACAGAGCAAACTCGGTCCTGGAGGGTCGGTGTCCTGCAGAGATAAGCTCCAATTTGCCTCAACACACCTGACAGGATGCTTCTAGTATTCATATAAGGCTTTAATTAGTGTGTTTGGTTAGGGTTGGAAAAAAAGAGAAAACCCTTACAGAAACATCTTCATTTACAGTTTTTTTGGAGTATTTTATGGCAAACATCTTTGTGTTGTAAGAAATCAATCTGTCATTCAGCTCAGAAACTATTAAATAAACAATCAATATGTGACAGGTCTCAATGACACAACTCAAGTCTCAAGCTCAAGAAGGTCATCACTCATAATGGTGATGTTTAATTGCAGCTCTCCTTCATTGACCCATGACAACAGCAAGTAGATGAGGACTGATGATCTTCGTTTGGTCAGTCCTACGGGGCTTCCTGCTCATTATTCCCACTAGGAACTGATCAACACCCTGTTGTAACGTTAAAGGGATAGTTCACCCAAAAATGAAAATTCTTTACCTACTCTTATGTTGTTACAAACCTGTATAAATGTCTTTGTTCTGATGAACACAAAGGAAGTGCCCATATAAGGACTTCCACTGTACTTCCTGCACGGCATATGCAACAGATTCAGCAGTCATAAAAAACTTTTCAGAAAAAACTACAAACCCTGACGAAGTGCATTCGGCATAAAAATACTCTGTCATACATCCAAATGTTTCTTTGAACCTTTGCTCATGTTTAGCATGATAAATCTTTAACTATGTTAATAAGTCAGAATGCAAATATTTGAATTTTTTTTTAAATCTACTTTCTTAAAAGTGAATTTTTTCCCTTTTAAAATCAAACTTGATTACAGTTGCAATTACTTCATGTGATGTCAGTTCAAAATTTAATACAAATTCATTCATTTTTTAAAGTCAAGGCTTTCTCAATTATATCTTAAATCACAGCAATCCTGCTGTAAAGAACTTATGCTTCTGTTTCTACAGAACATTTTAACAGTGAAATAATACATTCATTCATTCATTCATATTAAATTGATTCACTATTCACATTATATGTGATGTCACTGTTTACTCAGATCAAATAACTTGATGCAACTATTTGTGTCAATCACAACTGTATATTATGTACACTCATACATAAATTGTATCACATGTGACTCTTCAAGCATGCTTTGATCTTTACCATCCACTTTCTTCTCATATATCTCTTTCAATACGTTAAAAATATTCCTGTAGAGCCAAAAGCTAATTGTGATCAGTATGTCTCCACAGAAGTATGTGTCCCTATGGAGAGCAGATGTAGACAGAATCCCCTCGGAGATCACAAACCATCTGACTGAGCCTGGGCATATGCTCCCCAATCCTAATGGACGTTAGACTACTGCCCATTACCCAAACACTATTGATAAACGATCTAGCAGTTATCCGATCCTCCCTCTGTGTAAGGTGTTTGGATTTCACCTCAATAGAAAAAATTAACCAAATCATTTTTAACTGAGTGAGATAACAAACTAATTATCACTGATAAATTGAGTAATAAATCCCAAGAAATTCTCCCTTTCACATAATTTTTTTTAATTAGGTAAATACATGTTGGGTTATAAATAAACCTATGCTGGGTTGAAACAACCCATTGCATTAAAACAACCTTCACAGGTTTATTTATTAACCCAACATGGGTGATTCTCACGAAATTAGACTTATGAGGTGTCAAAAAACATTTTGATAAAAAAGTAAATGCAAAGTAAGAGTATCAAAATAAGAAGCATACAGTTACAAACATCTCTTCATGTACTATTTTGCACATGATTTCAAATGACATCATATAAAACAATTTTGTTGTTTTTTCCACATTTAAGGGGAAATTTTTCATTACCGCTACATGTCCATGACTGGATTTGGGTTCTTTGACATGGAAATATTTAAAATTAAAAAATCTAAAAAATAAAAAGCTTCAGTGCATGTTATACTATAAACATTTACAGTAAAGAAACATGTGGTATTTGGTGATCATTGGTAAATGTAGAGACAATAATAAATGTGTCCAAGAAAAAATTTCTCATCCTCCGCAGCAATTTTCAATCATTGTTTAAGCCCTCAATGAACTTACTTTTTTTTTAAATGTTGGAAGGGACATAATTGACTGTGACACTCAAGATGGCTACCAGGTAAGCAGTTCTTATTTTTTCTCTCCAGATAAAAGTTGAAATTTTGTTTGTTGTAGTACCCAGACAACGTTTTAGTACTCATTACCATAACATGCGTTTGTAAATGCATATATTTAATGTAATATCATGTTGCGGTAATGATAATTTTTGATAATGATAATCTAAAAAAATTAAATAATTCTATAGGAAATATTTTTTAAATCCTCTAAAAATAATGATTATAGTAAGTTCAGACCAAAATCTTATATGTGCAAAAAAATTGTCTCCAAGGCCTTTAAAAAAAAATGCTGGACACTTTCTAAGTCTGGATTTCATAAGAATCACCCACATGTGTTCTGTCCAATATTTACAGTGCCCAGAATTGGGTTAAAAATAGTGAGCATGAGTAAAAAAGTCTTCAATGTAACTTTTATGCAAATCTGTGGTCATGTTTGGTCTGGTTTGCTGGTTTTAAAGGATTGGTCAGTATTGGTGATTGGGTAAACAAACCAGCTAAACAGACATGAGACCACCAAATGATCTAAAACTGAAGAAATGACCCATTGGGTGAACATGATTTTTACCAAGTAGGGTGTGATCCTGGATCAACACCATTGTTGGTCCTGGATCAAATTTTTATTAACCAATCAGATTGCAGGATTAGGATTAGGGTGTGTGCAGCCATGATCTCACGAGGAAACGTACATATTTTACGAGTTGGCTAATTCCTATCAGGTCATACGAAGTTAATTGTGCAAAATCGTACAATTTTCATGATAAACCAACAATGAAACGGAACCCCTAACCCCGCACCTAACCTCAAGGTCACATGGGTCAAGACAAATCGTACCAAAACTTATGAATGTGGTCGTATGAAGTAATACGAATTAGCCAACTAATACAAAATCTCGTGAGATAGCGTTGGTGTATGTTAGATTTAGATAAAGGTTGGGTTAGGGACTTGTTTATGAATATTAAAGCAATCCAGCATTTTTTTGGGTGGAGGCTGATTTAAGCTAATTTGTTTTGTTCAACAGGCATCTACAGTACAGTACATGCAGTTATATTTATATAATATTGTTTAATTCCTTCTCAGCATGCTTAATGCAACATCCCATAATTTTAACCTCTTTTGTCAGTACGAGTGTTTCTATTCAGGCTGGCATTCTTTTTTTTCTGTCTGAGTACACTTTACCAGTATTAGTGAGAGATGACAGCTTGTGTGCTCAAGCCTTTAGCGTAAGCCATACATGAATCCACGGGGCTTTTTGTTCTCTCTCTCTATGCCCAAATCTCCTTTTTATTCAGCAGCCACTAACAGGTCTCGGATCAGTGATCTTTAAAAGAATGTGCAAGCAACTGCCGTGTTTTCATTGTCAGGGAGCGCAGTTTGATACGCCATGTTAGCTTATTTTTAACATTTGAATAAAGGTTTGGCATGGCTGGTGTGAAATCTGAATTTACATTTTTCTTTTTAATTGACAACGTAAATGCAAAGGAAATTAAAACTGTAGATTTTTACTGATACAGTACAGTGGGGTGCAAAAGTCCACATTAAAAAGTTTAAAGGTGCAGTGTGTAAATTCTAGCGCCATCTAGTGGTGAGGTTGCAAATTGCAACCAACAGCTCAGTTCACATCTCACCCCTTGCTTTTGAAACGCATAGAGAAGCTACGGTAGCCGCCAAAGGACAAACATGTCATCATTTGAGTCAACTAAGTAAAAAAGTTTGTCCATTTAGAGCTTCTGTAAAAACATGGCGGGCAAAATGGCGACTTCCATGTAAGGGGACCCTCGGGATGTAGATAAAACGTCTCATTCTAAGATAATAAAAACATAGCGGTTCATTATGAAAGGTCTTTATACACCACTGATAATATAGTTTTGTATATTATTTTGCATTTCTGTCAAGAGATCCTACTAAAAATTAAACACTGCACCTTTAATACAAAGAAACATGTATTAGGTTAAAAGTAATTTTTTCATCATCCCACAAATTTATTGTAGCTATGTAGGCAAAAATCTGATGTTATAAACAGTGGCGACAGGTGACTTCTTTTTTCGAGGGCGACGATGCAAAGTTCGTCACAACATGTATCTAGTCCGTCGTGTGTGTGGTTCGTAATTTCAAAATATGTGTTGGCGCGTCGAGTGATCCTATGCGCATCATGTGTCTTGTCAAAATAAGTGCCTGCTGCAGACGCGTCTAAAGGGTTTATGATAAAAGAGACGCTTGTGTTTGCCAGATACTCACATAATCTCATGTATAATCAGAGTTTAGTGTTAAGGGAGTGCCTTGCGTATATTTTGTGAATGTGAGCGTCTCTTTTATCATAAACGGTGGTTTACATGACGCAACAAACACATATTTTGAAACACACATGACACTCCGAACACATTTTTTGAATTTGCGCCCCTCGGAAGAGCCGCCACTGGTTATAAAAGATGGAGTGCTATTCACCATAAACCACCCAAACACATTGTATTACACCAAAATTAAGATGTAATATGGGCTCTTTAAATGCACTGTATACTAGGATCAGCTATGTAGCTATTTCCTATAATAGCTCATTCTGTCGGGGCAATATAGCCTAACAGGTGATGAAAAGGTAGCTGTTTTTTATGTTTTGGTCATTCAGAGAGAGCCATAATGATGATTTATTTGAGATCTGTGAAAGTTCTCCAATTTAATGTCTGCTGTCTCAAGCTTGAAAACGCGACAACTTCATCACCGGGTCTGTGACTGCTTTGCTCCATTGGTTAATGACACTTTTTATCTTTACCAGGGGGATCATAAATGTCTCCCCATAGATGTGGTGTTTTCACTGTGTAATTACCCACCATATGGGGGATAGGCTCAAGAGAATGATTAAAGCCAGATAAAGTATATATTTTTATGATTCTAGTTTATACGTTTACATTTAATCACCATGCAGAGACTTTAACCCAAAACGAATGAGAAAAATTTAATGTGATCACTTTAATTCATAAAACAGGATAGAGAATTTAGCAGTATCACAACAAACGATTGCAAAAATAAACCACAAAAGCTAAAGAAGTGTAAAAAAAATAGGTGAAGACTTCAAATAGCTAAATAAATCAATAAAAATAATTTTTTTTGAATCAACTTCTAAGTCAACAGTGCATCATGATTTTTCTTTTTTGTCTAAAATAAATCAAATTTGTAACCAATTTGTAAGGCCTGATAATCAGATTAAGAAACATTCATAACTTGGTATTATCTTACCAAAAAATAATAACAATATGTGTCTCCCTTTGAACTGTGCATCATGGTTTTCCAGTCTTCAGCACTGGGTCAATAAGTTTTTGAATGGAACTACTGGTCATAAGAGACTATGGGGTCATCCAGAGGTCATCAAGACAATCATTCTTTATGAAGTCAATCATAGCATCCAACACGTAGCGCATGTCTCTGTGGGCTTTAAAATCAAGTGACGAAATGAGTTTCTCTCGATTCTCTAAATCACATAAAAATTCCATGATCCAAGACTGCCATCATGAAAATTCGATTTCTACTAAGCAATATTTTCCTGGTCTGATGTGATGAAAGGCACCAGTTGTCATTGTTTCTGCTGGCAATAACCAAAAATGAAAAAGCAAGCCTAGGAAACAACAGCAAAAACAATTTGACCTGTATAAAGGGAAATCTTGAAGATGTTTGTATTATGGAAGTGCGGTTGTTCCTATGGATTATTCCAAATATGCCTCCATAGCTCTTCCTCAGCACATGCTCAAGCGCTCTTTGTTTTATTACCAGCTCCTCCCTTTAGACATTACCACACGTAATTTCGGCTCAGGCGGAATGATTAGCCAACTCCTTGACATTCCAGGAGTCAAATCCGTTTTTATGGCCCTAAACGGCAACAGACCCAATGACCCCCTTTAATTACACAGAGTCAATGTTGTTGCATTCTAATCTCATTCCAATTACAATCAATAGCTCACAGCTATAAATTCATTCTCTGACAATGCATTGAAAATGTTGGACCACAGTGTAACCATTTCTGTAATGGTTTTAAATAAATGCTTATGAATTAAAGAAAGATATCATGCAAATAAATGTGGTTGTTTTAAGCCTTTGTATGTGCAAGTAAAGAAATTATCTTTTTTGCACAGAAAAGCAGTTTTGTATCCAATGATTTATGACCTTCCACGGCTGGAAAATGATTGTCTAATAAAAAGTGTTGTATTGAAGTTGAAACACTGTTGCTATATGGCATAGAGAGAGCATACAGTTCAATGATTCATAATGAGTGAACCAGTCGATAGGAGAAGACTCTGACTTTATTAACGTCTTTAATTAGACAAGGATCAATATTTACTGTGACATTCTGACAATGAAGGGGATCTGACACAGTGACACACAATGGCAGACAATCATTTGGCAGAATGAATATGAGGAGGTCTGATAAGTGGGGTTGACATGTTTTCTTTTGATCAGGGTCTTGTGTTTAGGTTAATTTCACTTTAATGACAAAGGAAAGGTTATATGTCAGTTAATAAAATGCCATTTTTACTTAATGTAATTTCTTCGGTTTTTAACTAATTTAAATGTCTTTCGCTGCAAACCCCTCTAAGTGCATGCACGCCTTTTTTGGCAAAAACCTCCACTTATATAAAAGAATTACTTCTCTGGACAAAACAGAGTAAACAATTGTAAAATTACTAACGATGCAACTTGAAACATGCAAATGATGAAAGTCAGAATGTAAAAAAAAATGAACCACACATTATAAGGCGCTGTGATGCATGTAACTGGCACATTGGTGTTGTATTCAGGGCCAAGCACTCATAAGGACACAAGTTTGAATGTGATCCAGTGTCTTTTTGAACGCCGTCATTCATCTAGGTTGTCTTCTGTGCACTTAGAGGACTTTGCTGAGAAATTGACGTGGCGTTTAGCAAATTCTGCCAAAGTGGTATTTCTCAATTATTAGGCTGGGATTAAGAGATTTTGAAGCAAAGTTATTTAAAGAAGGTAACTACTGAGAGCATCTGATCGCACAAATTTCCGTGCGATAGTCATAGAATTTTTTGCTAATTTTTCTCACGGATTGCTTACTCAACTGTTTTGTCCTATTTTCTTACCATTGTCGCTTCGCTTTATCGATTTGCATAAAATGACATCCTTACCCAAACCCAACTCTAACCCCAACGCCAGGAGACAATTGTTTAAAGTTTAGAAAATATAAAACAATAAAGCAGAAAAAATTGTATAAACCAATACTTAATACTAGCGCAAACACAAAATCTAACCCTAAACCGAAGCGACAATGGTTTGAAAATAAGAAAAAGCATTTGAGTAACCAATCCGTGAGAATGCCACGGAAAAAGGAGCAAAAAATTCTGTGACTATCCCACAGAACTTTGTGAGATCAGGTTGCAACATATGCATCTGAGCTCCTTATATCATATTTTATGAAACAAAACTGAGGATGAATGCTTAATGTTTACACACACACACACACACACACACACACACACACACACACACACACACACACAAAAGCATTGAAACAACCCAGCATTAGGTATTTTTAACCCAGCAGTGTGTTCTGTCCAATATTTACCCAGCATGAGTTAAACAACCCAGCATATTAAAATTGCAGGTAAATAAAATGTTACCTAGTGAAGGCCGTGGCTTATTCCTTAAGAGCCTAACAGTTTGTTTTAAGTGGTCAACATTACAGTTTTTTATGTTTTTTTTTGTTTTGTTCGCAACATATTGGGTTTTTGGTTGTATTTGTCTGTTGTTTGTATACAACATGTTCTGAGTAGTCTTGTAAGCAACTACAAAGGACAAAAGTCCTTGCAGTTATACATCATCCTCTTCTGACCTGTCATAATCACAATCGGATTCAATGTGGTTTTGGATTAATGGAGTGAAACACAAAAGCAAATCTCTTTTAACATTCTATCATCGGATTAACAGAGAATAGCATGAAGTAGATCCTCTAGGGAACAAACATTTTTGTTCTCAGCATATTAAATACGGGCCTGTTCTTGTGGATTTTCTGTAGATATGCTTAATAAACACAACAAGTATTTAAATCCATCGTATTGTCCTGTTAGAACAACTCATAAACGAGAAAGATTTAACATTTTGAGTACTGGGATGAAACGAAATTTATGTGCAATAATGAAATATGTAAGTACTAAAAATCTAAAAAAAATTGGGCACATGATGTACAGAATTTATAAGAAAAAAAAATCTGTATTGTTTTCTAAGTTTGCATTGCGTGTGTTTAAGGGTTAAAGTATTCATAAAATTAACTATAAAATTAATTAATGTCTTGGCAGAAAATTGCAGTATATTTTCTGATATTTTACTACATTGTAAAGAATTGAAAGATAATGCAATATCTTTAGTTTTGTAACAGAATGTGTGTATAAAAAGGGACATTTCACAAGACTTTTTTAAGATGTCAAATAAATATTTGTTGTCCAGAGAGTACATATGTGAAGTTCTAGCTCAAAATATCATATAGATAATTTATTATAGCATGTTAAAATTGACACTTTGTAGGTGTTCAAAAATTTGCAGTTTGGTGTGTGTCCTTTTAATTGCAAATGAGCTGCTCTGCACTAAATGGCAGTGCCGTGGTTGGATAGTGCAGATTAACGGTACGTTCACACGGGACATAAGCGGTAACGCTTCCCATTCACTTTCAATGGGTGACGTCATGCGTTGCCGGACTAAATTGTGGATCCATCGGCGCTGCGTCAGTACCGTTGCTCACGGCAGAAATTGAAAATTTTTCAACTTTCAAGCCGCAACGCGTGCGTCAGCAAATCAGATCGCCTTATGCAAATAACCTAGGCAGAGCCAGCCAGTTACGTTTATGGAAGACCGGAGCATGTGTTGCGGCCACTGTGATTGGCCATTGGCCACGCTTCAGACAAGCCTTCCGTCAAGCGTTAAAGCTTTCACCCTGTGTGAATGTACCATAAGGGGCGGTATTATCCCCTTCTGACATCACAAGGGGAGCCAAATTTCAATGACCTGTTTTTTCCACATGCTTGCAGCGAATGGTTTACCAAAGTCACTGGGTTGATCTTTTTCACATTTTCTTGGTTGATACAAGCACTGGGGACCCAATTATAGCACTTAACTCTTTCCCCGCCATTGACGATTTATCTCATCAAATAAGAGAAAACATTTGCATAAAAAAGTGTTTCTGAAAATTTTTATGTTCATCTGCAATACTGCGATAATCCACTAGATTGCGCTTGCCCAATTTATTAAAATACTGAAGCCAAAACGTTATTTACTATTTTAAACTCTGTGTATGTTTTGATAATCGTTCTGAATCTGATCTCTAACAAAATTCCTTCACAAAAATGCAATTATTTCAGCTTTTGCTAAACATAAATTTATATTTGAAAGAAAAATACCCATATTTAAGAGTTTATAAGCAGAGAAGAAAATATAGATGGAATGAAACGTTTTTCCCCATTTTGTTTGTTTATTGTTTGTTTGAAAGCAAAGGGTCTGTTCTTTTATTTTATATATTTGTATGTTTATATATTTTTAGAAGAACATTTTTCTGGAAGGCATTTGGTGAAACTTTTGTGAAAATCACAAAAAAATGCTGGCAGGAAACTTTTCAAAAAATGGCTGGTGAGTAATGAGTTAAAAATTAAAAAAGTAATATTTTCATAAAATGTCCCCTTTACATTCTTAATAATAAAGGTTTTCAAAAATGGTCTTTGTCTGGCTGTCCCTTTGTGTCTTTAGATTTTCTTTCAAATTGCTTTAATCTCTCTTTAAGCCTATTATAGGGTTAAAGAGATTCTTCACGATGCCGCATAGAGGAACCATTTTTGGTTCCTTGGTGAACTATTAAGTTAAAGATTTTTACCTTTTTATAATCTTTTTCAGTAAAAAGAACCATGTTTTGTGAAACAGAAAGGTTAAAATATTCTTTATTAAACCATTCAAACAGTTCTTCTATGGCAGAGATTTTTAATCTTTTTCAGGCCAAAGACCCCTCAATGGATATAGAGGAAGAGCAGGGATCAAATGCAGATTGAATTTGCATACTCTGTTACGATGGTAACGTTACAAATATATTAAAATATTTTGGGGCATATACTACATAACATTGTAATTTAACTGAATATATTTTATTATTTTATTTGTAATTTTGTTTTATTTAGCGCCTGATAAATAAGATTAAAAACTGATGAAGATAATTAGATTCCGTTTATCTGGATGAAGTGATTTAGCTTTCTGCCATTTGTGTCATAATATCTGCCAATTAGTGTAATTAATGCCACTAATTAGTAAACCATCATTAATACAAGACTAATGACATGTACACGAGCAACAAAGACTTCATTTATAGCATCTGCTGTCAATTCCATAGGCAACAATGGCTTACATCCAGGCCCATTATAAACACTTGAAATCATCATACAAAATGGGGTATTCATGTATAATATCATTAATTTGGGCTCAGCTGTCAGCGAATAAAAGACTTAAGAATTTTGTAATTACTGGTGTCTCATGCCTTACAGCTAAATTAAACACAGCAAAGCTTTTCAAATCTAGCCAAGTATCCTTTGTAGGAGAGTTTAATAAAAGATCCAATAGATTAAATTCTAATCTGGGATAAACAAGAAAGAACGTCCACAAGTCATGCAAGTCAAAAAACAATTCCAAAAAAACTCCAAGGAGTCTTAAGATGGCTTCTCTCCAGCATGCAATTGAACTGCTATTAATGAAAACTTCAAGTACAACCTAGACAATCTGAGAGGAAATCATATTTTAATTCAATCCACTTGAGGCCGGTGTGCAATCAGACAGTACACTTGATTTAAAGAGCTGGAATTGGCCGTCACTGCAGAGGATTCATTATGCCGCTCCCCACATCACCCCCGTAAATCAACGAGCTGTCAATAAATGTAGCCTTTAAATATTAATAAGAGGGGCTCCTTCCTTTATAAAAAAGAGTCTCTGGTGAAAGAACACATCCCTCCGGCGGTAGTTTCTGTATTAGTCATTTCTGCACAGCCCGACGCAATCATCTACTCAGCGTTTTTTTAGTAGGCCATTTACCACCAGTAAAGAATGACAGATAATACAGAAAACCTTGTCTTTTTTTATTGATGCGTGTGCGTTAAAAACGTGATGCCCTGTAGATGATAACAAAAATTGTATTTGGTGTTGTAACAAAATGGAAAAAGCTTATTAAAATAATTTTTAATTAGAATCAATAATATTAGACATTATAAAATGTTATTCAAGAAAATAATTATGTTTCACAAAAGGTTCCTCAGATCATAAAAATGTAATATTGTAATGTAATATAAAATATACTCATTTTCCAGCTCCCCTAGAGTTAAACATTTGATTTTTACCGTTTTGGAATCCATTCAGCTGATCTCCGGGTCTGGCGCTAGCACTTTTAGCATAGTTTAGCACAATCCATTGAATCTGATTAGACCATTAGCATCACGCTCAAAAATAACCAAAGAGTTTCAATATTTTTCCTATTTAAAATTTGACTCCTCTGTAGTTACATCGTGTACTAAGACCGACAAAAAAGTAGCAATTTTCTAGGCAGATATGGCTAGGAACTATACTCTCATTCCGGAGTAATAATCAGTGACTTTGCTGCTGTAACATGGCTGCAGTAGGCGCAATGATATTACGCACCGCTAGACACCAAATCATTGAACTTTGTCAGTAACAGTGAAACTTACGACAGTAATTGGCTAACGATGCTTTTGAAAAACGCCACCAGAATGAGAGTATAGTTCCTAGCCATATCTGCATAAAAAAATTTCGGGTCTTATGCTGCGTTTACACCAGCCGCGGTAGAGGCGGCAAGCGTGGGTGATTTACATGTTAAGTCAATGCAAAGACGCAATTAGGCATCCTGCGGCGCGATAGGCGTGGCGCGAATGGCGCGGCACGTGTGACTTGAACGTTGCCGCGGGAAACGCGCAAGTTGAAAAATTTGAACTTCGGCAGATTTCCGCGGCGCGTTAACCAATCAGGACCTTGCTGTATTAGTGACGTGATTACAGGAAGCGAGCGGAATCTCAGCAGAGTCGCAGGTTCCCCTCCCATGACGCAAATTTCCGCGTAAATGTCTCGAAAGACTAGAATTTCACGCATGGCTTTTACGCGCAAATAAAGCGAGTAAACTCAAACGTTCAAGCGTCCAACTACTATAGCGCGTTTTTGCCACCTCTACCGCGACTGGTGTAAACGCAGGACTAGTACACGATGTAACCACAGAGGAGTCAAGTTTTAAATTGGAAAAATTTCGAAATTCTTTGGTATTTTTTTAGCGCGATGCTATGGTCTAATAAGATTCAATGGATTGTGCTAAACTATGCTAAAAGTGGTAGCGCCAGACACGGAGATCGTCTGAATGGATTCAAAAACGGTAAACTCAAATGTTTTACTCTAAGGAAGCTGGAAAATGTGCAAATTTATAAAAAAAATTGCTGATGGCCAGTTTAATTTAAATGTTATTTATTCTGGAGCCTTTGGACCACATAAGGAATTGGCCAACAGTTCATCTAATGATGAAGATTTTTTCGCTTCTTTGAAACTGACAACACATGAAGCTAAGGAAGCTGGAAAATAGCAAATTTATAAAAAAAGTGGAGTGTCCCTTTAAAAATCCTTTGACTGAATGGTTTTTCAAAGAACCAAAAATGGTTCTTCTTAACAAATGAAGTTAAATAACTTAAAATAGGTTTAATTGACTTGCAAAACTATGTTGTTTTAACTTCTAGCTGCATTTGTGGGGTGGTACCCTCAAAGGTTCATTTTTGTACTTGAATGAGTATTGAAATGTTGTACCTTTTAAGGAACAATATTATACCCTAAGGACCCTTTTGTGTTATTTAAGGAACAATTTTGCACCAATTAAATTTAAGAGGTATACAAAACAGTGAACTACACCTTTTAAGGTACACAAGATTCTTAAGGTACAGTAATCTACCCAAAAAGGTACAACATTGTATTATGTTAAGTCTAAACCTGTAAAGGTACAAATCGAAACCTCAGGGTTCCACCCCAGTGACAGAAAGTAGTTTTGACTAGGTTCCCCTATATGGTATCTCTGGAAAAAGAACCTCATTATAACCTTTTAAGAGTGTACATCTTGTACTGTGTCTAATGCAAATTTTTACATATAAGATGTTGGTGAATTAGCATTATTCATTTGGCTGTCAGTTTTCAGTCTCGACAGAGCTGATGTGAATGAAGGGTCAAATCCCTGTGGGTGTGAGTGACCTGTCGGATAAAGACTCGCGGAGGCCAGCTGGACTTTAACTTGGTGTCACGGACCCTTCTTATTGTTGAATTTACATAACAACGTAACAGACTGTATTCATTAGAATCAAGCAGCCATGTGAGTGATGTGTACGCTGTCGGGCATCTGAACCCGAGGTAGTACCTGACCCCTGAAAAGTGATACGCTGACTGATTACACGTATCACTCAATATTAATATTTTGGTATTGTGTTTTAAAAGCTGTTGTGTTATAATAAACTCAGGTGTATAAAAGTCATCTTTCTAGTTCACTGTTCTCTTTAAATTGAAATATGAATATTGAACCGAAACATTATACAAAACATTAGTAACCATTTATAACTAAAAACATTGAAGTATCACCATCATGTACATTTTTGTGGGGCAATCGATAAAGCTTGGGCTACATGCAAGCTCCAGAAAGATTTTTTATACAGTGAATACTATCTCACACTGTAAGAAAAAATACAAATGGTCCCAAGCTGTGACTTGGGCAGTACCCGTTTAAGAGGTCCTAATATGTGACCCTGGACCATAAAACCAGTCATAAGTAGCATATATTTGTAGCAATAGCATTGTATGGGTCAAAGTTATGGATTTTTTTATGTCAAAAATAAATAAATATATATATATATATATATATATATATATATATATATATATATATATATATATATATATATATATATATATATCATGTTCCACAAAGATATTTAGTACTACTGTAAATATATCAAAAATTTGTTGCTGACAACTTCATTTAAACAACTTTAAAGGGACATTCCACTTTTTTGAAAATATGCTTATTTTTCCAGCTCCTCTAGAGTTAAACATTTGATTTTTACCGTTTTGGAATCCATTCAGCTGATCTCTGGGTCTGGCGCTAGCACTTTTAGCATAGCTTAGCATAATCCATTGAATCTAATTAGACCAAGTTACATCGTGTACTAAGACCGACAGAAAATTAAAAGTTGTGATTTTCTAGGCAGATATGGATCTATACTCACATTCTGGCATAATAATCAAGGACTTTGCTGCCGTAACATGCCTGCAGAAGGCGCAACGACACCACCCAGTGCCTGAAAAAGTCTCCTTAGTAACTTTCAATAGCAGGGGACTATTTTCGGCTGCTGCGCAGCATCATTGCGCCTGCCGCAGCCACGGCACGGCGGCAAAATCCTTGATTATTACGCCGGAATGAGAGTATAGCTCCTAGCCATATCGTCCCAGAAAATAGCAGCTTTAAATTTTCTTAGTAGGCCTACACGATGTAACTACAGAAGAGTCAAGTATCAAAAAAATATCAAAACCCTTTGGTTATTTTTTAGCGCAATGCTAATGGTCTAATCCATAGACTGTAAAAAAAGATGGACGACGCGACGTCGCCTCCCACCATTGTAATGAATTGAAGCCAAAAATGTCCGACCACGGTCGCCGCCATGTTACGTAAAAACGTCAGTTTGGAGCCGAGGCATGCGCAGAAGAAATCGTCCGTGAAGCCAGAGGCGGAGCCGCGGTATCAAACTTCCGCCCAAACGCTCGCGCGGCCAATTCAACCACTCCAATCATAACAACACGCCCCGTTTCTATAGCATCAAATTACAAGCTAAAATGAAACTTATCACAAAAATGAACACTTGAACATATATCAGCGTGATAACAACTACTTGAAAGGACCAAAACCATCTTTCGAAAACTTTTATTGGAAGTGTAAATATTTTTTTATTTAGAGCACAGTCCCATTCATTTGAATGGAGAGGGCGGGGTTATAACTTGTACTGCAGCCAGCCACCAGGGGGCGATCAAAGAGCCAGAGGCTTCACTTTTCAAGGCTTATGAGGCACACCCGGTCTAATCAGATTCAATGGATTATGCCAAGCTATGCTAAAGTGCTAGCGCCAGACCCGGTAAAAATCAAATGTTTAACTCTAAGGGAGCTGGAAAATTAGCCCTTTTTTGAAATGGAGTGTCCCTTTAATGGTAATTTTCTCAATACTTCGATTCTTTTGCACTTTCAGATTTTCTAAAAGTATTGTCCTCGGCTAAAAAAATGTACCCTTATGACTGGTTTTGTGGTCAAGGGTCACAAATGTACCATTTAGGTAAAGATTTGGTACCAATATCTATATCTTTGAAGTACTAATATGCACTCTTTGGTGCCAATGTGTACCTCTGAGATACACATACTAATATGAGGTATACTTATGCAATTGGCAGAATTGCATAAAGGCCGGTATATTAAATAACTTAAAACAGGAATTAATAGAAAATAGCCTGAAATGTTCTTGACATATTTGTTCACATTATAATGCGTGCAATTAACTGTTTATAATACACATAATTCAATAATATCCCATTTAAACCCTGTTTTGGTTTTTAAACCATGTTCTTATCTCACTTATAATAAAAATTTATAGTATCTTATCTTAATCACATGGCTTATATCAGACATAAATTAAATGTACTATTAATATGATATAGTCATTAGAAAAATCATTAAAGGTATGTGTCAACAATAATGTTTGCATTTAATGTATTTCTGTGTATGTTTCTGTAGGAGCAGAATGTTTTAGGCTTGCAATTAGCGCCATCTACAGGCATAATATTGCTTTACAGTAGGCCTAATGCCTGTATTAATCATATGTGGCCTATAGGTGTTGTTACTGAGCCACGTCTGATACGGTACATTTAGGGAATTGTCTATGAGTAATATCATTATATCAGTATATCATTGGGGGTTAATTTGTTGTCCGAAGTCATTGTTTTTTTTTTTCAGCTTTTCAAATAGTTTTTTTTTTATATTAATTGTTTTTTAATTAATAAGTTGGTTCTAACTGTCATGGGTCACAATGTGTTAGAGAAAGAGAGAGAGAGAGAGAGAGAGAGAGAGAGAGAGAGAGAGAGAGAGAGAGAGAGAGAGAGAGAGAGAGAGAGAGAGAGAGAGAGAGAGGTGTCTTGTATTCACCTTATTTTTCACGACAACAAGGGCGGCGCCATTTCGCTCATTTTGTCAACGGTCTTCCGGCCGTATAGACGATGAGCAGCTGAGGCAGTGACTGAAGGCGACGCGTTAAGCTTAAAAAGCTCACTCGAGCGCCTTTATGTTTCTTTCTTACCAATTTTAAGCCAACTGAGGAACACCCTTATCCCAAGTAATGGTTCGACTACGATGTTCCGGTAACTTTAAACCACGCCGGGTGTTGAAAAGGTGGCCAGTTTCAGGTAAGCTATCTTTAGCTTACTTTGTGCTCGTTCGCCTAAAGTTAGATTTGTGAAGTCCGTTCTACAAATACACTTAAGATCAGTAACGTTAGTTTATAAAATGCAACTATTTGAATGGTTTTAATTGTCCACATATATTTTTATATTTACGATAGTACAACGAGATATTATAGTACATTGCATTCTTACAGTAGCCCACGTGATTCCTACAAGTTACTGAGATTTCAGATGCTAGAATGTCAGTTTATTTCTCATTCAGATATTGATAATGACCTATTAAACAACGTATTATTTAACACTGAAGTTAAAGGTTGTGTGTATAATGTTACTGTCTCTTTTTAATGCATCTCTCTCTTACACACTGTTCTGTTTAAGTATGGGTGCCATTTATATATTAATTCTCATGATGCAAGTTTATTTTAAATACTAACATAAAACCGTTTATGGTTATATTGTTTTCACAGATGCATTGATGTGTAGTGATGCAGTGGACAACTGTGAGGATGATACAATCAACATGTTCCTAAACTGTGATGCAGAAACACAACAGGGAGGATCCATCCGTCTCTGACCACAACTACACTTTAAAATCACAACTCAACCTGAAGCAACCTACATCTGATATGGGAAAACAATGGTGCGGTTTCCCTGACAGGGCTTATGCTGGTCCCAGGCTAAAATGCATATTTAAGCTACAATAATTTAAAAACACCTTTTACTGACATACTTCAACATATATGAGTGCCATTGTTTTGTCACAAGATGCGCACCAGTCTTGTTTTTTTTTTTTTTTTGTAGGGTTTGTTTGTAAAAACTAAAATGTCCTAATATAATTAAATCCTAGTCCTGTAAACCCTGTCCGAGAAACTGCTTCAATGTGTTAAGCTGGCACAAATGTACATATCTCTGCTGAGAAACAACCATCTTTGGTTCAGCTTTATACAGGGTTGATATTGCATCCATTACACAGTCACCAAGCACTTTACCAGTACATACACCAACAGCTTCCAGATAAACACTTGGGATCAGCTCCTGATGACTCCGATAAAGCTGTGTCTTAATTTATTGCAGGGTGGTCTTGCTTTACCTGTTGTAAAGTTACATTAAACCTTCATATGTGATCAGATGTCATGCAGTGATATTAAACATTTACAGTGTGATCAGATGTTGTGCATTTATATTAAACCTTTACAATGTAATCAGATGTTGTGCAATTATATTAAACCGTTACAATGTGATCAGATGTTGTGCAGTTATGTTAAACCTTTACTATGTGCAGCTGTTACCTGTCATGCAGTTATATTAAACCTTTACAATGTGATCAGATGTAACCTGCCATGCAGTTATATAAACCTTTACAGTGTGATCAGATATTATCTGTAAGGAATTTCTTAAACCATATGTGAGCTTTGTAGATTCCACTTAAAAGGATTTAAGTCTCCTGATTTGAAGGAATAAGTGTTGGCAAGTTTGCAAATGAATTATATCATGCTACATTACCACATAAAAACGAAATAGTTATTGGACTGGCTAAGGTGCACATTTGCTTTAAAAAAGACGAAATCATTGTGTAAATATTGGTAGACATACTTTTAATAATTTTCAATGCTGCTCCATCAACTCCTGACAGGACGAGGTAATTAAATATGCCAGGTTACTTGCCGCGGCTGCTTCATATCGTCTAACCACGAGACGATTGATGGGACAATATAAGACTATCCGAGCGTCGTATGAAGTTTTAACCGTGCTCCTAATTTAAAACATTTACAGCAGTAGCAATATTTGTCATTTCACTAAAGTTACAGTGAACTACAAACAATCTTCTAACCACCAAACTAACCACCGAATGCACTGTGCCATATTAGCAGCGGAAGTCAGTTGACAAAATGCGGAACAGCGAAGAATTAAAAAGGGGCGTGGCGGAATAAGGTGAATAGATCAACTTGTGTGGACTAACAAGTTCTCACTATGAATATAACCATAGATGCTGCTTTACGAATAGACAAACAAAAATGACAAAAATAATCACAATTACACATTTAAAATGGGACATGCAAAAGCTTTATTGTTAACAGATTTCTCTGTATGACTACATTACAAGAATGTCACATTCCAGTAACTTAATGAATGTCCAAAAATAAAATTATTTTTATATCAGAACAGACTGGAAAGAGGGTTCAAAGCTTGTGAATCAACTAAAGGCAAGGTCATTCTTTCACTGGATTTTCTCTCTTTCTCTCTGTCTCTCTATCTCTCTTTCTCCCTCTATTTATTTCAGTTGCTCATCCATGTGTCCATCCTTCACCCCAGCAGCAACCACAGCAAAGAAGAAACTGGGAATCAGTGAGCGGGTATAGAGGGCCACCCAGGGGATGGGGTGAGCGAGGAGCACCTCTCTTCTGTGCCAGTTCACCGTTCTTACTATTTCGTGGGCCAGGGCATTGGGGCTCACTCCGTGAGTTTTCAGCTTGCTAGAGATGTCTGGTGGTAATGTAACACGCATAAAAGTCAAGAGTTTGTGTCAGTGGCTCTGTACAAAAATCATTGAGCAGAGAGCGGCAAAGCATTGAGCAGAGACATAAAGTGCTTTACTAGACGGTTTTAGCAGCAACAACATAAACAAACGGCTTTTGTGGAAAAATCGCAACTTCCGATAAACTTCCACATGGAATCAATAATGTAGCATTTCCCGAGTGATTTACATGCTAATGCTGAGTTTACACCAACCGCGTTTCAGGCGTCAAAATCGCGTCTACTGCGCCTAGTTTGCCGCTTGAACAGTTTGAATGCATTTGCGCGTGTAGAGCGAAGTAGACGCGCGGAAAAAGCAAGCATTTGTCGCGTGTCAGAGGCAAAATCCGCTTCTTGTGGGAGGGGCAAGTGCTATGCGGTTGTCTGTTTGCAAGATGGCTGATGTTGATTGTGCATTTATCGAGGGAGTTACCAGTTTGTATTTGGTCACCTTATTATAGGGGGAAAATAAACGGCGCGGGTCGATAAACATCACATGACTCAAAAGTGAAGTGTGTATTGCCCAATGCCCTCACTGACACTCTTCCAAATGAGGTCCTTTTTATTCCTGTCTCTATAGAAATAAGAACTTGTGTCGTATAACTCCGGGTGACAGCTCACGGAAAATATCAAGCGTTGGTTGAATAAGTGACTCCGGGCGGGGCTGCCACCACAGCAGCAAGCAGGCTCCTGATTGGTTAACGCGGCGCGAAATTCCACCAAACTTCAACATTTTCAACTTGGGCGTCAGCTGCAAATTTGCGTGAACCACAAAATGCACAAAAAGCACCAATCGCGCGCACCGCGTGTACTGCGCACAACGCTCAATTCGTGCCTTACGCGTGAGCTAGACAAGCGAATGAGGCGGAAACGCGTCTTCCGCGCCAAACGCCTCTTCCACGCCGCAGGACCTCCAGACGCGCGTCAACGCGTCTTCACATTGACTTAACGTTAAAATCACTTGCGCTTCACGCCTCTACCGCGTTTGGTGTAAACACAGCATTAATCAATGCAAAGACATGAATAGACATCCTGCTGCGCGAAAAACGCGAATAGCGCGGAACGAATGACACGCGAATGATTCGCCTTTCGTGCGTTCCGCGTCATTGAGTGTTGCCGCTTGATCTGCGGGAGTTGAAAAATCTGAACTTTGGCGGATATTCGCGGTGCGTTAACCAATCAGGAGCTTGCTCAAGTAGTGACATGATTACAGGAAGCGAGCGGAGGCAAAAGAAGCACGTGAATGTCTCATATTACTACAATTTCATGTGCGGCTTTCACGCGTGAATGAAGCGAGTAAAATAAAAATGTTCAAGCATTTTTGCCGCCTCTTCCGGGGCTGGTGTGAACACTACATAACAACAGAGTCCTTTTGCAGTAGTTTATTTCTGACTGTGCGATCACACCAGAGGAGTATTCCGTGCCATTCGCGCTTACCGCATCACTGGATGCCTTTTCGCGTCTTTGCATTGACTTAACATGTAAATCACTCGCGCTACATGATAACAAGGAAAATTAATGAGAAGTAAATGACCTTTGTCTATATATCATATCTAAAGCAAATCAACTATTATACTAACCTAATGTTATTGTGTAAAATGAATGTATACTATATTAGCTACAGGTCCTTGAATTCTTGCCAATTCTTGTCTTAATTTTCGATAAGGTACCTGTTTCAGCAATCAGTTTAGCAACTAGCCAGACTGACAAATAAATACAGACCAGAAGTTCACTTTGGTTCAGGCGCATGCATCTAAAGAAACCGTCTATAGGTCAAGTGCTTCAAAACTGCACACAAATGACAAGACTCTTATAAGCATATATTTCATCTGACGCACGTGCGCTGACGCGATACACATCTGGATCCGAACTTTACTTCCGGTTTCATTTTTTTATGGTCTGACTAGTTGCTAAACTGATATCTTGAACAAATGCTTCGTCGAAAATAACAAATGTTTTGGTTTCCTAGGTAATCTATGTGTTGTTTTTTTGCTTGTTATACAAATAAACTACCTTTAAAGAACTTTGTTGTTATTTATTCTTAGCGGAGTTTACCAGAAGTTACGTGCGGACCACGATAGCCTCTTGTTTATGTTGTTACTGCTGAAACCGTCATAGATATATTGGGGAAAAACTACTTATTCATTAGAAATATACATGAAATATACAGTATAAAGTTGTCTGCCATCTTGAAAAAATACTTTTCCAAGTGCATTTTGTTATTGCTTCACTTCTAAGTAGGCAATTCTACCAAAAATGAGGTATATAAAAGGGCTTAAAAAAGGATGAGTCGAGTCAGTAATGGATCTATAATTACCTTAAAATGCCACCTGGATAATGATGTGATCAGTAAGTCCTGACAACATATTTTTTCCTTTAATTTAACTGGATTTTAATTTTGAATAGCAACTTGGAACAGAAATATAAGATAGTTTAATCCTTCACCTTTCCGAAGGTTTCCAAATAGAAGAAAGGTGATTTATTTACTGGTTATTTTCAGCAAGGTGCAAGCAACGCACATCAGAAAACAGATGTATCCAAGGGTGTATGTCGACATTTTTCTTAAAAGTTGTAAAAAATTCTAACCACTAACTTGGTTACTTATTACATGTTGCTACTGCTACATGACAGTTGTTTAGTGACTGAATGGTTACTCACATGCCCATAGGGGATTGGTGGGCTGGGTTTTGGAGGGAGTGGTGCTCTCTGTTACTGCATTAATGAAGGTGTGACTGATCGTACTGACAGAGATCCCGTACTCCTCCACCTCTGCTCTCAGACAGTCAAAAAATGCCTGGACAGCGTGCTTGGAGGCAGCATCTTTAAAGTAACCACATCAAGAACATAATACATCAAATAATCTATGCAAAAATATGTAAAGTTTTAGCCATAGATTCTCTATGGACCTGCATGTCAATCTATTCTACATTGTGATGATTCACTCTTACAAGAGGTACGAAATGGGAGAGCCAGTTTCCCCTGGATGCTGTTGACCAAAACAAATTGGCCTGCCCTCCTAGTTATCATCAATGGCAGGAGACCTGTAGAAAGAAAGCAATTTTAACATCCTTTCTTCCAATAAACGGATTTATATTACTTTGTTACTGTATTTTAATCTACAACCTTCTACCTTTGGCCAAAGTAACAGGCCCAAAGTAGTTGACATCCATTATAGTTTTGTCCATATCCAGAGAAAGATTCTGAACCGGTGCTTTGACCTTCATGCTGCTGTTGCATATCAGGACATCTACACAGCCATAGGACTCCTCAATCTCTGTGATCACTTCTGATATGTTCTCCATATCGCTGAAGTCCAGCAGAACAAGCTTGGGTGAAAAAGTCTTAAACAGGAAAGTACAGTAATAAACATCAGAGGATCGGAGACAAAATCCTTTAAAAAAGGCACTGCACACACTGCGGCCACATTTGCAATGCATCTGGAGAGAATTATTTTAGTAATACAAGATAAAGAGTCCCATTTTAATGATCTAAGCGCATGGTCTTAAGCACACAGTCTAACAGGGGCTGTTTCGCAAATCCAAGAACGCAAAGAACGGACTTGCGTTCTCGTGAAGATCGGTCTTGCCAGGCGACCTTGGAAGAACAAACTCAGAAGTTCGCGAGAACACAGAACCCACTTGAGATGTGTGCGATCTTCCTGTTGGTCACCTGACCTCTGTCATTGTTTTGCCGCAATGACTTCTGGGGCGTAAAGCGATTTCAGCACGCAAGTCTGCACTCGATGTATCCTTGATATCAAGAGCACATCCGGGTTTTTGCATGCGTTCTCTGTACTTGCGTTCTTGAGAATTGGAATTGAACTTCGACGGTTAATGATGACGTAGAGCGAGAACACAAGGACGCAAGATCGCTGAAGAACGCATATTGAGAAACAGCCAGGGTGTGTAAGAATCCACTTTTGCTAATTTAACAACGGGGAAAATGGTTTGTGCGCCTAGCGCAGAGTCTAAGGGCATACACCCACTGCAATGCAGTGCAAATTGCGACACAAGTGTTAAACCTTAAAAAAAATTCCGGGGAACAACATTATAAATGCAACACTTTTGTTTTTGCTCCCATTTTTCATGAGCTGAAGTCATCTAAAGATCTAAGACTTTTTCTATGTTTTTTGCTAATTTCAACCCGGCGAGATTATCATTTTCACGTTTAGCGCCACGTTGTTTAAATAGCAAATGCATTTGCGCCATTTTGCATGTTTTGGTCTGAAAACAAGGTGTGTTCAGGCGCATTGTTGGTGCGTTCCTATTTTGAGACAATTAAAATAGACTACGCCATTGACCAACATTGTATTTGCATTTATTTCTATTGTACATTGTATAACATGTATTTAAACAACATGACACTGACCCTGAAAATTAAACTGCGCCGTGCGGAAACTAGCAATAAACACTTGTGGCGCGCATTGCGCCAGGTGTATGATAGGGCCCAAGTGTTTTTTACCTTAATGAGGGACGACCAAAATATCTAAAATCAGATATGAGGTCAAAAAGAAAAGAAAAATTTCGACCAACAATTAAACCATAAAAAAATTCCGGGGAACAACATTATAAATGCAACACTTTTGTTTTTGCTCCCATTTTTCATGAGCTGAACTCATCTAAAGATCTAAGACTTTTTCTATGTACACAAAATGCCTATTTCTCTCAAAGATTGTTAGCAAATCTGTCTAAATCTGTGTTAGGGGCCAGTCACACCAAAAGCGTTTATGGCAGTTGCAGGCGCCTTTTTTGAATGATATTCTATGGGCAGGGCGCGTTTGTGCGCTGTTTATGCGCGCCGAGCGCCTTGCGTTTTTTTGCCGCCTGCCGTGCATGTGTTTTTGAAGGAGCGCTGAGAGCGGAGAAGCGCCCAACATCATTCGCGTCTTTGCATTGTCCAGTCGAATGAGGGGAGAAGCAGGCCTTACGTTGTGGTGAGGGAAGTTTACAGCTGCTTTGAAGAACCGGACTCCATTCGCTCACTTTCTCCCTCAAACAAGGTTAGAGCAAGCGCCCTCTTTTTAAAGTTTCTGCTAATATGACAGTTAACAGCAAAAGAGCGCTCACGCTTCAATATTTGATTGACAAGACAGCTGACTCGGTGGTTGCTTAGCAATATGAAAGGCCGCGTCGCACTGCTCTTTTTTAAAAAAGGCAGTGCGTCGCGCCTTGCGTTTGCAAGCGTTTGAGGCGCTTTTGGTGTGACTGGCCCCTTAGTGAGCACTTCTCTTTTTTTCTCCATCCACCTCACATGTGTGGCATATCAAGATGGTGATTAGACAGCATGATTATTGCACAGATGTGCCTTAGGCCTAGTCCACACGGACACAGGTTTTTATAACCGTGACTTTTTTACACGGTTCAGCCATTCGTCCACAAAAACGCTGTATCAAGGCACTGAAACCGAAAATTTTTGAAAACCCCTGCCAGGGTGAGGTTTATAAGTAAAGCTGGTTGCAGAGTTGTCGTGTAGACAGTAAAATCTGGGTTTTTGCATTTCGATGTCACTTTTGTTAGGCTTCTGATTGTCCAAGGTGGCTTTACGATTTGGGTTATATCGCCGCCTGCTGGTGTGGCATGCTTTTGACAGCACTTGATAGCGTGGTTTTGCTTTTTCATGAGGACAGAGATTACTTTTAAACCGAGCATCTGTGGACGAGATTTTTTGGAGGAAAAACTCTGGTTATATAAATACCCGTGTCCGTGTGGACTATGCCTTACCGTGGGTTCCCACCAGCCGCATTTGAGGCATCAAATTCGCGTCTAGTTTGCTGCTTGAACATTTTGAGTTTACTCGCTTCATTCACGCATGAAACGCGAACGTGCAATTCTAGTCATTGAGACATTCACCCGGAAATTCGCGTCATGGGAGGGGCTTCTGCGACTCTGCTCGCATCCTGTTATCAAGTTACTACTAGAGTTTAACGTGGTGCGTTTTTCCGGCAAAGTTCAAATTTTTCAACTCACACGTTTGCCGCGGCAACCCTCAATTCATGCCATTTGCGCGAACTAGACACGCAAATGAAGTGGAATTGCGTCTACCGCGCTGTGCTAAAGCCTCGTTTGTGCCGCGAGACCTCCAGACGCACATCAACGCGTCTTCACATTGACTTAACATTGAAATCACTAACGCTTGACACCTCTTCCGCAGCTGGTGTGAACGCAGCATTAGGCTGGGCACAATAAAAGGCTACTTTAAATGGCCACTTTTAATATGTCCAGAAACTAGTTAGTATCTGGTGAGAGCACCATTTATTTATTTATAATTATTTATACATATTTACATATATATATATACTTAAGCTCACATCTTTGTCACTTTTTTCACCTCTGATGATTTTGGATCCCTGTATATAGTTATCTTTATAGTTATCATCCTTGGTGTCGCAATGTAAATGCTGTTACAATGGTCTGTTTTCAGAAGAAAAATTAAATGCTCTTGTAATCCTCTTGCTGTCTAGTGTAAATAACTAATATTAAAGAGATATATTTTGTTATTTTTTAGTCCTATGGGATTCTGAAATGAGATCTAAAAGAGATCCATGGACATTCAGCTGTCAGAGAGGATATCCTGCCATTGTATATAACAGAGGAAAAAACAGAGATACAATTTGAACTGTACAATTCATAAAACAGGCTTGTTGACGGATTCCTTCTTATACTCACTGTACTGGGGTCTGATCCGCTGCACAGGGAGTCATACAGAGATTCAAGCTTGTCCCAGCTCGGCCCGCACAAAACCAACCTTGCCCCACCTTCATGAAACAGTCTGGCACACTCTGGAAAAAGTGAGAGAAATTAAGCCAGCAAAAGAATCAGAGGACAATAATATTAGAAGAATGCATAACATTACATTAGTGGAAAGAATGGACAACCATGTGATTAAATGCAGTCTATCCTTAGTAAAACATGATAAAGTTGTTATCTGTTCTTTCCTTTCAGAATTGAATAGCTGTAAAGTTTTCTGATGACCTAATCACAAAAATGAGTCTGATGTGTGAAAGCATACAGTTTGCTCTTTATCAGTCCACTGCTTTATTTTGTGTGGCTGCTCTCTGCTAATCTTAAACTACTTTGTTTTAGACCGATACTATTTGTCCTCTATACTTACTATACTGTACACTATACATTCAGTGTACAGTATAATGTTAAACACTTTATAATAACTTTCCTGTTAACACTTTGGTTGTATAGTTAATGCATTAACTAACATGAACTAACAGTACTTTTAGTATTAGTCGTAGGATATGGTAGTTTCGCATTACTAATACATTTAAAAAAAATGTATTAGTCATAGTTCATGGTAATTTCGCATTACTAATACATTTAAAAAAAAATTAAGCATTGCATTAACTAACACAGTGAAGATTAATGCCACGTACACACACCAAACACGGGGCATCGCGTTACTCGCTCTAGAATACTCGCGGGATTTAACTTCGTATCATGCAAATTTTTCGCTCGAGTTGAATATTTTCAACTTGGGCGAAGACGCGTGAGGCGAATAGTGCGTGTTTTAGTGGCAAACACCCCACCCCTATAGCGTCATCCGAATCGCCCCACGTGAGGACACGTCTGATCGTGTCTTCGCATTGACTTTTTCTGTACTCTGCTTGCGCAACTCGTTGAACTCGCTCGCATCTGGTGTGAACCCACAGTAATGCTACGCACACACCAAACGCGCGGCATCGCGTGACTCGCTCTAGATTACTTGCGGGATTTAACTTCGTATCATGCAATTTTTTGCTCAAGTTGAATATTTTCAACTTGGGCGAAGACGCGTTTGAGGCGAATAGCGCGTGTTATCAAGGCAAACGCGCCGCCCATATCGTGTCATTTTCATCGCCCCACGCGAGGACGCGCCTGATCGCGTCTTTGCATTGACTTTGTATGTAATCTGCTCAACATGATCTCACAAAGTTCCGTGGGATAGTCACGGAATTTTGTGCTCATTTTTCCGTGGCATTCTCACGGATCTCCGCATTTTTCCGTGGCCCTGCTACGGACTGTCTTTTTCCGTGGCATTCTCACGGATTGGTTACTCAACTGCTTTTTCCTATTTTCAAACCATTTTCGCTTCGGTTTAGGGTAAGATTTGGTGTTTGCGTTAGTATGTCACTTTAAATATTGGTTTATACTATTTTTTCTGATTTATTCTTTTATATTTTCTAAACTTTAAACAATTGTTGCCTGGCGTTGGGGTTAGAGTTGGGTTTGGGAAGGGATGTCATTTCATGTAAATCTAACCCTAAACCGAAGCGAAAATGGTAAGAAAATAGGACAAAACAGTTGAGTAACCAATCCGTGAGAATGCCACGGGAAAAGACAGTCCGTAGCAGGGCCACGGAAAAATGCGGAGATCCGTGAGAATGCCACGGAAAAATGAACACAAAATTCCGTGACTATGCCACGGAAATTCGTGATCTGCTCGTGCAAATCGTTAAACTCGCATATTGTGTGAACCCACAGTAATACATTTTTTTTAAAATCTATATTGCTTGTTAGTTCAATGCATTTACTAATGTTAACAAATATGACCTTAGTAAAGTGTTACCACTTTCTTTAATACACTGTATAATATTTGCTGCCTTAAATTTATTTGTTTAATCATCTCAGATTTACAAGTCATTTCAACTTACATTTTCTTGACTAGAGATCAGTTGTTATAACTTATAAAACATAGTTGTTGAAATATGCCAACTTCATATTTTATTTTACAGTGTAATATTAGTAACTAGAATGACTGTATTTTATATAATGCAACAGATATAATAGTGTATGTTCAAATGGTGTGTATTCAAAAGTCACTTTGATTCATAAGTATTCTTTTAATTTGAATAATTACATAGCTTAACATTAGCCCGTTGTGGACGAAAAGCTAGAGATCACTTTATATAACTACTATGTATTTATTTGTTGTGCGTTTGATGGTTTGGCGAAGAAGTCACTTATACATCAAGCATTACCGCTTCCCATTCCAGATGCAGCGTCTGTGATCACCACCACTTTGTTCCGGACCATGGACTTGGACATGAATCGCATGACCTCATTGTAAACATAGTAAACTCCAGCAAAAACCACTATCAGCATAGGCAGAATCATAACAGATGGGATAGCCATCTTCTGGAAACCAAGAAAAACAGTAGTTAATAGACTGCTCGTCTTGTGAGGTATAAAACACCACTGTGTGTGAGGTCACAATGAATGATCCTGAAATCATGTAAACTTTCTAATCCTATCCCATGCTGGTTAGCCTGGAGATTTATGAAAGGTGTGTCAAGCTGTGAAGAACAAAGGCTTTCCTGTTATCATTAAGTTCATATTTTTGTCCGGACTATATATAAGGTGAAGTATGCAGACCCAGACAACTCTGGGCTGAATCCGCATCAGATCCACGCCGAAGTCACCAGCTCCGTGCTGATCCTGTGCGGATCTGGACCGGAGTAGTCTGCTGTCTGGGGATGCAGTTGTAGGTTGATTTCCCTGAAAACCTTGACTATAATAAAACATTTATTTGTTTAAACATCCACACATCAACCAATCTACTATTCATGTACCTCAATTTGTAGACCATTGTGCCCATTAGTAGCCTATAGGTTGTGTGTTTTATTCTCAGTACTGATTAAAAATAACACCCTGTGAGTCACTTTGGATACAAGCACCTGCCAAATGAATAAATGTCAAGTCTAACCATAGCTTTAAATCTGGACTATTTGTATAGCTGACCAATAGAAGACAATGGAGGTCATTATTTTTTGCAATTCTGTTCACTGTCTCTATTTTTTCAACAGAGCATTGGGTCAAAAAGGTACAAACCCAACCCATTGGGTTGTAATTTAACGTATTAGGGTTGTTTCAACCCAAAATGCTGGGTTGTTTTAACCCATTGTTGGGTCAAATATAAACATTTTCGGGGTTAATGTAACCTAACAGCTGGGTTCGTTCCTTTTTAACCCAAGGCTGGATTGACGATAACCCAGCATTTTTAGTGTGTATTCTGAAGTAATTTACAGTATATATGTCTACGTTATAACTGCTTATAAGAGAGCTATATATGCACTCTTCGGCCTTCATCTTAGGTGATTTTTACAGAAGAAAAATGTCATAAGGTGTGAGAGTTAGCTAATTTTTATAACCATTTTCACTCATTTGTCAACACTGTGATTTGTTTATAATGGGCACACAGAAGAGTTAATGAGCTGATATAAATACCACAGTAATGGTTTTCATTCAGCAAGTACCTCTAAACCGGAAACACTTTAGTAAACACAGATTAGTCATTGAATCATCAGATGTGTAAAATAATTGGAAAAAAGGTAACAAATATGCCCGCAGAACAGTTGTTAAATTGTTCTTTGAGCTATCTGTACACTGAAATATATCAACAAGCAAATAAACAAATTTCATTTGTCCCTACAGTAACGTTTGTACAGTAACATTTGTCTGCTGTCATTACTTCCATAAAAGTGAAGCTGAGAGCAAGTTCTAAATATACACCGTTAAGCTACTGCCCCTTTTGCCAAGTCACCTCCATGACACTGACATTAGATATACAATAAGGACATATTAAGACATTCATAAAGTGAATAAATGAGCCGGTCACTGCTCTAGCCAATAAAAGTTTTTGTAATTTTAACAAAATATTCCAAAGTCCAACACAAGCAAGTATCACAGATAGATTAATCTCTGGCTAATACTGATATGGAGCCAAAGAAACACACACACGTTGCAAGCGTCTAATCTGCTGTATTTTCAGTGTACTTACAGTGTGTCTAAAGAGTTAATCCAGATTTTAGTGGAAATGTAGTTTGTTTCTGGTTAGTTAACCAGATTGAACCCTGTCAGTTTCCTTGTTCATTCAGACCGACTCCCAGTGCAGCCGACACAACTTCAGTTGTCAGGATCATGGATCTTTTAATAGCATGTGGCCGAGTTAGTGACATGTCTTGTATGTTGTGCATAGTTTCGAGGGCATGTGGAGAAACTGTCTTCAGTTGATCTCAAGTCACACACTGTAGAGGGGGTTCTTTCTATATTGTTGTAAAGTATTACTGCTTGAGCTAATAATCCAGATTGTTAAAATGTCATATTATGTTATTTTACAAAGAATATTTATTAAGGTTACATTGTATTATACATGTACTTGACTATAAAAACAATAAATAAAAAATCTATAAAGATTTTCTTACATGACTGGATAAACAAACCATCAAACACATGTGCAAAGATCTTAAATGATTTAGGATATTTGTGATAATTAATGAATATTAATATAGAAACAATAATAATATAGTTTTGATATTTTATATAATAATTGAAACTAATTTTCTTTGCTTTTTAATTTAGGCAAAAAACAATACTAATACATTTAATAATTCTTAATTTTTCACATTAATTTTGAAGACCCACATAAAATGTCAAAAGTACTATTTTTACAAATAAAAAAGATCTAAACATTATAGAAGATACAAGAAGAGAGGTGTACAATAAATGCTTCATGCCATGCATTAATTTAATTTTTTTATGTTTTTAAAATAATTATTGATGGATAATTGATTCTAGCAATAATTTGCAAATGTCTTAATTGATTTAACGATATTTGTGATAATTAATTAATTAATAATATAGTAACAATAATTTTGATATTGTATCTAATAATATTGAAACCAATTTGCTTTGATTTTTTTTAATTTAGGTCATTTCAATGTAATACAATATCGATATACACAAGCCAACATTTAATAATTCTTATTTTTCACAATCAAACTACAACAAAAATTTGTACTATTCACTACACACATCTAAGTACTATTTTAAAGATCTATAATTGAAGAGTTTCGTTGCAAAACGAGATAACCACCGTTTTTTTAATTGTTCGGAAATTTCGTTTTTAGGTTGTGCATTCCAATTAATTTCAATTTAACTGCAGTTGGTTTGTTTTGATTTAAACCTTTATAACTTAAAAAATACGGCTAAGTAGCACCATAAAACAAAATAATAACATGATAACATAATATTAAACATGTTTTGACAAAAATGTAAAAAAAATGTATTCATCTCATTTTGCAACAAAACTCTTCAATTGTAAAGATCAGGTGTACAAGAAGAGGTGTACAATAAATGTTTCGTGTATGCAATCCATTAATTGCATTTTTTGATGTATTAAAAATAATTATTGAGAGACAATATATTCAGACCAACTATTTAGTGTTTTGATTAATGATATCTATTTATAGAGGTTTATTTAATTCACAAAGAAAATATTAAATTATTAAAAAACTAATTTATATTTAATACATTTATATGTATTTATTTATTTTAAACATAGAACTGCCAAAACACTTAGGATGTAGCCTAGAATTATGAGAAAAACTTAAAACAAATTATTTTTATATTTATAATTTGCCAAATTTATGATAGGTTTATCCTTACATTTGTTTAAATCTGTATGACTTTTTTATTTTTATTCTAAAGATTTTTACATGTTATTGGTGCTTTCAAAAACTCTGTTAGATAACTTTTTGTAACTTAAAAAAAACTGCACAAAACATTTAATATATAGAAGAGGAGGATACATTACAGATCTTCTGATTTCTAAATATTTTCACAAAGTTTTCAGAATGCATTACTCTTTCTTGATCGATGTTTGTAGATCTGCAGCTATTTTCTGTACAAGCTAAAGCAGTTATTCTAAAGATTTACTGCATGTGGTTGTTAATATCTGAATAAAAATTCCAGACAGTGGCCACAGGGTGGATATCTTTTCTTCAGGACCGTTCTTCACGAGAGCGGTCAAACTCTCGCGAGATATAATAAAATTCCAGCAGCAAATCTGTGAGCTCGCGACCTCCCTCCATTGGGAAGATCGGACCCAATTGAGGGGAGAGAAAACAGCCCCTCTTTAGCGCTGGAAAACCTCTTAAATTACGCGATTACACGAACCCATGGAGTCATAACGCTCGAGTTAAGAAATGTGCGTTACAGGCGGAGGCTAAAATGTCAGCTTTAGTGAACATTGGGATTTTTAAAGCCTCAGTAAACGAGCCGAAGGAGAGGCTTCATTAGCCAGCTAACTGACGCTAGCACAGCGAAGTGACTGAAAACTTCAAGCCTGCGAACATTTGCGATTGGGACAGAAAACCAGAATACCTCCCACTCTCGTCGTATTTTTCCCTCAACATTTAGGTTTTCTGCATCACGTCGGGCCGGCTCCAGCTTCATTTGATCGGAGGAACACGTGAAATAATCGCTTTGTTTACCGCTTGCACAATTCCAGCATTGATTCTCGCAGAAATGAGATTAGAGAGTCGCTTTGTGAGGGCAGGCCATGAACTCAACCACACCAGGCAAAACACAGAGCAGGCCTGTTAACTAGAAATCTGTTTATATAAACTACTCAAATTCTGCACTTAAACCTTCTGCTGTTGGACTTCATTGGGGCTTAGGGAAGAAGATTTGGACCTGCTATGTTTTACATGGCGTAGACGGTGTCAAGAGTCGAATGAAAGAGTGTCGGGAGTAACGTTATTGTTATCGTCTTTACAATTGTGGAATTTAAAACACGCAAAAACAGAGGATTAAGATGTCTAGCGCAAAAGAAAACTCTTGTAGGAAATTTCAAGCGAACATTTTCAACAAAAGCAAATGTCAGAACTGCTTCAAGCCTCGAGAGCTGCATCTGTTGACGGATCAGGATCTCAATCAGGTATGAGAGGTGCATTTTACGACTTTGTGTGGCAGATGATATTCATGTAATATCTAACCTGTCCATGTAAACAGACGCAGTGTTGTGTAAATATGTCAGTCCAGTTTTGTTTGTAGTAACCAAGAAGGTTGTGGTCCTGACAATTGATTTTCATTAGCTAACAGCCCTTTATCGATTAGATTGCATGCAAAAGCTTCTCGAGTTTAGAAAGGTTTTGTTTACTTGTCTTATAAAATTATATCTTTTATACACATATCTTAATAAATATATAAACATACACATCTGCACTGTAGGAGAGAAATATGTTCATGGTTATAACATGATACATGTCAGCTTTGTTTTCAAACGTGAGAAGTGTATTAGAAATATACTAAAATGCTTAATTTTGTAGGTAAGTATATGAATTGAACGTTTGTGGTCTTAAAAATCACAAAATTTCTGTTCAAAAAGTCTGCTTCAATACAAATGCTATTCGCCATTAACAGTGTTTTTGTTTTTTTAAGATGTTATTGGTTGGAGCTGTTTTATGTTTGTCACTTTGTAATAGCATATATTTGTTGAGAGCTTCCAGTTGATCATTCGTAAGTTCTTGGAAAGCATTATTTTCCTGCTGGAGGGCTTTAAAGGAAGCCTTTGATTATGCCAAGGTTTGTTTTAACCAGAACGTTTTTTTAAAACCTCCTCAAGATTATAGGTACTTTATGACTTTGCTGCTGGATTTAAAAATTGGCCTTCTCATCATCACGCGTGTCTGGTTTTGAGTGGGTTTTTGAGGCGAGCTCATGTAATCCCGTTCTGACTTTTTCTTGAATTAACTTATTCCATGAGAAACCAAAAATGAGTTTTGGTTGTTTGAATGTAGCATTTCATATCTTAAAAAGGCAGAAATGACAGAAGTTACAAACCATAAAGGCCTTTATAATTGATCCCATACCCTCAACCCAATGGTTAACAGGCCTTTTAACCCATTGAGCTACGTCAGCATCCTCCAGCATGTGTGTGTTGTGGGTTGAGTGAGATTACCAACGGTTAACCCTTTATCTGCAAGAGTCATGAGTCATTTAATGGATTACATCACACTAATGGCGTGAACATGGCCCGGTGGTGATATTACCTCAAGCTTTTGTGCTCTTGGCTCCACCGGTGTTGTATCAATATTTTTCATAGGGGTTGGGTTTATTTTAATTTATGAAACATGTGCATAAGTATCCTGTTGTTTAATTGTTTGTTTTGGCACCATCATATCCAAGGTTCAGTTTAGCATTTGTTAGACCAAGCACATTCGATTTTTTTTTATTATTTGTATAGAAAATGTTAATTAAAGGAGTCGATCACTAGGGATGCTCCGATCAGGATTTTTGCAGGCCGCTTACGATCACCGATTTGTTGTCTTCGTGATCGGCCGATACCGATTTTTCAAGCTGATATTTGAGCTCTTTGATGACTGTAACTGTTAACATTTTTTCGAGATAAAGTAATAGCACAGATGTTGCCTTTGTTATATTACTTGCAGTAATTAGGTATATTACTGTTTTAATAGAGAATCAAATAAATTAGCACAACAAATATTTCTTCTGCAAAGAGAAATTTAATATGCCTTTAAAAAGTCTTATGTCTGTTAAAAGTAATGAAAATAAAACACTTCAAAGTCTTTTCATGAATTACATATACACACATTCGTATGAAGTATAACAGTTATTTAGTGAAGAGCAGAGAGTGATTTTATAGCGAGATGAAATAGGTTACTGTAGCTTTAAGACTTGACAGAGATCGCTCTGTTCACGTGCACTGATGACAGGCTTCTGTGTGTGCGCGCGCCGGATGTACGCGGACGAGAGCAGCTGTGAGGAAAATGAAACTTTAAACGCTCAAAACTTTAAAACGCATGCAAATAATAAACGTTCGGCATGAGGATGCAATTGTCCGCGATATATGTGTTGTATACGCTGTTTGATAGGAATGTGAAGATGCGTTGCACTGTTAGGAACTAACCTCATAGAAAATAAACATATCTCTGTAAAGGCAAAGAGAGAAATACAAATCGGCACATCGCACATGATGCTCGCACTGCGTAAAAATTGTCTCTAACTGCAGCTGCATTCAGGAGCCTTATGATGACAAAAGTAAACAGAAAGATCGGTTCATGCGATCGGCAAATTTAGCGAGGACCGATTGAGTCTTTTAATGCCGTTATCGGACGATACCAATCCGCGGCCGATCGATCGGAGCATCTCTATCGATCACTGTAAAGTGCACTTTTAGGGGCAATTTACGTGACAATGATTTCCACCACAAACGGGAAGGTTTTTATACCGTTTAAGACTGAAGCGTAGTTCTGTTTTGTGTGTACGAGGGTTAGCGGACAGGGTGCATGACACAAATTAAGGCTGCGTCAAAAAGCTCTAAAATGCCGCCTTTGGAGGCAGCATTCCAAGGCATGAAGGCATCAAGTCGTGTCCGAATCCAATGTTTGGTTTATGTTCCTGTCTCCTGAGATACCTTTATTGTCCTGGCCCACAATTCTTTGCACGGGCGTAGATTGGGAATGTAATTGGTCGAGCCTGGTCGAGTTCGAAAAAATAATATAGGGGCCAAGGAAGAGGCTGGAGCACAAATTTAATGTAAATAAAGTTATATTTTTACTTTTTACATGTAAAGGTTTTAAAATTTTCTTTGTTTTCAATTCTAGCAAGAAATTGGTATTGTAGTTTTCAAATATGGGATTATGACAAAGGAGCTCTTTCTTTCAAACAGAATTCCGTAATGCTGTCTATGAAGTCTGTCCAAATGCATTTCTCGGAGCTGCCCTTATGTCTTCGGAGTCTTTGCCTCATGAGACAGCAAGTCAGCTGCCTAAGCTTTCGGACGCAGCCTTTGTAATCAGAATAGTACTCTTTACCCATCTCGCCAGATTTTTGTAAATCATGCATGCACGAACAGGAGCATGTAGTATCTAGGCCATGAGGGAAATTGAAATTTGTCGCAATGCGCATGCTTCCAACGTTTGTGTACGTTTATAATTCAAATAAACTTTGCTTCGCAATGCTTTGCATTCAACCATGCGTACACATGAAAAACAAACTATCTTGTTTTGGGGTCCTAAAAATGAAAGATTTTCAAACCAAGAATATATTATGGTGACTTCATGCCCATGAGTTAATTAAGGCATGCACAAGTACAACAATGGTGGCATGTTTGTGCTATTCAAGATACAGAGTTATTAACGCTTTTCCAACTAATTTTAATAAATTTTTGCGCTCTATAGAATTTTTGCGAATTCAGTCATATTCATGAATCCATGGAAAGTGGATCATTTTGGCAGTGTCGTCAAAAATTTCAGTTTTTCACTACATCATTGTTGTGTAAACATAGCTTTCTGTTGTTTAATTGTTTGCTTTGGCACCATTATTGTCAAGGTTCAGTTAAGAGTGTTAGAGCAAGCAAATTATTCAAGTTACAGGGTTTTTTCTTTTTTTTTGTGTACACCTGCAGCTTTTTGTTGTCTTTCTTCCCAAATGTTTTACTGTTTTATAAGAAACAGCAGTTCTCGCTTTGTTTTAAATGCACGCAATAATAGGTTTATTATGGATTGCTTACGGCAACGCAACATGCAGTCTTTTTTGTGCAACGCTACTTTAACTTCATGGCTCGCTTTTGCAGCAGTTTAGGTTAAGACAGTGGTTTTCAAACTGGGGGCCGCGAGATGGTGCCAGGGGGGCCCCAGTTTTATGACATTTTATGAAATACATTAATTTATCATGAATTCTGTGTAATTAAACCTAGAAAAAATAAGGTTACTAACCAAAAGCACACATTTTTTTGTATAATTTAATGTATTTTTTTTTTAATTAAAAAGTTGAGTTTTAGAACAGTTTTTTGTCACAAATTTTCATTGGGGGGCTGCGAAGGAATGCACCGTACACAAGGGGGGCCACGCTGAAAAAGTTTGGGAACCACTGGGTTAAGATATCTGCGTAATAATGCACTTTCATACTAAACTCATTGAGAGGAAAGGGAGAGAGCATGCTCTTAGGAAAGTTTTTTTTTTTCCAATTTCTGATTTTTCTGTATGTGTGACCTGCCAATGCAGATTTCCGCCATTTACGTCAAACTATTATTGTCAAACTATAATTGACAGCATATAGGCTACAAACAAAAATCCACTTTTCTTTAATAAAAAACTTTATTTGCATTTATAAAATAAATTATTAAACATTGCACCTTCACCTAAACTGTTCAATTACATGATCTTCTTTCATTTGAAAAAAGAATCTCAAAATAAAGTGATCTCAAACTCAGTCAGGCTCACTGACATTGTTAGATGTCCAAATATCAGTTGGACAGTTGTGGTTAGAAACATAGTTCCAAGTTAGTATGACATAAAGAATTTGATTGATCTTGCTTTTAAACAAAATAAGCAAGCCAACATGCAGTGCATTCTGTATCCGTCATTCTAAATATATACAAAGTCCATTTCATGTTTTTAGTTTGTAAACAGAATTAAAGTGCTGTTTGAAAACTGTGCATGTGCGCAGATAGTTCACCCAAAAATGAAAACTCTGCCATCGTCTACTCACTCTCATGTTGTTACAAACCCGCACAAATGTATTTTTTCTGATAAACACGAAGAAAGATATTTTGAAGAATGTTTGTAACCAAACCGTTCATGGACCCCATTTACTTCCATAATAGGAAAAAAGAATACTATGGAAGTAAATGCGTTCCACGAACAGTTTGGTTACAAAAATTTATCAAAATATCTTCTTTGGTGTTCATTAGTACAACAAAATGTATCTAGGTTTGTAACAACATGAGAGTGAGTACATGATGACAAAATTTTCATTTTTGGCTGGACTATCCCTTTAAGACCCTGGGGAATCGCTGGGATGAGTGCTGTAGAAGGAAACTTGCAAATGAAGGAAATATCTTGTCTTTAGATGCAATGTACGTTATTTACAGCGATAATCTGACATTAAATTGATCGGAACTGATTAATTAGTGCTCCACCCCCTAATTGACGTCAACTATATTGGTTCAAACGACGGATGTGCGACAAAGCTACTATGTTTTTGGGAAACAGTCGTGACAAGCTATTTAGTTTGTCCAACTGTGCATCATCCTATGGCAGTTCAGAAGTGAGTAATGTCGTTGTTGGGGAAACGCACCCCTACGCAGAGTCCTGTACACGGGAGAGTGAACTGGTGGAATAATTTCAACGTGTCATTTGCAGATGCAGGGCAGGAATCAATTTAGACACGGCCGGACTGCATGGGCGATTCGGGTTGCGGTCTTTATGTAAAACAGATCACGTTTCCGGGGGCAGAATTAAATTAATACAGTTTTGGATAACCGGTCAAGAGCTGCTTCAACTGCACGTGTATGTGTTATGACTTTATTGCTTGCGCATCTGGCATCAAAAGGACCGTCTCGAAATCGAAATGTCTATCTAACTGGCCGGATTAGTGTTGGCCGATATGCCCCATTTTGAGAACGTTCATCGTCAGCCTGTGAGATCGCCGATACACGATAGTATCTGGGGGCGGGGCAGTAGTTTACTAATTTATTTATTTGTTCAATTTAGTGTTGGGCGATATGCCCTATTTTGAGATCGTCAGCCTGTGAGATCGACGATACACGATAGTATCGGGGGGGCGGGGCAGTAGTTTACTCATTTTTTTATTAGTTAATTTTTTACTCATTATAACAAGTCACTTGATGGGTGGACAAAAAAGAACAAGAGCAACACCGCCATGACAGCAACCTTCTTAAAACTGATGCCATTAATGCCAGCCCGTCATTAAAACCCTAACCATTATTACTTAATAACTGTAAAAACATGCATCTGCGCAAACACACACACACACACACACACACACACGTGCGCGCACATCCAAACAATTCAGTGCATTTGTTTAGTGCTGTTGCAGAAGACTACACGTGTCAAGCAGTGCTCTCAGAGGTGCTTTTTTAAACGCATTGGTCCAGCGGAACGCGATCATATTTTAAACACAATCATATATTAAACACGAGGGATGTATTGCTACAACTCATTGAAATGCATATCATAAACAGGATTAATACCTATAGATCTGACTTCGGACAGAGCGCAGCTCTCTGCACGTACGCGAGAGTGAGAAAGGTGCCAATATGCAGCGGGTCATATTTTAAACATAAAGTAAAGTTTGCCTCAGCTCGCATGAAACGCATTAAACTGAACAAAGACATAAGGATTACTACTTTAGTTTATGTTTAGACTTCGGACAGACGTGAGAGCGTGTGCACATGAGACAGAGAGAAGCGCAGCTGACGCGGCGCGCTGGATTTAGTGCTAGAAGGAGTCCAAGCCGCGCGCATTAAGCGCAGGTACGTGCAAGAAGGAATTCTCTCTTTACAAGCTCTTCGCGTAAAGTGAAACCCACAAACCCTAATGCGAGGAAAAGCATGCATTGTGGATGTTAATGTAAAAGTATGATGATAATAATAATAATAATAATAATAATAATAATAACCATTCGGCAACTATCGCCATGAAAGCTTGCCATTGGCGATATGTCTGAAGATCGTCGATACACGATACAACCCTAGTTCAATTAATACTCCTTTATGACAAATCACTCGATGAATGGACAAAAAAAGGAGGTAATTTACTCTAACTGTACGTACACACCGCCGCAGAGTTGAGCTTTCAAAGTTACCGGAAGTCATTCATTTACAATGGAAGCTGGCTTCTCTCAGCTGCAAGGAGCGTCAAATCCATCAGCATCACGTTTTGGCCATCTGGAGCGACCAGAGCATCAATCAGAAAGTTGAAAGAAGCTCAACTTTATGGTAATGAGCTATGACGTTGTTCAGCGGCAAAACGGCAGCAACTAATCGGAATATAGCCTAGACACACAGTCCAAGACATGGACTATTGCGTGCATGGATTACTTCTCGCAAGTTCTACAAGCTCCCTCGCGCAAATTGAAGCCCCCAAACACTCTCATGTGAGAAAAAGCATGCAGCGTGCATGTTTATGTGAAACTATGATGATAATTAAAATAACAATCACCAACTATTGTCATGAAAGCCCGCTATCGGCAATATGTCTGACGATCGCCGTTACACAATACTATTATCGGAACAAGCCTAAGCAGGATCATGCGTAAAATCGGCCAGTTCCGGTCTTTGGTCGGTTGAACGGTGTAGTATTTGAAGGCAAATATAAAGTATTAAAGAATAATAGTCTCTGTAGTCAGGGTACCTATTAAGTTGTTGTTTTTCTGTGCATGTTAGTGAGTGATTAAATTGGGATGTCAGGATCTTTGCAATATAAACATTGTGTTAATAGTCACCTTTTTAATGCTCACTATAATTTTGCCAAGTGAATTTTTCTTCGTCTTTTTATTTGTTTTACTGTTATCTGATCTTCTATATAACTTGAAGACTGAGTGCAGTGTTGCAATTTTTGATCCAAACAACCCTTTAAGTGGATGTTGGCAACACACAGTCATTTATTTAGCTTTCATTTATATAAGACTTTCAAACTAAAGTTTTCGCTTCCTTCAAGGAGGTTCTTTATTTCTCTAAGGGCCTTTCAGATGAGCTGTATGGAATTGAAAAAGATGACCAAAAATGGGATTTATCTTATTTTAGGATTGCAGAATCGAATCTTAAGGTTTTTACTGTTGAAAGCAAGAGCATTCAAATCTGTCATCCTCAACACCCATTAAAGATATACGGGTAGAATAGAAAGATACAATCTACTGCCTAGCCTACCAAAAGAAAACAACAGCAAATCATACAGTTTCTACATAATGCAATTGTATTTTAATTTGACTTCCAGCCCACATTTTCAAGATAGAAAGTTGCGTCACGTCTCGGTGCAATTCTCATGCAGAAGGAGGTCCGCTACGACACGGCACTCAAGGGACGGGGGCTTGTGAAAGGAAGTGCGTGTTGGGAAAGTGGAGCAGAGTTTCCCAAAGGTCGCTCCCACTTCAGAAGCTGTGGTTCAGCATGGAGAGGAGGGGGTTGTTTAGGTGGGGGTAGAAGTTCAGAGCGAGTGCATCCAGGGGTGAGGGGGATGCAGGAATAAAGTAGACCATTGGGACCTGCCCACCCTCTGGTTTCAGCCTGGGAGGAAATTGGAAGTTAAACCTGATGCGGACAGTAGGGCCGTAGGGTTAGGTGTGAAGCTGGAGAGAGGAAGCAGGCCTTCAGCGTGTAGAGGAAAACGCAGGGGTGTGCCGTTGCTTTTTTGGCTTCGTGGCCCATCAGAGTTAAATGCTTTACTCGCAGCTGTGTTTTGTTTTAAATCCCCCTTCCTGAAAGAAGAAAAAAGCTAAATATGGTCCCCAGGTAATTTCTGTTGTTTTAAAGAGATATTTATGGATATGATCTGTGTACATTAGGGTCTGGAAGGGCAAAGGTTTTGTGAAGATGTTTACCCTGATATCCCTTCTCAGTGTGTTAAATCAAGATCATTAACATGTCATCTTTAAATAAGAGGTCACATTTTTGATTGCAGGTGAGACGCATCTTGATATCACATTCGTACCCTTGAAGGCAAAACATCTGCTTGCGTACACCATAGAGAAGCTATATTTACATGCCTAGTCCTGCTCGGCTCCATCTTTTCACGAACCAGTAGCCTACATGTTCAAAGTAGTCAAGCTTGTTTCATAAAACGATCAAATTTTCCAACAAGTCTGTGGTTTGCGCCCTACTCTTTCAAGATGTTCATTTATTTTGAAAGATGGAAAACATCAACACAGTCAAACGAAAAGTTGTTTCCCTCTGACTTCCTTACACATGTGCCATTGTTTATGTGTGATTTAATATAATGTTTTGGTTTCATTGCAGGCCAAACCAATATATGGTGGATGGCTTTGTTTGGCTCCAGAGGGGACGGACTTTGACAATCCAATGCAGAGATCCAGGGTAAGAGACGAGGTGTTATGAAGTAATTTGGGGGAAGGGATACTGTTTGCCAACTGTTTGGTTTAGTATTTGTAGACAAATGTAGTTTTTGATACACCTGATCGTATTTCGAGTTGAAATGAACTAATGTTGTTGGTAATATGGTAGTATTTAGCATTGATAAATAGGCACTTTTTATAGTTCACTGAATATGAACATGACATAAATTATCTCTCATTTTAACACAGAAATGGCAACGGCGATTCTTCGTGCTTTATGAACATGGCTGCTTGCGCTTTGCATTGGATGAATCGGTAAGTTTTACATCGCACAATTGTACATCAACTCTCTGTGTAGATTGTTTACCTAATCTCTTGTGTGCGAATCAAATCACTCTGTAAGGAATTTTCTTCGACCAGACAAATAAAACCCACTAACCTCATTGGAATCCTTTTCAATCAAAGGAAAATATAACCATATCAGTACAAAAATAATCCATGAAAGGTTTGTTGCTTCGAGAAAAAGAATGAGCAAGGGATGTCAACCAGCAGAACATGGTCCTGTGGTGAGAGCCCAAGCCAGCCTGTTTATTTCACAGGAATGTGACATGGGTGACCAAATTAGCTGCCTGATCTTGACGGAGATTACTGAGTTTGTATGTAAACAGTTGGGCCCACACACATGCTCTTCACTAGGAAGAGAACGCTTGAGCCCTCAGTGTGGTGTCCCTAAAGACCCTGCACCCCTTTTGCTTATACTCCATTGGCTGTATCACTTCCTATAGGATTGTCCACTTAACGCAGTGCAATTTATCATTTATGTATGTAAAGGGAGGCAAAAGAAGATTTTTCAGGCTGGAATCACAGCATTTCGTTAGATGTCGGAGAGAGGACATTGTTTTTATTTTACTTATTGTATGAGTGGTGAAGACAAAAGATGCTAATTCAGGGTACTACAGAGTTTCCTGCCATTGTTATGCTTTGAAAATGTTGTCAGCTCTGTTGTCTATAGCCTTTTATCTTTGTGGGGAGGTTTCAGGAAGTGCTGTCAGGTTATGTCAAGAAAATAGCCACTTCAGGCTATCAACTGCTTTTAAAACTGAAATCCTTAACTTCTGAAGAAAAAAAACTGTTAAAAATAAACAAAAGGCAGTTATTGAGCAAAACTTATTACATTTAACTTATTACGTCAACTTGATTTTTAAAGGTAAGCTTAAAAACTAGGGGTGTAAGAAAACTTTGAAACATGCGAGTATCATAATATTTTGTTTGGCAAAACTGTATCGAAAAAAGGGAAAAGCAATATCAATATTTTAAAAATAAAAATGGTAGTTGTTTCATTTGGATCATATCCTGACCACTAGAAAGCACTCTTCTTTTCTCTGAACTTAAACAGTGGCAGGAAGTACTTGCATAGGGGTGCGCCACAAATATTTTTGCTAGGGTTTGCCTATGGTGGTGTGTTCTCAAGCTTTCCTAAAATAAAATAAAATCCTATTATATCCTAAAATAAGAAATATCCGTTTATATTGGCTCGCTTTACAGTATCGCAAACCCTGTATCGTGATCCATATCATAACGCGAGATTCTTTCTGTTGGGTACAATTTCGTGGAAAATTTCTGTTATTTGACTTTGATCTACATAAAAATTATTAAGTTACCTGCAATTTTAAGTTTCAAAAAGATATCAATCCTAATTAGGACTGTCACAATGATAAAATAATCATCTCATTGTGATTGTTTGACCTCATCGCGATGATTTCAGATCACCGCAATGATTGCACATCTCTCTAAAAAACACAAAGGGGAGCTGCAGCGCCTGTATAAACTCTCGTTTATGTGATGGCGCTCCTTAACTGACAGTGTAACGCGATAAATTGCAAAGCCATAAAGAACGTGGTATTTTTCACACAATTTACTCATCTCAGTAGCGCTGTTTTTACTGTCCTCAAAACGTGCTGATGTATTCCTTGTTCTGTGAAGTCCCTTCTTCAGAAATACGTAACGAGTTCTGATTGTGTAGTTTGTTTGGTGTGTTGTGATTCGACAGCAGCTTAGCTTGCCGTTAGCTTAGCTGGTGATTGATCTATTCATGTGGACTTTGATTTTGAACTTTGAGCTTTATCATTTTACAGGTGTTATTTATGCTATTATACCAACATTAGCCACACTAACTAGGGTTTAAAAAATGGAATAAGAAAGAACATGACCTTTATAGAAATGCTGCATTTTTTTGCAGCCACTACAGACATGTGGTCTAGTACTAATACGACCTTAGTAGGATTTGCTAAAATATTATTTAGTGATGCACCGATGTATCGGCCACCGATATTTATCGGCCGATTTTAGATGAATTTGAAACCATCGGCATATCGGCAATAGCACGAGAAAGGCCGATACCGATTGTTTATTAATTAACTGCATAAAGAAATCCATTATATGTAAAAAATGAGTTGATGTTGTTAATAAAAAAAATGCTGAATAGCAAAAACCACCTTGGAAGGTTGTCATGCTGTCTTATTATATTTGTTTTAGCTTAATTTGTGCCTCTCTTATTATGTTGGTCAGCTGAATGTTAATTAGATCCAATCCATGTTCAGTAAAAAATAATTTGATGCAGAAATAAACTAGCTAATAGACCAACTGTATAGTATTATATACAAGTGTTTGATATCGGCATCGGTCAGAAGTTGTCTGTTTAAATCGGAATCGGTATCGGCCAAAAAAAAATACTATCGGTTCATCCCTAATATTATTATTTAGGGTCTGTTCTGGTATAGTCAATTTATTTTGATTGCATTTTTATTTTCAGTAATTTTTCAGAGACTTGTGTTTATTTCTTATAAAGAATTTAAAGTTTTTGAAAGATATATTCATTGAATAATGACTCTTAAATATTTGTTATGTGTATTAATATTTACTGCCAGGTAAACCATGCGAAATATTTAATTTAAATATTCACAACAATGTGTGAAAAATTATTTCATGAACAAACAAAAACGAACTATGAGAATTAAATGTCAAAGCCCAAAAGGAGGCAATTAATCGCCATGATCGTTAAAGCCCTTAAAAGGCAATTAATCGTCATAATCGGCAAAGCTCTAAACAGGCAATTTATCTTCATAATCGTCACAATTTATGAGACGTCAGCCAAATTTCATAATCGTGACAGCCCTAATCCTAATCTTACTGATTGAAGCTGTTTTTATTGTTAAATTGTTATTCTTATTAATGTTGCATCTCCAGTAAAAGAGAACAAGTGGTTGCATTACAGCTGTCAGGTTTATAGTAAAGCACATGACATGCTGAGGCTAAATGGATTTTCATGAATGCTCTATTTGATTTTGTCTTCCTTTTAAAAATCTTCTCATAGCGTGGTGGTTGCTTTTTACAGCTATATTGTTAGAACTTGTCAGGTTTTAATCCAAAGTGACTTACAGTGCATTACAAGGTATACATTATTTATCAGTACGCGTGTTCCCTGGGTGGGAACCCATGAGCTTTTGCACTGCTGATGCAATGGTCTACCACTGAGCTATACTTTAATGGCTAAAGTTTTTTTATGTTTTTCCATGAACATAAGTTGATCTGAAACGCTCTCCAGACTTGTTTTTCACTCCAGAAAAAGCGTAGTAAGTTAATGTTACCGAATCTAGATGCTTAAAACTACATTATCTTACTAAGCCTTATAAGCATGTTTCCATCACTTGTCAGTTACGTTATAAGAGCTTGCCTGTAAGTAGCTATTCATGTACTTTCAGTGGTGAATTTTATAAACATGACTTGAGTTCATCGACTGTCAGATGTTCCGACTCTAGGTTTAGGATTGCATTTCCCCCCAATATGCCCTTATTTGGAGAAACTAAAGATGACTGCTAGTGACGCTGCTATACTTTGAGAATGTAATACCCCCCAAAACCACATTGAAATGTAAAATATGCTTTGAGACTTAAATCCCGCAAATAGAGCCCTGACACAGTACCTATTTAGACAACAAGACCCTGGGTTTAGAAAGACCAAAGAAAATCATCTCATGACAGCTTAAAGTGGGATGTCTTTGGGGTATTTTTCTGATTCTTTGAACTTTAGTATGTGATGTGGTACGGTCCAGTATTTCTCCACTGGTATTGCTTCAGGACACAGATCTTACACTGGGCATCAGTTAGTGACTCCAACACAGTGCCAACATTTTGTGGGACAATACAGTAATAAGCCACAAGAACCTGAACATTACACAGGATTTTCCCTGGCTAAAAATAAGGCGGATGTGGTGCTATCCTGATCATGTGCATGCATGTATGCCTACTGTACCTTTTAAAGGTCCCGTTCTTTCTGTGTTTTTTAAGCTTTGATTGTGTTTATAGTGTGCAATATTATGTGTGTTCATGTTTCACGTGTAAAAAAAATGCGGTATTTTTCACACAATTTACTGTATATCTGTATAGCGCTGTTTTCACTGTTCTCAAAATGGGCTGATGTCTTCCTTGTTCTATGAAGTTTCTCCTTCAGAAATACGTATCGAGTTCTGATTGTGTAGCTGGTTTAGTGTGTTGTGATTCGATAGCAGCTTAGCTTAGCAGAGCTGTTTGAGCCAAAGCTGGTGACTGACGTATTCCTGTGGGTGGAGTTTAGTCAACGAACCTTTTTACTGATGTCATTAGAGCAGGAAATAGAGGGCTGTAGTCCTAACCGGCTAAAAAATATGAATTATATTAGAGAAAATATATCGCCTGGCAATGAACTTTGAGCTTTATCATTTTACAGGTATTATTTACACACTATTACACACTAACTAGGTTTTTAACAAATGGGATCAGGAAGAACGTGACCTTTAAGTGTCTCAACGCTTAACAAGCAGCAATTTTTAAAAATTTGTAATAATGACTGAGGAAAATTAAAATTGTGAATTTATTTTATAAAACATAAAGGGGCGGTTTCCCGGACAGGGATTAGACTAGTCCTAGACTTAAACACTTTTAAGAGCTCTCCAAACTGAAAACAACTTTCACTTACAGATCTTAAAATACATCAGGGCCCTTTGTTTTACTTCAAGATGCACACAGGTAATGTTTTTAGTAAGGCATGTTGTTTAAAACTAGTTATATTTCCTAATTAAACTAAGGCCTAGTCCTGGATTAAGCTAATCCTGGTCCGGGAAACCGCCTCAAAATGTATTATTAAGTACAAGCAGTCAATGTGTTTGTTTACAATTAACAATCAAAAAAATTAATTGGCCACTTTTTGCAGTTTTTTGCTATCTTTGCAAAGAAAACTATTTTTTACATCTTATTGCTTATTAGAATTCACAGTTTTCCTGAATTTTAGGTGTTTTCACACCTAGTTCGTTTGAGCCCTCCAAATGCTCTCAGATCAGTTCAGGGTGTATATGTGAACAAACCAAGTGATCTCAGACCCCCCTAAAAGGATCCAGAAGTGAGCCGAACTCGGACCGCGTCGGGAGGTGGTCTGGGTGCGGTTCGCGTTTGGGTTCTTTTGTGGTTCGATTTCTTTTTGATGTGTGGGGTCGGTGAGGTCCCGGTCCGCTTTGCGTGTCTTTTGGACATTGTATCAAAATCAACTGCTGCACAGAAAGCTGGGATCTGAGTTCTTATGAAGTTGTGATGTGAACAAGAAAAGGTCTGAGATCACTTCAGTTCTGAAGAGGACCAAAAAAAGAACTGGGTCCTCTTTTGAGTCCACTATATTGTGAACACCAAAAGGACTGAGGTCACATTCAGCTGGTTCCTTTTCTGGTTCACTTTAAGTGAACTGGGTTTGGTTCTTTTAAAATGAACTATATGTGAAAACACCATCTGATTATGGATGGATGAATTAAAGGATTGATAGATGGATAGTTTAAAATGAAGTTTTTGTTTGAGTTTCTTTGGAGGAGAAACAGAAAAAAAGAAAGGTAAAGAGGAAGGATGACAGTGTGATGTGTACATTGAAAGAGGGGAAGTTTCATCAGGTTTCATCAGCTGAGATCATACTCATGTTTTCAGAGGCATACCCATAGACCCTTTTACAGCCAAGGTGATCAAATAGCCTGTGCGTGCATTTGGGCAACAGAAGTCATGTTATTCCCCGTTGGTTCTAACGTGTTAGCAACTCTGAAAGTTTATTAAAACGATTTCCCAGCATCAAAATGTCTGGTTGTTGTGTTTGGTTGCACTAATATAATATACGTACATATGTATCCGGCAACTTTATTTTTGGCCATCTGCTAACGTCTTTAATCCACTCCACTAAAGACAAGTTTACGCGCCAAATCGCGGGAGGCGCCATTACTCTACACATATGCATTTCATTTCCGCCGGAAGTGGTTTGCGCAGCGTCTGCCGGTGTAAACAAAGCGATTTGGGGACACGGTTCTACTACTTTGACTGGAGATTGCGTTACTCTCCCCCACCCGAATTCATTTTCTGAACTTGCAGGATAACATGACGATGTGGCCCAGCATAATATACAGCAAGATTTGCTCCTACCTTACTTCATGCAATCCATGGCAATAGATGGAAAAAGCAATGGACAATCTGAAATCCTTCGAGGCATGAACTGGATCTGATATCATCACGAACCGAACACTTGTTTATTAATAAACAATGAAAATGTCTCATTGAAATATTTTACATATTCATTACTTTTGCTGGTTCTTTGAGACAGCTTTTAGGTGCTGTTTATATGAATGTGTCAACACTGCATCAGCACAGAAAAAATTGAGATGGAGAGAATAAGATTTGTTTGACTTATCGCGCTTATTGCGGTTTGGAAAGAAACATTTTAAATATAGTGATTTTTCATGAAACGTTGATGGAGCAGCAAAATGACACGACAAAGTCATTTTTTTAAAATGGTGTTTATTGCGTTTTGGAAAAGAGCTCTTCATATATAAAATGAACACACACATATAGAACATATTCCAATTCCCAAGATATTACATAAGCAAATAAACAGAGGCGGACACTACTTGAGTATTTTTACTTTCTACAAAAAAGCTAATTTTCATGTATTTGTATTTTATCAGTGTTTTTCTTTGGAAAACATACATTCCAAATCATCTTTTACTTAAAAAATGTGTACTTTTACTTTCTTATGTAATTAGGTATTAAATCAATTTTAATATGCAATATAAAAGGAATACACAGTATGATTAACGTTATATGCTTTAGAATGTAGTGAACATTTATTAGTAAAGTAAAGTAAATTTTTTCCCAAGACAAACACTCTGATAAAGCATAGATGTTTGGAAAATGTACTTAAAGTACTCAAGTAGTGTCCGCCTCTGCAAATAAATAATAAACTGTTTTTACTATATCTCTCTAGGTCCGAGTCGGTATCAGGCTTGCGAAAAAATGTAAACAATTGAGCGCATGGACATTGCCTTTTCGTAGCTGGTTTGTGGTCGTAGCACTCACTGTCTAACCACTCGTTCGGGTGCTTTCTCGAGTGTTTGCAACCAACTACCGCACACATCATTCCCGAACCACCTTTCTTCATGTTGTAATTGTTATATCCTCTTTGTCACTGTGATATCAGTGCTTTGTCAGCACAACAGAGCTAGCTAGCAAAACAAACCCAGCCCGCTAGAACGGAAGTGGGTTGCATCGATGGGAGGAGTTTAAGACGTAGAGCGGAAATGGCTCAAAAACTTGTCTATAGTACACGGATCTGGTAGTTGTGTTGAAAAAGTTGATAAAGTCGATAAAGTTCTCAGTCTGTGTTCCTTCACTGCTAATTCTTGCCATACTTCCGTTGCCAAACTGCGCGTGCATACGTTGCGTCATTGCCACATCATCATTGTTTACAAACAGTAAAAGGGTCTATTCATGGATACTAAGAGAAAGACAGGCAGCATGTGAAAGACAAATTAGAGAGAGAAGAAATGACATTAGAGAGATTGAAGAAGAAAGGGAGACGCACAGTCAGAAAAAGGAACCAATGGTAGTTCAAGAGGCATCTCAACCTACTACTACGCCAGTCAATGAAACCGAACCATTGGCAAAACCAGTGAGGGTTAACAGTGCTCATCCAACCTCGACTTTACAAGCAGATGTGAACAGTCCCCTGCCTTTAGTGGAAGAGCCAACAAGAGTGTACAGGACCTCTCAAGACCCACGATGATGTCAGACCCATGACATCGGTGGGAGAACCAGTGATGGTTAACAAAGCTCCTCAAACCTCAACTATGCCAGCTGCTTTGATCGAAATAATCAAACATGATCAAAATGTAAAAAAAAATCGAATTCCCCCTGCCAAGTTCATGCATATGCTGATGTAAAGCTACAGCCAGCTACCTCTGTGTTTGAGGGCGCATTTGCACTATCCAAACCATGACACAGCATGATTGTTCGTGCTCCCTACTACCCCAGAAGCACTCAATCACACTGTACTTTTATTGATCCGGACCCGGGCACGCTTTCATCATTAGGATGCGAATGTTTTGAAGAAAGCAGAAAAGCAAAGTGCTCTCTTAAAACTGGAGCCCATCGTAATGTAATAGTATGTGTTTTTTATTCTGAGTTGTTTGATGCGCGATGACACACAGCCCTCTCACATGAAGCTCGGACATTCACATAACCCTGCTGCACACATTTTTACGGAGGCAGATGAAGGTGGGTGGTTGCGCAGTTGACGTTCTCCTTTTGAACCGAGCTATTGCGTGATTCCCAATCACATGAGCCCAAGTAAATCATGCTCGAGCCCACCTCTGCAAGCCGGCCAGGGCACGGATGTGGTACAAAGCAACCGCACTAGTCAAACAAACCAGGCTGTGAGGGTCAAACGTGCCCAGGCACGGTTTGGATAGTGTGTGCGGGCCCTGACTCGCTTCACTTGATGGGCATTGATGTCGAAAATGAGTATGTGGAGCATCATCAACTGCTGGAGGCTGCGATGAAGCCAGAAAAGTTGGAAAATGACAGCAAGGTCCCTCAGGTCCAGATGGTTGAGGGTTTAAGCCTATACTGATGATAATGACTCAGCAGAAGAATTTGAAGAGTCCAAGAGAAATACAGATAATGGTGCTCCAAAAGCAAACGTATGATTTTTCAAGATTGTTCAATGTAAACCTTACCTGTCATCCCATGACCACATGTTATAATATTTTAAAGGCCACGAGACCTGAAAGGAAAGGAAAGCTCTACTTGATCTCCTCAACTGGGATAAGAAAACGGTCAGGAAATAGGTGAAGGAATAAAAGAGAATGAGAAAGAAAACACCAAAATCATCCAGAATTAAAACATTTGTGAATCAACAAGCACGACCACTTCTCTAAGTCCTCCTCTTAATCAGACTGGTGTCATTGATTAACTGTTTGACTGTCTATCTGCTGTAGTCACCTGACCTCTCACATCTAAATCTCGCAATAGTGTATTTGGTAATTATTTTAAAAGTTTTTGATCTCTACTTTTATTATAAAAAAAAAAACTACTGGATTTTACATCTACTGAACAGAGGGGGCTGCCCATTTCTAGGTGTTGCATAAAATGGTGCTGTTTCATAGACTAGAGATATTACTGATTTAAGGTAATATAGACGCCATGATTAAGACGCTTTTGTACTATGGAGGGGTTTTGGGTTTTTTAGAGTGGATTCTGCATGTTTGGGCACATAGGAGCTCAGATCAGAAATGCTACTCAAAAGTGAAATATCATGCAAAAGCATGTAAAAGAAAAACACAAGATTATGGTGTCACCCTTTAAAGCTTGTTCATCAGGATGTATTCGTATTTTCACTTGCCCTAATAAGCACACTGGAAACTTTGCATTATGTGCCGTTATGTTTGGCATAAGTGTGAATTAGTTTGATATGTCAAGGTATTGAAATCAGCTATACAGACTGTAAATTAATTTATCCAAAAAGTCACCATATTATCAGACTCATATCATTCTCAACTGGTATGCCTTTTCCCATGAAGCACAAGGAATTTTTTTTAAGCACCAGTTCATTGTAGCCACATCTGTCAAGCTCCACAATAAGTGGAATAAAACATTTTGTATTTTATGAAAGAAAAATGCTAATACAGGTGTATGCAAACATGAGGACAGAATTTTCCGTCTCGGAAAATTGCTTTAAAGGAATAGTCCATTTTCTTAAAAGAAAAATCCAGATAATTTACTCACCACCATGTCATCCAAAATGTTGATGTCTTTCTTTGTTCAGTTGAGAAGAAATTATGTTTTGTGAGGAAATTTCTCATTTTAATGGACTTTAATGGACACCAACACTTAACTCTTAACTCAACACTTAACAGTTTTTTTTGTTTCAAAGGACTATAACCGATCCCAAACGAGGCATAAGGGTCTTATCTAGTGAAACGATTGTCATTTTTGACAAGAAAAATAAAAAATCTACACTTTTAAACCACAACTTCTCGTCTAGATCCGGTCATGATGCACCAGCGTGACCCCACGCAATACGTCATGACGTCAAGAGGTCACAGAGGACGAACGCGAAACTCCGCCCCAGTGTTTACAAGTGTGTTGAAAGAGGACCGTTACTACGTTGTTGTATGTCAACTGATACTAATTAATGTCTTTGTGTCAGTTTATTGTTTACAATGGTCCGCAAATGTGCGTTTTATATATGTAACATGTGACCTCCCTACGTCACTATGCATTTACGTTAGGTCGCGCTGGACCGGACCTAGACGAAAAGTTATGGTTTAAAAGAGCATATTTTTTATTTTTCTTGTCAAAAATGACAATCGTTTCGCTAGATAAGACCCTTATGCCTCGTTTGGGATCGTTTAGAGTCCTTTGAAACTCTGTTGAAAAAAACTATTAAGTGTTGAGTTAAGTGTTGGTGTCTATTAAAGTCCATTAAAATGAGAAAAATCCTGCAATGTTTTCCTCAAAAAACATAATTTCTTCTCGACTAAACAAAGACAGACATCAATATTTTGGATAACATGATGGTGAGTAAATTATCTGGATTTTTCTTTTAAGAAAATGGAATATTCCTTTAATAAGATTGATATTAACCCTTGTTTAACAGTGTAGTATTCACTGAGGTCACGATGTACCACATATTTAACTGCGAATCTTGTTTCTTTGGCATTCGACTGCAGTTATACCCTTATTAGGATTCCTACGATGCAGTACAAGTTTTTTATTTAAATAGATCAATAAACTCTATGCATTGCCTTTATATTTTCTTCCATTATCTGTAGACCTCTTATAGGCTCCCACCCCCAAGTAAATCCAAAGACTTTAATAAACTGGTGTTGAACGTTGGAGCACATAGCTTTAATTATTTTCTGCGTTTCTGACTACTGGCCGTTTTACAGGAATTTATACAACAAGTTTAGTTCTCTTCTGGATAAAATAGTATGAAATTAGTTATGTGATACATCTAGATGATTCATGGTGGTACAAAAAGATCAAATTGTTTCATGTGTTCAGGGCCTCATAAGGAGTGACGTGAAAATCTTTGTTGTTTTTTCTGTTCTTACACCGCTGGTGTCTCATTACAGTTTTTTCCTCAGCAAGAGTAGTGAAACAGAAACGTTGTTGCAGTTTATAACTGTGAGACACTGTAATTGCCATATTTGGCATTCCCTGGAGTTTACTGGCAGCTTTTAATATAGCTAGATCACTTAAAATGGCCATAAAAGGAATCAGGAAAAGACAGCACCTGTTTTACATCTAGAGTCGGAAGAACGTCTGATAACAGCCAGGGCAGACATTACAAGATTGCTGAGCATGACTGTCAGGATCTAGATTCTGAAACAAAATCTTAATCTCAGTTTGGTGCTTTAAAGGGGACATATCATGAAGATCTGACTTTTCAGTGCTATAATTGTGTCCCCAGTGCTTCTATCAACCTAGATTATGTGAAGAAGATCAACCCAGTAACTTAGTTTTGGTAAACCTTTCTTTGCAAGCATGTGAAAAAATAGGTAATTGTCAGAAATGGAAAAATACTGCCCCTAAATCTGCACTATCCAACCACTGCAGTGCCATTTAGTGCAGAGATCTGCTCATTTGCATTTAAAAGAACACATCCAAAACGGATTTGTGTGATATAGCTCTATAACATCTCTATATCATCACAGCTGTGATTGCCTCTGGCCTAATCACAGCCGTGATGAGAGAGAGCTATATCACACTCCTACTTCAGCGATATTGCTTAAATAGCAGAGGCTGAGGCCTTTGTCCTTCTTGAGTTTTGTGCCGAACTGACCACCAATTTGAGTTTTGAGTGGTTGTAGTGGTGCCGTGACCCAAAGAAAGTGAAGTCTGTATGGGTGAGTGTAACGGCGGTGGTTTAGCTGGTTTTGTTGGTGTCAGGATTCCCAGACTAGATCACTCACTGGTCGAGTCCCAATGAGAAATTGTTGCAAAGATTAATTTCTTTTACTAAAACAGAATAAACATCTAGAACAAGTAAATGAGCTCTTTCATGTGGTGGCCAGGAATGAAACATAATGCGATAGTGTGGTAGCCATTATTTTTTTGGATTTCAGTGGACTTTTGGTATGTGGCCGGTGTTTAGTCTGGTGGTTTTAGCCATTTCCCTGTGATAGTGTCTCATGTCTTGTTTGTGGTGTACACCTCCATCACTGTGGTGGAATATTTGATGGTATGGTTACTTGTATGGCTGCACAGTCATTGGCCAGTAGCATGTAGGTAGTTGACACGAAATTTCAATCAGTTTCACATGTGAATTGTAAAACTATTTTAAACCTTTTTCTAGTTTAAACTAATTTGTCACATTGCATTGTCACATTTGAGTCAGAGCAAAAATGTTACAAGTATGTACATTTTAACCTAAAATTCAAAAACGGGTTTACTGATGTTTTGTCAACTACCAGTGTATAGTATGAGGGATGAGGGCGTAGCCCTGCAGGGCACTCTTTATAAGGGTAACAGAATTTGATGTCATGACATGGATTCAGCCTGTGTTCCAGTGACATTTTGATGATATTTGAGATATGATATTAGGGTTGTAATAATACATTTATATGGATTGATTTACAGATTATATCTCTAACGATACGATGCATTGACTAAAATATTGATATAAGGTACCTTGATTTTGACTAGGGATGTCCCGATCCGATATTCTGGATCGGTATCAGGGCCAATCCAGGTTTTTGCCTGGATCAGATATCAGATCGTTGGCCGAAAACATGACCAATTCCGATACTGTGCGTTAGCCGTGGTTGTTACTGACAAGCTATTAAAAGGACAAAGTATTATAAAAGCACCATAAACGTTTTATGCACTATATTCAAAGTCTTTTAATTCACTCAATAGCTTCACGTGAAGGAACAAATGCGCATTTAAAGATATTTTAGTTCACAGAAACACTGTAACCTACTCGCAAACTGGGTTAATCCACTGGTGAAGCGGACGGATGAAACGCGTCATTCACACAAGATAACTGTAGGCTATATTAAAGATCCGATTTTATAAAGTCTTAGTAAGCCGTTGGATGGATGCAATTCACTTTGTGCTGAGCACACGATGCATCTATTCTCTTTGTGTTTTAACAGTTATGAACTTTCCTTTGCGGAGCGAGGATTCCCATGAGAGGATGATTCAAGGGCATCAATTCTGCGCCCAGAAATACCATAAACGTAGTGTGTATATGACTTGCGCGCATCAATTTTGCACTCGGAATGTGCATAAAAAGTCTGGTCAAGCACATAATTCACAAAATAACCACCTGCACACAAAACTTTTTTCCTTTGAAAGTTTTACACAATTAAGGAAAAAATATTTAGCATACTTAATTGATCAAACGTACCTATTATATGTTCTCCTAAACACTGCCATGATTAATAATTACTAATCATTTTAAATGATTGATTTTTACATTTAAAATTATACTAGATGTAGCAGAAAGCACTATACACATTTTATTACAGTAGTATCGGGCAGATATCGTCTGACATTCGGAATTCTGGTATCGAATTGGAAATGAAAAAGTGGTATCGGGACATCCCTAATTTTGACACACTCCGCATCCTCATTCCTTGACGTAACGTCCATCTACGTGTTTCTGCCAAAGCATGCGTTTTCGTTTATTTTCATCTGCTAGTGGCAAGCAAGTGAATGCAATGCAGAAACAAAACAGTTGGTGCAGCAAAAACTAAACTAGACGAGCGTGTGTTTAGCATTGCAGGTGATATTGTCCATGCAAAACGCAGTGTCCTCTCTCCTCCTGAATATCAGAAAAATCTTTTAAAAGAGATCACAGCAGCACTTTTTTGACTGTTAGATCTGAAGTTATGTGACAAATCAAATGCTTAAGTTTAAAAGCTTTATTTTTATATTAATTTAGTTTTCAATTTAATTTATTAACTACCTCAGTGATTGTCAGTATTGCACATTTTGGCACAAAATACTGAAAGACTTTATTTGTTGCCATCATAAGCTTGTTTTATGTGATATTTTGCTCATCATTGTTTATTTTTCAGTTGGGACAAATATTGTGCCATATTCTCAGTGTTTAATTAAAAGTTCATGTTTTATATTTTGGTTGCATTTGTAAGTTATTAAAAATGTAACTGCTGTACTAGACATGTAATATAAAATATCGTAATTGCTTCGAAGAAGTATCACATTGTATATTTTATCACATTGTAATAAACTGTCCGACTTACATTCCTATATGAGATATTATATAATATATGATATATGATTGAAGTACTTAAAGGTTAGAGGGTTTGATCTGCTGGCGCAACCAAGGTCAATGAAACAGACTCTGTCGTTAATTGACAAGCATTCATTAAGTAGTTGGTCAAATGAAAGAATGTACAATTGTGAACACCTTAAAATCCCCTTAAAGGCAATCTTCAAAATGTTTTAAACACATTATAATAAGTAATGATCTTATTATTTGCCCAGTACTTCTCATATAATTCATGTCATTAGATACTTTTCAGGATCTTTGACTCTGATCATGAAAAAACATGCTTTTAAGCCAGTGCCTTGAGCTATGATACGATTAAGATGTTGCGCTTTTGGATGCTTCGAACCGTGTAGAAGTAATTTAGCCATTTTGCAGATATGTGAGGCATGAAAGGCCTTTGCTGATTTTAGGGTTCTTGTTGTTATTGCCCAGTTGCTCTGTAGCTGGTAAACACTGCTGTTTGCGACAAGGTCATGGGTTCAATCACAAGGGACAGTTTTATTTATTAAATGTATTCCCTAGTTGCACTCCAAGTTGCTTTGGTCATCCATCAAGATTAAAATTAGTTAAATTAAGCATTGAGTGTATGCTATGATTCAACAGACGGATAAAAGCATTATCCAAATCATTTTTTTCATCTGGTATCCCTTACAGCCAAGCACACTACCACAAGGAACTGTCAACATGAACCTCTGCACAGACGTAATAGATGCTGAACCCAGGACAGGACAGAAGAATGCACTGTGCATCATCACACCTGAGCAGGAGTACTACATTCGAGGAGACAATAAAGAGATCATCAATGGGTATGCAATGGTTTACACCACCAATTCATTGTCAAGATCAACCTGAATTTCCAAACTTGCTTTGAGTGTAAATGAAAGTTCATCAAATGTATTTACACCAGCTGGATTACATTTAAATGTATTTTCGGTTTAATTTATTTATATAGCATTTAATAATGACAAAGTCGACCAAAGTGCTACACAGAAAAATAATATTATACTATTAGCAATAAAATAAAACAATCACAAAGAGTATACAGCATTAAAATTGCACAAAAAACTGAATACAGTAGTTACTCCCCAGTCCATTTGCCTTTTTTAAAAGAGGCCTCTTGGTCTGAGTTAGGAGAAAAGATCTGATAAGTAGTTTGGAGCTGAACCATTCAGGGACTTATCTACAAAAATAATACCTTGAACTGGCTTCTATACTCAATAGGGAGCCAATGCAAACTAGCCAAAACAGGTGAAATATGTTCCCTCTTACTTGTCCCTGTTAAAAATCTGGCCGCAGCATTTTGGACCAGTTGCAGGCGAGACAAACATGATTGAGACCCCCAAATATAGTAAATTGCAGTAATCCAGGCCTGATGAAATGAATGCGTGGAAAATGGTTTCTAAGTCCCTGGATGAAAGAAAAGGTTTAATTTTGGCAATCATCCTGAGCTGGAAAAATGCTGATTTGACAAGTGAGTTCATTTGTGCTGGGTCAAAAATAACTCCCAAATTTCTCGCATAGGTACCTACAGTGTTAGTAATAGGACCCAAAGTATTTGAGAGGGTATTGGCTGAATCCAGACATGCAAAAACGAACACTTCAGTCTTGAATCGTTGAATCGTGCCATCCAACTTTTAACTCAAACATCATCTGCGTAACAATGATATGGAATCTGATGCTTGCGAAAAATATTTGTTAATGGAAGGAGATAGAGAGAAAACAATATAGGGCCAAAGACATAGCCCTGTGGAACACCACATGAATGTAGATGGAAATACTGAACCGCAAGTTGCATAGATATTATGTAAACTTTTTAATTCTTCTTATATTTATGGTTTGTAAGCTTGAGACAGTCATATGCAACAGTGCTGTAACCTCCTGTCTTTTGTCAGATGGAGTGAACAGCTAGTGGTTTATCCGAGAACCAACAAGCAAAACCAAAAGAAGAAGCGTAAAGTAGAACCAGCAACCTCACAGGTATTTGTTGTGACCTTTTGATTTTTAGCTTTGGTGGGTTTGATGTTTCTGTGGAAATAAACTGCATATGAAATGAAATTTTTTGATATGTTTGTTTGTAGGAGCCAGGCCCAGCGAAGGTAGCGGTGACTGGTTCAGGCATCCCTGATGCTGAGAAAACTCCAGATACCAGTTCTATCATATGGCAAGAGGAGCTGCAGAGCCGAGAGGCAGAAGTGTCCCAGACGTGGTCTGCTAGCGAAATGTCACCACTTGGTTCCCAACTGCATTCTACTGGTGTGGAAGTCCTTAAAAAATTTAAATGCCAATTTTTAAGCTTTGATGTCATCTGTATGCTAGTATATTCCTAGACCACTTAAATTTTTACTAGACGAAATGTATAGTCTGTCCAAAACAGACCATTTTTTTTTGGTCCAATACAGTTTTTTAGCCCTCAGCCTTCAACTAGTAATAGCAAATACTAAATCATGGTTCACGGCTGTGGCATGATGAGGGATGAGGGCTTCAATGTGTCCCACCCCGATATCCTGTTTCAATAGAAACACATCAACACAGGAAAGAAAACTGCACTTGTCAGGCCATTTAATGGGAACTTAAAGAGAAAATATACAAGGTCAAAATGTAACATATACAATAATAAGCATGGCCCATGCAGGACCACCAGTCTGAGAAAGCTTTGGGTTAGTTGACAGAACTGTTTCTTCCTAGTCTGACCAGTACTGTTAAACACTTGGCTATGGGCACTGCGGTTAAATGGTGTTTGGTTAAATATATTACCATGGTAACAGTACCTAGACTGATTTAGATAAGGTTTTGGAAAATAACTTTATTTGTTGCTTTCAATAGCAGTATATCATTGTGGCAGGGCCAGCAAAATACAATACGTACTCTCACGCTATTCTTTTATATTCCGTTCAATAGGCGAGGGGTCAATGCTGAGTCGGTGTTCAGATCAAAGCTCTGTAAACGGTGACGAGGTGGACCGAAGCGGGCTCTCCTTCCACTCTGCTGTTTCCCAGCCCTCTCACGATCCCCTGTCCCCCACAGGCAGCTCATCTAGCAGGCACAGCGGAGAGCTTGGAGGCATCCCCCGCTGCCTCTCTCCTGCTCCCAGTGACCCCTTCCCATCAGGCAGCAGTTTGCTGTCCAACGGTTCCCACATCAGCGGCTCTATGAGTTCTCTAGACTCGGAAGCCAGCGGAAGCACCGTCACCAGCAGCGACAGCCACCCAACTGAACCAATCGGGCGCCTCCATCGCGCTATGCCCCGCCGCAGTGACAGCGACGCCCACAAGGCAGAGAAACGCAGTCGTCTTCGCAGTCCTGAAAGACAGGACAAAGATTCTGTCTTCAGCCCTGAGAGAAGGTGAGCACAGGCTTTTCCTGTCACATGGCCTTTCTCTTTAGATTCTCTCTCTTTTTCTCCTTTTAAAGACATAAAGCATTTCAGCCAGTTACCCATAAAAGCCTTTTCTCTGGACCGCACTGAGACTCGAGAGAGTTGTGCGGCTGATAGCACCACACAGAAGATAAAACAACACTTGCCTTATTAGGCCAAATCAAGAGAACCAAATACAAGGCGTTTTGCAATATGGTCCTGTACATGCTTTTAATATGAAATGATGAGGATAATTATATCCACCCCCTGCTAATGTTGGCAGCACTTGTGACAGAAGCGAGCTGTCATTTAATGTAATTGCTACTGTTCGTTTTCATTTTTGGGAATCCTTTGTCAGAGGTCAGATATCAAACGTCTCAGAATGTTTCAAATAAAAAATCTTGATGTATTTGACGTTAAGGGAGCTCACTTTCCCCCAAGGAGGCCATTCACAGATGAGCAGGACTGAAGAATTCATAAACCTGTCCAAAAGGAAAAGTCTCCATTTTGGTTTAATTTGGGTTTGTGGGAGTTCTGCCACAATGTACCCATAAGCCAATGAGGCTGTGAGCAGTCACGTGACATAAATTCCTCACTTACTGGCTTTTTTGTTTCCTTTTAAGGAGGGCAGACAATGCTGCGCATATCCCAAAAATAGTCAACATTTTTGAAAGTCATTTCATATTTTCAGACATTTTTGTGAGCTGAGTTAGGAAATGGTAATGAAAGGTGCTACATTAATACGTAAAGAGACACATTTACTTGAACCCATTTGAACTGTTGATTAATAAATAAAATATTCATATTCAAGGTAATTGGGCACTGTGTAAATGAGTTCTCATTATATAACATATCAAACCAACAAGCACAATTTAAGACCTTAAAAAGGTTTCAAATGATGAAAATATACATTTTTCAAAAATGAGACATAAGTGTTCAGATGCCCTGGTTGTAATACATTAAAGAGGTCATATTATGAGATTTTTTTAAAGATGTTAAATAAGTCTCCAGAGTGCATATGTGAAGTTTAAGCTAAAAAAAGTATTATAGGATGTTAAAATCACTCATATGCCCGACGCATCAATAATTTTTGTCATCCATGTGCTCGGTTAATCTACATCGGTACGCAATGTCGCGTCAAGTAGAACACACCACAACTCAGTCAGAACCCCAGGAACGCGCACTTGCGTAGGATCATTAGACATTGTAGAGATGAGAGATAGAGATAAGAATAAAGGTTTTAGACATCTTGTGCCCAGGTCAGGAAAACTGAATAGAAGAATTGAAACATGTTTAAAGTGATTAATGTATGTACAGCCATGTAATTCATCTCATTACAATATGCAAACTGGATATAACTTATTGTATAGTTGAAAAATAATGTATTTTGATTTTACAACTCAATTACAACCTAACTATAGTGATTGTTTTACTAGCTGCTGACCAGCATAAGGAATCTCTATGGCTAATTTATAAAACATGTTGCTGATATGTTGTACCTTTCTTGTTAATTGAATCTTTTGGGGTATCTTATGCCTAGAATTAGGAGGTTGATTCTTATAACTTACTTCAAAGCTGAAACTTATGAAATCCAAAAATGGTCCAAAATGTCATTGAAACACACCAGTGGCTTTGCTTTGCTGTTATCAGTATTAAACATGCTACCCCCTCACCGAAAAAAAAAATCCCAATTTAACCCCTGTTTATATTTAATTTTTAAATTTTTTATATTTACATTTAATTTGTAATATTGAACTGTACCTGTCAAAATGATTTGCAGCATCCAGGTTACTTTGTGTTATTAATTTTGAGCTGTTGTTATCTGGGAATAACAATCCTGTAAATGTTGTGAATCGTAACTGGCCAATCAGAATCAAGCATCCCAACGAGCCGTGTAATAATCTGCTTTAAGAAACTTACAGCAACATTTATGCAACAAAAAACAGAACTTATTATGTTGGGCAGCGGACCCGCTTTTGCTCAATCCAGCCAAAGCTGCTGCTCGCAGTACAGAGCAGCAGGAGGATGAGACAAAATAACTCCATAACAAAGAAACGTTTGTTAATAAATGTAAATTTTTTCTGCACACTTTTGTCGCACCGTAAAGCAAAAAGCTGACACGTCTTTGTTTGTTCGCTTCTGGAGTGGCTAACTTGTGGGTAACGTCCTCATATTTAGGAGGAGTAAAGCGCTATGTATGTGGCTTCAACAACCAGATGCATTTACACTTGTTCAGTTTCGTCTGGAGTGACACTAAATACAGGTGTGAACGGGATATAAAACGTTCACTTTCGACCACATTCAGAGATGGTCAAAAATTTGGGCTGTCAATAGATTAAAATATTGAATCTAGATTAATCGCATGATTTCATGAGTTAACTCGGGATTAATCACAAATTAATCGCACATTTTTATCTGTTCTAAATTTACCTAAATTTAACACTTTTCAAGTTTTTTATGCTCTAATCAGCATGGATTTGGTCAATATATATGCTATATGCAAATGTATGTTTACAACAGCCTGTTTACATTTTCAACAGAACCATCAGTCATAGTTTTATATATGATTTTCCCTTTAGAAGACCTTGTTCTTTCACCATTTCTGTTTGCTGCTGCATCATTTGTGACCTGTGCTGGCAAATTGAGTTGGGAATTTATATTTGAACATTCTCTATTAAAAAACAATTGGAACAATTGTTGGAATCGGACAAAGCATGACAAAACTATACCCGTTTCGCAGAGCAAAAACAATATCAATATATGTTTTTCTTTTATTGTTTAATTTTGACATTGAGACAGACCACTTTAAGATACTGTTGGCTAATGCAAGAGATTAATATAATGATACACAACAGATAATTTTCCTCAACAGTTAACCAAACATTCACTTCAGATATAACAGATTATAGGTCATACCTGCGTGAATTTTTGTCAAAACAGATATTTTTAAAACTGTAATTTTGTGTAAGATGTCTATATATATCTGGGTCACGCACTCGTGTGTTTGTGTGCATGCTCTTCAGACGTCTGCGTCAGACATCACTTTTGAGTCTTGTCACTCTTAATAACTCTTTTAACATTAATCAGGACCCGAACTTTATCTCTCTTAATAATTATTTTAACATCAAGAAAGTCCTGCAGTCTATTTTCTATAAGTTCTGAGTGCTTAAAAAACGAAACCAAAAAGTGAAAGACGCTTCTTTGTATTTGGGAGAGGGTACACCTCTCAGGAAACGTGCAGATAAAGATAATTTTAGATGTTTAATGACCATTTACAACATTGGATTCGCTAGACGAGACCTTAATGTTCTTATTTTTATGAAAACATCCGACTCATCTAGACAGCGCGGGTCACTTGCTGCGTCTCAATTCATCCAGCTGTGGGTCAAACAGAAATTGTGTGTTGCGTTAATCGTGCGTTAATAAAATTAGTGCCATTTAAAATGAATTTGCTTTAACGCGCTAATTTTGACAGCCCTATCAAAAATACATTTGTCCGGTTGCTTCTACGGTAGCCGCCACAGGACAAACAAGATGACATCTGAGACAACATTGGGATGAAACATGCTTTGTTGAGCAGTTTGTCTGTTTAGAGCTACTATAGAAACATGGCGGCACAAAATTGTGACTTCCATGTAATGTGACTTGTAGTGTATCTATATAGAAATGGCCTTTCTACACCACTAAAAATATATATTATATTGCATTTCTGTCAATTGATCCTTTTAAAATGTGCAAACTGGTAACATACAATTCCACAAATATGACTAGAATCAGCTGAAGATAAGCCAACACAAAGAAAAAGAGGCAGGTTGTAGTTTAACTTGTTTTTTTTGACCAATCTACTAAACAATCTCTCATTCTGCATTCTTAGTGGGCGCTCAAATGTGATCGAGAAGCTGGAGGCGTTGGAGCTGGAGCATGCTGAGAGAATGGAGGTGGAAGAGACGAACCGCAGTGGAGTCAGACAGGGCCGAAGTGAAATGAGACGGTTCCAGCGGGAGGTAATGAATACTTACCGATGCCCCCAGTGTTCATACACACAGAGACTCTGATCGTTTTACCGCCAGCACTGTCATCACGCGCTTCCTGGAGAAACAGGCTGCTCACGCAAGCTAACCTACCTAGTTTCTTAAAGAAACAGTTCACCCAGAAACGTTCATTGTTTTCGTTTACTCACCGTTGTTTTGTTCCGGTTCCATATGACTTGCTTTCCTCTGTGAGACGTAAAAAGGGATGTTAGCGTGAATCACTCACTGTTGGTCTCTATTCACTTTCATTGTATGGAGAAAACGGCATCAACACTCACCACAAATATTGTCTGTAATACGCTCTTGTGTTTCACTGAATGATAAAATGATGGGTTTGTACATGAAGACATGGACTTTTTTGGTTAGAATTTTTTGGGAGCAAATTCAGCTTGTTGCTCTGAAGCTTTTATACACGTAACCTTTTTGTCTCAATGAATTTCCAGTTTCCATTATGAGTTTGCATTCCCTTGACAGTTTCTTTCCTGTTTCAGTCTCTTCTGTGCTTGGGGCTAAATAAATTTTCCCTTACAAAAGGAACAGTTGCCATATTTAAGTGCTTTTTGTCTTTACTGCTGGTTGGTTTACATAGTTGCAGTATCTTGTCAGTCTTGTTTTTCCTTTAATGCTACCCACCCAGACTCCGATCCTCTACATGCGCACATAAACGCACTGGATGAAAGTTTGTTCGCCTTTCCTTTTGTTTCTGTTTCCACTTACGCTGGTTCATTGCGAGGTTTGGTGGTTTCTCAACAATGTGAACGATGAAGATATCGATCAAGACTTTTGTTTTTACGGCGTTCTTTTGCGATAGCATCTTCTACTCTCTGCAAAGAATTTTGCATCCGTGTGATCATTGAAGGAGCTATTTGTTTTTGCAGACAAAGCTTCTCCGAAAAATAACAGGGATTGTTGTTGCAAACCAGCGCGTTTGTCAGTTTAACAAAAGGTTCAAGCTGAATCTAAAATGAGGCTAAAAGTTGCTCAGGCTAAAGTTTCTTATTGTTTTCACAGCTTTCAAGGTCATCACGGGGTTTTGATGCGATACAGGCAGAGTTACTGAAATGCAGCCATTTCCTGCTTCATTCTTAACTTTGTTGATAAACTGTTTATAAAGGTTCTAGTTATCCAGGTCAATTATCCATGCACCGTCAGTCAATGTTATTCTAGGGCATCTGGACCTGATTACAATTCTGTCCAAGGATGCTACTTGGTTGTGGGGCAGACATCAACACTGTTTTTACTTTAAGCTTGATCCTTATATTAAAGAAGTTCGAAATTTTTGAAAATGGGCCCAAGTGGGTACTAACTAAGGGTGTCACGAGTTTTTAAATTGAAATCGATCGAAATTAAGTCACAACCTCGAACTTTGAATAAAAAAATGGAATCATTGATGCTGCCACGCCCCTGTGTCATGTCTGATTGGCTTGCCAAGCAGAAAAAAAACATGTATTGAGTGCTGCGACAGTTAAAAGATAGCATGGCAGATGTAGGAGATACCACGCCAGCTGCTCTTTACATGGGAAACAAAAAAGTATGCGCCTCCCGTCTTCACGCGCGCGTGCACAGCAGAGCGGGGTCTGTGACAGGACCGGTTGTTTCTCTGAACTGAGATCTGTTTAAGTTTCACAAAAACGTATTTCAGTTGCTTAAGAGTTCTGAAAACTGCATTTAAACATGACTTATTGAGGTATAGTCTTGAAGTATAGTCAATATGCTGTGAGCATCAAAATCGCTATTTTTACAACACTAAGAAGGCTCAACACAACATGATATTTTGCTCGAAGTATCGCCTGTGTCTCTACACGTGAACTTGAGCATTGAGAACATTGTTTGTGAACACAGTGTTAACTAAAAATAAGGTTTTGAACAACCGACTTTGGATGATTTGGCGTCCGCTCGCCGCCTTCTTCCCAGTCAAGATGTATCGATCTCCAATTGCAACTTAAGGAGGGAGGGGAGTAAAGATTGATAGCTCCTAAAGCATAGTTCCATAAAAATGCACGGATAATTCGAGATGCGACATGTTGTCTTTCGTAGCCATTTACTGTATCCTTAAGAATCATAGACAGGAAAAGATAAGAAATCCGTAAATCGTAGCAAGCTAACCAATGCTTGTCAGTGGTTTGGTAGTACTCTGTAGGTCCTCAAGATGGCGGCATGACGTAAAAGGTCACATGACTGATTTCCATCTATATGATTAGTATGTTGTCCCGTTTTCAAAATAAAGTACAGCAATGAGATTTGAGAGTGTTTCTCCCTGTTCAGGAAAGTATCGAAAAAGTATCGGAATCGAAATCCTTGACATGGTATCGAAACAATAATTTTGGTATCGTGACAACACTAAAGTACACCCTAACTAGTCTCTATTACTACTTTTCTACTAGTGCTGGAGCTATAGGCGGTGCTCTGCTGCATTCATTCAGAATCACTTTGTCTTTTTGTTGACTTGGAAGCCAAAAGTTACGTAATCCAGTGCCACCAACAATGTGATTGGGTCGTTTGTTGTCTCCTATGTCAGCTAAAGACAAAATCATGTCCAAATGTGATTTCTAATTTTAACAACCTGATTTTTGACCACTTTACTCTGAGGAGTTCTGAAAAAATGCATTCTGTGATAGAAGCTCACTCACTTACAGCACAGGTTTCCTGGTTTAAGATCAGTAAAGTTTTAGGAATTTTGGTCTGTATAAAGCGTAGTGCAGTTTTGGCTTCAGCATCAGCCCCCTGTTGAAAATCTTTGTGATATTCTTGTCCTTAGATATGACTTCTTTAATGTAAGGGCCACAGGTGGCAACAACAAACTAAACGCATACACAAAAAAAAATCAAATAGAGGAATAATACAAATTACAGACTATACAAAGAATGTAATATCAAAAGTATTTCAAGTCATTTGTTATAATCGTTTTCATGTCCTGCATGAGCACAAAACAGTACAGGAAGAGTTATGAATCAAATGTAGCATGAGCAATAGTGTGCATCACTAGCTCCTAGGTGTATCTGTTAACATTTTCTTGCACATTTAACATTACAAGGCGTAAACCTAACATGTCATTTCATTAATCTGATGTAGGAGCAGAAGCTGGACTCAGGACAAAGTTTAGACTTTCATCACTCCACCCTGCCGCCACTGAGGAGAGCCAAATCACTGGACCGCAGGACCACCGAATCAGTCATGACAGTAAGCCAAATCCGTCTTTCTGTTTTCTCACAAAGACACTGGACAGCTTGCTATAAACTTGAAATGGTGTCCTGCTACTTCCAAGAAGTTTTCAGAGAGGAGCTTTGTAATCATCGAACATTGTGTACCAAGGGTGCGAGGTGAAATGCTTCCAAATCTTCCACAGTGCCTCTGTTGTTCTCTGGGGTTCAAAGGTTAAAGAGCGCAGCATGATTTGGCATGTTTTGAAGGAAAAGACGGACTACTGTTTTGGAAGATTTTAGTCAGCGTGATATAATTAACGTCTCGATTCACATAGACTTTCAAGCTGTAGCGTCAGGTGGAAATCATGCTGTCAGTTACTTGCCTCCTATTTATAACTATAAAGGTTGGATGTACATTGGCGTCCAGTAGCCTGAGACCATAATATCATATAAACATACAAAGCATAACAAGTAAATGTTGGCCTTTTGCCAAAACGTTGGACTCCACTGTCCGTATGCAGTTTTTTTAGGTAGTCAATATTGTATGTGGCACTATTTCTAATATATTTCCACTGCTGTGTCTACCCAAACTAATACTGGTTGCCATCTTGTTTTTCTGTGGTATTTGTGTACTGTATTGTTATAAGACCACGGACGTCCTTTTCCTCCCCCTGTTGCTGTTGGGTGTAGTGTACTGATCTCTTCTACCCAGGTCAATGTCCTCCCTGCATCCAGCTGTGCATTCCTGTCCTCTCACTTCCCATTTGTTCCTGTGTGAGCGTGTTTGATTAGAGAGTGTGCGTGTAGGCGTTTCTGTGTACTTTGTCACTGTAGCTTGTGTATGTTTTGTTCTAAGATCCAAGGTGTGTGTGTGTGTCTGTTTGGTTGAAGGGTTACTCCAGCCAAATATCAAAATTACCCCATGATGTACTCGCCCTCAAGCAATCCGAGATACATGTATCATCTTTCAGACAAACACATTTGGAGTTATTTTAGTTATTTATAATGTCTTCGCTCTTCCAAGCTTATAATGATAGAAAACAGGGATCAGGGAACAACTTCTGACATTAAACATCCAAAAGTGCATTCATCCTTCACAGATGTTATCCACATGGCTCTAAGGGGTTAATAAAGGGGTCTTCTGCGGGTAATCGATGCAAATGTTGTTGTCTTTTAAGAAAAATATCCATATATTTTAAGCTTTATAAACTATAATAACTAGCTTCTGAGAGTGAGTTTTAGCGTAGCGAGCGTTGGTTGCAATAGGAACATTAAGTTCAAGATGGCGTCATTACCGGAAGCTAGTTATTATAGTTTATGAAGTTTAAAATAAGGATATTTTTCTTAAAATATTGCATTGATTACCCACAAAAACCTTTATTAATTCCTTGGAGCGTTGTGGATTACTTCTGTGAAGGGTGGATGCACTTTTTGGGGTTTAAAAGTGAGAAGTTGTTCCCTGATCCCTGTTTTCTCCCATTAAAAGCTTGGAAAAGCAAGGACATTTACTAAAATAACTCCAAATGTGTTCATCTGAAAGGTGATGGACATATGTATTTCCAAGGCTTTGAACAGGTTCACTGAACAAAAGCCAGAAACTTTTGATGTTTTTCAAGGATCAGAAACAAAACCAGAACATTTAAAAAATATATATGTTCCGGAACAGAATCGTTTATTCAAAATAATGGTTACCGGTTAATACCGTTATTTTTTCTGTGCAGTATGACTTGGTGAAGTTCACTTCTGGTCGTCGTTGACTCATCGGAGAAATAAGAAACTTGCCACCAGCAAGTAGTCTACTCAAGCCCAAGTCTTTAATGCTCAATCATAACAGATAAATATTGTAGGCTATCAACGTATCTCAAGATGTTAGTTTTTTTAATACTAATTACTAGTGTAATCTCAATTGATACGTAATCCGTACAGATCATGACCCACAGTTCGCATTGCTTGTGATTCGCGGATTAATACGCAAATTTAAATATGGTAAAAGTTGATCATTTGCACATGTTTCAAAGGCTTGCAAATGTTAACACTTAAGTGATTTTAAACATTTTAACTGCAAAAGGCACTAAAGTGAGCAATTTTCTTTACGCACAGACACACAAACAGTTGTATGTGTCCGGTCCAACTCCAATCAAACGTGATTATCCCTATGCCCTTTAAAGATCAGAACTCTTGATGTATAAACTTGAGAGTTGCGCTACTGTGTCTCATACTATAATCCATTAAAATACATTTTACGGATAAAGCACAGATAATTTTTAGTTCATGTGGAGCGACTGTTTATGCTGCATCTTCTTCCCGAAGCGCCGTTTGGAATTCGTCCTACGTCTATGTGTGTGCGCGTGTTTAAATGCACTCAAAAGTGCATACACAGAGAAACGCATTTCAAAAAGCAAGCGAACAATCTTTCTGTTCTTGACAGGACACATACAAACTAAATTATCTCGAAATACCACACTATTCTTTTTCTAATAAAAACATTTGTTGGCAGAAATTGTCCTCGTCTTAATTTATGTATAATGCTGAAACAAATGTAGGCATGTCAGAATTACAGTTATGCTGCTTACATAATGTAGCCTTTTTTAATGTCCAATGACACGAAAAAATTATGTAGACTAATAATTTAGGTTTAATCTCCTAATGATCAGCCTCCTTATTTGTACGTTCCACAGCTGACATGGAACGTTATTAACCGGTTCGGGAACTTTATTTTTTTATCTCACCGGTTCAGGAACGTCAATTTTAGGGTTGAACCGAAAACCGGAAACGTTAAAATACTGTTTCTGTTCCAAACGAACCACTTGGGGAAAAAATTCTGGTTCAAAGCCGTGCGTATTTCGGATTGCTTGAGTGTGAGTAAATCATAGGGTCATTTTTATATTTGGCTGGAGTATCGCTTTAAGAACTCACGTTTTTAATGTGTCCGAGTGTGTTTGTTGCACTGTCTGCTACTCTTAACTAGAAATGGGCTTGTCAAGTAATTTTGTTAAATACTCTAGAACAAAAAGGTTATATAATAAAAAATAATTTACTCACCCTCAAGCCATCTGAGATGACAAACACAATCAAAGTTATATTATATAATTGTCAGTAGTAAACGAGGATGGGGATACAACTACTGACTTTAATCCCCAAAAAAGTGCATCCATCCTTCACTTGGCTCCAGTGGGTTAATAAAGGACATTTGATGGTAATCGATGCGATTTTGTAAGAAAAATATCCATATTTTAAACATTATAAAATCGAAAAACTACCTTCTGGTAACATCCAATATGCATTCACCAGATAGTAGTGTAGCGTCAGATCCAGTAAGAATTTGTTTTAGCTACAGATAGGGATAACTCAATATCCTCTTGTCTTATATCGAAATCCTCCGCCATTTTCTTTAAAATCCTTGGTTTACGTCGTCTTATCCGTGATTGCTGTTGCTTCCATCTCTTCTCTGTCTTTGTCTACACGTTCTTCACTACGCCCCTATGCGACGTCCTACCCTGGTGAATGTGCATTGGCTGCTAAAGGAAACTAGTTTTTATAGTTTATAACGTTTTAAATAATGGATATTTTTCTTTTTAAAATCGAATACATTACCCGCAGAAGTCTTTTATTAACCCCCTGGATTAAGTCTGTGAAGGATAGATGCATTTTTTTGGGCTTCAAAGTCAGAAGTTGTTCCCTCGTCCCTGTTTACTACCGTTATAAAGATTGGAAGAGCAAGCACTTTTTTATATAACTATAGTATAATAAATAACTATATAATGTACAGTGGGTGAAATAGGTATTGAACACGTCACTCTTTTTCTCAGTAAATATATTTCCGAAGGTGCTATTGACATGACATAGTTTTCAGCTTTCCATGCCTTTTTGCACTTTCCTTTCTTCATGTGTTCAATACTTTTTTCTTGTGTTATTTTACTTTATTATACATAACTTAATTTCTGATCTTATTTGTTATGGTTTCTTTGAATGTATGAATTGCTTGTGTTGTTAACAACATGTCAATATCACATATAGCACCATACTTATTTCACCTGCTGTAACTATAGTGGATATATACAAGTAGATATAGCGAGTCATGCTTTGCTTTCTTTTTTGTCATGAAAATTCGGAACTTGATCTTATGGGATGCTTGACTCAAAAGCACATCACCACCTCTTGTTAACTATCACCCAATGTATTTATTTGTAAAGATAATATTTAGATAAGGGATATAGTGCAAATGTCAGTTAAGTGGGAATGTAGTGCTTATGCTACAGTTTGTAATAAATGGTTTACTAAATAAATAAATACTTGACTAGTCCATTACTCAAGCATATCTCTACTCTTAACACCATATTATACATAATACGCAAATGCCTTTTGTGGTGTTTTATCTGTTTGGATCACTCGGCTGTAAAGTGGAAATACTCAGAACTGGCATGTGGATTGGTGTTGTTTGCCCTGTCACAACAATAGAAATCATCGAAAGTCTTGCAGTCCAGAAATACAAAAACTCACATCTTTTTCTGTTAAAAGAGATCAAAAAGCATAAAATACTTTGTGTGTAATATTTAGGATAGATTTTCGACTCCTGCTTCTAGGTTTCAGCTGAGTACATTTTCGTAAACTTTCCCACGCAGACCTTAGAGGCTGTATTTCACTTTGCTCAGATGCCACCTGGTATTTGTTTTAACTTATGCATGGAGACTTGTTTGAACTCACAAATATGTCTTCAGTACAGTTCATAAATACCTTGGTTATTACTGTTTACTTTAACGACTGTTCCCCTTTTGGATTACAGCCAGACTTGCTGAACTTCAAGAAAGGTTGGATGGTGAAACTTGATGAGCAAGGCCAGGTAGGCTCATATTTCTTTGTAAACAATAAGCTCTGGCTGTCTATATCTCAAAACACAATAGTGTCCCTAGTGTTCTAAATTTTTGTGAGACAAAAGTATTCAGACAGAAGTGCTGGGCATATACTAAGCATTTAAATGTGTAGACTTATTTTGCTGGAGATTAAACATTGTCAAAATGTTACAACACATTTTGTGTTGGGCCAATAGTTTTTCTGACATTCCCGGTTTATCTTGCATTGCAAATTTTACACCAAGAACTATAAAGATAAAGTTGAAAATGTGTTAATTTTAAGATCACAACTTTACTAATAAAGATACAGAGGAAATAGATCAGTTTTTTCCTTCTGTGAATGATAAAATATTGACAAGCATTTACATTTTAAGGACACTCGCATTTAAAATGTGTATTTGCAGTTCACAAGCTTAGAATAAACAAAACTTTATCATCCATTGGTGTGGAGAATAATATAGTTAGATATCTTTATAATTATAATTTAAAATCTTGATTTTTCGCAGGTTTTAATATATTTTATACATCAAAATATTGTAGTAAACGATATGGGGTGGTTTCTCGGACAGGGATTAGCTTAGGCCTTAGTTTAATTAGGAAATATAACTGGTTTTAACCATAGACTGTAGAAAAAGATGGACGATGCCCGTTCGCTCTTTTCCAATGGTGAAAAGAGTCCCGATACGGATCTTGGGTCTTAAGTCTGCGCAGTAGCGATTTCGTGACCAGTCCTGCGCAGTAGTGAGCAGAAAGTAAAGCCGCGAAATCAAGACCCCGCCCTCGCTCTTGCAGAATGCGCATATCACACGATATCAAAGCTGTCAATCATGACGTGACACGATCGTTTTTATAGCATAAAATAACTAACTAAAAACAAACTTATTTTAAAAACAAACATTTAAATTTACATCAGCGTGATAAAAACTACAATAAATGACAGAAACCTGCTTCAGAAAAAAGATAATTGAAGTGTAATTAAATTGGTTAGTTGGTCTCAAGTCCCATTGAATAACATGGGGAGTTGGGGTTTATGACCTTTACCTGGACCAGTCACTGGGGGTCAATCGAGACGTTTTGGCTTCACTTTTCGGGGCTTGTGCGGCACGCTTGGTTTTAACAAACATAACATTTATTCAATTTATTTTAGTCTAATCACTGTTAGGGAAACCGCCCCTAAAAGTATTTATAGTAGTGTACTTAAAAGGGACATATCATGAAAATCTTTTCCATGTTTAAGTGCTATAATTGGGTCCCTAGTGCTTGAATTAACCTAGAAAATGTGAAAACGGCAACAAAGTAACTTAGTTTTGATAAACCAGTCTCTGTAAGCATGTGAAAAAATAGGTCATTGAAATTTGGCTCCCCTTGTGATGTCAGAAGGGGACCTTATTATAATAATACTGCCCCTTAATCTGCACTATCCAACCACGGCACCGCCATTAAGTGCCGAGAGAGAGAGAGAGAGAGAGAGAGAAAATAATGAACACCACAATTGAGATTCAATTTCAACAAAGCACCATCATGGTGATCAGTGTTTGCATTTCATGAGCTCATGTGCATTTTAAAGGACACACCCCAAAACAGCACATTTTGCTCACACCTACAAAGTGGCAATTTTAACATGCTATAATTAATTATCTATATGGTATTTTGAGCTAAAACTTCACATATGTACTCTGGGGACACCAAAGATTTGTTTTACATCCTAAATGTCTCCTTTAATGCAATATCCCTTGGGTACGGTGCATCCCTTTGCGGCCCCCCAAAAGAAAAATGTATGACATAAAACATTCTTAAACCTAAACATTTAAATTAAACAAAACATATTAAATTATATACAACGTAGTGCTGTTGGTTAGTAGCCTTATTTTTCTGAGGTTTTATTACACAGAATTTATGATAAATTAATGTATTTTATAAAATGTCATAAAACTGGGGCCCCCAGTTTGAGAACCACTGCTTTAATGTATATGTAGATAATTGTATATTTGGTATAAGTTTATTGAATAACTCAATTTACTTCAAATTGAAAGCTGACATGAAAGTTTTCTGATACTCATCATCAAAGTTATTTGGCTCAAATGCTTGACCCTTTCCCTCAAAGCACGCACCGATGCTTTTTACAGGGCAGATTACACTTTGATTGTCGTACTTCAATAGGTCAAAGTTGAAAGGATATAGCCTCTCAACCTTTTCCCCGTGTTCTTTTAAAAAGGACAAATGACTTGGAAAACCTGTCTATACATCAAATAGGAGTTTGTGGATCCAAAGGCTCGGTGTAGTAATCTGATCGTTTCATTTTTATCATCTCCTTTGCTAGTGGAAGAAGTATTGGTTTGTGCTGACAGATCACAGCCTACGATACTACAAGGATTCCATTGCTGAAGAGGTAATTTACAAACATATAACTAATTTAACTAATAAATAACTAGATAAATATTAATAATTTTCATGTTTGTGATTTTTTTCTTTTTTATCAACAGGCATCTGATCTTGATGGAGAAATAGACCTCAGTACATGCTACAATGTTACTGAGTATCAAGCTCAGCGCAACTATGGTTTTCAGATTCATGTAAGATAATGTGCAAATGCTAATGCAGCATTGCTGATTTTTTTACTGTTTACTTAATAAGAGCTTCTGATGCTGTCTAATGAAATATCTCTTCTTGTTATCAAAGCCCTGCAGGGACAAATCCTGTTACTTTTATCTTTTAGTGTGCAAATAAATCAGCCTTTGTGCTCATTTCCAGGGGTTTGAAATATCATTCATTAATCTTCTGATCTCAATTTTGTTTACTTCAGACCCAGGAGGGGGTCCATACGCTCTCTGCCATGACGGCAGGGATTCGGCGCAACTGGATCCAAGCGGTTTTGAAAAACGTTCGGCCGTCCACCGCCCCAGATGTTGCTAGGTCTGTTAGTGTCCCAAACAAAAAATGTATCGTTTCCAAGAATCTTTCTCACACATATTGTTAAACAATTTTTGCATTCATAAAATATTCATTAACAGCCTGCCGGACGACCACGGTTCTTGTGGACCATTTGAAAGTCTAGCCCGGCCTGACATCACTCAGGATTCCCAGTCTTTTGAAGCATCCTCTGGAGAACGAGACAATGGAATCAAGAAGAGTCGGGCGAGGGAACGCAGACGTGAAGGAAGGTCCAAAACATTTGACTGGGCTGAATTTCGACCCATCGCCCAGGCTCTGGCCCAGCAAAGAGCGCAAGAGGCTGACACCTTACAAGCCGACCTTACAAATGCTGAGCGCATCAAAAGAAGAGAAGAAAGACGGCGGAGATATGAGAGCGTGACTGGCTCGTCTTTCGAACCTGGCTCGGATGTTCCAAAGATGGACTTGGAGAGTGAGGGCGTGGTCCAGGTAGATGCTCCGCCCCCTTCTGTTGAGTGCCAACAGAAAATGGAGGATGAGATAGAGCAGCGCTGGCAGCAGGTGGAGAAGACGCCCATCAGAGAGGAAAAGAGAGTGCCCTTGTCCTCATCACATCATACCAGAGACACGTCCGAGCTGGAGAAGCTTGTTGAGAGCTACAAAAAAGGGGTACGTGCCTGAAACACCCAATGTAAATTATTAAATATGAGCGCAAAGCATAATTGCTCTTCATTTTATGGACACTGTTAGGTTGAAGAGCTCAAGGCTCAGTTGGAGAGCTGCCACCAGCAACTGATGGACTCCAATCGGCACAAGCTAGAACTGGAGAGTCATCTCAAAGACGCCCTCGAGCGGGAACAGCAGATCCGCGCTGGTTACATTTCACCGGTAGGCTATACTTGCATCATTTAATTCATCTTCTTTACGATTTACATGATGCATTCAGTTTTGTCTATTAAACAGATGTTGTGTCATTATTAGGAAAGCACAAAAACACATGGCTTCCATCTTTACCATCAGAGCTGCAGACGCGTGCTTTGCATGTCTCGAGTCCGTTGCATGTACATGACAGATTCGTTTCTTGCGCTCTCTTTGCCTCTACTTGAGAGATTCCTGTTGCCGTTTTAGTGCAAAATGACACAAGTTTCATGCAAGCTGTATTGCATGTTTCTATATAGACATGAATAACATTACTGAGCATAAATTAATCAGTATGCAAAGATGGCATGAAAACATTTTCATAATTTTTACTGGTGCCCTCCAGATACATTCATACTCAATGATAACGCCATTATCTTAAACTACTTTGTTTAGTTTGCCTGAAATTGCGTATTTCAGCAATTTCTAATAGGGTAATGTTAACGAAGTAAAAAAAGTTTTTCTCAAACAGATTGAGTATTAGTATATCTCTAGGGTACTTCAAATAAATCTTTTGCATAAATGACTATGTTAACATTGACATATAAGAATATAATTGCATGATATTTTTATTCATATTTAACTATTAATTTGAACCATCTTTAACATTTTTCCTTGATCTTCATATATGCTATATAGGGCTGGGTATCGTTTCAGATGTTCCAGATCGATTCGATTTCGATTCACAAGCTATCAAATTAATTCCATTTTGATTCTCGGTTAGATTTCCGATTCTCGGAATGGTTTTATACTCTATTCTCGATTCAACTCAATTAATATAGATTTAAAAAAATACTATATTTATAAAAAAGAACAGTGAACATAAGTTTACAAAGGTAATTAATCAAAAGAAATTAAGAGCCACAAACCTGTATATGAAACTTTTATTAAACTTTTATTTTAGGTACACTTGGGTAATCGATTTGTGGCCTTTGAGAATCGATTTTAAATCGACCACGTAAAAAAAAACCCGATTAATTGAAAAATCGAATTTTTTGCCCAGCCCTAATGCTATAGAGTATTACAATCTGGCAGGACGTATTTGTATGTTCGTTTAATGTCCCTGTGTGTGTGTATTGTGTGTTTGTCGTCTTAGGGTTTGTTCATAATAATGTTTGCAATGCTTTAAGCATTTTTGGACTTCTGTATTTCAGACATACAGCCTTGTGTGGGATCATAGTCACACATAAAGGGTTTTTTGTTAATTTTTTTCTTAGTATGTTACCTTTTATTAGTAAAAGCAAATGTTTGGTGTTTCTATCTTACGTTTGTCACAGTTTTGTACACAAAACACTCCCCTAAGGCTTTGAAGATAATCTGTGTTGAATATATATTTCCAGGACATATTGTCATCTCCAAGTTTAGATTTAAACATTGTTGCTTTACATATTTATTCACTCTCAAATAGTAAATTTGAACAGACTTGAGTTGATTTTTTTCTCAAAAGTAGTTAAAAAAACAATAGTCTTATAGTTGTATGGCATGTAACTGTACTGGCATTTCTAGCTAGCACTAATTTTGCATTACTTACCCCCAAAAACAGCTCTCTAACCATGTAATATGCATGTATTATGATGATATACTAACCTTTGCCATTAATTTTTCTAGCGATCTAATTTGCATCATTCCATGAAAGACGCTGAATGCATTTACTCTCCCTTTAACCTTAACCGATTACACAGATCATGTAATTGAATATAATTTTGCCTCAAATCCTCAAAACGTATGGAAAATTGTTGATTATAATCTACAAATGAATGAGCATTATTCACCTATGCTGTTTGTTAACCAACTGTCTGGTCCCCTTTCCCAAGCTGGAGTCACCTTTGAGTCTTGAGACAGAGCCCCAGATGAAGAGGACAGAGCTGGTTAGTTCTCAAGCTCAGAGTTTAACAAAGAAGTACCAGGAAACCAAAGAGCTCCTGCAGCTTCAAGAACAGAAAAAGCGCAACATGCAGGCACAGCTTGGCCTTTCTCTCGCACACTGGCCCACAAAGGAACCTTGCCTTTCTGACACCAAACAAACTAGCACCTCGGAGGTCTTTCCCTCAAATTCCATTCAAAAAACTCTTAGTTTTACACTTCTGGATAGCGAGGGCAAGATTAGAGAGCTTGAGGACCTGATTGATGTCGGTAAGCCTCTGACGTTGAGGGAGCTGATAGAGCTCATGCACTCGCATAGCGAATTTGTTTGGGTACAGTCTACACGAGGACAGGAAAGAAAAGAGCACAGTAGGTCAGAGGAAATGACACAATGCCAGAAGCTGCTGGAAAGCCTTAAGAACCAACAGGAAATTGAGAACGAGACGATGAGGAAAAGCTTGGAAATGGCTGGAGATTGCATCCGGGATTACGAGGCCCGTTTGGTCACCATGGAGGAAATGTTGGGAAAAGTTCAAAGTCCGAAAATGGAGGGTCTAAAGAATCCTCACTCATCGGTTTGCTCTAGAGACGATTGTAGCAGAGATCTTTCGCAGCGAGTTGAATTGCTTGCGAATGAAAACGTAGCTTTAAACCAACGTTATCAAGAAATTGTTAACCAGCTGAGAGAAGCGGATAGAGAAATAGACAGGCTAAAAGCAGAGGTTTGTAGATTTCGACAGCATTCGCAAGGAAACGTGAACCAGGAAGTGACTGAGCAGGTGGATGAAGAGGCAACTTCCACAGGCAAAAATGTGTACGAGCGAGAACTCTGTGAAAAATCACAGCAGCTCCAACAGGCTCTTATTAAATTGGAGTTGCTTGGTAATAATTTGAAGGAGACAGAGAAAAGACTACAACTTAAAGAGGCCACTTTAAGGGGTCTTGGATTTCAGATGGCAGCAAATGACAGTCATGAGAAGTTGTCTCCGGAGACCGAAGACCTCAAACACCAGATTGAGGTCATTCAATCCACTCTTTCAGTAAAAGAGCAGATGCTTCATAATGCAGAGGAGATCTGCAGAGAACTTCAGTCCCAAAACACAGAGCTCATCACTAAAAATGAAGAAACCACAAGGATGTTTAGTCAAATGCTTGTAGATGCTCAGAAAGAAATAGGAATGTTAAAGGAGCAGGCAGGAGCGGATGTAATGTTTGGTATCGAAGCGGGAACAGAAAGTGGATGCCAGGAGTTGACCCAGAAAGAAGAAATACTTGCACGTGATGATATGATTGAGGAAGTAGTTGAAGAGTTTAACAGAAAGTCTAAGTCACTTAAGAATGTACTTGACTTGTTGGTTAGTGGCATTGAGAAAGTGAGGAAATGTGATTCATCTAGTGTTGACATTGAGACCAACATTTTGGATGGGGATAGGATAGAAATGATGAAGAAACTGTTGGAGGAAAAAATTCTACATGTAGTTTTAGGTGGGTTAGAGGAAGGTCATAAAGGCTCAGGGGGTGAGCAGCCCCTTGCAGCTATAAAAAGCGTTGTAGAGCGCATGTTAGTGGAAAACAAATTGCTGCTTTTTATGAATAAAATCTCAGAACCCACAAAAATGCAAAGTATTGTAACTTGCACAGAAGAAAGCACTGGAACCATGAAAACAAATACTTTCAGTCACTTGTTTGATGATGCCAAAAATTCTTGCATAATGAGAAATCTTGCAAATGTTATAGAAAGTAAAGTGGTCTTATTAAATCAGACCGCTTCAAGTATTAGCGAACCAACAAATGAGCAGCTCCGGTCTTCGGTGTTGACTCTTTCAAGTTGTAAAACTCAAGCGAGATGTTGGACTGAGTATGTTCGTGAAGCCATCTTGGATGTAATATGCACATACTTGGTAATTCAACAGAGTAAGGTGCTAGAAAGAGAGACGCGTCTAGATGTATCTGCCTGTGTGAATTGTTCTGATTTAAAAGCACAAAACATGAAGCTCAGATCTGAACTTGAACAAAAGGAGGTTAACGCAAGTTTCCAGAGCTCAGTCAGTGGAGACTCAATGGCAGAAACACGCATTCATATTGAAGGAGAACCAGTTGACTCTCTTGACAAGGCCATTCAGCTTCAGGACTTGGTGGCCAAGCATAAGAAGGAGCTGCGGGAATTAAAGGGGGCATACGAGCAAGAAGCAGAGATGTTAAGAGAGGAAGTGGCCAAGGCTGGTGAGACTCTGAGGTTGAGGTCAGAGGAGAATGTGAAAGAGATCGACTCGATGACTGTGTGCATGGAGAACCTTCAGAAGAAGCATGAGATGGAGTGTAGTAACTTACTAGCACAATTCAATCGAGAGATGGAAGAGCTTACAGACGCGGTGGGCCCTGATGTTGCCGAAATTGGAGACGATGACAAGCCAAAGTCGACTACCCTCAAACTACGAATCAAAAAGCTTGTGTCCCAGCTGTCTGAGGAAATGAATCGACGTGATCAAGGAGATGCGACATTGCTGCGCCTGAAATACGAGAAAGATCTGGAAAACCTTAAGGTCAAAACGTTCCGTGTCCTTGCTGTTCCCCGTTCATTATGACATGTGGCAATCTTAAACCCGACTCTTTCCCCTTCTTTTCTCACACTAACCCTGTTTTGTGACGCTTGGCCTAATAACTTTCACCAGTGATGCATGGCTGTTAACCTTGTGCATGATGAATTATAGTATGTAGACAGTGGATATGCTGACTGAGGAAGGGAAAATTCAATAAATGTCTAGGTACAATTACTTTAAATATCAGCAGTTATGCACAAATACAGTTTATTTCATGAGTGCATAAAGAATTTTAGAGTATTATTTCGTTACTTGACTTTTATCTGACTTAACCTCTTTGCCTGAATAACAGCTAATGCTTCATGCGAAATTTGTTATATGCATAAACTGCTGCTTATCTTTAACTGCAAAATGCCAGCTGCTGCTAAAGCTTACTTATTAATATTATACAACAATATAATGTATGGTAAAAAAAAATATATATATATATTCTTAACTATTTTAATATTTAATGTAAAATAAATTTTATTGTTTTATCTGAAACTAATATTGGTTGCATTGAATTGTAAATTACAGTTAAGTCCGTAGTATAGTCTGTTTTTTACGTGCAAAAGACGCAAAAGTTTATTTGACTCGTATGTGTACACAGAGGTTCGTCGCATATGCATTGCGACAAAATGCAACGCATCTCCTTAGCTACATACTACATTCTCCCGTAGACGCATGTGCGACCTTCACGTACAATGTACGTAGGGTTTCAAAATTCTGGCGGTGCGTGAACGATACACACGCACTCTTCGGATGACAAAAATTGCGTCACATGCACTAGTGTTGGCCGATATGCCCCATTTTAAGATCGTCCTATCGTCAGACTCTGAGATCGTGATACATGATAGTATCGGGGGACGGGGCAATCGTTTACTCATTTATTTATTTGTTTGTTCATTTTATACTCATTTATGAAAAGCCACTTGATTGGTGGACAAAAAAGAAGCTGATTTACTCTAAGGGCAACACTGTCATGACCACAACCTTTTTAAAACTGATGCCATTAATCCTGCGTGAAATTTCCAGTGTGCCAGGGAGCGGAAACAACATACTTCACTGGTTTTAAGCCCTTGCGCGCCTTAAAACTTCTCTATTGCAAGGAAATCCGCGTGTATGACAAGCTCATGTGCGAGGAAGAGTCTGATCATGCGCGTTTCAAGTTCATGTGCAAAAAGGAGTTCATGCCGTTCGCGTTCAGGTCCTATGAGAAACAGCATGCAAGACCAAGTGCGTGCGAGTCTGCGAGAAGGAATCTGTGCACATTACAAGCTCTCGTGCAAAATAACTATCGCCAACTATCGTTGTGAAGGCCGGAATCGGCAAAATGTCTGATTATTGTCGATTCACGATACTATTGTCTATCGCCACAACCCTAACGTGCGCTGTATGCGGATCAAAAAAATAGACTACAAAAGCTTAAAGTAATATGCAATATTTTTTGTTATATCCCTTTAATGACTATCATTTTGCAGTCAAACTGTGAACATGACTGTTACAAAGCCATTTTCAGTGATAAACTAATATGTGTGAGGTTAGGCTGATCAGCATTGGCATTTGTGTTCTTGTAGCTTGCATGTTTTTATTCATATTTTATGTCATTAAAATCCCAAATATTTAGCAAAAATAAGTTACAAATTAAAAACAATAGTTAGTTGGCATTCATGAGTTGCATTCAAGTTTAAGTTTTTCTTATAGTAAAAAATTTTCATATGTGACCCTGTCTGAAAAACCCAGCTAAAGTCTTTTTATTTCATTAACTATTTTCTACACAAACTCATCTTATATAATGTAAAGAACATTCTGTTAAAATATAACCTATCTTTAATATTGACTGATTCAGATCATGTAAAGATTGAAAACAGTGAAATTAATGGCTGAAATCAAACTTTGATGCTTGTTATCTCAGAATTTGAGACTTTGGTCTGGTTTTCACAGCCAAGGTCACATTTATATTGCGTATATTTATATTAAAATTAATTAAAGAAATGTATATTTTTTTACGAATTAATAGGCAGTTACGATAAAAGGAATTACACTTGGCTTATTAGACTTTGGACATTTTCTGAGACAAGAGGAAATTGGATTTTCCACCCAGAGAGTTGGTGTATAAACAAGTGCAGGTGTGGTTGTGATATGGGGACAGGAAGTTGATCTGCACTCAGCAGGAGATGACCTGCTGTAATGCAGTATTTCATGAGACAGACCCTATAAAAACAATTCGCTCATCTGATCAGGCCCACAGAATAGACAGCGGAAATGCGTTGCACAGTAGGAAAGGCCATTGAAATCCTCCTTGTGGAAACTTTTGAAATGAAACTCTCAGCCATGTTGGTGAATAGTTGCTTATTACTGAACTTGTCTTTGTATTTGTTAGGATGTCCTTTGTTGGCGTTTCTATGAACATAGAGAGTGTTTTTTATTGTTTTTTTTCTTTCACTGAATAACATTTACATGACATAAATATTATAAACTAAGCTTAGGGGCTGTTTACACAACAGTGTTCGTTAACAGGAACGTTTTTATACGGTTTGGCTGTTCGTTTACAGGACAACGGCATTTTGAGGTCCTAAAAACGCAAACTTTTGGAAGTGCACGTTTTTTAAAGTGCAAGTTTTTGAAAGCAAAGCCTTGTCGTCTGTGTAAACGCTCAAATTTTGTCTATAGACATGCGCGAGTATAATTAAAACAACAATGCCGCAGACTACAGGACTGTGTTTGACATACTAAGTTTGTTAACGCTTTTCCAAAAAAGTTTACAAAGTTTTGTCGTTTTATAGTCGGGAATAAACCTACCTAATTGGCCATCTAAACAAAATTGCTTGATGCTTTCACAGTCTTGATTGTTCGTATTTTTTCGCTATGTAGAAGAATTTGCATGTGCATAGATGTGCAGTGTTTTTTTACAAAGTAACATCGCCATCTACTGGCCTGGCACACGAAATACAGCTTTCAGTCAACTTTGTGGATCTGTGTAAACGTGGATTGTTTTAACAGCGATGTTATATGTACATTACGTTTATTTATCATTGTCATCAAAGATATTTAATATTAACCAATTGCGTTACTGGTATTGATATGATTGGGGGAGATCGCAACCGTCGGAATGGCCGCTCTAGTCCCGCCTCCCAGTAAAAATGAGCCAATCGGCAACCATTAAAGAATGGAAACCTCTGAGAGAGGGACTTCGCACATGCACAGTATCGGCATCGGTGGTCTTGTATCGGTCTTGGTGGTCTTGTTCCTAGAGGCGTTGCAAATATGCGCAGTGACGCAACTTTCTTAAAGGACTTTGTTGTTGTGTAAACGTGTCTCTGGGAAAAGGGTCCTCACAAAGTATGTATTGCCCCAAAAATTATTTGGACATGCAAGTTTAATATAAAAAATTTATTTCATTAGAATAGGAAAGAAGTACTAGTCGGATCAGAAATTTAACACTATGTGTGTCAACCAAAATATATCCATTGTTTTATCATTAAATAATGAATTAATTTAAAAGTTTCCATGGACTACCTTTCCTTAAATTGGTTTGACATTTAAGGCTAACACAGTGATATTCATACATGTGGCTCAAAAATTGTATATAGCCACTAAATAGGCAGTTGTAGTTGCATTTCGTGCTGCCACGATTGTGGGTGTGTGTGATCATATTACCTTTACAAAGCCATCTCTCACTGGCCTTTGTTGTCCCTTTTGTTCATCATAGGTTATTCATTTCTAGCTTTGCGTAGACACCGCTGTCTACACATCGCTAATCTATGTTGTCTGTGTAAGCGTTGTCCTTGTCTAACAAAATGTGAGTAGACTAGAATCAACCCAAACAACATGGACTAAACTCCTCCTTATCACCCGATTCCTTCCCACCCTTACAGGCCACATGCGAACGAGGTTTTGCTGCCATGGAGGTGTCCCATCAGAAAGTGATAGATGAGCTGCAGAAAAAGCACCAGCGGGAACTGGAGAAACTGCAGGATGAGAAGGAGAGACTGCTGGCAGAAGAGACGGCAGCCACCATAGCTGGTTCGTCAGGATTTAAAATACATCTAACATAAGTGTAACTGCACATTTAGGGTAAATGATGATTCATTTTTCAATCATTTTATTAGCTATCGAAGCGATGAAGAACGCACATCGGACAGAGCTCGAGAGGGAATTGGAGAAAACACGCAAAGCCAACAGCAACAATGAAAATGCGGACATTGAGGAAATCCGCAAGCAACACGAGTCAGTTGTTGTTCTTTTGTTATTCATTGCACAATAACAGATTGTGATGCAGTTAAATCTCCCTCAACCACACCTCTTCATTCCAATGCCCATTTCTCACACTATAGAAATAAACAACTTCAGATTTAATTGCATGAGTGTACTTGATGTTGCTTTGAGTTGTGGGTTCAATTCCCAGGAAAAAACACATACTGATGAATAAAATGCATGAAGCGAATGTACTGTAATATAGACACAAATGTCTCACACCAGCATAACCTTTATACTTCTCTATTTGTGCTTTCATAAGCAACACGTTTTTAAATTCAACATACTGTACCATATTAATTGAGGTGGATAAAGTGTTTAAGACTAATGCCTGGAGCTCAACTGCATAACTGCCTCTAGTTGCCAAATCCTTGGAAAACCCTGCAAAGTTGGTGATGCACTGCCAAATCAGGAGTGATTGCAGTTTTTTTCCAATGCATTGTTTGTCTACATGCCTATGATTTGCCCTTAGGCTCTTGGCTGTACTTCTGTCTAGACTTGTTCTTTTATCAATACTTAACACCTAAAAATGATTACGTATGTACATTGCAGGGAGGAGCTGATGTCGTACCAGAGGGAGATCGAGGTGTTATCTGAACAGTACTCCCAAAAGTGCTTGGAAAATGCTCATCTGGCTCAGGCACTTGAGGCTGAACGGCAAGCTCTCAGGCAGTGCCAACGGGAGAACCAGGAACTCAATGCACACAATCAGGTACATTGACCTGAGAGGTGAAGTGTGGAAATTGGCACTGAATGGAAATACAAAAATAATGACACAGTAAATGCTAAATTTTTCCACTTGCGTTGGATAAAATCTATGGAAGGTGGTTATTATACGATGGTTATTTCTGCCAATTTTAAATAAATTATTTAAATTATAAAATTGAAAACAGATTAAATTTTACTACGCAACATATCTGCCAAAATTGAAAATTAAATGAATTTATTTAACTTTTTTATCTATAATTTTCATTATACCCTGCCAAATTGAAAAATTAAATGCAATTGATGATTGCGACATTTCATTTTCACTAAAATCTCGAGGAAAGACGATATTAAAAGGCAAACATGAAAAAAGAAACCGCAAATACATTTTAACTCTTTCACCGCCAGCGTTTTTTTTAAAAGTTGCCAGCCAGCGCCAGCGTTTTTCATGATTTAATGCCTTCCAGAAAATGTTCTTCAAATATATAAACATACAATTTACCAAATGAAAGAACAGACCCTCTGCTTTTAAAAAAAAAAAACTTTTCATCCTACCTTCAGTAGTTCTTTTGTAATCAGATTTTGAATATGGGTAGGTTTCTGTAAAAACACCACATTTTGAGCAAAAAGCAGAGATAATTCCATTTTTGTGACGGATTTTTCATAGAGATCCTATTCAGAGCGATCTTTAAAACAGACACGGACATGCAGCAGCTTGTCATAGGGCAATACTTCCGGTTTTAAAAAGTTGTGGAAGTGGACCTAGTGAATAATAGCGGTATTGCGGAAAGACGGAAATACTCGTCATTGGCGGGGAAGCGTTTTCTCTTGATTGACGAGGTATCTCGTCAATAGCGGGGAAAGAGTTAAAAGGTTTTTAACTCTTTCCTCGCCATTGACGAGTTATCTCGTCAATTAAGAGAAAACTTTTGAATGAAAAAATGTGTTCCTGATAAGTTTTAATGGTTATCTGTAATACCGTGATTATCAACTAGAAAAAAATATTTATTAATTTTACACTTCGTGTATGTTTTGATAATTGTTCTGAATCTGATCTATAACTAAATTCCTTCACAAAAATGCAATTAGTTCAGCTTTTTGATAAAAATAATATTTTTGAAGGAAAAAACATTTAAGTTTATAAGCAGAGAAAAAAGTATAGATAGGATGAAATGTTTTTCCCCCTTTTTGTTTGTTTGTTTGATAGCAGATGGTCTGTTCTTTCATTATTGATTATTTGATATATTTGTATGTTTGTATACTTCTAAAAGAAAATTTTCCTGGAAATCACAAAAAATGCTGACTAGCAACTTTTTAAAAAAAGGCTGGCGGCGAATGAGTTAATGCTTACGCAATAATAGAGAGAAAATTCGAATTAAAATGTAAAGTTCAATTCATTTTATGTTATTCTTTTTTTTGGGTGGGGTTTACTTGCTCACGTAATGGATAGTGTTTGAGGCCTTGTCGGAGTGTCCAACTTTTGCTAGATTTAGCAACTTTTAGACCCCTTAACGGTGTTAAAATCATGCTAAATGTATATATGAGAGCTTTGTGGCACATGTTGCATTAAAGGTTAAATAAGACTAATAAAAATGTGACCTTGTTGGTGAAATGCTGGCTAAAGTCTCATAATCTAATTTATACGATTTCTAATTATAAGTTTAATTTCACTTTGTTTAAACAATAAAGATATTAAAGATATGAAGGTTATGTTTTCACAAAACATAACCTTCATGTCACTTGCAACAAAGCACAGATAACAACAGGCTTGCTCGACAGCGCACACACAAAGGTAAAGCTAATCTTTTACATTATAGCAGTAATTCTCAAAGTGTGGTCCGCGGACCACTAGTGGTCCACCAAACCCCCCCAGTGGTCCGCCAAAAGATGACCTAAACTAGGCAAGTGTTTATACAATCGTCACTTATTTAAGTAGATTTTTAATGCACTTGCAAAACTGTGATATTAGTTCTTGCCATTCTGTTTTAATAAGGTAAAAATGGAGGAGTCAAAAGAAAAGATCAAGCGTCAACTGAAAGCAGCTAAAATCCACAGATCTATTAGTTTTGTAATGTACTAGTTTTTGTTTCATGTGTAAAATCCCTGTATTTTTTTTCAGCATTTAATTGTTACCATAGTTACAACCATAGACTTCATATACCCACCACCTCAGTTTTAAACTAATGGCTCTTTGGAATGACCTTAAGTGGGACCTAGGCTGTTATAGTATGTTTAATGTGCAGTTTGTTGTTCATATTAAGCTGCAACTCATTTCAAATGTACTTTTTCAAATAAAATAAAATTCATATAATAATTTCTGAACATAGCATTGCATTTGTGTTAAAACAATTAGTTTTTGACTTGAAACAGTTGCATATTAAACTTACATTTAGCCTATCCTTCCTATTTTGTTGCTTTTGGGGGGCGTGTTAGAGTGAGATTTTGTTAGGTGGTCCTCAGAAAAAAAATTGGAAGATAAAGTGGTCCTTGGGCTAAAAAAGTTTGAGAAACACTGCATTATAGCGATGTCACGGTAGTGATTCTCTCCGACCAATTAGTGTTCTACAGTGTTTCCACGTCACGTTTTAGTATCAGCTCAGCCGCTTGGAACCTCAACCGAGGTGGTATTAACAAAGTATGGGGTACTTATACACAGTGGAAGAGCCCCCAAAAATAAGCTGACCCAAACATGCGGTACTATGCAATGGAAAAACGCCATCTGGATACAAAACTCTTATGCTTTATTTGTTGTTTTTGTTGTGAAGGAGCTAAACAACCGTCTGGCAGCTGAGATTACCAGGATGCGATCCATGACAAGCGAGGATGACACTGGCACTGGCATGCACGGCAAGGAATTGTATGAACTGGAGGTCAGTATCACCATCACATCTAATTGCTGAAGTATGGTCTGCATTGCATTTTGTCGCAAACGTCTGTGAACATGTACGAGTCAAATAAACTATACTTGCATTTGTCTATGCGCATACTTTTGCGTACACTTAAAAAACAGACTATACTGCAGGCTTAAGCCCTTTTTAAGGCATCCTGAAGAAGAAAGATTCATTGTTCTGCTTATGTTTACAGGTAATGTTGAGGGTGAAAGAGTCAGAAGTGCAGTACCTGAAGCAGGAGATAAACTCTTTAAAAGATGAACTCCAATCTGCCCAAAGAGTAAGTGGTATTTCCAATGCATCATGTTTTCATTTATGTCAACTATAAAAGAAATGAATGATAATACGACACATGACCTCTCCAACTTTGTGGTCATAGGATAAAAAATATGCAACAGATAAATACAAGGACATCTACACAGAGCTAAGCATCGTAAGGGCCAAAGCTGAGCGGGATGTAGGGCGACTTCGTGAACAGCTGCAACAAGCCCACGAGGCACTGGGGGAACCCTCACTGGAGGATGTGGAGCGCAGTGGTTACGGTACTGGCTTTGTAACTAAACGAACCGGCGTGCAGTAAACATAACCGCTTGTGTTAGGAGACAACGTCCGACTGTCACGTTATGTCTTTTAGATATCATGAAGTCAAAGAGCAATCCAGACATTTTAAAGATGGCGGCCGCTGCTGCAAAACGTTCAGAGCGTACCATGAGGTCAAAGGTGAGTTCTCAGTCCATTCTTATCATATCTACGCAGTTTGTCTGTTTCATAGTGAAATGTGTGATCATTTGCAATGTTTGATGATTTATTTAGTCCACACTGCCACCCTCAGGTCACTGGTTTATTTTCTTAAACTGTGGTATGGATTAAAGATTCAGTTAAATACTCTAGAATTTAGATTTCAGCTGTTTGTAAGCTGTATATTCTGTCCGACAGGAAAAAGCCTGATAGATGGTGGTAAGAAAAGTGTCTTTTGAACATTCCCCTTTCTAACACACAGTGGTGTGTGTTTGTTTTTCCTCCCTTTCCCTCTGTTCTCAGTCTGTGAATCGTGACATGCCATGGGACAGCTAAAGAGTTAACCATGAAGACCTTATGACTTTAGGTAAATGTCCTTGGAAAGGACAGTACATGTCAAACTCAAACCGCTATACATCCCTTGCATCAACAATTTGAATTGTTTTGTATTAAGAGGGATTTAAACATTTAATATCAACCACCTGTATTATTATATTTCCACACGTTGCTTTTTACCATTATGCATGCGACCCTGTTAAAATCTGTTAATGGTAGGGGTAGGCAGTTTGACCAAAATCATTATGGTATTTATAAGTGATTTTGTATCATCGTAATAACACACATACACGTTTATATATAAATATGTGTGTGAGTGATGGATGAGTGTACTACAAACATTTTTTTTGGTTCATTTACTAATTACTTACTACTACTTTACACTTCTTTGTATATATTCGTAAACCCATCAGAACTGTGACTGTAACTTTGGGACAACATGAACTTAAAATAAATCAAATGATTTTTATTTTGACTGCATTTTCTTAATTTAGCTGTATATGTCATCCATTTTAAATCATTAAAAAAGTTTCCAAAAATGCAATTATTTTGTAGGCACAATTATATTGTAATTTTTAAACATATAGGCATACCCCTTTATATTTAGTGAAACATTTTAGTCAAGTGACCCTCAACTTTTGATCAGTTGTGTGTGTACCGGAATGTGTGTATAACAGCATGATTCCTGTATCCTTGTAAACAAAATGGCTTAAATAACATACAAAATGGTAGGGCTGTGATGATTAATCGTGCAATGAATTACTGTGAAATCCTGGCACATGCAAAATCCACATGTGCAGAAACTTAAAGGATTAGTCCATTTTCTTAAAAAAATCCAGATAATTTATTCACCACCATGTCATCCAAAATGTTGATGTCTTTCTTTGTTCAGTCCAGAAGAAATTATGTTTTTTGAGGATTTTTCTCATTTTGGTGGACTTTAATGGACCCCAACACTTAACAGTTTTAATGCAGTTTAATATTGCAGTTTTAGGGGACTCTAGATGATCCCAGGCGAGGCGTGGGGGTCTTGTCTAGCGAAATGATTGTCATTTTTGACAAGAAAAATAAAAAATATGCACTGCTTGTCTATCTCCGGTCCTGTGACGCGCCAGCGTGACCTCACGCAATACGTCCTCACGTCAAGGTTGTGGTTTAAAAGTTTATTTTTTATTTTTCTTGTCAAAAATGACAGTCGTTTCGCTGGATGGGGCCCTTGTGCCTCGTTTGGGATCGTTTAGAGTCCTTTGAGACTCCGTTGAAACTGCAATTTTAAACTGTGTTGGGGTCCATTGAAGTCCATTAAAATGAGAAGAATCCTGGAATGTTTTCATCAAAAAACATAATTTCTTCTCAACTGAACAAAGAAAGACATCAACATTTTGGATTACATGGTGATGAGTAAATTATCTGGATTTTTTATTGGGAATATTGATTAATCCTTTAATTTGTGCCACAGAAGAAGTACCATTACAAGCACTATTCTAGAAAATGTCTATAAGAATATTTATATCGCTGTTCTTCAAATTGTTTCATGTATGTTCATGATAATAAGGAATAGTTTTAATAATTTTCTTTAACAAGTGTTGCTTTTTTAAATGCACATTATAAACGACTCAGATTCATTATGAACAAAACGCCGTAGTACACGCACAAGCTGTGCATTAAACACAGAATCGGAGCATTCAGTATCGATTTCAGACAGGTATTTTTAATGGGAAACACGATTAATCGTCACAGCCCTACAAAATGGAAATTGTGCATATATGAAAGAATGCCAAATGTTTTCTTCGGTTTAGGGGTTTGCGGTGGTTCTCAAACTAGGAGGCGGGGCCCCCTTGGGGGGCATGAGATACAACCGGTTGTATTACTTTTTTTTTAAGAGTACCTAGCGTCCGATTCACGATTTTACATTTCCTTTGGTTTGTAGGTGTGTATTAGTACATGATAACGATATGCAATAGTTACAAACCCCACAGTAAACAATGACGCGAGTTATCGTTTCCAGCGTAAATCTCTTTTTTTGACTACAACAAACACACGGATTGTAGGCAACAGTTTACTTCCTGGGATTGGTGATGTAGACAAGAACGACATTATCATAATTCCTCCCGCTTTGGACTCGCAGCCTGTAATTTAACTCCTGTCAGCATTGCATTGTGAGCAAATCTTTCAAACATGGTAAGGAGCGTCACATTTCCAGCTGACGTCAGAAGTGTTCAGGCCAATCACAACATACAGATTAGCTGGCCAATCAGAGACACAGCACTTTTCAAATCGATGAGTTTTCTACAAAATCGACACGTTTCAGGAAGAGAGTGAAATCTGGAGCTACAAAAATGTACGGTAAACCACGCGAACACATTGAATTATACCAAATACACAAAATAACGTTGTTTTTACCAATAAAATAGGTGTCCTTTAAATACATTAATTCATCAAAAATTGAGTGCAATTTCACCTCAGCAATTTAAAAAGTTTGAGAACCACTGGGTTAGGGGAAGAAGAAAACATATACAGTTGGTACAGTATAACAACCATTATGTTTATGGGGAGTTCATGTAAACCAAATATACAAGTGTGTGCAAGTATGCACACAACACATTTCAAGTTGTTATCATAACTAAGCTGTCACTGCATGCATCTTTCTGTGACATTGTAGACTGTAATTTGTTTGGTGATAGATGTTTTTGAGCTGCAGATATGCTGTGGTATGACCGGTATGTAAGATTCTCCACCGGTTGACAGATCTTTACATAGCATGCAATGGTAGTGTCATACCACCAAGCCTTAGTTAATGTTATGGTGAGTAGTTAATGATGGGCTCTTCACATCATCTCACTTGCTTCCCCCTTCCCTTCCTGTCACATGGGCACAAGTGCATTACCACACGCTGAATGACTTCAGAAGTGTGTCACTGTATCACTGGACACTCTTGTCAGCAGTACATTTTCATTATTTATATTGTAAACACAGGTGGACACTGTAGTTTCACTATTTAAAGCACGTTTAGGTGACGAGAGTTCGGGGATTTGCTGGTGGCACAACTGGATTCTAAAGGGTTACTTCACCCCAAAATGTTGTCATTTACAAACCCATATTGCTTTCTTCCCTGGAACACGAGGAGAAATTTGCAGTCATATTCAGTTGAGGTAAATGATGACCAGGGGCCTGTTACACCAGCTAGACGAAAAAAGTTGGGTGTAAGCACTACTTCAGGCTTAACTACGTCCGGATTTGTGAAAAATTTGTACACCTGTTGCACCATCTAATACTACGACCAGGCGCAGCTATGTTCAGCGTAGACGATGTGCATCCCCAAATTACTAGTGCGATTTAAATATCAATAAACGTGTACAAATCTTAATTGAACTAAACTCATTTGAAACCATATTGCGTAATAAACGCATGAAGCCAGTTTAATGCAGACTCTTGTCATTAGATTTTGTATCTTTACCTTAGACAGGCGTCTTGTTGCAGCGCTCCTGTAGTGTTTAACTTCAGCTGTGATGCACAGACCAATCAGTGTATGACATCAAAATATTGCGAGAAAGTTTAGAAACCAGGGCGTCATTTGAGCAACACACTGCCACCAACTGGACATCACTAGGAATTACATTTAGTCAAGTTGTATGGGCAATCTGCCAAAATGGCGTTCAGAATTTCCTTTTTCCTGTTTAAAAAAAAATTCCGTCAAAGACTTTTCGATGAACGCGACCGAACACACACAAAAAGTTGCCTTATCACAGGCTTGTACGTTTCTTTTTGCTTTTATAGCAATAGCACACGCACATTTTTTCCCTCACAACAGACTAACTTACTGTACAACAGTTAATTCTGCACGGTTCTTGAAGTTCTCTTAAACACAGTGGTTTTCTCGTGGGTGCTTTTTAAAACTCTAAACAACAAACTTGACCAAGCTATGTAATATACTGGATTATATGAGCTCACAGCTCACACAGACTGCAATTATTTGACTCCGTTGGTCAATCTGGTCCAAGCTTTATTCATCAATTAAATACCTTGTATAGGGTGATTTTGTAAGGATAAAATCATATTCTCCTTCATCTCAAAATATTTCACTTGCTTTCACTGATCAGTACTTCTGGAGCTAACACACTAATCTGCAACGCGGTTATGAGACTCTGAGAACGATCCAATCACATGAGCTCAAAGACATAAAAAACAATATTGATTCGCTTGCAACATAAGTGGGAGGGTTTGGGGCGCACAGTCCTGCGCCCCAGGGCGGATCCGAAACCAGCCAATTAGAGCTCAGCCTCAGGTCACATGTTTTTACCCTTTTTTACTGACCTACATAGACACTCATTAGGGGTGCGCCCCAGACACACAAACATGACACACACACGACGAACTCCGTTTTTATTTTTTTATAAATAAATTATAACATGACTAATAGTGAAATAGTACAGCTAAATGATTTTATTTTGTACTAATTTGCACTATATATTTAACTTTTTGTAACATGTTAAAGCAACACTATGTAGTTTTTCGATCTTTAAATAATGTCTCAAAAATTATTTCATTGATAGAACAACTCTTAAATGGATGAATTCTAGTGCTGCTGCAACCTGAGCAGCCTCCTAGCTGCTACAAGCACACTCTGAAAGTCGCATGGTCGGGTAGAGCACACAGCCCCTCCCCCTGCTTGCAGAAGAGTGTCTGATATCAGACACTGTTGCGCTTTTCAACCACATGGGAGAGCCAGAAGTCAATCTTACATGGAAAATACATAGTGTTGCTTTAAAGTAGCTTCCTCTCTGGCCAACTTTAAGGGGGCGGCACCCCCTTCTGACCAGCTGCCACTGGTGCAGTCTCTCAGTCAGTATGCATGAAATCCTAGTGTTCGTAAATGCATTAGACACACCAATGTCTCGTCAATTTAATCATTTCTATTTTGCCATAGAAACACGTCGACACTTTATTCTTACGGCTTCCTTTGACTAGACCTAATATTTAGTCTCGGACGTGTGCTACGCCTAGATGGTGCAACAGGTGAAAATTCTTCTTTGGACGTAAAGCGCATTTTACATCCAGACTAGTTTTACAACCAGGTGTACGTCCAGCTGGTGCAACCGGCCCCAGATGTCTGTCAGTCATTTACATAACTTTCATCTTCCACAAAAGAAATAAAGTCCCATGGGTTTAAAAAAAATTGACATTTAAATGTACAAATCCCTTTACATTTTGGCTTTACATTAGATTTTGGGCTGTCAAACGATTAATTGTGATTAATTACACACAAAATAAAGTTTGCATAATATAAATGTGTGTTTAAATATTATGTGTATAATAAATAAATACACAAACATTCACGTATATATTTAAGAAACATTTCCATATACATATACTTATTTTTATTTTTATATATATTTTTATACGGGTGCTCTGGGTGTGCATTACTTTCGAATAATTTAATGGCCCTTAATCAATTATTTCTTAGTTAATCGTTTGACAGCCAAACATGTTCATACATTTTTTCTTTACAATTTGTACAACAAACAAAGGTAGATTTTTTTAAATCTTCCATTATGAAAAACAGCAGATCATGAATCAAAAATTGTCACCGTTATGCATAAAAAAAATCTGGTTTAAATCTAAATGTATTTGTTTTCTCTTTCATTGTGTTCAGAGTCTCAAGGAAGGTTTGACGGCTGAGCAGAGACTTCACTTGTTTGACAACAAGGACACTAAGGACTTCTGACATTTGATGCATCAACCTGCCTCGCTGCATGTTAATAAGACTCACTATGTTTAACCCAGTAATTAATCACATAGAGACACACTGGTCACAGCATAAAGCATATATTAAACATGGTATGAAGATTGAATTTTATGTCTATAGTCTGCATTACATGCACTTCAGTTACTGTGACATTGTTTTTTTCCATTGCCATGTCTTAATGTAAATACGTAATGTAAATGTTTTTAATGAAGCATCTACCATGCATACACTAAACACGACTTGTGTAAGCTACTGTTTTAACTCTTTAGTTTGTGTGAATCACCAGTGGAAAAATTAACTATGTAATGACTTGAGACTACAGATTATTGGTGCATTATACGCCTTTAACAAAGAGTAGATATAATCACGCCTTCAGGCCTGCGTATTACGCTAGATGTGGTCAGTATGCACATTCCCTCCAGTTCTTTATTGTTTTAGTGAAACGGGATGAAAATCATTTCATTTAGACGGCTTCATTTAACTGCTGACCTTCAATGGCTCGACACTGCCCAGTGTTAAATGCCATCTCCGAATGTTTTTAAATAAAGGACCATTTCATATTATACAATAGAGACTGTTAGACATATAAGAAGAATACACCTGGAGGGGTTCAGGATGGTGTATATAAATGAATTTATATAAGATTTCATTATAAACTTATAATGATCCACTCAAGTTAAATGGGAGTTGTTTTTTGTTTTGTTTTTGGATAAAGTTTCCTCAAGCTCATGAGACGTAAAGTGTTGTTCAGTGGCAGTCCTTTGTATTTATTTAAATGTTACGGATTTTTGTCTCACATTTCCACTCCTCTATACATTATTGTAAATATACTGCAAATGTACACGAACTGACAACAGGTTTATTAGCAATAAATATTTTTGCACCCTCTTTTGGACTCATTTCTTGATTATTAATGCATGTATAAAGAAGCAAGGAATATGGTTATATGTAATGCAATTCACACAACTGAACCTGTTGTGCGATTCATATTTGGTCATTACCAAGTTTGGCGTACATCCACTGCACTGATTTCGCCCGGAGCTACAGTAAGTATGCAAGGAGATCATTCAAAATGCTTTGGTTTGAAGGAATACAATTTGTTTTAGATTGGACTCGCTACACTAAATCCCATAATCCTGCGCAGTGGCTCCATCATGACTCTTGACAGCTGTTGGCTTCCAGGTTTGGCCAAGCTTTATCTTACCACTGACATAGGACTCCAAAAGTATGAAAATATCCCATTTCATGCATTATTCACTTAAAACTCTACACACTATTGTAAGAGACGTGGTTGTACGTAAAAGAGTGTGCTTGCTGTCGGCGGGATGGAGTTTACACTGGAGTTTATGTTTCGTGATTAAATGCATCGGCTTCGCTGTGATCGGGTAAGTTTGCACGCGCTCTCTTTGTTTAGCGCAGTTAGCTCGCGATGCTAACGGCTATCTGCTAATGTTGTATGCTACGGTAACGTTACGTTGCTATGTGACTTTATCTCCGTAAAATAAGACTGTGGTCTTTTGTCACTAAAAGTCTTTGTGGGATGCGTTAAAATCTGTTGAGTTAGAAGGAATTGTGCGATTGTGAAAAGATGTTTTGTTTTTCCATGCTAGCGTACTTACGTCAGGAAAACATTAGCACATTCGAGGATGTGAAACTGCGTTAGTGACACTGGACAACTGAATAAACCAAGAACTAAAACCAAACAATTGTATAAGAGTACACGAACATAATATAAAATTGGTTTTGGGGATGCTTAAGTGTTAGCTTTAGCTAATTAACAGTGATATCCAGCTAGCCACATGTGTCAGAGTGTGACCTGATAACTCAACTTGATAAAGCTGGATATAATATAAGAAATTAAACAAAAGTTGGTCATGGTATTGAAAATCGTTTATTTATGAGAACACTGGTTTTCAGAAAGTGTCAAAGTGCCTCATTATGCAATTCACGTGTTAATAAGTTTTCCCTAAATCTGGTCGTTATTAAAAAAGGCCTTATCATGAATTCAGTTTGAAGAAGAAACACGTCAAAGAGCAAAATATTAATCAAAAAATGTTTATTCAGTGGTATTCTTTGTTGTACCATGGTATACTGTAGTATTTCCTACTGTAGTAAAATTACTATATACTACAGTGATTTTAAAACTTTCTATAGTAAACATTAAATGAACATTAAGTTATACGACTACAGTTTATCAACTCACTGTAAAAATACTGCAGTATACATTATCAAACTGTAGTAATTCGTATAATTTACTACGGTAGACCTTTACTACAATTTACCTTAGTAAATGTTAAAGAATATTCCAATATTTGCAACAGTTTATCAATTTACTATAGTTAATACTACAGTATAGGACTACATTTATGAAAGTATAGTAATTGGTAGCCTATAATATACTACAGTATACTACAGTGTATTTAAAGGTGCAGTGTGTATTTTTTTAGGAGGATCTCTTTACAGAAATGCAAAATAATATACAAAACTATATTATCAGTGGTGTATAAAGACCTTTCATAATGAACTGTATTGTTTTTATTACCTTAGAATGAGACGTTTTTATCTACATACACAGAGGGTCCCCTTACATGGAAGTCACCATTTTGTGGAGCCAGATTTCTACAGAATCTCTTAATGGACAAACTTTTTTACTAAGTTGTCTCAAATGATGACATGTTTGTCCTTTGGCGGCTACCGTTGCTTCTCTATGCGTTTCAAAAGCAAGGGGTGAGCTGTGATCTGAGCTGTTGGTTGCAATTTGCAACCTCACCACTAGATGCCGCTAAAATTTACACACTGCACCTTTAATTATGGCAATGTTAGTTAACATACAGTATAGGCCTAAATTTTTCAAAGTGTAATAATTAGTATAATATATATTATAGTGTACTACAATTTATTGCAGTTAATACTACAGTACAGTATCAATGCGCAAAGTGTAGTAATTAGTACAGTATACTACAATTTACTGTAGTTAATACTACAAAATACTAAAGTATACATTATCAGAGTCTAGTAATTAGTATAGTATATTATAATATACGAGAATTTATTGCAGTTAAAAACTACCGTATAAATGATCAAAGTTTAGTAATTAGTATAATATACAGTGAGTATATTACAATTTACTGTAATTAAAGGTACAATTTGTAAGAGATTTGCAGTAAAATATGCAAAAACCACTAGTCCAGTGTAATATATTTTATCCAGCTGATTACTAACAATATCTTTAATGTTTTCAACTACTTGTAAATTATAAGAAAATTGCCATTTCAAACAGTGACATGGGGCAGTGCAGTCGCCTGTCAATGACGTTAATATCCACGTTACCCTAGGGGTGGGCTATATGGGGAAAAAATAACATTATGATTGTTTTAGGCAAATTCACGATTTTATCACTTCTTTTTCATGTTTCATGTCTTTTTCAGACTATTTTGCCATTACTGAGCCTTAATACAGCAATACTAATGCCCCCATTTAAAAATGCAGTCCTACAAGGTGACAAAATATGTGCGGACAGTATGTGTACAACAGCGCATGCGCGTGAAAATATTGAGACAGGACACTCCACTACAAACAATTACACAAAGGAAATAGACAGCATTTGCACAAACACTATCGTTTTTTTTTTCTTTTATTTTCACTTCTTCCAAGAACACAGCTGTGGAGCATTTACGTCACCATAATGTTTGATTCCTGTTCTTTGTTTATTCTTGTTGTTTGTTCTTAACTTTGTTTGCAATTGTGGATCAGCTACTTTTCTTCACTTATCCTAAATGTTTTTATGTACTGTAAATGTCGCAATTCAGTCGCTGCCCTGACGGCCTGGTAGAGTAATAATTTGAATAAGAAATCATTTGTAAACCACATGACAACAGTGTCGGCGACAAATGCGGAAGTATGCGTTAGTGTATAGCGTCTGTCGGGCTATTTGTTTGTTTATGGTAAGTTATTGGACTAATACTGTAACTCTATGGGGTGGTTTCCCGGACAGGGATTAGACTAGTCCTAGACTAAAATAAATGTAAGAGATGTCCAAACTGAAAACAACTTGCACTGACATATATTAAAATACATCAGAGCTCTTTGTTTTGCCTCAAAATGCACACAAGTAATAATTTTAGTAAGGCATGCTTGTTAAAACTAGTTATATTTCCTAATTAAACTAAGGCCTAGTCCTGGCTTAAGCTGATCAATGTCCGGGAAACCACCCATATGACTAACAATTTAGACCAACGTCTATGACTAACAATTTAGTTTTCAACATTACGTTAACCTTACATAATGAAATAAAACGATGTCATCAAACGCAACATTTATAAAACTGGATTACTTTTACCTTATCCGTTAACATGATTTCTCGTTCCCGTGTGATTGATGGCCATCAGCGGTTGAGTTCAAGACTACAAATCATTTTTTGATGCTGCTTCAGAGTGTCATAAATCAATGTCATTGTTATTGTTTTCCGCCAAAGTTCAAACGGTAACGCCCAATTCGAGCGAACTTGAAGCGCGATTAAGCGGAATCGCGTCTACCGCGCCGCACTAAACGCCTCATTCATGCCGCGAGACCTCCAGACGCGCATCAACGGGTCTTCACATTAACTTAACATCACTCACGCTTGACACCTCTACCGCGGCTGGTGTGAACGCAGCATTAGAGTCTAGTAATTAGTATAATATACTACAGTATACTTTAATTTACTTTACTACAATTTACTGTAGTAATTGCAAAAGTATACTCCAGTTTTTACTACATTTTATAATTTCACTGTAGTTAATACTCCAGAATACTATTGTATATGTTATCAAATTATTGTAATCACTGTAAAACTACAGTACCCCACAATTTACTGTAAGAAACACTAAAGTATTTTCTCATGTGGGACAAAATATGATAGTCATGTTAACGTTGCGTCTCTTTCTGTCTTTCTGATCAAAGATGTTTGTACTATGAGCAAATGGCATGTCAACTACATCGGATCAGCATCACACGCGACACTGATATAAACGCAATTTTGTCTTAGCTTGTTTAAAGTTTAGAAACTTTACAACTATCAGCATTATGTGAGAGTCCTCTGCACACAAGAGTCAAGCTGCATGAGCACAGAGAAAGAGAGACCCGCGGTGGCGCTTATTATGAAATTACAGAAATGCATGAATACAAAAATCTAATTTTATTTTACGGTAACTGAATATACTATTATTCCGGCCAGCCTTACCATCCGATGCACAAAATGTGTTTAACCAATAGTGTTTTGTTTTTATTTCTAATTTCAGTTGATATGGAACAGCCTCCCAGCAGCTCAGATGGTTTACAGCCTCAGGATCTTTCCTCCACGTGCACCCTTCCAAATATCTTTGATCTGTCAAGGAACGGTGAAGAATGTCTGCTAAAAGCAAATCCTTTAGATGCCTTGCATGTCGTCCAGGCACCAGGCTGGTTTGTTAATCCCGGGACCAGTAACGGGTTGTTACTTCCAGAGAACGACTCCGATCCGTTGCCGCTTCCCACAGACCAGATCCAACCCGACAATGCGTTTTCCAACACGACTGTAACGCTGTCGTATGTTAGCAGGTCACATGTCTTCTCAAATCACGACACCCTTTCAGAGCATTCCCCAATTTATGGTGTTCCACCCTTAAGCAAGGCTTTTGTCCTACACCCATCTACGTACGATGCTAGCAAGCTGGCGACAGAAACGGGAGACGCAGCTCTGGAAATGGACCAACACTGCCTCCAACAGGTCTCCGTACCTGTAGGACTAACGGCCTGTGACCAATTTGAGTTTATGTCCCCGGCTCAGGTTGTTGAAAATGTAGCGGCTTTGTGCTACCTTCAACAGCCCCCCGATTTAAGTGGCTTGCAAGATGTTGAAAATATTTCTTTGGAAGCACTCAAATCCTTACAACAGACCAATCCCACCGAATGTAGGCTTCCTATAAATGTGGATGAACTTCAGAACGGAGCTGCTAATGGTTTATGGAACGTTGCACCTTTCGAGGAAGGCTTTTCAGAAACTCATGCTGCAAACATGGAGGGATTACACAGAAATGGCAACCCTGAAGTAGTCTTTCTGATCTCTAGATCTGAAGAGCCGATCATTCTACAGAACAACCAGGTGCCGTCAAGTTTTGCCATATCATTAAACCAAGACTTTATTAGTCCGTTAGATCCTGCTGCCTCAGCGGACGAGATCGAAAATGTTTTTTCTTTGCCGCCGGCTGCAAGTTCACCAAGTGGAGAAAATTCGTTTGGCGGAGAAACTGTTGAAGCTAAGTTTAATCATGTAGAAGAGACGGAAACGCCCCCTAACGCTGATTCTGTATCAGAATTTATCACCAGCATTAACCAGAAACCATCAGGGAATACTGACAAAGCATGCAACACAGAATCAGTACAGGTCAACGGCATATCTGCAGAAAATAAAGAAATGGATACATCCGAAACAACTGACAGTTTGCATACCACAAAGACAAAGACATTCGAGAGAAAACAACTGCCTCCAAGAATAAGTAGAGGGTTGCGGTTAGAAGCCATTGTTCAAAACATCCACCCCACCAGGTTCAAATCAAATCGCGTCACAAATATAAAAAAAGCTCAGGCAAGCAAGATTTCCCATCAGGGCTCCAACCAACACGTGTCACCCAACAAGAATAACCATCACTTGCCGGGAAGAGTATGCACTGCAAAGAAATCCGATGGGATGACGAGGTGTTTACAGGAAGAGCAAATGGACGTTAAAGCTTCAAACAGATGTAAAACCACAGTATCTACCTCATGTCCAAAAAACAGACCTGCGTTGGATTGCAAAGCTACAAAGACATTAGACGGACTATTTGGTTCCAAAAACAGATCAAAGAATCTACGGCAGAAAGTTTCCAAAAAGTCCTCAGCAAGTAAAGGACACCTCGACTCATTACCAATATTAAAAAGCCGACCCGCAAGGCTTCCTAAACCGGTTACGAGTCATAAAGGTTCAGCTGCTGCAAAGAAATCTCACGTCTCCAAACGGAAAAAGAAGAAACACAAAGTTGTCCAAGCTCCCTTTTTCTCACCCCAGGAACCAGAAATCAAACTGAAATGCCTAAACTACAAAGGTGAAAGAAAAGATGTGCGGGATGAGACCTTTGCCCCGTACGTGCGTGTGGATCCCAAAGCCAACCTGACCTGTACGGTTGTCAACTATCTTGAAGAAAGCTTCAGACTCAAGCAGGGAAAACAGCAGATCACCACTGGCTCGATGTCTGGCGTGGTTCCCACGTCGCCTTTTTTGCAGTTCGGACGAGTTTCCTTGAACGGCACCCGGCGAGATGCCCTAGTGTGCTGCATATGCGGAGGCTCCGCCAATGCTATGGATCTCGGTGACCTGCATGGGCCGTATTACCCAGAAGGGTTTAAATCTGCCTCAAAAACTCTTACTAATCCGCAGGAAGATGAGGAAGACTCGGATTCCTCTTTTTGTCCTAAAACAGGGAATTGGGTCGCTTCTGATCGAAGCAGTTGGACTTGTAAAACGTCTCTGATGGCCTGTCAGAGATGGAGCAGTGATAGTGAACTGTCTAGTAGTCCTACAGCAAAGCGATCCAGGATGGATGCTGTCACCGATTGGTACAGCCCTCCCGTGCTTCCTCTCCACAGTAGCGAGTATTGGCTTCATGCAGACTGTGGCATATGGTCAGCAGGTGTCTTTCTGGTGAAAGGAAAACTGTATGGGCTTGAAAATGCTGTCAAGTTGGCAAAGGAGTCGGTGAGATTTCATGTGCACAGATTTGCGCCTTTGCATTGTAATACAGTATCAACAGTGTTTGGCATTCATTCTTTCTTTTTTTTCTCCAGATTTGTTCAACCTGTCAAAATAAGGGGGCTACATTGGGTTGTGTTTTTAAAGGCTGCCCCAACAAGTATCACTACAGATGTGCAATGCAGTCAGGTAAGGATCTCAGCAGATGTTGAGTCTTTTATGATTCTTTGCGTGTTGTGCAACCAAAAACAGAAGGAGCTGATCCTCGCATTGCATTGACCATAATCTTGACAGCTGCTTTTGTGTCTGCGTTTAATAAACATGTTTAAGCTGGTGGTCAGACAAACATATACAACAAATTGCAAACAAGAGCTGGAAAATGATTTTGACCAATGTGCACTATTTGTAACTATCAGTGATAACTGGGTCATTATCACAAAACCAATGAAACATCAGAAGATGGCAGTAGATTTTAGATTAAGGCCTGGTTTCACAGACAAGGCAAATTAAGATGTTTAAAGGGGTCATATTATGAGATTTTTTTAAAGATGTAAAATAAGTCTTTGGTGTCCCTAGAGTGCTTTTGTGAAGTTTTAGCTCAAAATGCCCCACATATTAGCCTCTTTCACACAGTAATTCTGGTAAATTACCATGAATTTACCAGAATGAATTTACCAGTAAATACAAAAATGTGCTGTTCACACATGCAGTGACATTCCGTCTTTTTACCAGTAAGACATTAGTTGAGAAAGCGGAAGTACCTGTGGCGCGCGTTGAGCTCAGTGTTGTATTTGTAAACAATCCACGTCGTTCATATCCACGGTCCGTATTTTGTTGTTTTTACGTCTGTGGTAAACTCTGACAGTCGCGAAGTTGCTCATGACCAAACAACATTGCATGAGGCGACGTCAAACCGAAAATGCGTCTTAAACAACAGTACTGTTGGCACTTTAGGCTTCACAGAGAGCGTGCTAAGGACGTCGGCAATTCGGCAAGTATGTGGTAAGCTGTTTTAAACAACTTTGGTGAAGAAATGTGGACGTAAACTTCAGGTGTGCTCGACTTTCAAGCAGCGTGTGTGTGGAAACGTCCGTAAAACAGTGCGGGGGTAAACGCGTCATCTGTATTAAAACATTATGATTGGTCTGAAGCTGTCAGCGCAGTCTGACGTCGTCCGTTCTAAATGCCGGTATTCCTATATTTTTCGTTCACACATAGCGCTTACCGGTAAATTACTGGTAATTTTACAACCTGTCTTACTGGTAAATTGGGAGCACTAATTTACCGGAAAGGTTCTGTTCACACATGATCTGTTAACTGCAATTTACCAGTAAATTACCAGTAAAGACTGCATGTGTGAAAGGGACTATTGATTATAGCATGTTACAATTCCCATTTTTTTGTAGGTGTGAGCAAAAATGTGCCGTTTTCGGGTGTGTCCTTTAAAATGCAAATGAGCTGATGAAATGCAAACACTGATTGCAATGATGGTGGTTTGTTGCATGTGAAACTCAATTGTGCTGTCAAATATTTTTTCTCTCTCTTTCTTTCTCTCTGCACTAAATAGCAGAGCTGTGGTTGGATAGTACAGATTAAGGGGCGGCATTGTTGTAATTGGCCTTGCTACCTACATCACAAAATTGGTGAAATCAATTTTGTCACATGCTTGCAGAGAATGGTTTACCAAAACTAAGTTACTGGGTTGATTTTTTTCATATTTTCTAGGTTGATGGAGCACTGGGGACCCAATTATATCACTTAAACATGAAAAAAAGTCAGATTTTCACGCTATGACCCCTTTAAGCATCTCTTTTAATCACATTAAAAACACCTTACTGGTTATCTTTAGACAAATCAGTGGCAATGGTGTAATCTAAACCCTGTCTGGGAAACCGCCTCTAATTGTCTGCGAAACCAGGGGTATACGATTTAGATTTTAATTATAAAACATATAATTTGGTAACACAAAAATGACCATGACAAACACAATTGTGTAGTTTACCTTGCACAAAGAATAATTTTAACATAGGAGACATTGTTGACACTATATAGGCCTACAGAAATTTACATTAAGTTTGATTTTGTTTGAAGAAACACATCTGCCAGTACCTTGCAGACTACTTCATATTTTTCTAGTAAAAAGCATAATATTCTCTTGTCATGCTCTTGTACATGACTTTTTGATTCTTATTACAGGTATTTTTTTCATTAAAATATATTTAAATAATGTCTAATTATGTATAATAAAAATATGCTTAGGCATCATGACTTCTCTTTATTTTAGCAAAATGTGCTATTGACAATTTTAAAGCTCACGTAACACAATCTGGAGTATCTATAGAGTAGTATTACATCCTTTATATCTCCGAAGAGTCTTTAGTTTAATCAGATTTATAAAAGAAAGATTAGCTTTACCGAATCTTTCCGGTAACGTACGGAAAAATGGAGGAGTTACTACTGCGGGAGGAGCGAGTACGAGTCATGCAACACTATACAACACTGTTTAACTTATGATTCACTACATGTTCGTGTCATTTAAATAATATGCACGCGCCTATTTCCAACATAACACAGAAGTCTTACTTACCGCATGCAACTCGTGAACCAGTTGGGAAAATCCAGCGCATTAAACACACACGCATCAAACTCTGCTGCTACCCCGGATAATTAAGCAATATCGCTCGAGTAGGAGTGTGATATAGCTCTATATCATCACGGCTGTGATTAGGCCAGAGGCACGAGGCCGCAGGCCGAGTGCCGGAGGCAATCACAGCCGTGATGATATAGAGCTATATCACACGACTCCGAGAGCGATATTGCTTTTATACAACAGTTCGACGGCACACGTTTGAAAAACGAAAACTAGAAAACAACAACGGAGTTATTTTAAAAGCCTCTTTGTTTGAGAACTACTTCTTCGTTCACGGATTTGAGGGCGGCCAGAATGACAGGTAAAACTTTCGGCTGGTTTGAAGCTCATAACAACTCAATGGACGGAAAAGCCGTTACTTTATATTACCGTTTCTTGGTCACAAAGTGTAGTTTTAAGATTAGTTCAGTCGAGAATGTATCTGTATTATATTTAAATCTGCAGTCGATTAGTAAAGATAGCGCCTGTTTGAACGTTTGCTTAGTGAGATTCGGTACGAATGAGAACCAAAGCATGAGCGGACGTCAGTGTTCACTCGCCCCGCTGACCACCGCCCTCTCTGGGCTACATTTCTGAAAGGGATTCCCCGGCTCTCATGTTGGCCTTGTTTGTTTATGATCGTCAAAATGAGATCAAATCAGCAGTATTTGGTGTCATGATCAAACTAGTACTTGTTTTTTTATTCATATTTAGTGTCTTTTGTGTTTGTTATTGTTTTGGCGCGAGGTAAAAGTTAATAAAACTATACTTGTGTAACGTTACTATTGCTTTCTCATTTATTCTTAACGCGATACGAGCACTCGATTATTATTATTAAACTTTGTTCTTGTCAGTACTATACAAAACGGTTTTTTATAAGTGTCAGAGAGATGTTTTTGCATGCTGCTTATAAATATACCAGTGGCGATATCTCATAACATGTTTTAATAGTCACGTCACGATAAAGTAAATGATCAATGTCTACATTTAAAAGCTGCGGGGCTTACCTGCAGTTCCACGGTGTTTTCGCGTTCTGATAAAAGATATAGCTCCAGAAAAAAACAAGTGTTTATATTCCTCTTTCCAAGGGTTAATCGTCCACCCGATGTGAGAAGACATTTCTCCCATTAACTCCCGTAACATACAAGAGCGCTGATCTTTGACGGAATAATAACTTCTGAGGGGATTCACAGACTGATTTATGAGCTAGTAAACTAATGAGACACACGGAGAGTGATTCAAACAGCGCGTCTGTGTTTTTCCATTCAGAGATGAGCCTGCTTAGGACCTCCATTCACTAGGTGGCGGAATAATACGAAAGGTAAAGCGGTTACAGTGCCGTTATCAGTACAATATCGTATAGCTCTTAGCCAATCAGATTCGAGAACCAGAAAGAACTGTTGTATAATAAACTATATCCATTGTTTTCATAAGGCTGGATGTCTTCTCCTTACATCCAAAAACACACTTCTTCTTTCGTGCCATTGTTGAGTTTTGAAATTTAAAAAAGCTGTCGCGTGATGTGATGTTTGTAAGTTCTAGCATTTCCTGCTGATTGACGGGTGGGCGGGGTTTTCCGGGGGAAGTGTACATATAGAAACCCCTGAAACGTCAGCTGGACCCGTAATCGAAAAAACTTTTCGAAACTTGTATGAACCCTGGCAAAGTGCATTCGGTACAGAAATACTCTGTAACATGCCCAACTGCTTTTTGGACACTTTGCCTACGTTTAGCATGAGGAAACAACTCTATAACTGTGTTAATAAGTCAAAATGCTTGAAATACCATTGAACCCCCCCTTTAATGGTTACAGAATGAGTTTTTATGCCTTTTTTTAAAAGAAATGTTTAAAGTTGTGTTCAATTGTCAGTAAAATGTAAATGAATGCATTTAAACATATCAGACCTTGTTTTAATAAATAAAAAGAAAATATGTTTTTAAAATAAAATGAAGTTTGAAACAAAGATATTGTGAAATTCACCCAACATGTTTCTTTATCTTTTAAGGTTGTGTATTAAACGAAGATAATTTCTCAATGAAATGCAGAAAGCACAAGGTATGTGTGGAACGTTTAAATTCTACCTTTAAAGAACCATTTCTTTCTTACCTTTCAAAATCTGTACAACCACTTTAAGAACGTTTAATGAAACAGAAAGGTTTTGTGCATGTTATGGAACCATTCAGACAGATAAATAACCTTTATTTTAAAAGTGTATAATGAGATTTGTAGTTTGAATTTGATGTTGTATTAACAATAAATCTGGAGTTGCAGACTTAATAATGGGAGATGTTATATATTAATTGAGAATATATTTCTTATATATTATATTCAGCTTAAATATACAGTGGCAATGTATATTTCATTTTTTTCTGAATAATTTTGTCATAAAATGTGATCAGATCTTCATTAAAATAATGTGTCTACAAATAATAACATAGGAAATTTCAGATCTTTCATGTCTTTATTGAACACTCATTCAACATTCAAAATGTCAGCGGAAAAAGTAAGCGAATCCTTAGAATTAATAACTGGGTGACCAGCAGCAATAACTTCAACTAGGCGCTTCCTTTAGCTGTGGATCAGACCTGCACATCGTTGAGGAGGAATTTTAACTCGTTCTTCCTGCTTCAGAACTGCTTTAGCTCTGTCATATTCATGTATGGCCGTCTTCAAGTCAATTCATAGCATCTCTATTGAGTTGAGGTCTGGGCTCCGACTTGGCCACTCCAAAAGATGGATTATTCTGAAAACATGAAATTCTAAAAGGTTCACATACATTTTCCTGCCAATATTTGTTGTGTACCTTTTGCTTTAATGACAGCATGTACTGTAGTGATGGAAATTTAGATTCTTTTAAGATATTTATTTGTTTTCAGTTCGTTCATCAAAATGATTTGTTCAGATTCATTCACTGATTCATAAAGTAACCATTTCTTCAAATTACATATTAGCCAGCAGGGGGCGAAAAAGAGTCTTATGTGTTACGTCTTACAATGTAGTTCATTCAATTCGTTCATGAACGAGATTCTCTCTCTCTGTCTTTTCTCAGACTCAAAACAGTGACTCGGTTGTAATTTTAAAATCATGTCCAGCTATTGTGGTAACAATGTCAAATCACTAACCACTTTGGCGGGTTATCTTTTACAATTTATAGTCACTTTTTTTGCTGTCAAAGTTTAGCGGTCTGTGCAGACTCACTCTCGCAGAAGAACTGTGCTCCACTTCTTATATTTACCTCTTATTTATTTACGCATCACATGATTCATGTCACAGAAACATGCAATAGCAAGGCAACGGCAACATGCATTATTAAGGTAATGTACATTCTGCAGCGTTCATGTACTTACATAACATTACATAAAGCAATAAAGTAGCATCGAGCCTTTCGAAAAGTGTTTTCTTTACCTAAATCTGAAAACTTCTTAAGAACAACTTTCTCCGACTCAGCGTTTATTAGTTATTGGTATTTGGGCTGTTACACTACTACGGTACATCTGTAAGTAAATCATTTCCAATGCAGAAATATTATAAAAGTGCTTTGTTAGGTTACTGATGTTGCTCTGCTGTTGTGTCTTTCTCACCTTTTTCAACCCTGATGAGTTTGCACCCCTGATCCTTTTTGTTTTTATAGAGACAAAAAATCTGTCCCTTATGTACAAAGCAGTTAATATGATCACAGATTTGCTTATATTTGAATAGTAACTAAAACCTTTTGTTTTACATAATTATTTGGCTTTTAAATTCTGAATCTTAATTTTTCAGCTTTAAATTACATCTCAGATTTTCAAAGTCCCTCTTCTGGGAACATTTGGACCTCACTGTTCAAAAATTTAAGCTCACTAGACTGAAATGTTTCTTACAATCTTAAAAATCTAATAGTATAGACAGATGGTTTCAGCAGCAGGGTCATTCTACAGAAACGTCCACTGTCAAGATGTCTTAAAATTTATTTCTTTTTCTAACTGTAACAGAATTCAATGAATTTAAAATTATCATCATGTCACATGTGAAAGATTTTATTTAATGTGAAAGAAAAAAACACAGTAACACCAGTGACAATTTTCATGAAAACTGCATTTTATAAAATTACTGCTGAAAAGTATCAAACCACATGTTGTCATTCATTGTATACTCACTAAATTAAGTAGTTTAATCCATTTGTATTCTAGTTTTTTGCAATTCCCAAACAATAAAGGAGGTCATACCAGTGACTTAAACTAAAAGCTTCATATAAAATCATGAGATAACCGAAAAGATTTCTGGTAAAAGAGACAGTAGACTTATCATGGGCTTCTCTTCATAGATCTCCAGGAAAGTAAAAGAAGGAAGTCAAGTGATGTCATCAGTGTGATTTTTATATAAAAATAAGAGCTTTTTTTGTTAAACGGTAACACCAGTGACACAACTCCAGGGGACCACTACTTTCATTATATATTTTATAATATTTATTTAGCATTTTGTTTTTTTATGTAGTTTACATCATATATTTGATAGTTATGGACACATTATTGTATTTTAAATGGAAGAAAACACTTGTTTTTGATCTCAAAATAAAGCATTTTCCCTCTCCACATGACTGTGGGGACGAGCACATGTGGTGCTTGGAATTCTAATTAATTAATAAAAATCTAATATTGCTACATTGATGGCTCAAGAAGGTGTAATTGTTCAAATAACATATTGTTTCATTTTAAAATATAAAAAATGTAACACTAAGTGTTTTTTAAGTCTAATATTTCTGTAAAGGTTCGGGGCAGAAAAATTGACATTTCCGTAGAATGACCCAACAACAACATAAACAAACTAAATGCTGAAAAAATGCAAACTACTTTAAAGATGTTAAGATATAACATAGTTTAAAAATTTCTTAAACCTGTGACTGATAGTTTTTCCTCTTTATTTCATTCTAGAATAAGTCCATCAAAGGTTCATCACATCATCTACTCACCAGGTGACACAGGAGAAAGAGGATACTATGCAAGGTCTGCTCTTTGAGGTTTTCAACACGGAAGTCACCTTCACAAATCATTTATAACCGACTGAATACACCAGTGTTTGATTTGATAAGGCAGTTTTCCATTCCCTTCAGAGTAAAGTTGACCTCTTCATCTCTCCTGGTGTCTTCCTGCGACCAGTCATGAGACCTTCAGAATCTCTCTCTGTTGACAGAAAAGCCTCTTCAAAATGCCAACACCCATATACCTTAATAATATTTCTATTGCACTGCTCGTAACATCTGTCACATAAATGGCACTTTGTTCGACTCACACTTTTGATGTTGTTGTATTGCGAGGTGAGGAGTTTGGTAAAGTATTGCACATTTAGGGTCTCAGAGCAGAAGAAGAAAAATCCTCCAAACCGCAGCACAAAGTCATTGTCCTAGTTTTATTTGGTAGTGTAGTTTGTTTATTTATATTTTGGGAGCAAGATTTAGTATTTTATGTTGCAAATTATATTATTAATGGCTAATTTAAGTTATTCTACAAATTGAATTTTATTATGCAGTATATTAAATGACAAGTCCCTGGTGTCATAATAGCATCAACACAACAGAAACAGCACTTGATATTTATTAAATAGTGATTGAAGAACGTGAAGTGAAGGACAGAAAATGACAAAATAAAACAGAAATGATAAAAGTCAGTGTGTATTGGTACATCAAAGCACTTTGAGAGGGCACTTTTTTCTTCCTGCGGTTTTTTTCTTTCCCCAAAAATCTCTAGTTTTCCTGTTAGACGTGCCTGCTTATGTATCGCATAACCACATTTACACACCACTATCGAGTGTTATCATGTAAAGATTCATTTACATCAATTGTATAAAAACATGCAAGCATCTAGTTACATAGGAAGAACTAAAATGTAGTGTTATAGTTATGTAATATTTAATAAATTTTGATGTGGATTACAATACATATAACTTTATTTTCACCACACAGTGATGGTCATTTTATTGTTGGCTCTATGCACTTAAATTCAGTCTCTTATTAATCCAAATGGCAAGCTCAGATTAGATAATAAAAGCCAACTGGCTCTTTTATTTTTTACAGTAATAGCATATCACTTTAAGATAAGTTGCATTTGTGTATAAGTTGTGATAAACGAGGGTTTGGTTGTGATTAATTTGAAGACATTCAAGTTTAGCACTTTTGTATGAGCACTATTCTCCGGCTTATTTTAAGGAAGTATCTACTTTAATTGATTGTAGATCTTTTAAGTTTAGTAAACCTGAAAATTAAATTGCATTTAACAAAAAATTCTGTGATCAAAACTTCACAAAATGATAATTTATATGTTTCTTTCTTTTGTTGTTGCTGCCTTGCTAAGACAAATCATTATAATGCTTTGTTTCAATTGATGGACGACATAATAATCCCAAGATTCATTTTGTAAATGCTTTATATGTGTAGAGACTTTAAACATCATTTAAGATTGGAAATCTGTGCCATTTATAACCTGATAAAACTTTGGTTGCTGGTGTGTGTGTGTGTGGGACGGTCAGATCGTAATGTATGTCATGTAGTGTACCTTTGTGTGTGCCTTGTGATACTTTGTTCATGATTGTATCCGTTCAGATTTTGTGCAAATGTCATTTATTTTTGTCTAACGTGAATTGTCACGTATTACTGTCAAATCAAATGTACCAAAAAGTTGTTTGGTTTTGTTTCGATCAAATGTTATGTACTTCAAACGTTAATCTCAGGGCTGAGCAGGGTTTGTTTTGCATTGTTGTTGTTGTTGTTGACATTCTCACCCCCCAAAAAGGATTCAACCGACTAAACCCATCTGGTCAGTGTAATAAATTGGCTTCTTTTATTTTGCCTTGCAAATGGTCTCTTATTTGTGTTTGCTAAAATCACTGTTGTTGTTCTGCTTATAGTCCACCCAAAAAAGAAGTCTTTCTTGCTGCTCGTAAAGAATTAAAACATTGATAGGTGCTTTTTATATGTCAATTTCATATAGACATTGTTTAAATGCAGAGATTTTAAGCTAAATTTGCAATTTATAGGGGTGGTTTCCCAGACAGGGATTAGACTAGTCCTAGAATAAAATAAATATAAGAGCTGTCCAAACTGAAAACAACTTGCACTGACATATCTTAAAATAAATCAGTGCCCTTTGTTTTACCTCAAAATGCATTCAAGAAATGTTTTTAGTAAGGCATGTATGTTAAAACTAGTTATATTTCCTAATTAAACTAAGGTCTAGTGCTCGTTTAAGCCAATACCTGTCTGGAAAAACCATCCCATAGATTTCACATCTATATGCATGTTCATTTTATGATCTCACACATAAGATCAAATTTAGTACATTTTCTACTTAGCATTTTATAAATGAGGCCCAAGATGTCGCCATGTCTTTAAATAAAGTAAGTCATCCAGTTACACAAATGCTTTTACTTTGAAAATCTTTAATAGCAATCTTAAAAAAAGAAAAAAGAATTATTTTGAAAACATCTAATTTGAACACAGTTGAAACGCACAGATGACATCACAATCAATAATTGGATGAATTTAAGTGTGACAGATTACCTCACGCAGTGACATCACACTTTGTCACTTGTATGTATGACAACTAGCCCCATCTCCTCATATATGTGACCCTGGACCACAAAACCAGTCATAAGTTGCACGGGTATATTTGTAGCAATAGCCAACAATAAATTGTATGTATATTTCTTATACCGTAAATACATCAAAAATGTATTTATCCTTAGAAATGTGTTGCTAAGGACCTCTACTTAAAAGCGATTTTCTCAATATTAAGATTTTTTGCACCCTCAGATTTTCAAATAGTTATAGTTTAAAGGAACAGTATGTAAGAAATGTATATCAATTAATCATAAAATGACCCTGATATGTCACTAGACATTAAGAAATCATTTTCATTTCAAATACTTATATCACTGACAACAGTGGTCTGGCCAGGATATTGTCATTTAAAAAGTGGAGTTGCAGCCCTCAACTGATGTTTATGTTGTCGTTTTGTGTATTGGCCACCAGCTTTAGCCACAAGTTTTGTGATTGCAATACCAGTTTTGGCCACAATCCTACATTCTGTTCTTTTAAGTACAGTATAGGCTGGCAAAATATTGTCCTATCCTAACAAACCATACATCAATTGAAATTTAATTAATTGATGATGTATAAATCTGATTTTCAAAAAGTTCGCCCTTTATGTGGTTCAGGATCACATATTTTGTGAATATGTCTAGCAATACTTATGGTTCTTTAATAATAGCAGGTTTATATAATTGAGTTGTTTCCTTTATAGTTTTTTTGTAGTTTTTTGTAGCAAATTTCGATTAAAAAAATCCCTTGATTCGCAAAACAAAGTTTACACGCTCGCTTGAGGTGGTTTTTGATTAAGGCGAAAAAGAGTAAATGCGAAAAATGCATTTGCCGAATTAATTCTCACGTAGCGAACAAACCGCAGGAGTGACATATGGGGCTCGACGTCATTGCAGTGTCCTTGCTGCTAGTGGTATGCATTAGCAATGGGAGAAACAAAGCTTTTCGAAGCTTCGAATCAATTGAACCAATTGCTTCGCAAATTGATTCAGTTTTTCGAAGCGTTCATAACAGCATACACGCTGGCGACACCTGCTGGTCAAAATAGTGTAAAAGCAGCAAGATCTTTCCAAACGTTTTACATTTTCTACAAAATAATAGTAAGATTGTTCTAAGAATATGTTTTTAAGAAAAATTAATTATTTGATTTAATTAAGACATAATTAAAAGTGTATTCGGTGTTTTTTTTTTAGTTTTATTTATGGCAAAAAAAATCATTAAAACGAACCCCCTTTTTAATTATGCACATTTTGTCATTAAATCAGTCTATAAACAAAAAGTAGAGAAAATTGTAGTGTTATTTGTCAGAAGATGAATGTTTTATGAACTTTTATAATAAAACTGACCCGAGTTCACCTACACTGGTCATTTATGATTAACTCCCCCTAGTTGTGAATCGTCGGATTTTCGAAACAGTTATGACGTAATGAAGCATCGTTTGCTAAAATCACGTGACTTTGGCCAGTTTGAAACAAGCTCCGAACCAATGATTCAAAACAAAAGATTCGTAAATGTTTCGAAGCCTTATGAAGCAGAAGCAGCGCTTCGAAATCGCCCATCACTATGCATTCCTTCTATGCACAGCATTCACAGCAAATACATTAATTACTTGCCCTATTGTGACTACATGCAGTCCTGCCTCCATTTTACATTTATAAAACTTGATTACTTTACCTCATGTGTTAACATGATTTCTTATTGTCCCATCTGATTGATGGCCTTCAGCGGTTGAGTTACAGATAACAAATCTTATCATTCCACACTGCTTCAGAGCGTCATATATTATCTACGTCATTGTTATTGCTCTGATACTGCGCCCTCTAGTGGCAGATTCTACAAATTGTATCTTTAATGATGATTCATTTACATATGCCAATAAAGTAATCTTTTATAACATTACAGTAAAAAATGAGTAAAATTGTACACTCGTCAGATGTGATTCAATAATTCAACTCTTAAAGAAGCATACATTTTTGGTCAAGATTTATTTTCTGAATAAATCTGAAATTACAGGAAGACAGTTGTATTGCAAAGACAGAATTTGGATGAGTTTCAGAGTTTGTTTTTAGATGACTGATAAGTTATAACTAATCGAAATCATCACCAGAAACCAAGAACCTGCTGAACAAAGTTTGTTTGATCATAAAATCCTTGTCAAACTCTTTCATGTAACTAAAAACAATATAAATACTACTGTAGGCATTTAATGTCTATGCTTACTGACTATGTCAGATTAGATCAAATTCAGTAAGTTGCACAAAAAAATGTTTACTATGGATTTAATGCTCATTGCTTTACGTCTTGTACATATTAATGGCCCAAATTTGTTGCAAAGTGATACTGCTATATCTAACCAAATGTTCATGCAGACACATACACAAAATAAAACACGTAAACACAAAATACACCAATTCCAATAAAAACTACCATTATTGTTTCAAGCCAATAATAACTTCCATAGCATTTTCAATTTCTCATCAAGGCTAAAGTCTTCCCTCAACATTTCTTAAAATCTCCCCTGACTGTATTCATGAATAACTTTGCTCAGGTAGTTCTTGACCTAATAGAGAAATGAACACAACAACAGCACACAAACACGACACAACAAAACTAACAATTATTCATTTGGCTCGATGTTTAGCCCTAGAAGTCATCTACTACAATTTAACTCTGAAACATTATGCAAGAAATTGTAACAGCAAAAATTTCACATTACAACAGTTCTCACATATCTTAAATCACTTTTTTCAATAAATCAACGTTTTTCGTCATCATGCAGTTATTTGAATGGGATTGTGCACATCTTCAGTCTTCATAGTTTGTGTTTCAGTTTCAACCAATTTAGAAAAAATATAAAGACTTTAATAGACAATAAAGGGGAAGAAAATACTTTTCAACCTGTAAATCTTCAATTAGATGTGTTTACCAATACAACTACTACTACACAACATACATATCCCCGTTTCTCCATCTCACAATCAAGAAAAATGCAAACACACTTTCAGTTTTGTTCAAATTTTTTTCTAAGTGTTGGTAATGGTGTAGTTGACTATTCATCTGCTTGTAAGTCAAGCTACTATTGAGAGAAAAAACTACAAATGCTGCACTATGGAAAGCAAGTTTGTCTGTGTCAAGACTAAGAGTGTCAGCAAGTACCAAAATAAACTCAACAGAGAACATCATGAACTACTTTACAACTGAAAAAATATATTTCTGAATACTAACAAATCTGATAAATTAATTCAATTCAAAACAACAGTCTACGAGTCAGAAATATAAACGCTTTGAGTACATGCAATATCCGTGACATCATCAGCATCCCAAACCTCCGGAAAACCTTGAGATTTGTTGCATGTACTGAACTTAAATTAAATAAATTATATAACAAAGTACTCGATTTTTACACAAACTATCACGCACCTCTAATCATAAGTTCAGTTTTGTCTTTAGACCCGAATTGTTCCCTTTGCATGTTCACAAAAACGATTCTCCACTTGCGCTCCTTTCATTTTTTGCTTCATATATTGCTGTAGAGAGTTTTCCGGGAAGCCCTAGAACATCTTCCCAAATCATTTCCAGCTGGAACTTGATTCAAGCTTATAAATCTTCACATTTATTGGTTCATTGCTTTTCCACGAGTAACAAAGTACAACCTGCATGTCATAGTTTTGATGTACTGTCTCTACTAAATCTCGGTCAGGAATGTAAGCAAAATGTCCTGCTCCTACTTTAAAACTCACCGAATGCTGGAGAATCAAATACTGATCACTCATCTTTATGAACTACATTGTGTATATTTTTGCTTTTAGTTTAGGGCGTCCGCAAGTGTTAAAAAGTTGTAGTCACTTGCGAGTATGTTTGTACTGTTTTGATGGGAAGCTGTGAATTTACTTGTGCGTTATGAGCTACACGCAGATCTCTATAGGAGTGGTGACCAGTATGCGGCTACTTGGAGGGCTGTCTCTGGCCGAACGCTCGTAGCTATTGGTGGAAGACACGGAGCTGTTTGTAGACACGGAGGTGAAGTGATGAGCCGGGGCCGTCCCGGGCTCCGCCGCATTGCTCTTGGTCGCCGGAGACAACGTCTGCTGTTTCATACGGTCCACAAGCAGCTCCTCTTCCTCAGACGAAGAGTTCAGCGCAGCCTGGTGGTGGCTCCCTCCGCCCTGCGTGTCCAGCATCCAACGGTGCCCAAAATGAGCCAACACGTCTTTGACCGAACAGCGCCTTTCCTGCTCCAGAGACAAAAGCTTTCGGAACATTCGCAAGGCTTCGTCCGTGAAGCGGCGCCATTGTGACGGTACCGTACCCGTCCTCCTCCTCTGCCAGCGCACGAACTCCTCATAGAAGGTGTCGGAGGGCATGGCCTTCTCCCAGGGGAAGTTTCCGGTCAGCATGCAGAAGAGCAGAACTCCAAAGGCCCAAACGTCAGTGCTGTAATCTACGCAGAAGCCCTCGTGCTTGGACGTGTCGCAGAGCTCCGGGGCCGTGTAGGGAATCGTTCCGCTCACGCGTTTCACGGGTGAGCCGGCTCGCCTCGTCATGCCAAAGTCTGAGAGCTTGACCTTGCGGCACTCCTTATCAAAGATCAAGATGTTCTCGGGCTTGATGTCTCTGTGCACCAGCTTTTTCGAATGAAGATAGTCCAAAGCAATGGCCACCTGATGGACACAACGCTTAGCTACTGGTTCAGGAAGTCCGACCTAAAATTAAAATGTTGATAATCAGTTACTGATGCAACAGTATTATACAGTGCAAAAACTTGAGGGAAATGTTTCTTATAATCTTTTAATCTGATTGTGTACGAAAATAATAGTATTAAGTTTGCCTTATACTTCTGTGTAGCCTCTACGCATCAGTTTTCATTAATACTTTTGCGTCGTCGACATGCAATTAGCGAGTGTTCACACCAAAGCTCTTAAACGCCAGACAGACACCGACTGCCAGCTTTATTCATCTGAGCGCTTTGGTAGCTGTGATACTTCTGCCTTGTTTATCAGTCATTGTACGATGCACCGGTTGGTTGATGTAATATTTGTCCGGCTTCTCCTCCACTGTGATTGGACGGCCGTGTGAGAACTGACATTGACAAGCTTTTCACTCGAAGTTGAATATTTTTAATATATAAATACGAAGTAACTTTCAAATCCGAAGTTAAATCATTCACTGTCTTCCCTGTTGACTCGATGAGGTACGAGTAAATGTCCGGGTAAGACACCTCTGGCCAATGGGTAGCGTTGTTACACAAATTTGACACTGGGAGAATGAAAGGGACATGTTTTTAAATTGACCAAATTAAATTTGTTGATGTATCTTTCGCACTCTTTGGCACGCACGGTGGACATATAATTACTCAACATGTTTAATCGGAGTGAATTCTTAAGTTATTTATGCCTGTCGGGTAGAGGCTATTCACACCAAACGCATTTTAAACGCTTGGAAACGCAAGGCGCGACGCACTGCTTTTTAAAAAAAAATCGCTAGGCAACCACCGAGTCAGCTGTCTTGTCAATCAAATATTGAAGCGTGAGCGCTCTTTTGCTGTTAGCTGTCATATTAGCAAAAACTTCGGCGCTTGCTCTGACCGTGTTTGAGGGTGAGAGGTGCACAAACACGCAGGAGACAGTGAGTGGAGTCCGGTTGATCCAAACAACCGTAAACCTCCGTCACCACAACGAAAGGCCCGCCTCTCCCCTCATTTGATTGGACAATGGAAAGAACCGAATGACATTGGGCGCTTTTCTGCTCTCAGCGCTCCTTCATAAGTGCGTGCTGCGACTGGCGGCTAAAACCTCAAGGCGTTCGGCGCATACGCTCCCTGCCCATAGAATATCATTAAAAAAAGGAGCATGCAACTGCCATAAATGCTTTTGGTGTGATTGGCCCCTAAGAACGTTGCTTTGTTCCGCTATTTTGTATGGAAGTCTATGAGAAGTCTAGTTTGTTTTCCCCCAAAAAGGGGTGGAGATGAAATTGACAATCAAGTTTCCGGATGTGCCGGTAGTCTGTATCTTTATTTGTTCTCTTTTTATCATATCTTAAATATGGGTAGGTTTCTTCAAAAATACGAAATTTTGAGCAAAAAGCTGGATAGTAATTGCATTTTTGTGAAGGACTTTTGTTAAGAGATCAGATTAAGAGTTTTTACTATTGGCGTGAGTGGATGCTTCAGTGTTTTATAAGTTGTGTAAGAGCATCACCTGGTGGATAATAGCGGAAATATGGATTGCCGTAAAAACTCGTCGTTTTCTCTTCATTGATAAGATAACTCGTCAGTGGCAGGGAAAGGGTTAATATCACTGACTGATCTGTGAATATTTGTGCGCAATGCAATGGGGAATATCACTTTTCTGCTTTCCTACCATTTGAATGTTTAATATCAGCTGTATTCAATTTACAATTTTTTTTACAATATTTTACAATAAAAAAGTATTCAAAAATTGCAATATTGTGTTACACTTTTTACTTTACTTCACCTATTTTTTGTACTTACAGTGGAAAAATAAGTATTTAAACACCCTGCTATTTTCCAAGGTTTCCCACTTAGAAATCATGGAGGGGTCTGAAATTGTATTCGTAGATGCATGTCCACTGTGAGAGACATAATCTAAAAAATATCCAGAAATCACAATATATGATTTTTAACTATTTCTTTGTATGATACAGCTGCAAATAAGTATTTGAACACCTGTCTATCAGCTAGAATTCTGACCCTCAAAGACCTGTTAGTCTGCCTTTAAAATGTCCACCTCCACTCCATTTATTATCATAAATTAGATGCACCTGTTAGCTGCATAAAGACACCTGTCCACCCCATACAATCAGTAAGAATCCAACTACTAACATGGCCAAGACCAAAGAGATGTCCAAAGACACTAGAGACAAAATTCTACACCTCCACAAGGCTGGAAAGGGCTACGGGGAAATTGAAAGCAGCTTGGTGAAAAAATGTCCACTGTTGGAGCAATCATTAGAAAATGGAAGAAGCTAAACATAACTGTCAATCTCCCTCGGACTGGGGCTCCATGCAAGATCTCACCTCGTGGGCTCTCAATGATCCTAGGAAGGGTGAGAAAACAGCCCAGAACTACACGGGAGGAGCTGGTCAATGAACTGAAAAGAGCTGGGAACACCGTTTGCAAGGCTACTGTTGGTAATACACTAAGACGTCATGGTTTGAAATCATGCATGGCACGTAAAGTTACCCTGCTTAAACCAGCACATGTCCAGGCCCATCTTAAGTTTGCCATTGACCATTTGGATGATCCAGAGGAGTCATGGGAGAAAGTCATGTGTTCAGATGAGACCAAAATAAAACTTTTTGGTCGTAATTCCATTAAACGTGTTTGGAGGAAGAAGAATGATGAGTACCATCCCAAGAACACCATCCCTACTGTGAAGCATGGGGGTGGTAGCATCATGCTTAGGGGGTCTACACATGGGACAGGGCGACTGCACTGTATTAAGGAGAGGAGATTTTGGGGAACAACCTCTTTCCCTCAGTTGGAGCAGTGAAGATGGGTTGAGGATGGGTCATCCAACATGACAATGACCCGAAGCACACAACCAGGATAACCAAGTAGTGTCTCTGTAAGAAGCATATCAAGGTTCTGGTGGGGCCTAGTCAGTCTCCAGACCTAAACCAATAGAGGATCTTTGGCGGGAGCTTAAACTCCGTGTTTCTCAGCGACAGGCCAGAAACCTGACTGATCTAGAGAAGATCTGTGTGGAGGGGTGGGCCAAAATCGTAGGTGGACATGCACCTACAATGACAATTTCAGACCCCTCCATGATTTCTAAGTGGGAGAACTTGCAAAATAGCAGGGTGTTCAATTACTTATTTTCCTCACTGTACCTATTCTTGATTTTAATTACAATTACTACTATTTATAATCTTACTTTACAAAATTATATACTTTTTTAAAGCAATAAATGTGGCACAAATTTCAATAGTTTTAATAAAAAAAAATGATTACTATTATTTATTTTAATTTTAAACCTTATCCAAGTATGAAGAAAATCACCCAATAACAGCCCAGAACAGATGAAAATTCTTTCAAAAGCATGTCAATATGAGACCAAGAAGCTGCTTGTTAAAATGAAAAGAGTGCAATTTTGCTTAACTGTGAATATGTGAAAGATGCTAAAATATAATACATTTTTGATTTAATTTAGATGCTATTATTCACAACATCATAGTTTCATGTGTGCTAATCCATAGTTTTGATGAGTTTATTATTATACAAAAATATTAACTAAGGAACGTACAGTAGTGTGTATGAAGTATGCTTTATAATGTTAAACTTCAACATGTTTTTACCTGTGGAGGAATGATGTCAAATAGGTCACCAGATGGTGCATACTCCTGTGCAAATACATAGTACTCCTCTGTTTCAAATGCAATGCCAAACATGTTGATAATATAGGGACATGGAGACAGATAAAGCGAGATGCTGTATTCTCTTAAGAAACTCTTCAGCTTGGTGGTTTTCTTCTTTAGAAATTTCAGAGCCATTCTGTTGCCTATGAGTTGAGAAAAAACAACTGGTTTAGTTATACATTTAAACAATATTGGACGCACAAAACTTTTAAAAGAAATAATGAACACTTGGTATTAGTAACCAGGGGCTGTCAAACTCAAAAAAAAAAAAAAAGGAAAAACACCAAAGGACAAAGAAATGGTATCAAAAGCATAGTTCTTATGATTGTACCATATGACCAACTTTTATTTTTGGGTTAACTTTCCAACAAACTGGAGGAGAGCTGCGCCATACCTCTGATCTTGTGGATGACAAGGTCCACCTTCCCATAGGTGCCCTTGCCAAGCTCCCGTATGACTTCATAGTACTTGTTGACCTCGACTTTCTCCAGGTTTTTAGCGGCAAAGAGCTGCAGTTCCTCCAAGATGTCGACAGACACGCGCGAGACGACGGGAGAGGAGCTCATTCTTGCAGGGGAACAGGCGTGAACACAGCTGCCGACAATCGTTTGGCATTACTGTAATCATAAAAAACACATCGAGTCAGGGGAACGCATTTCAATTTCAAAACGGCCTTTCCCTATCGGGGATTGAACATTCATTGACCGGAACATTGCTACAGATTGCCTCGTGTCCTATTCCTGCCGCAGGGATTGTAATTATTCTGCAGATCTCTGAGGAGCCAGATTCATTTCTCCTTATCTAACCTACTAATCTCTTAATCGTTTCATGTCTCGGTACTAGACTCACTAACTTGCAGTGTTTGGGTGCAGCTGAGAATAATGTAATTTGTAAAACAACGCTCTGATCCATATATGGTCTTTCTCTGTCTCTAATGATTATCATTTATAATGCAAAACCCTTAACCAGTCAGAACCGTTCAGGAATTACGTAACTATACAAATGAAGAGTTTCGTTGCAAAACGAGATAAATCCATTTTTTAACATTTTTGTCAAAACATGTTTATTATTATGTTATCATGTTATTATTTTGTTTTATGGTGCTACTTAGCTGTATTTTTTTAAGTTATGAAGGTTTAAATCAAAACAAACCAACTGCAGTTGAATTGAAGTTAATATGAATGCACAACCAAAAAATGAGATTTCTGAACAATTAAAAAAACGGTGTTTATCTCGTTTTGCAACGAAATTCTTCAAATATTCCATTACAGACCTTCAAATCAAATGGTGCTTTAAATGAAAATGGATAATATTATAAACCATACATGGCCAAAACTACGTTGACACCTGGACCCTGGATCACAACACCAGTCCTAAGTCGCACGGGGATATTTGTAGCAACAGCCAACAATACATTGTATGGGTCAAATTTATAGATTTTTATGCCAAAAATCATCAGGATATCAAGTGCAAATCCTGTTCCATAAATATATTTTGTAAATTTCCAACTGTAAATATATATAAAAAATTGAACTTTAGTAATAAGTGTTGCTAAGGACTTCGTTTGGACAATGGTGAATTTCTCAATATTTCGTGTGATTTTTTTTGCACCTTCAGATTACAGATTGTTGTATCTCTCAGCCAAATATTGTCCTGACCTAACAAACCATACATCAATGGAAACAATTATTTATTTAATTTTAGATGATGTATAAATCTTAATTAAAAAAAATAGCACTTATGACTTTTTTAGGGGTTCAGGGTCTTAATGTGACCTTATCTATGAAAGATTAGGAGCATCAAAGGTTGATTTTACACATTGATTTTAATCTTTGGTCTAATTCAGTGTTTCCCAATCCTGGTCCTCGAGGCCCCCCTGCCAGAAAGTTTTAGATGTCTCCGTATTTAACACACCTGATTTAACTCATCAGCTCGTTAGGGAGACATGTTTACCATTTTTGAAGTAGGCTGATAAGTTAAATCAGGTGTTTTAAATAAGGAGACATCTAAAACTTTCTGTCAGGGGTGCCTCGAGGACCAGGATTGGGAAACACTGGTCTAAGTCAATATTGAAGATATAAAGAAAAGCTATTATTCATGTTGTGGCACAAATGTTCTTGGACATTAAGATTTCACACACAAAATTGAAGCCATCATTTATTTCTGCAGCTCAAGTGGTTGAGCATTGTATTAGTAACGCAAAGGTTGTGGGTTCCAACCTATACTTAAAAAAAAAGGTACAAAAGCTTTAACCGGGATTGTCACCCTTTATTAGTGATGGGAGAAACAACACTTTTCTAAGCTTCAAAATCAATTCAACCAATTGCTTCAAAAATTATTCACTGTTTCGAAGCACTCGAAACACCTAATTATGGCGCCCCCTGCTGGTGAAAACATCATAAAAGCAACAAGATTTAAATCCAAACATTTTTCGCTTTTTACAAAATAATTGCAAAGATTTTGCTAAAAATATGTTTTAAAGAAAATGAGTTATTTAAAGGTGCAGTGTGTAATTTTAGAAGAATCTCTTGACAGAAATGCAAAATAATATACAAAACTATATTATCAGGGGTGTATAGGGGTGGGCGATAAACCGGTAGACATAATTAACCGGTAGAAATTTGTCAACCGGTAGAGATTTTGGACTATCGTTTTTATCGAGGTTACGCGCCCACGTCACGCTCCTGTGCACGTGGTCGCGAAAACGTAACGTTTGTACACGTATTTAAGCACTGCAGTTTTAAAACACGTTATTTTAAGCCATTGAAAAACAGACAACAGATCTGTATGCGTGCGTTCTTTCTGTGTGTCAAGAGCGGACAAGTCGCGCAACCGCTGCTCTTTTTGTCTGTGAGAAGCGCGCAAGTCGGCGACCGCTGCTCATTAAGCTCGTGAGCATTTTTCCGCTTTATTGGCCTTAAAAAGACATATGCGTCAAAATTCCCGTCTTTGCATGCATCCTCATAAACACGACCAGTTAGGTCTGAAGGGAAAGTAAACAGCTAAAAGAGAAAGTGCATGTGTAACAGTGTATTGGATCCGGACTTTGGTCTTAAAGGGGAAGTTACCTAATTTTGCTCCTGTCTGTCACTCGTGTTAATCAAACAGCATTGAGAGAAAATCTCTCACTGCTCCTGATTAAATCACTTTTCTACCTTAAATAAAAATATATGTAGGCTTATACATACATGAATAATTATTTATTATCATTCTTATATCATTGACTGTTTATCTTCAGAGAGCTTAGGTTTTGTTTGTTTTTTATCTTCTTTCTATGCTTAGAAATTTTCATAATTCTCACAGAAAACATATACATGGTATTAAAGATTTAAACCTTATTAAAACATAAAAAACTCTACCGTGATACATATCGTTATCATGATATAAAATTAATCCTATCGTGATAGAAGATTTTGGTCATATCGCCCACCCCTAGGGGTGTATAAAGACTTTTCATAATGAACCGTTATGTTTTTATTACCTTAGAATGAGACGTTTTTATCTACATACACCGAGGGTCCCCTTACATGGAAGTTGCCATTTTGTGCCAGCATGTCTCTACAGTAAAAAAAGCTTGTCCATTAGGGGATCTAAGTTGTCTCCGATGATGACATGTTTGTCCGGTGGCGGCTACTGTAGCTTCTCTATGCATTTTAAAAGTGAGGGGTAAGCAGTAAACTGAGCCATTGGTTGCAATTTGCAACCTTACCACTAGATGCCGCTAAAATTTACACACTGCACCTTTAACTTAATTAAGCAATTAACTCTTTCCCTGACAGCGTTTTTTTTTTGCCAGCCAGCAAGTTGCCAGCCAGCACCAGCATTTTTCATGATTTTCAAAAAAGTTTCAGAATATGTTTTTCTTAAAATATATAAACATAAAATATATAAAATGAAAGAACAAACCCTCTGCTTAAACAAAAAAGTTTCATCCTACCTTCATCAAAACATACATGGAGTTTTTACTGTTTGGCTTTAGGGGATACTTACGGGTTTTATAAGTTGGGTAAGCAACCTGGTGGATAATAGTGTTATTGCGGAAAGCCGGAAATACTCGTCATTGGTAGCGAAGTGTTTTTTTCTTAATTGACAATGGCGGGGAAAGAGTTAAGTAAAAGTGTATTCTGTGTTTTTTGTTTTATTTAGTGCAAACAGATCATTAACACTCCACTTTTAATTACTTTTAGCTCCACTTTTAATGATGCACCCGTTTGTCATTAAATCGGTCTATAAACAAAAAGTAGGCAAAATAGTGTTATCAGTCTAAAGGATGAAAGATGTTTCGAGATCAGCCATCACTACTTTTATTGTCCTAATAATGTACCTTAGGGTTCCTCAAATCTTGGAGGGCTGGAGCATTGCAGATTTTAGCTCCAACCCTGATCAAACATACCTGAGCAAGCTAATTTAAGGTCTTCATGATCACTAGAAAATCAAGTTTGGGTAAGTTTGATTAGAGTTGATTAGGGTTGGACCTAAACTCTGTAGTGCTTTTGAGGAACCCTGCTGTACCATATAGGTACAGATATGTATAAATTTGGTACCGATATGTACTCAATAGGTGTACTTTTGGGGTATTGCCCCAGTGACAGCTAACGTACCTTTTTTCGAATAGTGTAGGCAACACACATACGGATAAATTGTATTGAATGTAAGTCACTAGAAGTTGCTTGGATAAAAGCATCTGAAAAGAGCCTAAATGTAAAATGTAAATGTGGTGCAGTATTACTCATCAGATCAAAAGCTGCTGGCTAGCTTATGATGCTTAAGAAACAGAGCTGCACATCTCTCTGTGATGTCATATCTCTGATATAGCACTTCCTTGTTAAAACAAAGCATGAAAACAAGCATTTTGTACTGTTTGTGCACTGTCAGGTCAAAAATGGACTCAAGCTATCACTGGGGCATCACCCTTTAAAAAGGTCCTAATATATGCAATTTAGGTACAGATTTGGTACCAATATGAACTCTTGCAAAGGTGTGCTTTTTAAATGCTACCACCACAGTGACAACTAGAGATCTGACAGTGTGCAGCACTGCATCAAAGCCCTGAATTGGATACAGGATTCAGGGTTTATTTGCTGTACATCTCCCCATCAACTCCTCAGGGCTAAAAACATTTGATAATACGCTGCCCATTATTTGTCATACGTTGATCGTTCAAGAGTAGCAGTCAACTGTACAGCTTTAATGAAAAACAGATTTTGACACTAGCTTTCCTTGTTTCCCGTCTTTACATAGCCATTTAAAATCATGAAACAGTAATGGCTCATTTATTTCAGGGTCCAAGCTATCATTCTGCAAGCTTCACAGTTATTCGAGTTACTATATAGCCAGAAAGTACAAATCTAGGATGAAAAAAAGATGGAAAGCCTTTAATCTCTGTTCTGCCAGCCCAGTTTACCACTAGAATATTCATGTCGTCCTGGCTCTGCACGTCTCAGCTGTGTGCTTGGAAAAACAGCAACACGTCCTCCCTGCAGACTATGCTTGTTTTCCTTACTAACCCCCTAAAAGACTTGTTATCCTTTCTAAGCTGGTAACTGGTTGTACCCTTTTGTCTACAAGTAGATGGTGAACATTTTCCAAAGAGGATCACAACACAATGTTAGCAATGTATTGCATATGTGACCCTGTGTGAAATAAAGCTTAAAGTCTCAATCTAATTATGAGATGAGGAGCATTTTATACTATATTGGTCGGAGAAACACATTATGCTATTATATCTGACTTAAATATTACTTTAAAGAAAATAACTCTTCATTTTGCTTTTAAATCACATTGCATAAGACGTCTCAAACAAATTTGAAGCGGGATAACGTATTTCCATCAAATACACGTGTGGTATGGTACTTTTGAATGTATTTTGATGTTCCACTATGGCAAACGTATAAACAATCACATTAGGGTATCATCATACAGCCTGCGTCTCGCTTTAGAGTATGCATTCGAAGGCATTTACACACATAAATGACGCACCCTTTTCTATATCATTCCCCACCAGCCTTTTTTTTAAAAAAGTTGCCCGCCAGCATTTTTTTTTTTTGTGTGATTTTCACAAACAATTTCAAGGATTCATTTGTAAAGAAGGCACAGAGAGACTGTGATTAAAAACCAATGCTGTTTCATCAATACTGGATCTGACAGGAATGGCACAGCAGTCATATGTGAGTAAAACATTTTAGTACTATGTGTCACTATTGCTTTAAGATCGCTTGATATGTCCTGATTGTTTGTAACATCCGTGTCTAAACAAGTATATGTTTGACTGTTTTAATTTGCTAAAATCATTGAACAATTACACTGCAAAATATTGACTTTCTAATTTAGTATTTTTGTCTTGTTTTCAGTAGAAATATCTAAAAACTTGATGAGCAAAATGACCTAAGAAAATAAGTCTAGTTTTTAAACAAAAAATATACAATTTAAGTGAACTAAATTCACTTAAATTGTATATTTTTTGTTTAAAAACTAAACTTATTTTGTGCTTTAAACAAGCAAAAATATCTGCCAATATATTTTGTGTTTCCTTTTTTGTCCATGTGTCCTACGAAGGATACAACCGGAGCATCCGGAGGACACAAAGTAGGGATGTAAAGATTACGGGTTTAATGGTTAACCACGATAAAAATGTCCAACGCTTAGTATAACCACGTCATTGCCACTGTCACGGCTCCAAAACATTAACCAATAAGCAATAACGTTAGACACACATTTATTCACATCTGCTCCCATGTGTTTGTAATGACAGTGCTTCACATTTAAATCCAAAACAATTTCACATTTAGGAAAATCTAGTTGTTGTGAGTGTGACCCATTTACTTTACAGATCCATCTTTTCTATTCTTTTTCCATTTAATGATGTGATCTGATGAGTTTAAAGCTCTGTTTGTTTCTTCATTTATAGCTGTGAGCGATGGTGTCGTGCAGCTTTAATTCTGGGTCCTAAAATACACCCGATTTCTCAAAACTTACCCAGACAGATGACTTGATGATTTGTTCTGTGTTTATTTGAAAATCTGATTTACTCACTTGTGTTTTATCTGAATAAGATGAACATTTATCTCACAACCTCAAATGTTCCATAATGTTATTTATTTGATGTTTATGTTAACATAAGTGCACTTACGTGTAAAATCAATTTTAAATTTGGTTTGCATCAGTACTTTTTTCTAGAAATTGTTCACAAAACCATGATTATATAGATAACCATGGTGATTTTGGTCAGTTAATAACCCTAATGCAACATTTTCATACCGCTTCATCTCTAACACAAAGAATGCAGCCTTCTGAAACAAGACACAGCTACTGTATCCAAAAACATAGCAAATACCATAGTACTTTTGTTAGTGTATGAATCAAAATGGGGTTTATGGTCAAATCAGATTGTAGAATAGACATGAAGCATCTTGGACACAAACGTCTGCTGCGTGGGACAACATTGTATATATTTGTTGATGCAGAAGAACATCAGGTCATGTGGTGCAGCTCATCACCTGAGTCATTAAATAAAAACCGTGACACTCTCACCTTGTGTTTAAACCACAGGGGTGTGAAAGGAAAACGTTGCTCACATGAGACACATGCAAACACATTCACACAACAGGAAAATGATTGAAGAACACAGTGCCAGTACGATTATAAAGCCAATAAATCCTTATGGCACATTGGCATTTATGTCTACTAGGGGTGTCACGATTTTCCAAATCCTGCCATGCTATCTTTTGACTGGCTGTAGCTAGCGAAGTTAGGTGAGGTTAACTCGCAGCACTCAACACGTGTTTTTTCAGCTTGGCAAGCCGACCGGACGTGACGTGGGAGCGTGGCAGGATTGACGATTCCATTTTTTAATTCGCAGTTCAAGGTTGTGACTTAATTTCAGTCGATTCCGATGTAAAATCGAAATCGGGACACCCTTAATGTCTACTGTATGTGTGAATGTGTGGATGATAAGTAAACTCTTAAAAAATCCAGGGTTATTTTCCACCCACCATTGGGTTTAATTAATCCAGAAAATGTTTATAAAGTGTTTATAAACACCCAACAATGGGTTAAAATAACACAGCATTGGTTAATTTATAACCCAATGGGTCGTTGAAAAAAACTATGTCTATGTAAACACATGAATGACCTACATCAGAAACTAAAGCATTGTAAACCCCTTGACATCTACAGATCAATACGACTCAGATCATATTCTTTCTTTAAAGCAATTACATGTTGCAATATGAATTGACAATGTGTATGTGTCTGAAATGTGTATAGTGAATGAATTAAAACAATATGCCCCTGTAGCTCAACTGGAGTTGCAAGAGCAGTGCAAAGGTTCAATTCCCAAAAAATGCACACACTGATAAATGTACACTTAAAGGGATACTTCACCGATTTAGCATTCAGCTTTGTATCTGTAGAAACCCGGCAGTATTACTGAATGACCATGTTTCCCTCCCTCATTTCCCCCTGAGAGGAGAGATATCTGCATTTTGGTTCTGCAAAAAAGTCCTCCGATGATGCAAAAATCGTCATATTACATCATCGGAGGACTTTTTTGCAGAACCAAAATGCAGATATCTCTCCTCTCAGGGAGAAATGAGGGAGGGAAACATGGTCATTCAGTAATACTGCCGGGTTTCTACAGATACAAAGCTGAATGCTAAATCGGTGAAGTATCCCTTTAAATGCACTTTAAAGGAAAAGTTCAGCACAAAATGAAAATTATTTTATTAGTTAGTCACCCTCAAGTTGTAACAAACTTTTAAGAAGATATTTTGAGCAGTGTTTATGAGCACCATTGACTTCCATAGTAGTTTTCGTCACTACTATGAAAGTGAATGGTGCTCCTGTTTCAAACTTGATTGCAAATATGTTCAGAAATTTATACAGGTTTGTAACAACTTAAGGGTTGGATTAAAACCCCTTGCTAGGGATGCACCGATATATCCATAGATATGTATATAAAGGCTAGATTGCTCGTCCGCGCTGCTGGCCAATTGAGTGCAACGTCCGCATTTTGGCGGTCATCTTACGACAGGGCGCTCGCTCACTCGTAGCATTGAGTTTTAATGATGCAGGTACTTTTAAATGACCATAACTTGCTTAATTTTTTACAGATTTTCAAACGGTTTGGTTTGTTATAAACGTCAAAGATGTACCTATGACACTGCATACCTATACTAAAAATAAAAAATAAATTCATGAAACATGTTAAAGCATCCAGAATTATAGCCACGTTAATAACGTTTGTAAAAACCCAAACCGTTTGAAAATCGGTAGAAAATTGAGCAAGTAATGGTCATTTAAAAGTACCTGCACCATTAAACTCAATGCTACGAGTGAGCGAGCACCCTGTCGTAAGATGGCCGCCAGGTGATGCCGTTAGGGACTCCGCCTTGAGCCATCTAGCCTTTATATACATATCTATGGATATATCAGCGATGTTGCTTGCTATGCTTCTTAAAAAATCCGCTACATCCAAAAGCCAGAGGGCGCTCTCGTGCAGAAACGCAATATGGGCCGCAGACGAAGAACCACACACGCAGCTTCAGGAAATGGCTTAAGGGTATATTTATATTGCTGTTTTGAAACCTTTTCAGGTATTTTCATGATAATAAAGAATACGTATAATGATTATGTTTGACGAGTGTTGCTTTTTCAAATGCATGTTATAAACGACTCAAACTAACAGTAATTTCAGATCGATAAAGACTTACTGATCAAAAGCCGTAGTACATGAAATAGCTGTGAATAATATCATCTGTGCGATTCAGAATAGTTATCGACCACGTATTATTAGTGTATATCGTCATTTATGCACACCTACCCTCAGCCAAATGCATAAATGTCAGTAGTCTGGGTTCAGTTTAAGCACAACAGCAGTTTGGGGATGATGCTGCTGATGATAATCTGTTTATCGCAAATAAAAAGCATTTGTTTGCTTAAAGGCATTTAGCAGCAGTGCACGTGGACAGTGAATGTAAATTGCACTGCATCCACTAGAGGCGATCAGCATCTTTTATTTCTTAAACCGGTCTGCACGGTCATTTGTCACGGGCTCTCTGACAGCATCCATTTAACGGTGTTGAGATCCGGGTGACCTGCGGATACCTGCAGACTCTCTCATCCCATCCCTAACTGAGAACAACAGCAAACAGACACATGACTGCAGTCTCTCTACAGCCGGAATACATTTACATTTTAAAAAGGACGAGTTTCAGTATGGATTAAAGTATTTATTTATTTATTAATTCATTTTTATGAATTAAACATCATCATTATTTTGCTTTTTATATATTTTAACTGTTTTATTGTTATTGTGGTATATGTGGGTCTATATTTGTTTGTTATTTTTCATTCTAGTGCTTGTTTTGCCTGTACAGCACTTTGAACTGCATTGATTTGTTTGTTAAAGTGCTCTGTAAATAAAATGTGATTGATTGATTGATTGACTGATTGCTGGGTTCAGAGTAACCGACTGGAAATTTCTTTAATGTATCAAACATGTAAGGAATAAATGAAATAATTTTAATTATCAGAAGTGTATTCCATTTTTGTATTTAATAGCAGTTTTATCTGCAGCGTTGTTTGGTCTGCTGGTGGCATTAATCTGATGTTATTCATACAAACACCGGGACAGCTCATTATTAACAAACAACCGTGAATTCTGCAATGCCACGTTAAAAACCATCACCTGCTGCAACGTTACAATAATACTGAACGATATACAGGGATTTACTCACCATGAAATCCGTCAACAACGCGAGGGCTCCCGTCTCTAGGCAGAAATACAGCTGGTCGCAGTGATGACAATCTGTTCTCATGGTATATTAGCGCTTCTCTTATGTGCATTTGCGATGCTGTTGCAAAATCCGACGGTCAGTCGCACCATAACTCATAACCCGGTACATTAAACTGCCCTGCGCCTTTCTATTGTGCGCTCATCTGCCACTGCTGCTGCTGGGGTAAAATCATAAGGCGTGCTCGACTTCATGCGGTGCTGCGCAGACGGATCGGGTATGACATCGGCGTATAACAGAACATCGCGAGAGCGACTCAAGAGTTAGCTTTCGGAAATCGCTCTCGCGATATTTAATGCCACACGCTGTTTATTCTGCGCAGCGCTGCATGAAGAAGACAACTCCGCCCACCCGAGACCGTCAGCCAATGGAAGCATAGATTCGCCTCGTCTGTTGTAAATACTCCGCCTACTGTGAGCTTTGGTCAATCATAACACAGGCAGCCCCCACATTTTAGCCAATAGCAGCAGAGCTGCATCAAAGCGGCTTTATATTATGGTGTAAATAATGTGAGTAAATCCATACATTGACTGATATCACGGAATTATTATCTGAGGAGACTGAGAGGTTTCTACGAAATGTTCATAGAAAATTAACACCAGTTGGCTGATTAAACACTTATAAGTTAATGTTTAAGTATATATTATATATAAGCTTTTATAAGCAAGTAATTGGACATAAAATATTCATTTGAAACATTTTAAGCTCATTTGTAAAACAGCGGAGTGATACATAAACACATAGTCTACTGTAAGTAGTACCAGTCAAAATGACTAGCAGTACCCGGATGTGAGCGGTGCGGTATTAGGCAGTTATTAGTGAGGATAATAGATCTCAGAATGTTTTCCAGAGTGCTGTGTTTATTTTTTATTAACTTTAAAAAAATTTATGTTAAAGTTGTTTGCGTTAAAATGTGTTATTTTATTTTTTTTTAATTGTTGGTGGGACTTAAATCCTATGTTGATAAACATAAATAAAATAGGAACTCACGGTAATAAGTTATAAGTAAATTACCATATCAAATAGGAAGAAAAAACGATCAGCTAACGTTAACTAAATTGTATTATAATAAAGAGATCTAAAAGATGGGAAAGGTCTATGAATCTAAAAACGGTATAAAACATAAAATATGTAAACTAAAAACATTGAAGTTATATACATATATATACAAGTAAGAAAACATAAGAAAAGTTATAGCTCAGATGCAAAACTCTCTAAATGCTTCTCAAATGTTTTCTTGTAAATAAGAATATTTTTTATCAGGCTCTTTTTAGGTCACGTAATTTCACTAAATGGCAATGAAAAGGTCTTATTTTCACAAATTTCACTTTAGTCACTTAATTGGTACTTTACAAATGTTAATGTCTTTCACTGCAAAATCCTCTAAGTACATGCAAAAATCTCCACTTGCCACTGTTCTTTCTGAATAAAGGTATAGCTAAAAAATTCGGTCAATATCATAATATATTCGGTAACCCTCATTTAACAACAACAAAAAAAAAAACTACGCACGCATTCGTTTATCCAATTCCTCTACCATGCACTTAGATGTCTTTGCTGAAAAATCATTGTGGGGTTAATTGGATTCTGCCAACAAACCAGTATTTCTGAAAGACGCGAGTGCAGGGTTAAGCAGATTTGAAACTAAAGTATTTATGCCGAGAGCGTTAAGTCAATATCATCTCATTTTTGACGGATATGTCGTTTAGCGGCTTTTGCATGTGAGCTCTTCATATATTTAGAGCAGGCACTTTCAAAGTGGTCAGAGAAATGTGCACAAACCAAACAAGAATTTGAATTATTTCACAATGAAATATATGGATTCATACTTCCTCTTTATTTCTACGTGATTTCCTAGCAACTTTACAGACAAAAATACCCACAATATACACTCACCTAAAGGATTATTAGAAATACCTGTTCAATTTCTCATTAATGCAATTATCTAATCAACCAATCACATGGCAGTTGCTTCAATGCATTTAGGGGTGTGGTCCTGGTCAAGACAATCTCCTGACCTACAAACTGAATGTCAGAATGGGAAAGAAAGGTGATTTAAGCAATTTTGAGTGTGGCATGGTTGTAGGTGCCAGACGGGCTGGTCTGAGTATTTCACAATCTGCTCAGTTACTGGGATTTTCACGCGCAACCATTTCTAGGGTTTACAAAGAATGGTGTGAAAAGGGAAAAACAACCAGTATGTGGCAGTCCTGTGGACGAAAATGCCTTGTTGATGCTAGAGGTCAGAGGAGAATGAGCCGACTGATTCAAGCTGATAGAAGAGCAACTTTGACTGAAATAACCACTTGTTACAACCAAGGTATGCAGCAAAGCATTTGTGAAGCCACAACACGCACAACCTTGAGGTTGATGGGCTACAACAGCAGAAGACCCTACTGGGTACCACTCATCTCCACTACAAATAGGAAAAGACTCTATAATTTGCATGAGCTCCCCAAAATTGGAGTTAAAGACTGGAAAAATGTTGCCTGGTCTGATGAGTCTCAATTTTTGTTGAGACATTCAGATGGTAGAGTCAGAAATTGGCGTAAACAGAATGAGAACATGGATCCATCCCTTGTTATCACTGTGCAGGCTGGTGGTGGTGGTGTAATGGTGTGGGGGATGTTTTCTTGGCACACTTTAGGTCCCTTAGTACCAATTGGGCATCGTTTAAATGCCACGGCCTACCTGAGCATTGTTTCTGACCATGTCCATCCCTTTATGACCACCATGTACTCATCCTCTAATGGCTACTTCCAGCAGGATAATGCACCATGTCAAAAAGCTCGAATCATTTGGTTTCTTGAACATGACAATGAGTTCACTGTACTAAAATGGCCCCTACAGTCACCAGATCTCAATGTGGATGTGCAAATCTCCATCAACTGCAAGATGCTATCCTATCAATATGGGCCAAAATTTCTAAAGAATGCTTTCAGCACCTTGTTGAATCAATGCCACGTAGAATTAAGGCAGTTCTGAAGGCAAAAGGGGTTCAAACACATTATTAGTATGGTGTTCCTAATAATCCTTTAGGTGAGTGTATATCCTGAGACAGATTGTGATCTTTATAGAAGACTTATCATGTGGCAGTATTTGACTGGAAAGAATAAAGTGAGACAGGCTCGTTCAGAAAGTTTTATTTATTGATGAACTTATAGTAACAATTTAAACTGAAAAAATAAATTTCTATAGCAATTAAAGGAGTGTTTCTAAAACAGAACAGATTTCAAGTCAATTCTACGCTAAAAAAGGGCACAGAGGATAAAACTTACATTAACTTTCAATAAAATTGTGCAATATGGCATATCAGTAAAAACATTAAGAAAGGTTACATAAAAATTACATTGAACAGTGTTCAGAATGTTATTTTCAGATTTTCAGGTAAGATATAAAGATGTCTACACAAATAAGAACAGCTCTATTGTTTTTGAATGCAGATGCTGGGCGAGGTTCTTAATGCGACACAGTCGAACATTCTGTGCATCTCCAGCGCTATAGACTCTATATATGTGATACCTCTCCTTCTCCTTCAGTGCAAAATCCAGCTCATTCGCAGACATGTGAATAAAGTTTCTTTCTCTCTTAACGGTTGTTTTGACCTCCACAAAGATCTCCGTAGTGGTGCCCGCTCTAGGCCCCGTGTTTGCGAAAGTTAGCTTGAAGTCACATGGTTGGCCGCTCTCGCCTTTTTCATTGAACCAGGTGATGTCAATGGGCCCAGACGAACCTCCGTTCTCTTTCCAGTGGGTGAGGAAGGAGAAAACCAGCTGCTCTCCCCACTGTCCAATACATGCTGTATCATCAAATTCTTTGGCGATCACCAGTGTTTGAGGCAGGGCGCAGTCCAGTGCCAGATCCTCCAGGAAAGCCTCTGGATCTATGGGTTTGGTCCACACAGCATTATCAAGCGTCAGAGGTGGCCGCTGTAGGGTTTCAACTCCCTGGAACTGGCTTAAAACCAACTCTGGTACCTGGGCACTAGAAAGAAAAGAATTTCAAAGTTAAGTGAAAATGCAAATAAAAACATGAATAGCAGAAACGCAGAAGTAAATACATACTGTAGAGGAGGTGTCTGAGATCCGTGTTGTTCAACTGCTGAAAGTGCTGGATTGGTTTGGTCCTCTGTCGTTTCAGGTTTTACTTCTGAAGAAGTGTTTGTATTCACAGGCTGTTGAGGGCCATCCTCAGACTTGATCTCCTGTATGATGGGCTCATTCTTTTTTTCTGCGACCAAACCAAGTTTAAATTGTTAAAATAACATAAACATGATTACAGGATTATTCCACTTTTATTAAAAAAAAAAATATTTCCTCTCCCCCATGTCATCCAAGAATTTAAGTTTTTTGAGAAAAACATTCCAGGATTTTTCTCCGTATAGTGGACCCCATTAGTTTACAGTTTCAATGCAGCTTCAAAGGGCTCTAAACGATCCCAACCAAGGCATAAGGGTCTTGTCTAGTCAAACGATCACCCAAAAAAATTTTAAAATAAAAATGTACTTTTAAACGACAACTTTTCATCTTGCACTAGCTGCGTGATGTGCCAGCGTGACCCTATGTATTACGTCATCACATGTTCAGATGTTGTTGTATGTGAAATGATACTAATTAAAGGTGGTCTCAGCGAATTCATGCGTTTCACATCTCCTCACTATCTGCTTGCTACCTGTCCGCTGATCAAACTGTAAAAAAATGCGATCTCTGTAGACAGCCCAGGCTCCACAAACTGCAATAAAAACAAAGTGGCTAAACCTATCACCAGAAACGATAACAAAGTGTTCCAGACAATAAACAACAAGAAGGATTTGGGGGTGGGGGTTGGGCGCGTTCATGAAAGCACGGAAGGGAGAGGAAGGGGAGGAGTTAGCTACACTCTGTTTGTTTGAAAACAGTTCAAACATCAACAAAAAGTGACGTCGCACAGATTCGCTTAGAGCGCCTTTAATGTCTTGGTGTCAGTTTATTGTTTAAAATGGTCCGCAAGTGTGCGTGATGTGACACGTGACTTTTCGACGTGATTACGTAATACATAAGGTCGTGGTGGCGCATCAGAAGGCTAGTGCAAGACGACAAGTTGTGCTTTAAACATACTTTTTTTTACAAAAAATTACGATCGTTTCGCTAGATAAAATCCTTACCGTGGGTTCACACCAGCCGCGTTTGAGGCATCAAATTTGCGTCTACCTTGTCTAGTTTGCCGCCTTAACGTTTTGAGTTTACTCACTTTATTCGCGCATGAAAGCAGCGTGTGAAATTCCTGGGAGGGGCTTCTGCCACCCCGCTCGCCCCCTGTAATCACATCACTACTAGAGCAAGCTCCTGATTGGTTAACGCGGCGCGTTTTTACACCAAAGTTCAAATTTTTCAACTCGCCACGACAACGTTCAATTCGCGCAAACTAGACACGCGAATGAGGCGGAATCGTGTCTACTGCGCCACGCTAAACGGCTCATTCACGCCGCGAGACCCTTAGACGTGCGTCTTTACATAGACTTAACATTGAAATCACTCGCGTTTGACGCCTCTACCGCGGCTTGGTCTGAACGCAGCATTAGGCCTCGGTTAGGATTGTTTAGAGCCTTTTAGAAGCTGCATTGAAACTGCAATTTTAAACTGCATTAAAACTGTAAACTGTTAGGGTCAATCAAGTCACTATATATAGAAAAATCCTGGAATGTTTTCCTCACAAAAATCGATTTCTTCTCGACTGAACAAAGAAAGACATAAAAATCTTGGATGACATGGGGGTGAGTAAATTATATAAAAAAAAATAATAAAAGTGGAATATTTCTTAAATAAGCTTTTTGGATAATACAAATTGAATGTTCAAAAATAAGAAGGCAAATTATGGGCACAATATCAAAATTGTTTTAAATCATGAAACTGTGCTGACCTGTGATGTGTGGGTTGCCTTCACTTGGCTTGGGACTCTGTACATGGTGATATCTTGGATCTACATGGGCTGGAGGTTCTCCAGTTCGTTCCTGGACCTTCATGTTGGATGAGCTTCTCTCAAATCCAGATCCTGATTGACCGGTCACCATCACATGAGCTGAAGAAAGAGGAGCTGGAGGCGGCCACATCTTCATCACCTGCTCCACAGCCTGGCTGCCTAAATCCACACAACACACATTCTTTATAAACCTCATAAACATTTGCAACACTGCCACGGTCAATTTGGAACATGGTCAGATGTCAAAGTACACTAACAACTGATATTAATATTAAATTTACAGCGTGAAAATTCACCGCTATTTTAAAGGGGACATTTCTTCTTTTTTAAGATGTCAGATAAATCTTTGGTGTCCCCAGAGTATGTATGTGAAGTTTTAGCTCAAAATATCATTTAGAATTTTTTTATAGCATGTTAAAATTGACACTTTGTAGGTGTGAGCACTGATACGTTTTTGGGTGTGTCCTTAAGATGCAAATGAGCTGATCTCTGTACTAAATAGCAGTGCCGTGGTTGGATAGTGCAGATTAAGGGGTGGTATTATCCCCTTCTGACATCACTAGGGGAGTCAAATTTCAATGACCTATTTTTTCACATGCTTGCAGAGAATGGTTTACCAAAAGTTACTGGGTTGATCTTTTTTTTTTTTTTACATTTTTTAGGTTGATAGAATCACTGGGGGCCCAATTATAGCACTTAAACATGGAAAAAGTCAGATCTTCATGATATGGCCACTTTAAAGAAATCGATGGTCAGACACTTGCATGTGCCATCACACAATTCAAACAACCATTTTTTATTTACCCATCCATTGAAAACATGCCAAGACGCTCCAAAATGTGAATGCCACTTTATTCACGATACATGCGGTTCATGGGAGTTATGACCCAAGCATGAGGATACATCTTACGAGGTTTACCCACAAATTCTTTTTAAAGCTTTTCATTGGTTAAATATCTGCAAAACCCACAGACAAACTACAAGGGTAAAGATTTATATAAAAAAACGAGGTTTCCACCAGACAACATATAAAGGATATTTTAATTAACTTTCAACAGCATAGTTCTGAATATATTAATTATTCTCCAGCGGCCATCTTTACCTGAACCTCCTCCTCCACCTGTTTTATTTAAAGAGGCTTTGGGTGGCCAACACACAAGCCTGTCCTCGTTATTTTGATCGTTCTGCATTTCCTCCACCTGCACAGCTCCTGATGGACGCGCTGCAAACAAGAAACACCATCATACTATAAACAAAACAAAACTAATACTTAAGATGTTGTTATTAATTGCTCCCTGGCTGACAGAGAGAGGGCGAGAGAGAGACAGAGAGAGAGAGGAACTTCTCCTTGCCCTGGCAACAGCTGTGCTTTCATGTCAGTGAGCAGAGCGGCAAACATACCCCAATTATCATACGTACACTATGTATGTGATCTGTGCGGTTTTGAGAAAAATGATGAAATGAGGGCAAGCAACGCAGATTAAAGTAGAAAATAAAATTTCAATGGATTAACACAGGGGTTTATTTCACAGCTGCAATATACATGAGATAAGCAAAAGTGTCAGACTCAGGGGCACCTATTGTCCCTTTCAGCTAATTTGAGAGACATATGCTGGGTGCTCACCGAAGGTTTCAGCTTTCACTTCCACTGGCAGGGGTGCGGGGACCTCCCATTGCTCCTCGTCTATAGGGAGTTCAGAAGCGTTCTCCCTGTCCAGGAACCTTTTTAAAGCTGCATGGTCCTGGTTTATACACAAGAAAAGTCACACAGACTGATTAAGAGGAAGTAACTTCTTGTTTTGGTTTTTACATAATGAAATACCCTATAATACACCAACACAAGCCATGTATAATGCCACACTCTTAAAAAATAAAGGTGCTACTAAACGGTCTTCTCAATTTTTAAAAAAAACAGAACTAGAAATATAATTCAGCTATTCTAAAGCTTTTACCCCTGGTTTCACAGACAATGCTTAAGGCTAGTCCTAGACTAAAACACACATTTGAGCTGTCTCAACTGAAAATAACTTGCACTGACAGATCTTAAAATATGGCATTGCCATTGGTTTGTCTCAAGAACACACCAGTCACGTCTTTTTCTAAGCAGGGTTCCCACACCTTAGTTATCTTTAAATTCAAGGACCTTTCAAGGACTTTCCAGGTCCAATACCCTCAAATTCAAGGACTAAATGTGGGGACACATTTCAAGTGAGTCAAGGTGTTAAGTTTTAAGATACATTGTTACAGTTCCCTTTCGAGGGAACTCGCGCTGCGTCACTGCGGTGACACTTTGAGGACCCCTCCAGAGGTAAGTGCGTCTGAATGTGTATATCAATTTCAACCAATGGTGAGGCTTAATGACAAAGACAGGGTGACGCAGGAGCCAGGAAGTATATCGCTATCTGAAATATTGCCAAAGAAGGCGTTACAGGGACGCCGGAAGTATAGCAAGGGAGATGCAGCGTCTCGTTCCCTTCTCAGGGAACAACAGTTACATACGTAACCCGAGACATTTTCTTGTGTCAAACATAACTATGCAAAAAAACATTTTGGTATGAATCAACATTCACATACAGAATATATAAGCATTTAAAGTGAACAGTTTAGCACGCGTGCTTAAAAGGCTAGAAATTATATGATATTATCCTACACTACACAGGGAATAATATGGATTTTTTTCCAGGAAACTTCTTGCATAAAATAGATTCAAGCACTTTCAGTGACCTGTATCTATGTATGTATATTTTCAAAAACTTTCCAGGGCCTTGAATTTTTTCCCCAGATTCACAAACTTTCAAGGATTTCAAGGACCGGTGGGATCCCTGAATTCACCAATAAGACAGAATTGAGTGTTTTGCTGCCATAAATTTTGAAAGCTCTGAATCTACATACTGTACTTATACTCACATTTATGCAGGAGACGAGACCCTGGAGAAAGCTTTCCAGCGCTTTTGCATAGGTCTTTTCTGTGGTGAACAATTTAACCAGCTCTCTGTAATAACACAAGTTGTCTGTGATAAATAATATTAACTCTTTATCTCTGTTACAAGCTTTTAATTTATATTACACAGTAAAAGGCAGACTATGTACCTGCAGATGTCCAGTTTGGCCGAGAGATGATCTTTGTGGATGTAAAGCTCTTTTTTGTCTTTCAGGAGACATATGATATCCTCACTTTCAAAGATCGGGTCCCCATCCGAGACCTCGAGTCGATAATGAATATACAACTTGCCGACCTGTCCAAAAACACAAAGTTTCCTTGTTTTCTCCTCTGAAAGAATATGATGCAATAGCCAGCAAGCTTTTCGCAGCCACAGAAATAATAGCAGAGCTGGGTCCTCATTAAATATAAAGCATGCGTATGCACAGATTTGATCTTAAAGTGTGCGTACACAAAAATCCACAGGTCTTTGAGGTGGAAAAGTGCTTAGTGACACGTCAGGGTCTGAGCAGACCTAAGCACTTTTGCTTGTGTCCGATTCCTGCAGGTTTTTGGAAATATAAGCCATTCTTGCTGCTCGAAATGTATTTGAACATTGACAGGTGCTCTTTTATATGTCGATGACATTAATTAGGCATCGTTTAAAAGGCTCAGCTGCACACAATTTCAAGCTTATTTGCGATTAAAGCAACACTATGTAGTTTTTTTACCTTTAAATAATGTCTCTAAAATTATTTCAGTGATAGAACAACTTTTAACTGGACAAATTGTACTGTTGCTGCAACCTGAGCAGCCTCCTAGCTGCTACAAGCACACTCTGAAAGTGGCGGTGGAGGGTAGAGCACACAGCCCCGCCCCTCCCCCTGCCTGCAGAAGAGTGTCTGATACCAGGCACTGTTGCGCTTTTCAACCATATGGGGGAGCTGTAAATCATTTTTACATGGAAACTACATAGTGTTGCTTTAATGCATTTCAAATCTGTAAGAAAGTGGTACGCGTATTTTCTGTGCATACTTTCATTCTATGAATCACACGTACGCATTTTTGAGAAATGATCGTGAGATCAAATTTAGGATGGTTTCTACGCAGCATTTTATAAATGAGGCTCCTAAGTTAAGGGTTTCCATTCTGCGTACCTGTCCAAAACTTAGCGAGGTAATCTGTTTAGCAATCCCGCTCTCTTTCAGCTCACTGTAAATATCTTCGTCATCCGAACGGTGGTAAAAGAACCTCTGGATGTAAGGGATAATCTGCCGCACCAGGGTCTGTACAGATGGGCAAGGTCTGTAGCTCTCAGTCTGTGCTTCAGTGGTCACACACTGCGAGAGTCTTTTCACCCCACAGATCTCCAGAAACAACTCTCGGTCTGCTTCACTGAAAGCCTCCTTCTCATGCAGTTTGCCTGGGAACAAATAAATGAAATTTAATTCTAAATAAATATGATTATGCATTAAAGAATTAACAGACATGTATAACTTGTATATCGTAATAAAGAAACCCTTGTGCTGCACCTATGTAATATCAATACTGCCCTAGACAACAACGGTTGTGACTAGGGATGGGCAATATAAACGATATGCAATATAAACGATACAAAATTGGCATACGATAGAGATTTTAATTCTATTGCACTATCGCGATAATGCATGTTGATGACGCTATCAACCCGTGAAATGTAGAGCCACGAGCTGCTGCCGGCTGCAACGAATAATCATATTCGTCATTTTGAATAAACATGGCTGAAAGCGTCAGCGACCAGTCAATCGCAAAGGCAATGCCGGTAGATCACACATAAGTTAACTGCTGCTTCACGCGCAAAATTGGCATTATGGACTTAAACACTTTTTCTAAGGGTCTTTATAACGTGTTCTGAAACGAGTCTATTAAAAGCATCATACCGCAATACATATCGCTATCGCAAGAGGCTGCAATGTATACCGCAAAATGGATTTTAGGGCATATCGCCCATCCCTAGTTGTGACTACATCTCAAGTGTGGGGACGATTTTTATCCCAAGGGATATTTAAAGGCACACTCCACTTTTTTTTAATATACTCATTTTGCAGCTCCCCTAGAGTAAAACATTTAATTTTTACCATTTTGGAATCCATTCAGCTGATCTCTGGGTCTGGCGCTCCCACTTTTAGCATAACTAGGGATAGTAGGGATAATTATGATATCATGCACATCTTGTTAGTAGAGCCGGTTCCTTAAGTAGTAGTAAATCACCATCAGCTGCTTTCAGCGGCATTTACTACACAAAGCGGTAGTTCACTGACAAGCTGGGCCATATCGCATACATATCGAAGGCGATACATCCGCGATAATTCATGCGAAATTGCCCCGATTGTCAGTAAACTACGGCTTTGTGTAGTAAATGCTGCTCCATCTGAAAGCAGCTGATGCCAACTTTTCTTAGAATCATGGAACAGGCTTCACTGACGAGATGCGCAATGACAATCACATGCAAATTATCACCCATCCCTTTAACTTAGTAGCCTGGGTTTCCCCATGCTGCCTTGCGCGCAAATTTATTCTATAAATGTACCCCCCCCCTGAAATAGGGAACCAATCACAGAATGGGGAGGGGGCAGCAAGATGATGACGACGTCTATACGACGCACCGAAGCAGTTTTGTTTATCCAACACGGCAACAGACGTGAAGTTACTTTTCAATGCAGCCTTAGATGGTATTCTAAGTAGTTTTGAACGCAAGTTTACTTAAAAAAAGAGCAACTTTTGGTTTTAAACTATTTTTATATCCAAGAAGGATGTTTGTATATGGCAAGACATGATAACCACAGAGTTTTATAGGACCAATTCCATTCGTCGACGAAGTACAATTAACTTATAAATGGTAAGTGGTACTTATTAATATCATATTGTCATTATGCCTGTAAGGTGGTTGTCACAGTCTCACTAAATTGTGTTGCTTTTCAATATCAACATACAGCTACTAGTTTAGTTGCATAGCTTTCAGCTGTGTGCACACGAACCGGATAAAAGTCATTTACATTTGAATTGATGTCGCTCTACATACATCATCTGGTATAATTGAAACGATTGGCTATGAGCTGCGTACAGACCCATTTGATAGACATTCGTATCGCCCAATAAACGGCTCTGGGCATTTGTAAACCACGCCTCAAATACGAGAAAATGAGCGTATGGTTCCCAGACCATGTCTCATTCTCTATGAGACTGGTCTGATGTTAGCCAGGCTATTAACTTAGCATAATGCACTCAATTTGATTAAACCATTTAGCATCATGCTTAAAAATGACCAAAGAGTTTTGATATTTTTCCTATTTAAAACTTGACTCTTCTGTAGTTACATCGTGTACTAAGACCGACGAAAATTAAAAGTTGCAATTTTCTAGGCTGATATGGCTAGGAACTATACTCTCATTCTGGTGTAATAATCAAAGACTTTGCCGCCGTAACGTGACTGCAGGAGGCGTAGTGATATTACGGAGCAGCTAATAATAGTCCCCTTAGTAACTTTCAATAGCAGGAGACTATTTTCGGGCACTGCGTAATATCATTGCCATGTTACGGCAGCAAAGTCCTTGATTATTACGCCGAAATGAGAATATAGTTCCTAGCCGTATCGGCCTAGAAAATCGCAACTTTTAATTTTCCGTCGGTCTTAGTACACATGTATTTACAGAAGAGTCAGGTTTTAAATAGGAACAAAAATCTAATCCAGGGTATCTAATCCAAATCTAATCCTAATTAGGCAGCCTGCCTAAGCTGGGAAACCCTACCGCCTTAACTAGGTCGTCCAAAAAAAATAAAATAAATAATAAATACATTTCGCTACACAAAATACCGTCAAGTGCATCTCTGAGAATAGCGCGGACACGCGCGCCACACGGCCAAAATGAAATAAAGACATGGTCTGTCATGTCTGGAGGATAGCCAGTTGATAAAAAGTGTGTCCGTGAGAACTGTAAGTGGACTTATGTTTTGGGTTTATTTAAGCCTGTTATTGTATTAGTCTATTGTTCTTGCAAATTTAAAGTTAGTTAGCTGGTGATTTTGTTGTTTGAGCAACCTGCTAGCTAGGTTTCACGTGCCTGTTGATAAGATATACTTGTGGAGCGCTCTTGCTCACTTTATTTATGTACATTATTTACATGCTACAGTAGTTACACTCCTTTAAGATAATGAAATTAATAGTGGGAAATAATCAGTTTTTACCATTTTTGCGCTATCTATAATCGTTCGCCAGACATTCTACAACATCTGCTTTAGTTTGTGTTTATTAACCCTATAGTTTCACTTCACCGCGCAGCTATTTCCGTTAGAGGTAAAAACATTTAATTCATTAATAATCTAGTATGTGTTCATTTTCTGTCATAGTTTCTTCAAAATTAAGTTTTGATTGCCACGCCCCGGACCCGCCCACCTCAACTAACAAATTTTCTGCTGGAAACCCTGTAACCCTTTGGTCATTTTTGAGCTTGATGCTAATGGTCTAATCAGATTCAGTGGACTATGCTAAGCTATGCTAAAAGTGGTACCGCCAGACCCGGAGATCGGCTGAATAGATTCCAAAATGGTAAGAATCAAATGTTTAACTCAAGAGGAGCTGGAAAATGAGCATATTTTCAAAAAAGTTGAGTATCCCTTTAAGCGTGACTCTCGAGTCAGGTGAGATTGATAGCAAAAATCTCTCATTTCTTCTCAGCCAAAGCCTACATGAATCCAGTGGCGGAACTAGAATTTTTTTAATGGGGTGGCCAGGGGGTGGCCAAAGCTACTTTAGGGGGTCCATAGTCCATAAAAGAAAATGACGTGTAACCATGTATCAAGAAAGCATAAATGAATCTTTTGATCGCATTAGATGTAAACATAATAAGGGTGAATTTTAAATCTTTCTACTGTATTTCTTACATCTGATTTACTGTCTGTTAAAGGGATTCACCCAAAAATGAACATTCTGTCGTCATTTACTCACCCTTGTGTTGTTCTAGACCTGTATTTTATTTTAATAAACACAAAAGAAGATATTTTGATAAATTATGGTAAGCACACAATCCATTGAATTCCATCATGTTGTTTTTATTCCTACTATGGAAGTCAATGGTTAACAGCTGTGTGCATACCATCAAAATATCTTCTTTTGTGTTCATCAGAAAAAAGACATTCGTACAGGTTTAGAACAACATAAAGATGTAAAAATGATGACAGAATTTTCATTTTGTGAACTATCCCTTTAATGAAGCAAAAGATCAGGAAATCTAAACTCCATGATAAACCTTAAACTTACTTCAAACAGCAGTGCTCAACACAAAGGATGTTTCGATTAATCTTAATTTACGAAGATATAGAAGATGCAAAAGTTTTCTTTTTTCTTTTGATATTTAATTAACTTTAATGACAGAGAGACTTCAACAGGTTAGGTTAAGACCGAATGCAATAAAATGTTTATTCGTTTAAGACGTACAGTTACCAAATGTTTAGTATGAAAATGACCTAGACAGCTATTTTGACATATGAGCATTTGTCCGTTTAAGCCAAAAAGACGCGAATATGAAGTCGTTTAAGCTCTGGCTGTGAACGCGCACTATCGGATATGCGCGTCGTGCTTTCAAGTTCAATGTGGTAATCCAGTCGAATTAACAATCATACAGTAGCCTATAAAGATCACGTCAAGAATGAAAACATGGTGCTGGGTTTTGTTGTAAAAAGAATTGGCAATCTTAGATTCAACCCACAAGACAATTACCACACTTCCAGCATATACGGTGTAAATAAATCATGTGGTATTAGCAAAATGTACGACTTCTCTTACATCATTTTAAAGATTCCAAGCATTATGTAGACATGACATTTATCTTCTGATGGTATAAAAAGTATTCGTTAAGTTACAGTAATTTTTCTGACGCGTTTTTGAAAAGACGTCACTGATGGAGAGATAACAGAACGCGCATTATGTATATTTTCTTAATTTTGTGAAAAGCACAACATTCAGTTTTATAGACACACAAAAAATGACACTTGAACGTTTTAAATGATGTATAAATCATATCTGTATGTCCAAAATCAGCAGAGTAATCCAAGTCTCTTTGCGCAGTGATTGAAAAATAAAGAGTTTGCGCCGCGACGGCAGGGAGGGTTAATATTCATAATGTTTGTTTTTAACAATGTGCTGCGCTGCCGCACGTCGAAAATAAACATAGCGATTAAGTGAAAGTAGCGCATTAAATTTGGGGTGGCACACGGGGTGGCCAGTGACATGTCAAGGGTGTCCAGTGCCACCCTGGACACCCCTCTGGCTCCGCCACTGCATGAATCTGGGAATGTGTTCTGACCTGGCAGCACATTGTGTTTAATCAGCTTTTAAAACATCCACTTGGGCAGTGAAAGGCCCATCTAGAGAAACATCCTACCACAGCTTGAAACATGATCTCACCAACCTCATTCAAAAGTACTCTGGTATCGTTTCAGATACCTTTAGAAGGCGTAATGAAGTCTCAGCTACCACAAGCGTCATGGGAATGAATTAATAAAGACATTTGAGTAAGCTGGTTTATCTCCATGCTGGACTTCACTAGAGCTTACATTACATTTGGCAGATACTTACAGTGCATTTTAAGTATACATTTTTATAATTATGCGACGCGTTTTACCTGGGAAGCTACAGGTACACTCACTACATCTCACATCCCATCCAACTCAACCACCAATTTATTCTTCATTTCAATTTAATGCACCCAAACATGTACCATTTTGAGGCAGTTTGCCTTTTCATTGATTGGTTGCCCTTTTTACTATCCAGACCCAAATATGTTATGGTCTAGCGGCTAGCCTATGAGAAGCAAATTTCCAAACCCTGAAGACGATGCTTATCTCCAAGCCAGTCCTGCATAGCCCCAACTTCACCAGCCTGTTTAAAGCTACAAAAACGTATCACGGCTAACATCAATAAACACAATTTAAACTCGGGCCACAGTTGTCCTTAACAGCCCTGACAAACAAATAAAAACATGAGTTTGTTTTTCATTGGGTCATTCATGCATTACCTTGATGTCTGAGTTTGTTGGCTGCTCTCTTGACAGCGGACGGCAGGTTAAGGAGAAAAACTTCACTGTGTGATTTGAAGATCTTCTCCAGGTTTGCGCTGTCTGGAATCATGGGCTTGCGAGCTAATGTGACCCAGGCATTATTCTTGGTGGGAAACACTTTCTTATGAGAAACCATTTCTTTAAGAGAAAAATCATTATTTTTATAGTCTTTATCTTAACTCTTTCCCCACCAGCGTTACCAGCCAGTCCCAGCATTTTATTTATGATTTTCACAAAGTTTAATGCCTTCCAGAAAATGTTCTTCTTTAAATATATAAACATACAATATATATCAAATAAAAGAACACACCCTCTGCTTTCAAAAAAAAAAGTTTTATCCTACCTTCATTTCTCTTTTTACCACATCTTAAATTTGGGTAAGTTTCTTCAAAAATACCAAATTTTGAGCAAAAAGCTGATATAATTGCATTTTTGTGAGGGACTTTTTATAGAGATCAGATTCAGAGCGATGATTAAAACATACACAGAGTTTGAGCTGTTTGCCTAAGGCAGTGGTTCCCAACCTTTTTAGCCCTAAGTACTCCCCACAACCCTATCAGTAAGGCCCCCTAAGTACCCCTTCATCAAACTAAACCAAAGTCGTGTTTTAAAGACAAATAATTAGTAATATTAATTAAAACATTAAAGTAAAAACCACTGACCGATGAAGCATGTTTATTTCAACAATTCACCATCATTGCGATCAGTGTTTGCATTTCATCAACTCCCAAAACTCCCAAAAACAGTACATTTTTGCTCAGGCCTACAAAATGGTAATTTTTACATGCTATAATTCATTATATGTGGTGTGTTTTAAGATAAAACTTCACATACAAACTCTGGGATCGGCAAAGACTTATTTTACATCTTTAAAAATTTCATCATATGACCCCTTTAAAGGCCATATTTACTATTAGTTTGCGCAAACCATCATTTTGATGTTAAATGATGACTGAACTTACTAAAGACACGCAGTAGATATTTAGCTCTGAAAAAGTGTTATTTTTGCAACCTTTTTGTAGAAGTTTTCCTTTCAGAAGCAAAATTAATTGGAGGAGAGTATTTAAATTTAGTTTGCCACAAGAATATACTTTTTTTTAAATATTGTTTGCCAAGCCATGCTATGTTTTATTTGCTGGAGAAAAGAGGAGGAGAAGTCGCAAGAAGTCGTCTAATCAGGTGTTTCAAAGCTTCTTTTAATCGTTCATCTTTCATCCTCCAGTTCTTCTTAGTGTAGCCTACTTTTACGTTTACACTCCGCAGTCCGCATTTTCATTGCGATGTCCTGCCGAGGTCTTTTATTTGTGACCCTGTACTAATTTGCGCTGCTCTTAGTAGATTGCAATGGTCATTATGGAAATGTGCTTATGTCATTATTGTGCCTGTGATAATTGATTTGCGCCTTTGTAGTAAATCACACACAGACTTTCCACTCACATCCCGCTAAAAATATTAATGATAAGATTAAAATTACATTTAAAGTAATCATTTTTACAATGCTTTCCTTACAAAAATCAATCTTGGTCAATGACTGGACAAACGATAGACATTTTTATTAAAAGTAAATGAGATCAAAGCAAAATAAAAAAATGTTCGCGTAACCCCTGGAACTCTTCACGTACCCCCGGTTGGGAATCACTGCCCTAAGAGGATACTTCTGGGTTTTATAAGTTGGGTAAGCTGTATTTCCCCTACACCTGCTGGATAATAGTGTAAATACAGATTGCCGGAAAAACTCGTCATTGGCCGGAAGGCGTTTTCTCTTAATTGACGAGTTAACTTGTCAATGGCGGGGAAATAGTTAATAGGTGTTTTCTAATATCATAGGTCAGTGTTTCCCAATCCTGGTCCTCGAGTAACCCCCTTTCAGAAAGTTTTAGATGTCTCCTCATTTAAAACACGTGATTCAACTAATCAGTCTCCTTCCAGAATGAATAACATGTCTCCCTAACAAGCTGTTGAGTAAAATCAAGTGTGTTAGATAAGGAGACATCTATAACTAAGGGGGTCCTCGAGGACCAGGATTGGGAAACACTGTCATGGGTGATATAAACAAATGGCTGTTTTTTAGTTGACCTCACCTTTAAGAGAGCTGCAATAGCTGGGGTTCAGTTGAGGATCTTGATCTTGTTCTCCATGAATGTGTATTTTACATTTATCCGCTTTTGTTGAGAGAGAGAGAGAGAGAGAGAGAGAGAGAGAGAGAGAGAGAAAGAGAGAGAGAGAAAGAGTGAGAGAGAGAGAGAGAGAGCAGGTCAGGTATATTAAAGAAAAAAATAATACAGTGTGCATTAGTATAAATAAGTATAATTCTTACCTAGTTTGGCAAAGATGACAGAAACATCTTGGACAACATCTCCTGTAGCAAGAGGTGAGGACTCACAAACAGCTTCCAAAAGCGCAACATACTGCTTCATAGAGGGATTGAGCTCCACATTGAGAGTCTACAATTAAAACAATAAATGACAACTGATTGGTATTGGTCGCTAAAAGCGATTGTTTCACACTAATGCTGCGTTTACACCAGCCGCAGTAGAGGCGTCAAGCGCGAGTGGTTTCAGTGTTAAATGTTCTTGCGGCGCGAATGAGGCGTTAAATGCGGCGCGGTAGACGTGATTCCGAATGGCGCGAATTGAGGGTTTCCGCAGCAAACACGCGAGTTGAAAATTTTGAACTTTGGCAGAAAAACACGCCATGTTAACTTGCTTTAGTAGTGACGTGATTACAGAAAGCAAGCGGAGTCGCAGAAGCCCATGACGCGAATTTCCGCGTGAATGTCTCGATGACTAGAATTTCACAAGCGGCTTTCACGCACGAATGAAGAGAGTACACTCAAACTGTTCAAGCGGCAAACTAGGCACGGTAGACGCGATTTTGACACCTCAAACGCGGCTGGTGTAAACGCAGCATAACAGACGATAATTTAAACACAGCTTATAGTCATGGTAGATATATCTTGTCAATAAAAAGAAAACAGGCAAACCCAATGACTTTGAGCTCTGTGTATAGAAAATGTAAAGAAACATCACTAGTTTAATGTTTAATATTAATGGCCTTACATAAATTAATAACTTCAGAAAATGTAATCTTCAGAATTTAGTTAATCGGCTAGCGGTATCAGTGGAAACATTTTTATATTGATGCGTCTCTAATTTAGAATAAATGTATTTGTGTATTAGTCACTTAACGTGCTATTAAGTGAGCCTAAAGTAACCAATCCTGATACCTACGTTGAACATGTTCTTCATGTCTTGTAAGTTGGAGTAAAATGGTGCCAGCAGTTTGGGCTCCTGTATCCCACTGTCAGGCTTTCGAATCAGCTCCTTGTATCTTTGAAACATGCCCGTGGGATCACTCCAGCAAACCTCTTTAAGATGGTAGAAGCGTCCAGAGCACCAACCATCATCCCTGTAGTAAACATTAGAAGAAACCATTGTAAAAATATAGACATATATGCAAATGGTAAAAGTAACTGCATTTCCATTACAGATATGCAAAAAACTTTAGCAATATTTTCTAAATGTCGACAGAAACTATTGCGAAATGATGACGTTTCCATTAACCAATGATATGGGACTAAAACATAGTTTTTCTTCTGGATTAATCATTAGATAAATTAGATAAAATCTTGGAACTGCTCATAATAAACTTGCATATTCCGTATGATGTTACTTTACTTTTGTTACATTTGGCAGGCAGCAAATCAAAGAAATTAAGTAGTTAATTAAATAATTTTTAAGTATCTGTACTTTATCAGAGTGTTTTTCTTTGTCAAACCTCTACGTCACCACATTTCAATTAATAATATTGTCCTTTAATACTTAAGCACATTAAAAATCTAGTAAAATCTATTTTAGTGCAGGAAGTACAGTGGAAGTCCTTATATGGGCACTCCCAACCGGATCATGTCTTTTTTTTGTTGCAATTGGCGCATAAAGTGCATATAATGTAAACCATTTTAATGTACTGACATTTTATAAAATACATGAATTTATCATAAATTCTGTGTAATTAACCCTTTAGAATATTAAAATAATGCTACTAAACAACAGTACTACATTGTATCATTAATGTTTTAATGATACATTTAATTTAAATGTTATGTTTTGGAATGTTTTATATTATACATTTTCTTTGGGGGGCCATGAAGGTATCCACCGTAAACAAGTTTGAGAACCACTGATGTACATGACACAAACATTTAGTGAATAAGTTATCCAGACATCCAGTTATCCACAGACCAGAGACAGACAGAGGCAGAATGACTCACACTGCAGCTACCGTGGGATAGGGTAAGGAGGGGGCAGCTTAAAAATACATGAAATCTTAATAAAGCATTGAACCTAAAGTCGACTAAAGTCACCCTGTAAACAAAACCCTCACACCACAGCTTTGATGTAAATATTGGCACTTTTCCATTGCATAGTACACCACGGGTCACTTCACTTTGGCTCGGTTAGCTTTTCCATTAAGTTTAGCACCACTTTGGCGTGGTAGGGATTACAGGTGTGTCGTTTAGGGATGTCAATTTATGCAATTCCTCATATTCAATGATAGTTTAAATTAACGATCAGTCAATCGAATAATCGTTAACTGTAATAGTGCAATAAGCCTTACTGCAGTGGCATAAAGACAATGACATAAAAGTGTGCATAAAAATGCCAGCTTCCTCACGCAAATTAAAAGATTTGATTTTGTCTAAATATAACATGCTAGTGGGATTGTAAAATGAGTCAATGTAGTTGGTGTTTTGATAAAATCATAAGATTGTAACGAAATATAATGACTAATAGACACTCTGGTAACAGTAGCATAAAAGTGTCAATTTAAAGGTTTCATTTTCATCAAGTGCTATTTTTAGTTGTTCATCTCGCTTTCCGAGTCGTTATACACTGTTTGTTTGGCACTTTTCCCGTTGTCACCTCCAGCTTGGAACTGCGGCGCACAAGATGTGCAAAGATGCTTATATTATGGATGTCAACCTTCGGTATTCTACTATTAGAAAACCTAAAACTTGGCTAGTGTGTAGCGCCTCAGCCAGTCAATATAATGATTAGTGATATCTGTTGCGAGTGTTCAGAGTGTTACGACTCTCAGTTACAGTTTACATTTAACAGTTTCTTGCCAGAATTTAAGATTACATTTTAATCAGTTCAAAATGGCCTCTGGTCTCCTTCCCTATGTACAGCAGCAATGCTATGCTAAGCTTGCAGGCTTCCCTGAAGAGAGTCTTTGGTTTCAGTATCGGACCCTATCAGATCCACTGCGGATGGCATTTAGTAGTGTTGGCAGCCAGCTTCGTCTCGCATGATGTTAAAAAGCCAGGTGTGTGCTTGCATCGAGCATCGGTGTAGTCATGGCTAGTTTAACTTCTGCGCGCTCATTTCATTTTTTTCTTCGGCTGTATGAGTTTTGCGCAGGCACCACATACACGTGCATGTCTTTGCTTTTTCGACAATCGTTAAGTTTTATCGATTTAATTATTATCGACAATTAATCAAAGGCATCCCTGGTGCATCCCTAGTGTTGTTAAAAGTGGGAGGGAGCAACAGAGGGAGCATTCTTGGAATGCAGGACCGGGTCATGAGTCGCAAACGGTACGTAAAACTGCATCAAATGTCTGTGTTTTGTTGGCAATTGGCGCGTAAGTGCATATAATGTAAACAACACAAACATGTAGTGAAACATAAGTTATCAAGGCATAGGGGGATACAGTTTTGAGCATGTTGCTTGTTCGTGAATAACTCTGCCCGCGGTATGTCTTATTCGGAAGGAATCGGTACAGCGGATCTGTGTTTAATAAAAAGTAATATTGTGCTTTAGAATAAGATGAAGTAAAAGAAAATCAGGGCTGCACATCAAAATATCAAGATTTTGGTAACTGAAATGTATTGCTTAATAGTTCAACCTAAATTATTACACCAAAGTGCACCAAATAACACAATGTCTGAGTTATGTATGTAATTTGTTTCTAACCTTTTATACTCGATAAAGACAGCAGGTGAGTGCTGAAACAGTCCTTTAAACTGTATGCTTGAACACTGGGCATACAGATAAAGATACACTGCATGTATGTGCTCTACTGTTGTGGTGAAGTCTGCTCCCTCGGACTCCGCTGAATGATTCTCCGAAACTTTAGTGCACCAACCCTTCAGATAGTCCATCATGTCCTCCACCTGCACAGTATGTCTCATACCTGCACAATCATTTAATGTCAATTAGAATAATAAATCAACAAAGTCAACATGAAAAACTGCTTAAATTCCTGGGTGATAAAGGACATTCAACAATGTAGGATGGGATTTTATTAATCCATTAAACAAGTGTTTAAAAGCAAGAGGTTAAAAATGACAAAAATTCAGTTATTACAGAGGCAAAGCATCTGGATGAACCATTTACAAAGAAAAACTATTATATGGAAGTCGCACCAGTCGCGTGCATCCATGTTTGCATCGCCTCTGGGTAGTTATCATGCAAGAATGAATCTCTATCTATAATCCCATACTGATGATTGGTTCTTTAAAGGTGCAATTTGTAAGATATTTGCAGTAAAATCTCCAAAAACCACTAGGCCAGTGTTATATATTTTGTCCAGCTGATTACTATCAATATCTGTAATGTTTTATACTATTTGTAAATCGTGAGAAATTTTCCATTCAAAACATTGACACGGGGCAGTGCAGTCTCCTGTCAATGACGTTAATATCCATGTGACCCTTTGTCACCGCCTTTACTGACGTAACCCACATGAGAACACTGGTCGAGCTCGAAAAAATAAAATGGCGGCCAAGGAAGCGGCTGGAGCACAAATTTAGTGAAAATAAACGTATATTTTCACTTTTTAAGCATTTTAATTTCATTTCTAGCGAGAAATTAGTATTGTAGTTTTCAAATATGTGATTAGTTATCACAAAGGCGCTCTCTGTTTTTATTTCAAACACGCTGCCTTTGAAGTGCGTCGGAAAGCCTTTCTCTGAGCGGGCTTCAGGCCTCCGAGTCCGAAGTCATGTCCTCATGAGGCAGCGAGGCCACAAGTCCTCACAGTCCTCACTGCCTTGAGGTTTCGGACGCAGCCAGTGTTGTGGACAAATGCGGAACTATGCGCTTGCTTATGAACTTATGGATATCTCTGTACCGTCTGCCGCTGGTTGTGTCAGCTCCTGTAAGCGGATGGGCCAACCAAACGACCCAAGAAGAGTTTGGAACAAAACGAGGGAGGATCAATTTGTTGTTGCATTATCTGGATGAAGAGAGCTTCATGACAACATTTAACTAGACCGAGATTCTGATCCTGCTTGTGTTTTACGCGATGGGTGAGTTGTTTTGATTCGTAACCCTTCAAAAAACGTATGCTATTATATTGATCACAACATAAGTGTGTAGACTGTAATCAGCGCGTCTTCCCGCGGACGATATGAACATCAAAAGGTATTGTACAGCAATATAAATGGTCATTTTAAGACACTTCACAATAAGATTTGTACTGTCAATACATTATGTGAAATATCAACATTGGCTTTCAGAGATCATGCACCCCGCCTTTAACTTTACCCAAAAACTGTTTTAAATGTGTCTGTTAGCATGTTGTAGCACTAATGCCTCATTAGACATGCTTTTCTTATTCTCTTGTTAATGTGATGTCACACTGATAACGCCCCACCCACAGCTAACTGGTTAACTTGACCCAAAGCTTTTCTGAATGTGCTTATTAGCACGTTGTAGCACTAATGCGGCTTAAAGGTGACATAGAATGATTGAACGGGATATTTATCCTTGTTCTGTGATGTGACATGTAGACAAAATTCTTTTTGTTTGGGTCTGTAATGCCTCAGAAGCTTCCTAAAAACCTCTCTCAGATAGCTCTATTAGGGTGGGGGATTTTAAACAAGTGGTTTTGAACCTATTTGGCTCCCCCTACTGGCTTAACTTGCATTCTCATTACTGATTGGCTGACTTTGCTGCCACTCAAAAAATGTAGCCAATTATTTTAATGTGGAGGGGCAGTGAGATGCCTGTGATGTCATAAGCATCCGTTTTTCAGATTGGACCGTTTTCTGGCTGACATTTCTAAAAGAGGAATTTCTATGAGACTGAGATGTTTAGCATGTCTAGCACTTTTTATATGTTCGTGAATGCGGGTAGACTACCATTTTTCAACAAAGACAAGGTAAATATGGTTTTTCATTCTCTGTCCCTTTAAGATAATATTGTTCCAGACTGTATTCACAGGAATCAGATCTATTTTCAACGAAAAGCAGTAGCTCATTTGCATTTAACTCTTTCCCCGCCAGTGTTTTTTTTAAAAGTTGCCTGCATTTTTCATGATTTTCAAGATAATGTTCTTCTTTAAATACATAAACATAAAATATATCAAATGAAAGAACAGACCCTCTGCTTTCAAGCAAAAAAAAGTTTCATCCTACCTTCATGAGTTCTATTTTTATCACCTAGAGAAATCTATGCGTAAGTTATGCGTAAGTTTCAAATATGCGTACGTTTCTTCAAAAACACAAAATTTTGAGCAAAAACCTGAGATAATTGCATTTTTGTGAAGGACTTTTGATAGAGATCAGATGCAGAGCAATCCTCAAAACTTACACGGACATACAGCTGTTTGCTCTAGGGCGAGATTTTCGGGTTTTATAAGTTGCGGAAGAGCGCCACCTGTTGGATAATAGCGGTATTGCTAAAAGCTGGAAATACTCGTCATTGGCTGGGAATCATTTTCTCGTCAATGGCAGAGAAAGAGTTAAAGATACACACTTTTTTACACAAAGGTGTACTTTTTTGTACACAAAGGTAAACAGGACTGTTTTGCTCCCGCCCAAACATGGTCATATTGGACATGCTATAACAAACAATCTGGATGTATTTTGGGCTGAAACTTCGCAGACACATTCTAATCACAGCTCAGACTTATACTACAGACTTGTAAAAATGGGCATAAATTTGGCCCTTTAACCAGAAAGCGGGACTTCCGTCACCAGAGCGGCCATTTTGAGAGTTGCACTGTCCCCTACTAATAGTAATAGCAGTGCTCAATCATGTTTTATCTAGTATCTTTGCAATAATCCAAGCGTATATTGAAATAAAAACACTTAACTCTTTCACCGCCATTGACGAGATATCTCGTCAATTAAGAGAAAAGGCTTCCCCGCCAATGACGAGATTTTCCGTCTTTCCGCAATACCGCTATTATCCACCAGGTGGCGCCCTTCCGCAACTTTTTAAACCCGGAAGTATTGCCCTATGGCAAGCGGCTGCATGTCCGTGTCTGTTTTAAATATCGCTCTGAATGGGATCTCTATGAAAAGTCCGTCACAAAAATGGAATTATCTCTGCTTTTTCCTCAAAATGTGGTGTTTTTGCAGAAACCTACCCATATTCAAAAGCTGATTACAAAAGAACCACTGAAGGTAGGATGAAACGGCTTTTTTTGTTTGAAAGCAGAGGGTCTGTTCTTTCATTTGGTATATTGTATGTTTATATATTTAAAGAAGAACATTTTCTGGAAGACATTAAACTTTGGTGAAAATCATGAAAAACGCTGGCGCTGGCTGGCAACTTTTTTAAAAAAACGCTGGCGGTGAAAGAGTTAATCACAGGTCTAAAAGCATCCTAAAGCCCAATTTGCTAAACACAAATGCCTTTAGCTGAGCATCCATTGACTGTACCTATAGTTCTGCTGAATTCGCTTGGTTCCATGTGCACATAATCAACATGTGATCCAAGCAGGCGATGCACTTCGGTGGAAAAGATGTATACGGATTTAGGCTGTAGGTAGGTTATGGGTCGTCTGTTTTCCCATGGTGGCCTCTGTGTTGGTACCCATGGTAGCTGGGTGAGATAGTGGTAGAAAGATGATTTGGTCTGTCTGATGGACCGTCCCTGGTTGTCCAAGACATCCACCCTGATGTACTGTGAGTATTTCTCTCTGGAACAAAACACGACAGGCTCTCGTAAAAAAATGAAGAGTGCAATTGTCTGGATGCATAACAGTAAAAGAAGTACATATGCTGTAAATGAATTGTTGGTTCAGCTGGTGGACATCTTTTTGCTTATTAATGCAAATGGAGCATAAAACAAGGTGCTGTGAGGCGATTCAGGCGAGGTCTACAGACGGGGGACAGACAGAGGCAGAATGACTCACACTGCAGCTAATGTGGGATTGGGTAAGGAGGGGGCAACCTCAGAAATACATTGAATTTTATAAAAGCATTTAAACCTAAAGTCGATTAAAGTCACCCTGTAAACAAACCCTCACACCTCAGCTTTGGTGTAAATAACACTATGCATTTCTCCGAGAGCTTTAGATAACAAGAATATGCCAAAGTTTTTATTAAATGTCCAAACAGGACCTGACCTGGCTATCAAACATTATTCCATTAAACAAAAGAGTCAAATGTCAAATATGGTGCATGCACTCCTAGAGAAATACCCAAACAAATCCCAATACTGTCTCTTTAAAGCCTATGGAATAGAAGGGATTAAATGATGATGACCTTGACTGATATCATGCAAATCCATTTCCTACACAAAACTTTGCAAGGATTAGCACATTGAAAGTGAATTTCTCCCCAACCAGCTGTGTGGGTCATGATACAGGATTATAATATTGCTTGCTGGCAGATGTGCTCCCAGCCACAGCACCGAGCTGAACAGACTGAAGCCATAGACTTAGGAGTAAAATGTTTACCCTGTGTCCCAGTTTGCGTCCAGCAGTTTTATAAGCGCTTGTCTTTGCTGTAGTTTGGTTTGGTCTGAGAGGTGATCGGCAGTAACCAGGGCATGAAACTCTGCACAGTGCTGATCTTCTATGATATACACCCCATCTGCAGTCTTAGACCACAGTTCACTCTCCATTGCCCACAAACTGGACGCCTGAGAAATATGAAGAGAGAGATAACGTAGAGTAGATCATTGAAATAAACAGAAGGAATAGACAGTGTTTGAATTGACTTGCTCTGTGTTTAGTACCTTTTCAATATACGCCACTATTCATGATCTTGTGACCCTGGACCACAAAACCAGTCTTAAGGGTAATTTTTTATTAAGATTCATACATCATATGAAAGGTAAATAAATAAGCTTAAATAAATATTTCTCTCAAATATTGTTCAAAAATCTCACATCCATCCACCTCACAGGTGTGGCACATCAAGATGCTGCAACAATCGGTTTGCATAACCAAAAAATCAACCAACAACCTGATCAACTCTATGCGAAGGAGATGTGTTGCACTGCATGAAACCAGATACTGACTGCTTTTCGGACTCCCAGGACCCTCCAATACAGTAAAACTACACTTTTTATAGTGGCCTATTATTTTGGCCAGCCTAAAGCACACCTGTGTAATAATCATGCTGTCTAATTAATTGCCATTATCATGCTGAAGATTATCCCGGCAAAGGAGAAGTGCTCACTAACACAGATTTAGACATATTTGAGAACAATATTCGAGAGAAATAGGAATTTTGTGTACACAGATAAAGTCTTAGATCTTTGGGTACAGCTCATGGAAAATAAGCCCATACAACGTATTGTCGTCTTTTGCTACAAATGAAGAGTTTGGTTCCAAAACGCGACAAACGCCATTTTTGAAAAAAATGAGTTACTGCCAAAATCAGTATTATATCAGGTCAGTAGTTAAAAGTAAATTCTTAATTTTACGCAAAATCCAATATCCGCCGTGTTATTCTGTCATCTTTTCTCCCTTTTTTCCCAAAATGCGATAAACGCCACTCCTCCTTTTTTACAGAACGCAATAAATCCATTTCTGATATTACAGCCCAGCAGTCACGCAATGTAAACAAACAATGGCGGACGCGCTGAGTACACGGAGTCCTAGTTTTCCTCATCTACTTTGTACTTCGTGATCAACAAACAAAACAAAATAATACTTTAATTGCATCGCTAAACCTGTGATGGTTTTCTGTGATGGGAAAGAAACGTAAGCCATCAGCATCTAATAATTTCCCTGAGAGGCACTCGGGAGACGGGTGCTTGTTCTCCCGACAACATCAAGCTTCTCATGCTAACACATTGACCCCAGAGGATCTTATGAAAAACTTTACATAAATTTACTCAAAGTCAACGAAAATCGAGCAGGACCAAAAACATTTTACAGCTGATCTCTGTGAAAGACGTTAAGGGACGACGTCAAGTAACCGCAATGACAGGGTTCTTAATATGACAAAGTAAGTGTTTTGATTAATGACATTAATGTTTATATTTTTAATTAGTGTGTACAACTAGTCAACTAAATGAATATAACATGGCAGACATGAATGCACATTTATATAGGCTATTGATTCAATAGATTTATAGCATTTTGAATAAAAACTTGTCATGGATTTATTGCATTTTGTGGAAAAAATTATCCGTTTTTATAATAAATCTTTGAAAATCAACTTATGGATTTGAATTTTTTATGTTTTTATAACCTAAAGATGCTATGTGAAAGTTTGTAACAGAAAATAGTTGTTTTCATCTTGTCACTTTCTTGGTATAGAAAACACGTTTTTACCAAAATTTGTCAAAATGGATTTATTGCGTTTTGGAACCAAACTCTTCAAATATACCTGTGCAATTAATATAAATGGATCAAACTAAAAGGCTATTTATTTAGCATTTTCTCTACTAAACAAATTAAACGGGTATATTCGTACAACTTGTTTGGGTGAAGAAAGTGTACTCTTTATATACACTTCCAAGCATTCAGAAACTGATGACATGCTGAATGGTTTAAGGCGGGCTATAGTCAGTCAGGCACATTAATGCCATTGAGCAATATAAAATGTGGTCAATGTTTTCCTCTGTTTCACAGTTACATAATGTGTTCTTGTGTCTGAAATTTGTTGGCTGTTCTCAATTTACTGAGGAATCTGAACAAGAAATTCAATACAAGAAATTCAAAAGTTTGATGGCTTCCTCTTTTTACTACGTCCAATTAGTGCCAATGAAGATCTGACACTTTCACTTGAATAAATGAGAGTTTTTACACCTGGTCACTCCATGCCTTTTCTCTAATATCCAATCATAAAAAGACCAAGTGTAAATGCTTTCCAAAACATTTTCGAGACGGATATAAATCCGATCACTCAAACCATTTCAGGAGGTGGTCTGGGATGCATTTCAGACGAAACTGGTTGATGAAGCCACATATGTCAGCGCTTTACTCCTCCCAAACATAAGCATGATACTCCCATGTTCAGTGCTGCCTTTTATTTTATAAGCTTCATTTTTTATATATATATACACATGTATAAGTATGTATACGTTTTTTTAAGGCAGAATAATGGATTGATATCCATTCAGCCAAGACACATTTATGTGGCCAAATGTAAATTAAACGGTTTTAATAAATCAGACCCTATTCGATCAGAGAAAACACATGAAGTGACCAGGTGTAAAAAGGACTAATAGCTTTTTTTATTGGGTGAAAAAGACAGCGTACATATACATATTGAGACTACAATATAGCTAAAGCCAGCAAATTGAGCATATTCGCATCTGAATTTCACGCGCGATTGACGCAAATTTCACGCGTGAATGAAATGTTCAAGCGTCTAACTACGCCCGAATAGCGCAATTTATCCTCTTCATTTGCATCAGGTGGGAAAGCACAGTTCGGCTTCTGGTGTTTTCTGTTACTCTGACCAGTTTTTCCTGTTGAGTCTCAAGTCATACAGCACCACCTTACCAGTTCAGAAACCATAAAGGTCCGTTTCTCCTTCCTGAAGATAAGAAGGTCTCTCACTCCCAGACTACTGAAGAGCTCTCTCCACCCGTCCAAATCACTGTCTGCCTGCAGATAGCAGGGGTCCAGTAGGACCCAATCCACACCTAGGAAAGGAAAATAATTGGTTGAGTCTGAGCGAAGCCAATTTGAGCTCAATGGATTCTGGGGTGCTGGGTCATTCCTATTTCCACTTCATCCAATTGCATAAGTCCCAGTGTTCCCCATTTCATGCTTTTGTAAGTTTCGACAAAGACCTCTAGTTGGGATGTTACATCATTTCTGATGCAAAATCTTTATTTGGGAAAAGCACGAACCAAAGCTTTCCCTAATGGTCTATCTAATGCAAACCATTACACATGCAAGAGCATTTAAAGTAAATAATCTATTAGAATTAAATCTATATGTTATTATTTTATTGTTTAATGAGAAACTGGCATTTTCATGTTATGATATTTCTTCATATTCCAGTTAAATAATAACTTCGTAAGCCATTCATATGTTGACTGAGAGTTTAACCTGTGGCTTTGTGTTGATTCATCATAAAACATGCTATCATATCTGAGTAGTAATATGCATTCTTTAAAGTCCCCCTGTGGTGAAAATCAAGTTTTTATTGTTGTTTATATGTCTATGTGGTGTTTATAATATGATTTAAAGGTGCAGTGTGTAAATTAGTGGTGAGGTTGTGAATTGCAACCAATGGCTCACCCCTCGCTTTTGAAACACATAGAAAGCTACTGTAGCCACCACCGGACAAACATGTCATCGTCGGAGACAACTTAGTAAAAAAAATTGTCCGTTAAGGGCTTTTGTAGAAACATGGCGGCCCAAAATGGCGACTTCCATGTAAGGGGACCCTCGATGTATGTAGATAAAAACATCTCATTATAAGGTAATAAAACATAACAGTTCATTATGAAAGGTCTTTATACACCCCTGATAATATAGTTTTGTATATTATTTTGCATTTCCGTCAAGAACCTTTAAGAAAAACCATGTTCAAATTCATCATTCAACACTATTGCAGAGTATTTTCTCAATAAAATTGAATTTTTTTTCCAAAGACATAACCACGGTTTAGGCTTACCAGGAAGCTTGCTGGGCAGGTCGATGTTGCCATACTCTTTAGAAAACTGGATCTTGCTCTCCGAAGCACAGAGGAAGCCCCTGCTGGTCAGCACAGGGATGGCCATCCCAAGATTTCTGTAATCCTGATTCTGAGAATGTAGTTTGATAAATACCAGGTAGCTGATGATAATGTCCTTGGGCTTTTTCTAAAAGGAGAGACAATTAAATAAGTATGCGAGACATATTCGTGATAGATGACAGCATATGATGCATTATACACGCTTGGTGCATATTCAAACATCCGGAATGGATATGAATCACCCAATGATGAGCATACTAAAAAGCCCTTATATTTCAACTATGCTATACTAATTTTAAAGTTACATAATAAGGTCAAAGAAACAAGAACTGATAGGAAATCTACTTTAAAATGCAGTAATATTTTTTAAAGGGACACTTCACCCATTTACATTAAGCTTTGTATAGTTAGAACCCCAGTCATGTTTTTGAATGTTCGTGCATCATTTCCTCAGTTGCCGCTGAGACAGGAGAAAAACAGATTTCAGTGTTGCACTTCCTTCATCCAAATCATCATTTTGCATCATTGAAAGCAGGAAGTCCAATATCTTTGTTAAGGGGGTGAGACTACAAACACCCATTTTCTCGGTCAAATAGGCACCAAATTCGAAATGTATGTTACATTTCGACTACAAATATGACACACTTTCAATAAAGATGAATGTTTCTATGGGTGAAATGCTCCTTTAACAACCTGTTACAATAACGCGTTATTTATGTCAAGGGACAGTCACTAGCTGTGTCCCAATTCAAAGGCTCTGACCTTCGAAGGCTGCATTCTAAGACCGATTACATCAAAGCAGTGCGACCGAAGGTCAGTAAGGCTGTCCCAATTCGAAGGATGCCTAAAATGAAACGTCAAAATGCGTCATTATGTCTCCACACTGCTAGGGATAGAACGAATGGATCCTTTACAGCCTAGGCTATATACGGCTAAATATAACGGCTGGATATTTTAAAATACACAACTAAAACCTTTATTAAATAAAAGTGTGTATTTAGCAGAATTGTGTCCTGCTGACAGGTGATGCAAATTATGGATCCTCCGAAGGCTAGAGCGTCTCATTTCAGTTCTCTTATGGCGCTTTCCATTGCATAGTACCCCACGGTTTGGTTTGGGTCAGGTCAGGTCACCTCACTTTGGCTTGTTAAGCTTTTCCATCGAGTTTAGTAACACTTCAGAGTTGGAAGAATTATAGGTGTGTTGTTATATTTGCGCTGCCTAATGCTGTGACATCACACAAATGAAAGCGTTGTTGGAATACATCCCCATACATTAATTTAACGTTATTGACCACCACAAATAGATGTTTTCACCTCGCGTTTATCACTACCTCTGTCTCACATGACAGTTTCTGTATAAACACCCATGGCGTTAGTCGATGCACTCTGCTGAGCCTTTGGTATCACGTTTGGTATCAGCTCGGGTCACTTGGAACCTCAACCGAGGTGGTACTAAAAAAAATCGGGTACTTCGTACTGCACCCAGTGGAAAAGCCCCCAAAAGTAAGCTGACCCGACCCAAACCTTGGGGTAATATGCAATGGAAAGCGCCATTAATGGACTTCGGAGGCTGCGACCTTCAAAGACTGAGTCCTCGCCTTCTGAGGTGCGTCCTTAGAAGGTCGCAGCTTTGAAATGGGACACAGCTATTCTGTCATAAGAAAGTTAACCACTGGAGTCACAAGCACTTTAAACACATTAAAAAGGTCTAATCTTCAGAAGCTTTACTACGAAGCTTTGTGTGACAAATTTGATCATTTTCTCCTAATCTCAATACAAAAATCTCATTATACCTCTCTGTCAATAAAAAAAATGGCAGGAGGGGGAGAATGCACCGTGACTGAGAGTATCGCGAGACTGTGGGTGAGATCCAACATGGCAGCGTGCTGAACACAAACACAAACAAACAAACATTGGATTACGACTTCATTTATCAAAACAACTTTCGCTATACTGGATAACCAACCTTGTCAAGACTCGGACAACCTGCTCAACTTCATCGACAGCTATTTCTACAATTTGGACACCATGTCAGAACCAAACAAGAAAATACGAAAACGGGACTCATCAACCGAAACAGACGAGGAAGTCACAGTCGAGGTCAGTGTACTCGCATCCATAAATTCCAAACTTGCCATACTCGAACTTCTGCATACAGACATCCGTGATCTGAAAGCTAGTCTCGAATTTTCTCAATCGCAAATCCAAACTTTAATGCGAGAAAACGCCGAACTAAAAGCAACTGTATCACATCTCACCACTCAAGTCACAAAACTCTCCAACGAAAATCTAATTATCCAAGAAACCATATTGGACATTCAGTGTCGCAGCATGCACGATAATTTGATATTTTCAGGAATAAACATACCTCCACAAAACACACCCGACGATCCAGAGAAGGCAATAAAACAATTCATGCACGACTCTCTTAAACTGCCTGCAGCAACAGTTGAGGAGATAACGTTTCACCGAGTTCACCGTCTACCGTCCAAAGACCCCAAAAAACCACCTTCAATAATTGCTAAATTTGAACACTACAAACACAAAGAACTCGTTAAAAGCAGAGGAAATCGACTGAAGAACACAACATATGCGATGTACGATCAGTTTCCCAAACAAATTCAAGACCGCAGACGAAAACTATTGCCGATAATGAAACAGTTCCGCGAAGAAGGAAAACGAGCTACATTATCGGTAGACAAACTGTACGTGAACGGGAAACTCTATCGCGATCCAAACATCACTACGTGGCTATAGTCTAACCAAATTATCACTGCTCATCTTCACACTGACTGTTCCATAATGCATTTTACATTACCTTATAGATAAAACCTGTTATAAATCTAATTATCCACGCCAATATTTATCAATGGACTCTTATTATGCACCCTGAGGTCTCCTTTATTTTTTTGTTGTTGTTGTTGCTATTTTTTCTCTCTTCTCTTCTTATTTACTGCTACAATGTTATATCTGCATCAAGCATCATATGCATTGTGTCACTATCTCTATGTATTTTTTGTTTCTTGTTTTGTTACTCTTTACTCGTTCTATTTTCCGCTGACATGGTCAGAATGTATAATTGTGTGTGGCATATGTAAATGTGTCCTGTCTGTCTATGTTCAGTGTAGTGTTTATATATCTATAATGTCCATCTGTGTTTTGCGTTTGTCTAATCCAGCCTGGGAAACCCCCCACCACCTCTATATATCATGGTTACCTACTTTAGGTAAAAATAGCACATTCTACACACTACTTACTTTTAGTCATGCAAACACTTAATCTAATAACATGGAATGTACGTGGCTTTCATACTACCTCTAAGAGAATTAAAGTAATCAACCACCTTGTTAAATTAAAGGCAGATATTTGCTTTTTACAAGAAACTCATTTAACAGATAAGGAACTACAATACATTCATTTCAAACAATTCGATAAAATGTTTTCATCCACATATAACAGTAAACAAAGAGGCGTTTCCATCTTGATAAACAAAAACATCAGCTTCACTCTCAATTCCTCAATCTCAGATCCAGAAGGAAGATTCATTATCATCAATATATCTATTAATCACTTAACTTTTACACTGGCAAACATATACGCTCCAAACACTGATGACCCACTTTTCTTTCATAACATTTTTTCTTTGCTATATAACACGACAAATCTCATAGTAGCTGGAGATTTTAATACTGTTCTCAATCCATCACTTGACCGTACACACAACCACAGCAACGCACGAACCGGTCACTCTACAGAAGTAATTAAACAATACATAATGGACTATGGCCTTAGCGACAGCTGGAGAGCAAGGAACCCACTACTAAGAGAATATTCCCATGTTTCTTCAGCACATCGCTCTTCCTCTAGAATAGACTTCTTTCTTGTTAGCAACTCACTAATTCAACAGATATCAGAAAACACTATTCATTCAATTATTATCAGCGACCACGCCCCTGTATCTTTAACATTAAACATCCCAGTACAGAAGAAAAACTCCACAAGATGGCGCTTCAACACCTCTCTCCTAGAAGACCCCAACTTTAACACCCTTATAAAAAGAGAGTGGGCATCCTTTCTGGAAATCAATGACTCATCAGAAATCTCACCATCAACACTTTGGGAATCAGGCAAAGCAGTCATGAGAGGCATCATTATATCATATTCATCGCACAAGAAAAAACAGCATCAACTATTGGAAAACACCATTGAGCAGAAAATTAAACAGCTAAGTAATCAACAATCTACCACCCCATCTGAAGAAGCACAAACTGAAATAAAGCAACTAAGGACCCAATTGGATAATATCATAAATAAAAAAACTCAGTTCTGTATACAACAACTCAAATATGATAAATTTCACCTTAGCAACAAAGCAGGTAAATATCTGGCAAATATGTTACAATACAAAAAAGACAAGTCACTCATCCCATCCATTCTGGACTCTACTGGTAAAACTACACAGGACCCACAAGAAATTAATAACATCTTTCGCCAGTTCTATAGCTGTTTGTATTCTCCGGACACTCAACCTCTACAGCCTGAAATTGAATCCTTTCTCAACACCCTGGACCTTCCCTCATTAACCACAGAAGAATCAAATTTTTTAGAACAACCCATCACCTCCGAAGAACTCCGCAAAGCATTACAAAGCATGCCAAATAACAAATCACCTGGACCCGATGGACTACCAGCAGAATTCTACAAACACTTTTGGGATATTTTATCACCAACTTTTAATAGATTACTCACCGAAATTCAAACTACATCTACCATTCCCACACATATGAATACAGCACTTATCACTGTCTTCCTGAAACCAAACAAAGACCCAATATATCCCTCTAGCTACCGTCCACTATCTTTAATTAATACCGACCTGAAAATTATTACAAAGACTCTAGCAACAAGGATTGAAACAGTTATGCATTCACTAATTCACCCAGACCAGACAGGCTTCATCAAGAACAGAAATGCAACAGATAATATTCGCAGACTTTTCAATCTTATCAACATTGCACAAAGACAGCCACAGAAAACCATAATTGCATCACTAGACGCAGAAAAAGCATTCGACAAGGTCAATTGGACATTCTTATTCACCACCCTCCGTAAATTTGGTTTTGGAAAGTCATTTATACAATGGATTACTACCCTATACACTTCCCCTAAGGCTACAGTCATCACAAATGGGATCACTTCACCAAGCTTCACCTTGCACCAAGGAACTAGACAAGGATGTCCACTCTCTCCATCTCTTTTTGCCCTATTCATAGAACCACTTGCAGTAGCAATACGCCAAAATAAAAAAATTAAAGGAATCCAAGTCCATAAATCTCAACACAAAATTAGTCTATATGCAGATGATTTATTGTTATACTTACAAACTCCATCCCAATCACTCAGCGAAACATTCAATGTCATTAATAAATTCTCCAAAGTCTCTCATTATACAATCAATTGGAACAAATCAACTATACTTCCGCTATCAGGAGATGGTGTGGACTCAGCAACTCATGATCCTTCCCTCCCCCTCAATATAGGCAACATTAAGTACTTAGGTATCTCAATCTCACCCAAGATGACAGAATTATACAACCTCAATTATGCACCACTACTCAAGAGAATAGAAGATGATTATAAACGATGGAACAGGCTCCCACTTACACTCATAGGCCGTATCGCAACAGTAAAAATGAAGACTCTCCCACAGATTAATTATCTATTCTCAATGATTCCGACTACTCCAACAGAACATTGGTTCAAAAAACTAGACTCTCTCACCACTCAATTCTATTGGAAAGATAAAAAACCGAGGATAGCACTTACAACACTCCAAAACTCAAAACAGTTAGGCGGACTTGAAGCACCAAATTTCTTGCACTACTTCCTGGCAAACCAACTACAGTACTTATACAAATGGACTCAACCACATACATACTCCAACGCATGGCTGGATCTTGAGCAACATCTGTGCTCCCCGAACTCAATCGCAGACCTCCCCTTCTTACCACAGTCAATCAAAAAACTAGAGCTTTATAATAACATTACAATATCAACAACTCTGGCAGCGTGGTGGAAAACCAATAAAATTACAAAATCACTATTAGCACCATGTAGATACACCCCAATTTGGCACAACCCTGACTTCCGTCTTCACAATGAACCGATCCACTTTCCTAAATGGCAGCAAAAGGGCATCACCCATCTTCACCACATATTTGAAAACCACAAATTTATGCCATTCACCTCAATTATCCAGAAATTCGAGATCGAGACAGACCAATTTCTCCATTACCAACAGCTTAAATCTTTACTCAAAAGCAAAATAACCTTAACTAATACTTTACAGCCATCTAGAACTAGTGAACAGTTAATGGAAATAGCCAACCACCCAAGAAAACTCATATCTAAACTTTACAGACTAATCACTTCATCTAATCCCACAATTAGCCTGCCTAAGGAAAAATGGAATAATGACCTCACGCTACCTTCAGACCCGGATTTATGGACACAGATCTGTGGAAACATCTTCAACATGACCACCAACACCAATCTACAACTCATACAATATAAAACCATCCACAGAACCCACATCACTCAGAGCAAACTATTTAAAATGAGACTATCTGACACAGATACCTGCTCACAGTGCACCTCTGGCAACACAGACACCTACCTCCATGCCATCTGGTTCTGCCAGCCTGTTCACTCCTTCTGGACTACAGTAACCAACACACTGTCTTCAATTCTGGACTGCAGAGTCCCACTGTCTCCTACACTCTGTCTTCTAGGAGTTATTTCTGATACACCCATCCCTCCCAAATATAAAACCCCAGTCCTTGTCTCTCTAACTGTCGCTAAGAAAATAGTCTTTCAAAACTGGAAATCTAAATCATCTTGTCATATCAACCATTGGACTAACCTAATCACAGAACTCATTTTGACTGAAGAAACCATAGCGCATAAAAACAATAATATATCTGCCTTTAAAGAAACCTGGAAACCTTTCATAGCTTTTCTACAAATTCATCAGTTAATGTGAACCAAGTACATTCCCATCAACCCCCATCCCACCCTTCACTCTAACCACCTCTATATTTATTCCCCAACAACACCTAATAGACACACGCAGTTATACCAATCCTACATGCATAAATCCTCGCCTGTTTGTCTGTATGTTTCTGTAAGTCTGTCTCTGTATGTTTGTCTATCTCTGCCTCTCTCTGCCTGTCTGTCTGTCTGTCTGTCTCTGTCTGTCTGTCTATCTATGTCTGTCTATGTCTGTCTGTCTGTCTGTAAATGTGTACCTAGCTGGTGTGTACCCCCCAAATTCCTATTTTTCGCTCCTCTTGTTTCTATATGTATATGACATTCGGAGTTGGTTTCTTTTTTTTCACCTGTGTTTTTTTTATTTTTTATTAAATCAATATATGTGTTTGTCAAACCTTCATAAGAATAAAAATAAAGTTGTCCTCCGAAGTCGGGGGGGTGGTGGGTGGCCAAAAAAAAAAAAAAAAAAAAAAAAAAAAAAAAAAAAAAAAAAAAAAAAAAAAAAAAAAAAAAAATGGCACTACTTGATTCATTGCATCAGGTTTGGCATCACAGAAGCCACATACCAATGCTTCTCTAATATCACATGGTTAACACAAGAAGACAATTTTGCAATATATATGAACTACTTTTACAGTACTTTTGTTGAGAGCCGCATAAATTACCATTTACTTTCACCATCTCATTTCAGTGCTTGGAAAGGAGCAGCTCAGAAATTCTGCCTAACATGTATTCACTTGTCCAACTAATCTCAAATGCCATAGGGAAATAACAAAAAAAAATCACACTAATATACACTCGTATCTTAATGCAAAACTACCAAAAACACCCAATCTTAATTTTTATCTCCACAGGCCCATGGGCCCCCTTAAAAAAACTGGTGCAAGACGCCCCTGGTCTGTGATTTCGTGAGCCTGGAGACTGCTGTGTACACTGTGAGTTTATAAAATTTGCTTAAATGTGTGATATGAATAAATAGAGCTCATAAACGGCTGTTTAAATAATATCCTCTATTGAAACTAGTGGATGCTTGGACACAGTATTCCTTACATAACGACTTAAAGGGGACATTTCACTTTTTAAGGATGTCAAATAAATCTTTGGTGTCCCCACAGTACGTATGTGAAGTTTTAGCTCAAAATACCATATACTGTAGATAATTTATTATAACATGTTGAAATCGCCACTTTGTAGGTGTGAGCAAAAATGTGCCAAACATTTTTGGCTGTTTCTCAATTCCAAGAACGCAAAGAACGGACTTGCGTCCTCGTGGAGATCGGTCTTGCCAGGCGACCTGGAAGAACGAACTCGGAAGTTTTGCCGCAATGACTTCTGGGGCGTAAAGCGATTTCAGCAAGTCTGCACTCGATGCATCCTCGATATCAAGAACACATCCGGGTATTTTCATGCGTCCTCTGTCCTTGCGTTCTTGAGAATTGGAATAAACTTCGACCGTTAATGATGACGTAGAGCGAGGACACGAGGACGCAAGATCGCTGAAGAACGCATATTGAGAAACAGCCTTTGTGTGTGTCCTTTTAAATGCAAATGAGCTGATCTCTGCACTAAATGGCAGTGCTGTGGTTGGATAGTGCAGATTAGGGGCGGTATTATCCCCTTCTGACATCACAGAGGAGCCAAATTTCAATTTCTATTTTTTCACATGCTTGTAGAGAATGGTTTACCAAAACTAAGTTACTGGGGTGACGTTTTTCAAATTTTCTGGGTTGATAGAAGCACTGAGGACCCAATTATAGCACTTAAACAGGAAAAAAGTCAGATTTTTTATGAAATGTCCCCTTTAACAAGCGGATTAAACTTAGGTTGCTCAAAATGGACCTTCTTGTAATTCCTATAAGTGCACTGTAAACTTTGTATAAGGGTGCAAGTTAAATAGATATCTGAAGACAAATCTGTTTCTAAGATAATAAAGCACATGGTCTCTAACCTCCCAGGCCTTGTTCCTCAGCATAGGATAGATGTGCTTGTGTAGAACCTCCTGAGGTTCAAGTTCATGGACATTGAGTTTTCGAAGCAGCTCCCGAACCTGTGAGTTCCCCAGTTCATCCAGACACATCAGCAGCTGCGGCTCCACAATACTCAGGTCTTGGTAGAGAGCGTTCAGATCTAGGGGGCCAAATAAACACAGATGCATGAGTGCACACGAGCGGCTGTATGACCCACTTTCTGTGGTGCCCGCTGTGACTGTTCGGGCTCAAATGCTGATGTTTAATTCATCACCACCCTGTTATGACAGCAGCAGAAGACGAACAGGTCTTCAAATATGATTGGAGGTAAATATATGCGTCATCTGGGTTTTATTCACAAAACCTCATTCTCTTTTTCATCTGCATTGACGCAAGTACTGACTCTGTGAGTCACTAGTTTTATGATTCAGGAAATAAGATGAAGATCATTCATTTTGCAGACAGGTCTACATAACTGTGTCTGCACAAGAGGACAGCTGTAAGCCGTGCGAGAAAAACAACTTCTGACTATTCATGAGCTGATGGAAGTGAGATGCATTGATGAGTTACCTTTCTGAGCTTGCGTCACATCACTGAGAGGGAAAAACACTCCCTCCGAACTTAGAGAAACCACATTGCCGTTGGCCAGAGGGATCATGGGAACGTCTTTAAGAGACTGGAGCAGGTGGTCCATATCGCCATACTCCAAATCCAGCGCACGGAAGTTACAAACTAACAGCTTGGCGAGCTTCTTCAGGTCTTGTTCTGAAAAGAGAACAACGAGTTATGAAAACAACGGATGATTACTTTATAATCGATTTAATGCATAAATACTGTATTGGGTTCGGACTGTAAACTCGACAAATAGACTTTCCTTCAAAGGCTACTAAACATTCTTTTGGTCCATATTCTCATATTTGTGTAATTTAATATGTAAATTGGCATCCAAACGGTGATCTTTATTGTCATCAAATTGCTATACTGAAATTCAAATTTTGTCTACTTAAAGCTTAAAAAACAAATGCTAAAGACAACAAAAGTATTAAAGAATACATAATAAAAACAAACAATAAAAACATAAACGGAAAAACATAGTGGCTACTAAGTTACACAGGCTACTTTACCTGGTCAGTGTTCACCGATTCCATCAGCTTAGTCAACAAATTCACGTGTACTACCTTGCCAACATAGCCATAGTTACATAGTGTTGCTTTAAAGCGATTTGTTTCATGTATGCGTGATTTTTTGCTTTCCCACAAAAATATTTTTGTCTCTTCTGACAGTCGTCAATCTGTCAGCATTAAATTTGTATTTACAGTATGTACTGTGGCAGAGTGACGTATAGCCCTAGTCGTTCATTGTTTAATGCTGGGAAAGTCTACGAACCAATTAAGGATTGTGCACACTAAAACTTTTAAACCCGGCTGAAAGCACCTAGAGGACACCGATTGCCAGCTGTTTTTTCAGCTGAGCCCCAGCTTTCTTCAGCCGAGCGCTTTGGTTGTTGTGATACTTGTCGTGCCTACAGACTGTAAAAAAAGATAGACGACGCCTGTTTGCTTTCTTCCATTGTGAAAAGTGAAGCCGCCAGTGTTCAGATACGGCGCTGACATCTTTGGTCTTGAGTCTACGCAGTAGCGATTTTGGGACCAGTCCTGCACAGTAGTGAGCTGAAAGTAAAGCCGCGAAATCAAGACCCCGCCCTCGCTCACCACCGTTGTAATATCATTAAATAACTAACTAAACACAAACTTATTTTACAAACAAACATTTGAATTTACATCAGCGTGATAAAAACTACAGTAAATGACAGAAACCAGCTTTGGAAATAAGATAATTGAGGTGTAATTAAATTGTCTACTTGGTCTCAAGTCCCATTGAATAACATGGTGGAGGCGGGGTTTATGACCTATACTGGGACCAGTCACTGGGGGGCGAGACGTTATGGCTTTACTTTTCAGGGCTTGTGCGGCACGCTTGGTCCCACCCCTCCTCCACTGTGATTGGACGGCCATGTGAGAACTGACATTGACGAGCGGAGCTTTTCACCCAAAGTTGAATCTCTTTCAATTCTCAATGCTCAGCGACAAGCGCAGAAATACCACCAAGCGGCGGTTTTCAGCGTGCAGAAAAAAACGCTAGCTGCTGGCTTATTTAAAAAAAACGGCGAGCTTCTATTGGAAACAATTAAAAACCTGCGCCGGCCGTGGGCGTAAAAGCTTTGGTGTGCACGCCCCCTTAGAGTACACTTCAGAGGGTATATAAGAGCTCTGAGCAGGATGCGTCATCCAGCAGTACCGCCCTGCGGACGCGAGTTTTGTGAATGAGGAGACAATGTCGGCTTTCTCATCGCTGTACATGGCGGTGTTTGCAACAGTTTAGATGAATCCCTCTTGGCAACATGTACGCCTTCAGGGTGTCTGTAACCTAATGGGGCGGATTGTATATCTTAATTACTTCATTTATAAAGTGCAGTGTTTAAAATGTCAATGCTTTTATGTGTATGACTCATTTTTAGTTAGGTTAAGTCAGTATGTGCAGTGTGTATCATGTGCAGTAACTTTGACAGGTAATGTTCACTTGCATTCTTACTACAGTACTTGAATATGTTCAGTGTTCCCACACCTTAGTTATTTACTTCATATTCAAGGACCTTTCAAGGACTTTCCAGGTCCAATACCCTCAAATTCAAAGACTAAATGTGGGACACATTTAAAGTGAGAGCAAGGTTACATCGTGTTATCTTTTAAGATACATTGTTACAGTTCCCTTTCGAAGGAACTCGCGCTGCGTCACTGCGGTGACACTTTGGGGACGCCTCCAGGGGAAGTGCGTCTGAATGTGTATATCAAATTCAACCAATGGTGAGGCTTAACGACAAAGACAGGGTGACACAGGAGCCAGGAAATATATATCGATATCTGAAATATTGCCAAAGACAGCGTTACAGGGACGCAGGAAGTATGGCAAGGGAGACGCAGCGTCTCGTTCCCTTCTCAGGGAACAACAGTTACATACGAAACCGAGACATTTTTCATGTGTCAAACACAATAAGGAAAAAAGGCCTTTTGGTATGAATCAACATTCACATACAGAAGATATAAGCTTTTAAAGCGAACAGTTTAGCACGTGTGCTTAAAAAGTCTAGAATTTTTATGATATTATCCTACACTACACAGGGAATAATATGGATTTTTTTTCAAGAAAATGTCTTGCATAAATTAGATTCAAGCACTTTCAATGACCTGTATCTATGTATGTATATTTTCAAAAACTTTCCAGGGCCTTGATTTTTTTCCCCCAGATTCACAAACTTTCAAGGATTTCAAGGACCCGTGGGAACCCTGATGTTCTTTAAAGAAAGGTTTGAGAATTTAACATTAATAATTAAATAAAGCTCTTAGCTACTAATAAGACAAAAACAGTGTATGAGGTTTGTACTGCATACCTGATTTAAGGTCACCATGTTGCACCAGCTCTTTGGCCATTGCACAGGTGACCGTGATGATTTCCGTGGCTCTGAGGCGATGAACGCCCAGCGCAGTAAGAAGAGAGCTGGAAAGGCTTGACTGTAGAGCAGGATGCAGGTATGAGAGACTCAGGCTTTTACACAGATCCACGCCTCCAATGACATCCTGAATCAAGCGGTCCTGACACACGGCTAGCTGAGACGGCTGTTTGAACTCCACTCTGCCCTCTGTGAGGAGATTCATTTCAGTAAGATTAAAAAACTGCTCTCCTTTATCGCACTGAAAACTGTAATAGCACCTAAATTCAAGGGATTTTATAAGGAGGTGTTAAATATTAATACTGGAAAGTGACTTGGAGCTCATAAGCACTACATAGCGTGTTATGGCGCTTTTCCATTGCATAGCACCCCACGGGTCAGGTCGTGCCAGCTCACCTTACTTTGGCTTGGTTAGCTTTTCCATTGAGTTTAGTATCACTTCAAAGTGGGAGGGATTATAGGCGTGTTGTTATATTTGCACTGCCTACTGCTGTGACATCATACAAATAGTGGGAGTGAACATCATTGGAATGCAGTGTTTCAAAACCATTCATTTATATGTGAGTCCATCACAAAATCAAAATTGAGATGTTTGCACATTGCGTTTATCTCTATAGCTCTGTCTCACATGACAGTTTCTGTACAAACACACGTGGGGGCAGTCAACGCGCTCTGCCAATTTGCAAAAATACCGTGCATAAGTTACATGCGGACGTGCGTCGCAAATGTGCTGTCACATACTGCAAGGAAAACAATGCTATTGTGTTCTTGATTGAAACAGCGCAAGGATCAATATGGTTCCGGCATTTGAAACGTGGAGGAATCTAGAGATTTTAAAGGGTTCAAGCTGGATGCAGAGCTTGCCACGTTTCTTCTGTACAGGTAATTGTGCTTTATCAACCATTGATTGTATTTCTGAGTGTTATGTAAGTACGTTGCCAAGTATGCGGTCACAATAATACTGGTGCACACGCACTGACAAGGACGAGCTCGAAGGGAGGTTGCTCGGTGTAGTGTGGGATGGGCATGAAAATTGTAAACATTCGAAATCATCCCAATCCTCCAAAGTTGCCGACCGCAGCTTTTACAATAAACTGCAACAAAGACATTAATTAATATAATTCCACATAAAACAACATCGGAACGGTTCTCTTTCTCCATCTTTCGACGTGATTACGTATTACGCAAGGTTGCGCTGGCGCGTCACATGGCTATTGCAAGACGAGAAGTTGTGGTTTTAAAGGGAATATTTTGTATTTTTCTTGTTGAAAATGTCAATCGTTTTGCTAGATAACACCCTTATGCCTTGTTTGGAATCATTTTGAGCCCTTTGAAACGGCAATTATAAACTGCATTGAAACTGTAAACTGTTGAGGTCCAATAAAGACTATTAAAATGGGAAAAAAACTGGAATGTTTTCTTAAAAAAAAAATTCTCCTCAACTGATGAAAGAAAGACATCAACATTTTTGATGACATGGGTGGTGAGTAAACTATCATGATTTCTTTTTTATGAAAGTGGAGCAATCCTTAAAGGTCATGGTTGTAACATAGAGGCTGTTTACACTTGGCATTAACATGTGTTTTCGTCGATCGGATCACAAGTGGACGACGTTAATGCCAGGTGTAAACGGTGTTCAAAACGTTTTGAGCTCGTCCACTTTCGACCACTTTCAACCACATCCAGAGGTGGTCGAAACCACTTTCGATCGGATCGCTTTGGAGTTGCGGAACGCACATGTGGTTGAATGACAGCAGAGAGACTCGCCCACCGTCTCACAGACCACCCCCTCATAGTATTCAGCACAGAAGCGGTCGAAAGTGGACAAAAGAGACGGATTTAAATACCAGGTGTAAACGTAATGTGTCTCTCTCGTCCACTTGTGATCCGATCGATGAAAACACATCTTAATACCAAGTGTAAACAGCCCCATAGATATCAACACTTACCAGTGTCCTCTTTTGCTGGGAGACATGCTTTGCCCTTAAGTAGCTGAATGATGTGATTGGCCACTGGGTTAAAGAAGTCCAGGATCTCACTTGGCTGAGGGATAAACTGCAGGAAGTAACACAGTCCTCCCATTCCACTGAACTCTGGGTGTTGCTGTGGGATCACACAAACACTCATTATGACTAATAACTAAAAAACGCCCACTTAAAACCTGTTTAAATAAGAGTTCAAATTGGGTTTGATTGCACTCCACTACTTTCTTACACTAAAGACATCCATGGCGTGAACAAACAGCTGTGGAATCTCTGATCGGAGCCACTGATTCCAAGAACTGTCCCTGTCCACATCCTCTCTGGAGGACGGAATGTCGAAATCACCTACAATATGGAAAAGAACACTTAAAGTGACATCCAATCCCATGACATCATCCGCTCCAGAAATAACTAGGAGTCATATACAATCCCAAACCTTGTATGATGAAACGGAAACCAAAGCTGCGAAGTGGAAGAAATGCGAAGACAGGCTGTTTCTGAGGTTTCACATCACAGGAAGACACATCGCTGAGCTGGAACGCCAGAGCCAATTCAGTCGACTCTACATCATCTTTAATCTGTTAAAAAACACAGATCAACAAGCTCAAAATCACTGAATCCATATCTTAAAATCACTGGTAAAACTAATAGATTTAGCACACACAAAGTCAAAAACAATATCTATAGGAAAAATACATGTTTTAAATTTTTCTTTCTTTTATTGTTTGATTGACATTGAGACAAACAGCTTTTATAGATCTACTGTAATGCAAGGATCTAATATAATTTTACACATCAGATATTTTTCCTTTAAGACATATCAGATTATATCTGTGTGAATTCTTGTCAAAACAGATATTTTTAAAACTGTAATTCTGTGTATGTATCGGGCGCTCGCAGAAAGTCTCTTAAGATCCAGAGCACATCAAATACAAACTTTCACTGCAGAAACTCAAAACAAAAGAAGCAAATTCACTGCACTTTTTAAATTTAGTTTCTTGCATGAAGTTTGAATGAGACAAGAGTGTAAAACACTTTTAGTCTCAGGGGTATAAAAAGCAGCAGAACATTTACGTAACACCCTGGGCATAAACATTGTGTTAAAAGCAGAGACTTGTGGGACGCCACGTCAAGGGAAAGGAACAGAGGCCAATTAGGGGAAGGTGAATCTGGTAAACAACAGTCACGTTTTACCCTCAAGGCCGTGACACAAACTGACATTAAAGGACTAGCGGCATCAAAAGCCAACAAAATGTCACAAAGCTAAAAACATCTTAGTGCTTTTCCAGCCTAGCTTTTGTATGCAAATTGTGGTGTAAATTGTTATATGTGTGTATGTGTGTGAAAGAACCATAACTTGCCTTTTTAGGGTAAAGCATTTTCTTGACCACTAGCCAACGCTCCACACCACCCGTATGCGCTACCTCCAGAATATTATGGCTCAAATCTCGTCGGGTCATCGACACTGAACGCTTCTCGATCTTTCAAAAATAAAATAAAACATCATACGTATTTTGTTATAATTTTGGTGGGAGCTGCATGAGGGCACATTCATTACCTCATTGACAATGGTGAGGGAACGAAGGCGATGGAGGAAAAGAAGAAGAGAGGGATGCACATCATGGAAAAGATTTTTCGTCTGGTGACTTTCTGATCGAAGAGGGAGGTGGATCTTTGTAGCCCATCTGCAATTAAATACAGATACCACAGAGATGTCAATCATAATTATATGCAAAACATCCACTATTTTCAACTAGATTTAATATGAAATAATACACAATGCTTGTTCATGCAAAACCATGCCAGAGTGTTATGGGTGATTGCCAGTGCATTGCTATGCTATGTGATTTGTAATGTGCTCCTGTGATGCTTTATGGTTGTTAAGTTGTTCTGGGTGAATGCTTAATGGCTAAACAGAGCCTCCAGGAGTCCGCCCTTCAATAAGTCTACAGAACATTTATTATTTACTGGGTAAAAATACTAATCTGGTTATTACAGCACAACACGATGCACAAGTATCTGAGGACCTCAGATGCAAAAGCTGCTAAACGCCACCTCAGTCAAAAATGAGATAATGATATTAGCTGAATGCTCTTGGTACATATTATACATTCATCAAATACATTCAATTCAAATCCGCTTAATCCTTAAGCCTCAAGCTATTCAGAAAAAACGCTTTGTTGCCAAAATCCATTAAGAGTCTGATGAAAAATCTTTAAGAAAACATGTCAGATGCACTTAGTAGGTTTTGCATCTAAGTTCTTTGTTTATTTCAGGAGCCCAAACATGCATTAAGTTTGATGCTTATCTTAGCGTTTTGCAAATTAAGTTAACTCTTTCGCAGCCAATGACAATGTCAATTAAGAGAAAACGCTTCACTGCCAAAGACGAGTTTTTACAGCAATCTATATTTCCGCTATTATCCACTAGGTGGCGCTCTTATCCAACTTATAAAACACTGAAGAATCCACTGATCCAAAAACTGTAACACTCAGCGTATGTTTTGATCATCGCTCTGAATCTGATCTCTAATGCTGCGTTCACACCAGCCGGGGTAGAGGCATCAAGGGCGAATGATTTCAATGTTAAGTCATTGTAAAGACGCGTTGATGCGCGTCTGGAGGTCTCGCGGCGCTAATGAGCTGTTTAGCGTGACGCGGTACACGCGATTCCGCCTCATTCGCCCGAATGCCGCAAATTGAGCGTTGCCGTGGGAAATGCGTGAGTTGAAAAATTAGAACTTTGGTGGAAAAACGCGCCATGTTAACCAATCAGGAGCTTTCTCTAGTAGTGATGTGATTACAGAAAGTGAGCCGAGTCGCAGAAGCCCCTCCCTTGACGCGAATTTCCGCATGAATGTCTCAATGACTAGAATTTCATGCGCGAATGAAGCGAGTAAATTTAAAATGTTCAACCAGCAAACTAGATGCGGTAGACGTGAATTTGACGCCCTCAAACGTAGCTGGTGTGAACCCACAGTAACAAAAGTCCTTTACGAAAATGCAATTATTTAAGGTTTTTGCTCATTTTTATTTTTTATGAAACCTACCCATATTTGAAAGGTGATAACAAGAGAACAAATGAAGATAGGATGAAACTTTTTAGGGTCTGTTCTTTCATTTGATACGGTTATACATTTAAAGAAGAAAATTTTCTGGAAGGCATTAATTTTTTTTGTGAAAATCATAAAAAATGCTGGCGCTGGCTGGCAACTTTGTTTAAAACACTGGCGGGGAAAAAAATTTATATAGCTTTTCATTTAATGGCTCACTGTAGCATGACTATAATATTAAAGATTTTAATTTTGTAGGAGTGTTGTGCTGATGATGTTGCTTCATTGCTGTTCATGGTATGATTGAAATCTTATATAATTAAATGCAAATTCTGTCATCATTTTCTCACTCTTAACCTGTATGAATTTCTTTGTTCTGATGAACACAAAGGAAGATATTTTGAGGTATGTTTGCAACCAAACTGATCACAAGCCCCATTCACTTCCATGATATTGAAGTGAATGCAGCGTGTAAACAGTTTGGTTACAAACATTTCTCAAAATATCTTTCTTTGTGTTCAACAGAACAAAGAAATTCATACAGGTTTATAACAACATGAGAGTGAGAAAATAATGGCAAGCATTTTTGAGTGAACTATCCCTTTAAGGGCCATTTCCATGTAAGATGATGTTAATATGATGGCTGATAGTCAAAGACCAAAAAACATTTTATTAGATTCTAATCTATTTATGAGGACAAATAAAATGTGCAATAACACTATATATTCTATTATTATAATATATATTGAATAATTTCCCAGTTTTGCTGTGTTTTTTTCTTTGTCTTTTTTGTAAAGCTGCTTTGATGCAAAAATGCTATACAAATCAATGTGACTTGACTGTGTGCCAAACATTACCATGAAGCACCAATAACAATATTCTCATTTTTGGAGGTTTTAAAGAACGTTTTTTTATAAATCTTATATTTTTACCGTTTCTCTGCGATCTCCTTGGCAACAGAGCTCACAGGTCTTTCCCGGTCAACCCAGTGAGGCAGAATGTATCCCATGGGACCGCTGGTCTTGTCGAATTTAATGTGGAAGCCATTGGAGTGGATCTCAGGATAGTCAGTGACTTTGAAAACCGATTTAAAGCCAATGCCCTTTTGCCCTGCATCACACACACAAAAATAGGTATTTGTAATACAAGCTGTAGGAGCACAGAGACGAAACTATAAAAAATCCTGATTCATTAAAGGATTAGTCCATTTTCTTACAAGAAAAATCCAGATAATTTACTTACCACCATGTCATCCAAAATGTTGAAGTCTTTCTTTGTTCAGTCGAGAAGAAATTATGTTTTTTTTTGAGGAAAACATTGCAGGATTTTTCTCCTTTTAATGGACTTTAATAGAGCCCAACATTTAATACTTAACTCAACACTTAATAGTTTTTTCAACGAAGTTTCAAAGGACTACAAACAATCCCAAACGAGGCACAAGCGAAACGATTGTCATTTTTGACAATAAAAATAACAAATATACACTTTTAAAGCACAACTTCTTGTCCAGATCCGGTTGTGATGCGCCAGCTGACCCCACGCAATACGTCATGACGTCAAGAGGTCACAGGAGACGAACGCGAAACTCCGCCCAAGTGTTTACAAGTGTTGAGAAAGAGGACCGTTCCGACGTTGTTGTATGTCAACTGATAGTAATTAATGTCTTTGTGTCAGTTTATTGTTTACGAGGGTCCACAAATGTGCATTTTATATATGTAACATGTGACCTCCCTAAGTCACTACGCATTTACGTTAGGTCGCGCTGGACCGGACCTAGACGAAAAGTTGTGGTTTAAAAGTACATATTTTTTATTTTTCTTGTCAAAAATGACAATCTTTTCGCTAGATAAGACCCTTATGCCTCGTTTGGGATTGTTTAGAGTCCTTTGAAACTCCGTTGAAAAAAACTGTTACGTGTTGAGTTAAGTATTAAATGTTGGTGTCTATTAAAGTCCATTTAAATTAAAAAAATTCTGCAATGTTTTCCTCAAAAAACATAATTTCTTCTTGACTGAACAAAGAAAGACATCAACATTTTGGATGACATGGTGGTTAGTAAATTATCTGTATTTTTCTTTTAAGAAAATGGACTAATCCTTTAATAACGTAGAACATTTTACCACATGCACAGTACTATAACATGATACTATAACCATACATGAGAACCAAAAAAGGCTTGTTTTAAGTACCGATGTAACCATATGTATGTTTTCCTTTCGTGCTCCTGCCGACATCACAGATGGCACGAATGTTTTTCTCCTCGAACCCACATTCGTTGTTCAAGATGGTGATGCAGTCTTTCTCCACCACGAAGGTCAGAGCTGGTTGCTCTCCTCCATCAGGATAGCTGTTATCATCAGCGTTCTGCACACAAAGTCAATTTATTTTATAAAAGCTATTACAATTTCTATTAGTTAAAGTGATGCGCTACTTTAAAAAATTTGATTGACCTGTATGAGCTCTAGGACAAAGTGTGTGTCTTTGCTATAGAGCTCAGTGGAGAGACGATGCAGGCTTCTTCCCAGTCTATCCTGCTGCTTTTTCATTAAGTTCTGACCCTCCTCGTTGAGCTCGACACCGATGCCAAACTCAGTTTTCCTACAAAAAAAAAAAAACGAGGACAGCAGTGGCGACAGCATTAGCACTGACCATAACTTTGTTAATGCATAAATCTATTTAGCTTGCAATAAAGCATGTGCACGCTGTAGCTAGTGAAGAGTCAAATAAACCTGATGTCCTCTATAATGGCTTTGTGCTCATTGCCATCTGCATCTTCCTCTGGTTGATCTGAAGATTTCTGATCTTCAGCCTGAACTTCTTTGTCTGCGTCGTCTTCCTCCACACTGCTGTCTGTGATATCACCAACCTCAGACACCAGTTCAAACATCTGCTCATCATCATCATCATCATCACCTTCATTGTCTGAATTGAAACAAGCATGGAAATGCATTAAAGGGGCCATATCATAGACTGCAAAAAATACGGATGTAATGTCCGTGACGTCACCCATAGGTTGTGAAGAGCTTTTTAAAAGCAATAGTTCGCAGAGCCTGCCGTCGCCATCTTGGTAGCGCATCACTGCGCATAACCAAAAATTGGTAAAGAGTTGGACGTGGGTGAAGCTGAGGTGGCTGGTTGCTGAAACCACGCCCACCTAGCTTGATTTAGCTCAATTATGCAGATCTTTAAGGCTTAATATAATTTAAATGGATGAGTTACAAAAAAATGATTGGTAAACATATTATTTTCTGCTGTAAAGTTGGCCATCTTAACATGGAGGTCTATGGGAATTGACAAGCAAGCAGCCAATAAGAGACCAGCAAAATTGGGAATTCCTACCACCGATTAAAAATAGGGATGCACCAAATATTCGGCCACCGCAAATTTTCGTCCGAAAATGGCCCAAAAGAGCATTTTCGATTTTCGTCCAAAAAGACTTTTATCACCGAAACAATGCGGCCGAAATGTTGTGATGATGCAAACAGAAACCGCGACCTGCACTTTTTTGTCTAAAGCAACATCTCAGTGTGTGTGCGCGCGTTTAAGGGCACTCAGTAGTGCATATGAGAGACGCGTTTCAAAAAGCAAGCGAACATAAAATCTTTCTGTTATTGACAGGACACATACAAACTAAATGATCTCCACAGTATTACTTTTCTAATAAAAACTTTTTTATGTCTTAAGTGTATGTATAGATTACAGTCAGAAACCAGTATGTGCTTATGTGGTCTTAAAGAGACAGTAACCTCAATTAACATCCTTAAGTCTGTGTCATTAATGTTAATCAAACAACCTAAGACAAAGAGAAAATCAGTTCTGTAGCTCTAAAAATAATAATAATTATATTTCATTTATACAACAAAGACAGTTATGACTCATTTTATTTGATTTCTGAACCTAATGCTACTTTCAGTTCTTACTTATTGTGCAACTTGGTTCTTTTTTATAAATGTTTGCAATTTCTTTATTTGTTATTAGATTTTTCCCCACCCCCTTTTTGCTGATCCGAAAAATAATCAGATCCATGCCTCAAAAACTGTAATGTGGTCCGAACCGTGAGTTTTGTGATCCGTCACACACCCCTAGTAAAGTTAGTACACAGTGATAGCCATAAATGCAATGGTACTAATAATTGGCATAATAATAGGCTTTGTGCCCAGCTGCACTACTTCCTGAAATTCAGCCAGCTCCTTGTTTCCTGTCTGCCATTATTGGACAAACTGATTAATCCAGGTGTGCCTGACCTCAGTAGTCACAACAACAATAATCAGACACACCTAGATTAATCAGTTTGTCCAATAATGGCAGACAGGAAACAAGGAGCTGGCTGAATTCCAGGAAGTAGTGCAGCTGGGCACAAAGCCAATTCCTCTCGGTGTTTCGGTCTTGGTTTCCACTTTTTCGGTTTCGTCCAAGAATTCTCATTTCGATGTATCACTATTTAAAAAGCATCCATCCAAGGGTGAATCCTCAAGAAGGTGCTTGATAAATGCCATGAGTAGCTACACTGAATATGCTACAAAATAATATATTATTTTTCTTACAACATAATTCCTCGAGTTATATTTGTATCATTCAATAGTTTTGATTTATTTGCAAATAAATCAGCCAAAGCAGTAGGGATTCCCCAGATGAGCTTTGGTTCCTCCCAATGTTTCTTCCTGATCTGCTTAATATCTTGGCACACTCGCCTTTGGCTCACTAAAATGAAGGCAGTACTCTTTCTAGACCTGCTATAAACAATATAAATTATGCTATACATATAACTTATATAATATAATTAAAAAGCTGAATTGATGCAATACACTTTTTATTTAAAGGGACAAAAAAAAAACTCAAATAATGATGCAAAGTTTACCGTGCTGATTGGCTCCTCTGGGGCTGCTAGAGGAAGTGCTGAGCACGATTTCCTCTTCATTGTCCACCAAATTCAGACTTAATACAGATGACATGTCACTCATTGAATCCTCCGCCACAGACTGCTGGAAATACAAAATGTGCCAAAATAAAACTCTAGCTCAAACATCAGGTACATGATTCAGTGTTTCCCATGTTAATAATTAATCTGCAAAAATATGAACTCATTTACAAGAAAACATGTCACACGCACTTAGAGGGTTTTGCATCTGATCTGCATTAACAAGCATTGCCCTAATTCATTGCCTTAACATGTTTATGCTGCAGTTAACCTTAGTACCAAAACCTACTAAAGCATTTATCATACTGTATAACTTCTACATTATATGTGAGCGCCCTCTATGCTAATATCATCTTGTTTTGTCTCTATGTCTCAACCAACTTGAGTTTGGCCTGACATTTATTCCAGCTGCGGCTCAACCAGATGCTTGCCCTTATGCCACCTATAGACTACAGCGGTAGCCTGCATTAGCCAGAAGCAATGGAAATAATATGAGACAGACTTCTTTAATGTATCTTGCACAGACATTAATCTTCATGTAGTTGCAGTAGTGTTATATTAATATGTTAGATGAGAACCGACCCTCGCGGTTGGGTCTGGTTTCTCATTTTTTTCCACTTATACAGCAACAAAGTTTTGGTTTCTTGCCACTGTCACCGTAGGGTTATGTTTACTGTTTGTTTTTTTTCTTTGCTAATATTGCTTTTAATATAACAATCCGAATGAAATATAGACCCTTTGTTCCTCAGTATTATGTATATAATAATTCTTGTTTTTATTTAATTTCCTCTTTTTGGACTAAGCTGGACTGGCATGTCTGGTTTACTATGGGTGTTTTCAGACCATATAGATCGATTGCTTTGTTCCGAAACCGGGGTTTAAATGGCTACAATGTTACAATTTCATGTTGGTTTGGTTCCCATATACAAGGCAATATTTCCAAACGAACCAGATTTTGTTAATACAAGTCATGTGCGAGTAAACTGTCCTTTAATTGGTCAGAGTGCATCAGTTTATTTTCTGTGATCCTGCTCAAGCAGCTTAGCGGGATTATTGTGTGTTTTTTTGTTTGTTATATTACTATATTTGTTATATTATATATTTTATTATATTACAAACAACATTCTTACCATGTACCTATTGCAGAGAAGAACAACTAGAAGACATTTTTTTAAAAACAGGTGCACTTTGGTTTTGCATGGCATTGATGTGCTCACCAGAATTCATCACCAAAGAGCTATCAAGGTGTGTGCATGGTTAAAAAAGCAATAAGATTTGTGGTTCGTTGGTCCATTGGGTCGGATTGCTTTCACACTTATACCGATTGCAACTGAGCCGAGACCACCTCATTCAGGCGGTCTTGGATCTAATGTTTTGGTGGGGATCAGAGCTTGAATATACATGCAACAATATATTGAAAAATAGTAGGGGTGTGACGAGATCTCGTGAGATTAAATATGTATCGCGAAATTAATTACCGGTATGTCACGAGATTTCTCGTGGAGGTGAAATGCTGGCCGTTTCTCAAACAAAAGGCTGCATCCTTTGGATGTCGCGTTTGTAGACTGCATACTTCAAAGACTGTCTTATTACAGATTATTAACAATTATAAAGTCTACTATTATATTAAGTTAATCGTAAATTGTTGTAATATGCGTATGTCTTAATGTTCAGTTAACTGAAAAAAACCAGTCTTGATGACGTATGCAGCCTGCACATGCGACCTCCGGAGGATGCAGCTTTCTGATTGAGAAACAGCCGCTGTCCTAATATCAGCATAAAGTTAAAGGTGCAGTATGTAATTTTTAGAAGGATCTTTTGACAGAAATGCAAAATAATATACAAAACTATATTATCAGGGGTGTACAAAGACCTTTCATAATGAACCGTTATGTGTTTATTACCTTAGAATGAGCTGTTTTTATCTACATACACAGAGGGTCCCCTTATGTGAAAAGTCGCCATTTTGTGCCGCCATGTTTCTACAGAAGCCCTTAACGGACAAACATTTTTTACTAAGATGTCTCCGACAATGACATATTTGTCCGGTGGCGTCTACTGTAGCTTCTCTATGTGTTTTAAAAGCGAGGGGTGAGCAGTGGATTAAGCCGTTGGTTGCCATTTGCAACGTCACCACTAGATGCCGCTTAAATTTATACACTGCACCTTTAAGTTTCTGGCTAAACCATTTGCAGTCCAGTGTGCATGCATTATAATTTGTCTTTTACTGCGTGTGCTTTTTTGTTTGGGTTTCCAATAATGTTCGTCTGAGACACGTTGTTATTGTCTGTGATCAGTGTCAGAAGAGAAGCATCTCATCAGATTAAACCCTTACTCTGAGTTTACATGATTGTATCTTTGCATGTTCTTGCTCAGGAATAACACAGTGGCTGTCTCATTTCTATTGAAAAGAATTGTACGAATATTAAAGATTTTAATGTATGTTAAACGTTGTTTGGCTAAAAGTAAGCTAAAGTGAAAGTATAAAAGTGGGTCTGTTAGCGCCCCCTGCAGGCATTTGTTATAATACATAATGCTGGTTTTTATTACAAAGGCTGTAATATGTTTACTTGATTTGATAGTATGAACCAATTATTATTGCATCGTCATTATTATGTCATTTTAAAGGTTATAGCTCACTTGGGTTTATTTTATTACCAAAAGAATCAAATTACTTCATTATCAATTAGCAAAATAATTGTTAGGGACAGTCCTTGATAGTTTAAACATTTTAAAATAATGTGATTTCAGATTCCCATTCATTTATTTTATCATTGAGGATTTCTTGAAAAAAAGTGTAAAAATCTCGTCTCGTTCTCGTGAACCCAATCTCGTGTCTCGCCTCGTGGATTAAGTGTCTCGTCACACCCCTAAAAAATAGCATTGCCACTCCACTCCCTTACAATTTGTGTAATATTTTAGTGATTTGTGCCTCTTGCAATCATATAGGAAACACTATGATTTAAAACCAGCATAAAATTCAAACCTGTATCGGTAAGGGCACTTCAGGAGTCACTGGCAGAACAAGTTTGTTGTTGAAGTCGGTTCGCCACTCGGTTATACCGAGCAAGAGCCCCATTTGATGAAGTTTGTTCAGGTAACGTGCATTTGATTGTGCAGCGTCCAGAAGGAGCGTTTTAGATTTGGCTTGACCAAGCACTTTAGAGAGGGGCTCTAAAAACACCTGCAAAATAATGTCAGAGTTTAATAATAGTATGCATCAAAAACGATAACACCAACATAATCTGCTTTTGCCTATTTTAAATAAGATAAACATACTGTACAATAAATTGATGTCCTAGGAGAAAGATAGATATATAAAATCCACTAGGGTATATAAGTACTAACCTCTCTTTGAACTTGGTAAAAATTGTTACATTATAAGGGGAATGAAGAAATAGCACTACAGACTAATGATCTGACAGAAGCGTGATCTTCTAACCCCCCGAAGAATGTGCCCCGCTATGTGACACTTGCCAATGGTCGTCATGACAACAACCTAGATATAGCACTTTTCCCCCTTATGACAGTGCCTTTGATACCCACCCACCTGCTACCAAGACATCATCTTGTGTCAGCGTACTTGTCTCCAGCAACAACTTTTCTATAGTATAGAGTCAAAATTGGGAAATTATATTTGCTTATTAATATTTGACTAATGCTATTAATCTTTCTCACAGGAGCGGTAGCGCTGGCCGAAAGCTGGTGGCTTTAAAAAAATTTGAGAGGAATGGGAAGACAGAAAAAAATACTAGAAATGGACAGCACTCCTTAGTACCTGCTGAAGAAGCTCCTTGCAAATTCTTGTAGGCATCAGTGTGATGCATTCTAGCACAAATTTAGCCACAGCGCTGTACGAGTAGCCGTCTTCCCCTGGTGTTATATCTGTTTTCAATGAAGAATGTAAACAAGACATTTGCTGGGATTATCATTCGTTATTAAACGGCTCAGATTAAAGTGTGAAGGACAGTGACTAAAGCTAGCAAAGACATGACAAAGTATTGTGACACTTGCTGAGCACCTCCTACCTTCCTGTGCAACTGCTATATTCAATGCACACTCCATGTGATTGGCCAAAAGCGCTGTGGGGGTGTTGGGTATCCCATCAGCCACCACGATGGAGACCAAGTGGCCAGCTGTGCCAACTGGATCCAGATCTTGAGCTGCCTTTGAGAAGTGTTTGTCACCTGTATCAGTAGTGACCCTCAGCAGTCGACCAGGAGACACCTCAAGAGCAAGCAGTTTTGTTTTACCTGCAAAAATAAAGGTGTGGCTGGTGATACAAGTGCATTTACTTGAACCAATTTGCACCAAAATAGCACCACAATGGTATCATAAAAGAAGTCAAAAATCTTGCAGCACAAGGAAAATTATTAGCAACTACTGACAAAAAAATCCAGAAAAGTATCCAACTAATGAAAAAGCGCATGAAGACATGAGCTTCTAAAACGTCTACTGAGGTGACCCACCACAGTACTTGTCAATGAAGTCTTTTAGTGGACCATGGTTGGGCTGAAACACCAGCTCCCAATGGCTCCATTCCTCCAGGTCCTGCAGCAGGGGGGCAGACAGCAGACTCGCCAGCGCTTGATCACGGCTCACCTCTCCCAGCAGACCCACTGTATCTGGCATACAACCTCTGAGAGCACACATTGGGTTTCATTTATTAAGCATGCGTACGCACAAATTTGAGCGTGAGATGTGCGTACGGATGTTTTCACGAACAAATCGTGATTCAACAAAAACTTTTGTATCCAAATTTCTTCTAAATGTACACAAAAAATCATGAAAAACTAAAACCACTCGTACACAATAATCACATACACTATAATCAAATACTGAGCTATAATTATAAGGTTTATAATAATGTTGATATATAAAATTTATAATTTATATTTTATATTATAATATTTTCTGTATTATACATGATCTATATTATTATTATATACATTATATTATACATTATTATAGCCTACTTATTTTTCTACACTATTTCTATTTTAACTACACATATAAAGAAGATGCACGTAATGACAAATCTTCACACTTTCCTTCCTCAATTTTTAAATCTCTATATGAAAGTGTCTGCTTAATGCCTAATGTAAACATCATGTAAATGTAACTGAGAAGTCCAAACATCAATCACTTGATCTCCTGTCTGTTTTATTTTAGATACAGATGCGCGTCTTTATCATATTAATTAAATGTCATATTTGTTAACGTGTTCAGTACTTATTTAATGTTAGTCTGGTTGGTGGACAGCACCAAATAAAAAATGCAAAGCAAAACAGAACTTTACTGATAATAAATATGATCATGGATTTCTTTTCGAGCTCTTTTGCTTCTATGACAAACTGCTCTAAAATTTTCTGTGGACCAGCGCTGCACTGCAAAAAAACCCAAATGTAGAACACTCCAAATTAACTAACGTAGGAACAACTATAAGAATAAATTCATGTAAGTGTTGTGTACTAGGCGAAAAGTTTTCGTGAGAAGTTCAAGTGTGCGTATAAATACGAAAAACGTAACAATTATTAGTGAATAAGACCCATTGTCTTTAGACTCAATCATAATTTGAACAAATTGAAGGCTTACAGATACTCTAAGGGGCGATTCACATTGCGCCCAAGTTCGTTATTTCCAATGTAGGCGCGCGAAATAACGGTCATAATAGAAGCGAAGCCCATGGTGTGACGCGCTTGTTTTTTTCAGGCGTGTCCGCGCCGCATCGAGTTAAAAACATCTCAACTTTTCAAATGCCCTGCAAGTGTACCGCAGGTCATGTGACAAGAACGAACCGACGGTCTCGTTTTCTGTGCGGTTTTAGACGCGAAATGTGAACCGCCCCTTAAACAAGCTGTGTTCTTACGTTGCTTTGAAATGTCAATGTGTCTTTTTATACTGTAACCTTAATGCGCATCACTTATATAAAAGTATGTTTCTGACCTAATGTTTCTTATGACGCAAAAGATATATGACTTGCTCAAATGACATTTTTTGGATATATGACTTTTTTAGAATGTACTTGTCATGTTGATGTATAATGACGGATGCGTTGTGTGGTTTTTGCCCCTGAAATAGGGAATCAATCACAGAATGGGGAGGGGGCAGCAAAACGATGACGACGTCTATGCGACACACGGAAGCAGTTTTGTTATTTGTTATAACACGGCAACAGACCCAAAGTTACTTTTCAATGCAGCCTAAAGGGCTCGTTATAGTGGTGCATAGGTCCTATGACAAACATAGGTCCTATGATAAACAGCAGCTACTCTTTTATTTATTTATGATATTTGTATATATTATCTGTTTTGAATATTAGCCTGTTTCTCATGTATTCCTAATTTCTCATGTTGTAAGCATGTTTACTTTTAAACTGATGTATTTTCTGTGTTTTGATGGCTGAATGATCAGCATCCCGGTACAAAACAATAGGGTCTGGAAGTCCATCCCTCACAGCCTCGTTTTGAAATCAACATGGCGACATAGAGGAGGTGTGGCTTCTACCTTAGGTTTAAGGTATTGTGATTTAATGTCATCTACCATGTTAACTACACAACCGTATGGAAAGTAATGTATTCGCCTCACCCAGAATCGATGGGGAGCAGAGGACACTCGTAGCGTACAACACTGCTGATGTCATCTCCACTAAGTTCTTTTTGCCGCTGGGTGCAATTTACAAGAAAACTTAAAGGCCCGTGACCAAGCTCCCGGCTGTCCTTTATCCGGTAATGACACCTCAGAGCAGCCTCCACAAATGCCATCTGATTCACAATAAGAAAGAAGAAACTTTAACAGAATGTCAAGACAATTCCCATGTCTACTGTAACACTGCGTCTAAAGTCTGTTTGTTATTCTGTGCATGTCAAATGTTTCTGCAAGCAGGAGGCCTTTCGACTGTCACGGAAATATTAATCAGAGACGTGATCTGTTTCACTGTGCAAAGACATTTTGACATGTAACATGCATCAAAAACTCACATCTCCCTCGCCGCACTGCTTTATGAATTCAAACACATCCTGTCTGCAAGGTCTGAAGCCATACAACCCAGGGTCCTGGTTGTCGATGGAGAGAGCGCCTCCTGCTGTCTCCTGTAAAGTCTGCAGAAGAAATAAAACAAGGAGACTTGTAACAGACAAACCTGATATACCTACAATGAAAATGAGAGGAAAATAGGAACACACACCTTTTTGTTTTTGACTATAAAATCCAAAAAAGTTCCTTGCTGTAGCTGACTAAAATCTTTGAATTTGAAGTGATCAACAATCTTCCTCTCCAGTGTGCGCAGGTAGGCCAGAGTAACAGTGTTTCTGAAGCTGGAGACACACTTCTCAAAGTAGCTCTTCATCTCAGCTGTGCAAAAATGTAAAAGAAAATAAATCAACACTTCTATTACAATACATACTTTATGCAAACAGTCATCCTCTGGTAAAAACTTTAATACTAACAAAAAAGTGTTACGGGCTAGGTGCACTAACAGTAGTGCAACAGAAAAGTCACTTTACTATTCGCGTGTTAAGTCCGACGTCATGCACCGCTTCCGGTTCCAACCGATCTCAAATGCCAAAGGGAAATAACAAACAAATCACGCTAATATACTCTAGTGCAAAACACACAATTTTAATTTTCATCTCCATAAAAAATCTGAGATGACCAGACATAGAATTTTATGAATAATTAATATTTTGCTATCTGTAATTTTGTGCCTGGAGACTGCAGTATACAATGTGAGATTATACAATTTTTGCTTAAAAGGACATTTCACAAGACTTTTTTAAGATGAAAAATAAATCTTTGGTGTCCCCAGAGTACATATGTGAAGTTTTAACTCAAAATACCCCACAAAAAATTAATTATAACATGTTAAAATTGCCACTTTGTAGCTGTGAGCCATTTTTGGGCGTGTCCTTTTAAATGCAAATAGTCTGATGAAATGCAAACACTGATCACCATAAAGGTGGTTTGTTGAAATTGAAACTTAATTGTTGGGTCAATTATTTCTCTCTCTCTCTCTCTCTCTCTCTCTCTCTCTCTACACTAAATTGCAGTCCCGTGGTTAGATAGTGCAGATAAGGGGCGGGAATATTACAATAAGATCCACTTTTGACATCACAAGGGGAGCCAAATTTCACTGAGGAACTGATAGAAGCACTGGGTAATAATAGCACTTAAACATGGGAAAAGTCGAATTTTCATGATATATCCCCTTTAAATGTGTAATATAAATAAGTAGTGCTCATAAACGGCTGTTTAAATAACATCCTCTATTGAAATGAGTGAAGTTTGGACCCGAAAACAGTATTCCTTACGTCATGACTAAATAAACCAATAGTGTAACCGGTAGTCATGGGTTCAATTCCCAAAAAACTTTACATGCCCAAAAACTATTAGACTGAATGCTGCTTCGAAAAAAATCATCTGCGGAAGATGTAAAGTGTCACAAATTGCAATTGAAATTACTACACCACCCTCTAAAATGCTTGATTCTGATTGGACAGTCATGACATTTTATGTTGCAGGTATGTTATGTAAGGAATAATTGACGACAGGCCGTGAATTATTCAAAAATAATGCACACCCAAGTTGATAATGCGTCATGACGCTAAGTGGAGGTTTGCATTTGTTAAAGGTGCAGTGTGTAATTTTTAGAAGGATCTCTTGAAAGAAATGCAAAACAATATACAAAACTATATTATCAGGGGTGCATAAAGACCTTTTCAAATGAACCGTTATGTTTTTATAACCTTAGAATGAGACTTTTTATCTACATACACAGAGGGTCCCCTTACATGGAAGTTGCCATTTTGTGCCGCCATATTTCTACAGAAGCCCTTGACGGACAAACTTTTTTACGACGTCTCCGACGATGACATGTTTGTCCTGTGGTGGCTACCGTATCTTCTTTATGCATTTCAAAAGTGAAGGTTGGGCAGTGGACTGAGCCATTGGTTGCAATTCGCAACCTCACCACTAGATGCCGCTAAAATTTACACACTGCACCTTTAATGAGCTAATAAAATATTTTAAATCAATATTCATTGTCACTAACCATACTTATAAGGTAAATAGCCATGTAATAAGCGGGAAAATGTACAAGCAGCAGGTTGTTATCGCAAAATAAGCACCTTCAGTGTGATTCAAGACTGATCAGACTGTCAGGGCTTATTTCTGCGATAACAACCTGCTGCCTATACAATATCCCTTACTTAAAAGTGTTGGTATACTAAAAATAATGTTGGTGTGGAAAATCTTGATATTTGTCTGTGACTGCGGTAAAAAAAGGTTTATGTTGAAGATAGAGAATAATAAGACAAAATCAGAAAACCTTCAGTGGGAAGAGACCCTGTGGTCCTTTCATCTGTAGCTTTCTTTGCTTCTGCTTTATTCTGAGGTTTCTCTTTAGCCACCAGGTCCTGGGGGGCCTCCAAGGAGCCACAGCATATGGCAAGCTGGAATAAGGCTCTTGCTAGTCTGTCTCTTTGTATACATGACAGGAACGTCTGAACAGTCTGAGGATAAAAATTGAGAAAAGCACAGAAGTACAATCAGTTTCTTGCTGAACTTTTGAAATGAAGGATTCAAATCAACAAAACAGAGGAGAAGGGGATTATTTTTTATTATATTTATTGATTCTTCCTAACCCCCAAATAGCTGGAAGAAATCTTGAAAAAAGACAAACCAAATCTCGGGTCTTAGGAGGCTAAAGGTGCAATGTGGGACTTTAAGAAGGTTGTCTTGACAGAACTGCATTAGGGCGCAGTCACACCAAAAGCACTTTAAACGCTTGCAAACGCAAGGCGCGACGCACTGCCTTTTTTAAAAAAGAGCAGTGCGGCGCAGCTTTTCATATTGCTAAGCAACCATCGAGTCAGCTGTCTTCTCAATCAAATATTGAAGCGTGAGCGCTCTTTTGCTGTTAACTGTCATATTAGCAGAAACTTTAAAAAGAGGGCGCTTGCTCTGACCTTGTTTGAGGGTGAGAGGTGCACAAACACGCAGGAGAGAGTGAGCGAGTGGAGTCCGGTTCTTCAAAGCAACTGTAAACTTCCCTCACCACAACGTAAGGCCCGCCTCTCCCCTCATTCGATTGGACAATGGAAGACGCGAATGACGTCATGCGCTTCTCCGCTCTCAGCGCTCCTTCAAAAACGCGTGCGCGGCAGAAAACCGCAAGGCGCTCGGCGCGCATAAACAGCGCGCAAACGCGCCCTGCCCATAGAATATCATTCAAAAAAGGCGCCTGCAACTGCCATAAACGCTTTTGGGGTGACTGCAGCCTTATGCTATATTAACAGTGGTGTATACTGCCCTACAAAGGCTAAGTGCAGTAACTACGCAAACACTGAAACCAAGAAAATGCCCTTAAAGTTTTTTACACCAGCCAGTCAAACATGTTACTGCAATTTTGGCACACATGTTTCTCTGAAATGGGACAAAATTGTACCAGGAGACACATCAGATCTCACAAAGCCCATTTTAACCCATTTCAATTTTCAACTCAATTTTGACCAAATGTGTAGTTACTGCGCTTTGGCTTTGTAGTAAACTGTATTGCTTTTATTACCTAGGAATGAGCCATTTTTATCAACATACACAGTGGTTCTACTTACATGAAAGTCGCTGGTATGTTTCTACAGTAGCCCTAAACGGACTGTTTTTTGTCTTTACGTTGTCTCAGACAATGACATGTTTGTCCTGTGGCAGCTACCGTAGCTTTTCTTTGCGTTTCGAAATCCAGGTTGGTTGTAATTCGCAATCTTATAGCTAGATGCCGCTAAAAACCCACATTACACCTTTAAAAAGAGCTTTAAAAGTCTAGTAAAGTTGACAGTTTGTTGTAGAAGTAGTAATGCAATAAGCCCCAAGAAGCAGTGGGTTACCAGTGCATTTTATAACAGCTAAGGAGCGTTGTTAGTCAAGAAACTAAGCAGAGTGCCTAAAACCCCCCTTAGTTGTTATAAAATGCACTGTAACACCACTGCTTCGCAGGGCTTATTTCTTTTATAAAACGGTTACTTCATATGCATAGCAGGATTTCATACAATAAAACACAAATAAGTTGTACTTATATTAGTACAAATATTACTCTTCCACCAAACAAAGTAGTTCCCCAGAATCAAGTGTGTCTGCAACAGAGCGCAGTTCCCAAGAAACACAGACGCAGCAAAGACACAATGAAAATATGATTAAAGACTGTGGAGTTGATTTTTATAAATCAGTATGCAGCAACAGTTGCGCAATGATATTTAAGATATGTAATGCGGTCTGAACCGGGGGATTACTGATGTTTTTTATCACAATATTAGAATGCTTTTCAACCAAACAGAATGAAGGACCAGAACCGCCTGTTTTATAAGAAGTGTTTTAGCACGTTGCTAGTGTGTTCTTGGTGGTTGCTTTGCTTTCCCAAGTCAAAACAGCCCACTAAAATATGGCCAAACTTCATATGTGACTGATACGAGAATTAAGAGGATTACCCTCCTCAAAAAGCCACACAATTTAAGGTATAATTTTTGTAAAAAAGCACAAAAAAGGCACGAGGAGTTTCATACTGTCAATAGCTTAGAAACAAACCAAAGACATCAAAACACAAAGAATCAGTCCTCAAACTGTTACAACGCATGAATTTAATGTTTTGAGTAGACTAAAACCATTCCTATTGAAATCTATGCCGCTTACCTTAGTCATACTATTACTGAAGATGCCTTCAGAATTGATGAAGACTTCCAGGACAGCATCAGAGGCGGTCAGATTAACATATTTTTTCCTGAGCTCATTGCTGCCTGTCTGTGAGAAGATCACTGGCCCTTGAGCTGGGTCCAGCAGGTTCTTCTTGATCTTAAACAGTTTGGTTTCAACCTCCTCCAGTATTTCTTTCTGAATAGTTTCTCTGGCCCTATCCATGCAGACATGCTCAGCAGCTGTTGTCTTATTTAATGTCTAAAAACATTAAAAAGAAAATTCAGAGAAATGGGAAATCTTTACATACCAGAATGGCAAACATCACCCTTATAATTTTTTATGAAATTCTTACCGCAATGGGCAGTCCAAGACTTTGGATCCTGATGCCGAGTTCATATGGCGACTCGCAGCTGTACTGATCCGCAAGGGACTTGAGAAAATCTGCAAGGTCGACTCTTTGTGCCCTGTTTGTTCTCCTGAACATCCGGAGACTCTACATCAAGCAGAAAGACATAGTTTATTTATTTATTTATTTTTTGACGTACAGTCGAATCCACAGTCGAATTTCAAAGCTTAAGCTGTGTCCCAATCAAATGCCAACCTTCTGATCTCTATCGTGAAGCCAACACGGAAGTGACTTAAACTGCGATTCATTGATTGGCCGTTAGAAGCTGGCTCCAAAAGATAGCCAATCCCATACACGCCCCCCCCCCATGTTAAAATGCCCAACTTTACAACAGAATTAACAGTGTTTTCAGTCTGGTACAAAAGGTGTTTTTGGTCTATATAGCTAATTTTGCCCTTCATGCCAACTGCGAGGGGGTGAATATTTTTGTAACTCATCTGTTTAAATTATATTAAGCCTTAAAGTTCTGCATAATTAAGGGCGTGGCCACTTGAGTGACGGTTGAACAGCCACTGTTGTCACTACTGTTGAGCTAGGCAAGCGTGGTTTCGGCAACCAGCCATCTCAGCTTAACCCACCTCCTTACCCATTTTCGGTTATCCACGAGTGATGCATGGTGACGCGATTCAAAGATGGCAACTGCAGGCCACACCAACTACTGGCTTCAAAAAAGCTCTTCACAAACCTATGGGTGACATCACAGACACTACGTCCATATAATTTACATAATCCATGGTCCCAATTCAAAGGCTGGTCCATTCTTTCAGCTTGGAAAAAGAAGAACGCATTCTGAGGTTGCATTTTAAGCAGCCTTTAAATTGGGACAGCCTTACTGACCTTCAGTCGCGCTGCTGTGAAGCAATCAGTCTAAAAATGCAGCCTTCGGACTGGGACACAACTATAGTTTATTTGATTCGAACGTGTACACTGACATTCAACCTCATGTGCATTGCGCCAAAATCCAATGCATCTCCTGAGCTACATACTACACTCTCTTGTAAGCGTGGCGCAAATTTGTCATCAGAATAGTGTGCATGTGAACTTTGCACTGTACACGGACTCTAGCGCATACGTAAAATTGAACTATACTTCTAGCTTAACTTGTGCCATACTCACTCACCCTAAGAATGTCCACAGTTTCAATCTGATGGATGTCATCGTCTTTAGTATTTGCATCTATTCTGAACATTCGGTGAATAAGAGGGATCTTGCAGAGAGGGCCCAGGTGAAGCTCTTCAAAACGCTTCTTGTTCTTCAGGTTGGCCAGAGCCTGACTCAGTTCGTACAGCGTGCACACCGAAGACACCGCCTCCACTGACTGATAAAAAAAATCACAGCAACAATCATTATTATCAGGATAAACAGAGTTATATTTTCTCGAAATAAAGGTGTATTCAGTACATACCGTTTTGTCCCGAATATAAGACGACATCCCTTCTTTTCAAAGTGTACCTTTTGGAAAAACTCTTGTCTTTTATAAAGAATATTCTTAATACTTTTCATAAATGAAAGTTTGGCCAGTTTGGTTCCTCACATTCTTCAGTACTTTTTCTATGGCATACCATGTATAACCTCCAGTTAATTTGGATTTAACACTTTCCTCACCATTGACAGTTATCTTGTTAATGAATTAAGGAATAATTGACGACGGGCTGTTGAATTATAAGAAAATAATACACACCCAAGGTGGTAATGCGGCACGATGCGATTATTTTCGAATAATACAAAGGACTGGAGTCAATTATTCCTCTTATACCACGGTTACCACAAACATTGTTCTGGTGTCTATTTTTAAGACAATTGACAGGTTAGGTGTGCGGTTTACTGAAAAATAATCAACACCAATAGAACGTTTCTCAGCCAATCAGAATAAAGTATTCAACAGACCCAGAGTATCCACCTTTTTCTCAAATGCGGAAGTAAGTGATGTGACGTATTTCCCTTCCTGTACAAGACTTTTGGTTCAATAGCCAGCCGGTAAAAAACAGTGTAGTGAGAGCACCCATTTACTACACTTGCCATGTATGAACCGGTGTGAGGATAAAATTAAAAAGTGGCTTGATAGATAGAAGATATATTCAATAATTTCGTGTTGTTGATCGGAGGTGACGGGTCTTCAATGCGCAAATATAAAAGCACAGATACATACCAGTGTCTATAAAATATATTGACACGTCGAGCTTCACGCGGTCTGTTACCGTCAGCAGTATCTTTCTCATTCAACACATTTTAAGTTATTTGAACAAACCATAATAAACATATTAAACTACTACATGTATTGAGTATTGTTTTCGTTTTATGAAAATATTACATCGCTTCTTACGCACAAGGTGGAGACATGAGCTTATGAAATTATTTGCTTACTTTTTAAAGTATTTGCTTTTTTCATTTAAAACATAACAAAAGTAAAAGCAAACACATTACGAACTATTATAAACATTAACTAAGCATATTATGTCATATATGTTCTGTACTGGAATCACATTTTTGTTATAATATATAGTAGCAGAATCAATAAATCAGCATTTTTTATCAGCACAATATTAGTTGTTTTTAAACAATTATTGTATTTATTGTTTACTGGCAGTGTCTTTGAGGTTTTGCTGGATGGATTTGTAAATACAGATCATGAGTGCATATGCACCACATACACATTCAGTTCTTGTGCATAGATTATGGTTAAAACAAATGTTTTGTAGAGATTTACTGAGTTTGTATCAGCTATTATGGCAACCCCTAACTGCACAAATTATGTCGGTGTAACTGGATTTAACAATAAACCTTAAACAGCCAGTCAAAACGGCACACTTGTGTCTTTCGCAACAGACTACCATTAGCTTTAGTAGCTCACCGGAAGTCATAAACAAGAAATCTCAAAGATGACGGTGCCCACATTTACGTCAAAAAACAGATGGATAAGAAAAAACTCTTCCCTGCCAATGACGAGTTTTACGGCAATCCATATTTCCGCTATTATCCACTAGGTGGTGGTCTTATGAAACACTGAAGCGCCTACGGATACAAAAGCAGTAAATACTGTTGTGTATTACTCTGAATCAGATTACTAACAAAAGTCCTTCACAAAAAATGCAATTATCTGCAATTATTAGTGTGTAATGTTGCTATAATAGCATAAATAATACCTGATAAATGATAAAGCTCAAAGTTCACTGCCAGGCGATATATTTTCTTTAACAGAATTCCCTGTTCAAAGCCTACAGTAAATAGCTGGTTTGGACTACAGTCCTCTACTTCCTGATTGAATGACGTCAATATTGGAGTTTTTGACTAAACTCCGCCCACAGGAATACGTCAGTCGCCAGCTAAGCTCAAACGGCTCTGCTAAGCTGCTGTTGAATCACAACACACTACACAAACTACACAATCAGAACTTGATACGTATTTCTGAATGAGGGACTTCATAGAACAAGGAAGACATCAGCACGTTTTGAGGACAGTGAAAACAGTGCTATACAGATAAGTCAATTGTGGAAAATAGGCAACCGCGTTTTTTACACGTGAAACATGAACACGTTATATTGCACACTGCGAACACAATCAAAGCTTCAAAAACACAATAAGAACGGGACCTTTAATAACAATTAAACTAGGCTGTACATCTCATTGTCAAAAAACACATATTCATATTTCATTAACGGTAGATATCTGCCTTACTGTAAACTGTAGTTTATCAGGTTGCTTCAGTCCAGGTAAACTTGTTTACCTGTATTTGGCACCACCTACTAAATGTTTGTGGGTGTACGGTATGATTGACATGTAATAGCTTGAATATAAGATGACGTTGTTTTTTTGAGAAGCATTTCCGTGAAGTCTTATATTCGGAACAATACGGCAAATCTCCTCCAGGATGTCTGTTTAACATCTCTTACCTTAATAAACATGTTGATCTCTTTGATGGTTCGCTGAAGTTCCCTCACTACAGGTAAATGACGAAAAGGATCGATCCTCAATTCGTCCAAGGACGACACTTGCGAAAGTAAACATACTCTGTTAATCACCTGAAAAACAAAAGATAATAATAACAAATCATGGCATGATTCAATGCATCTTTTAGGGGTGGGCGATATGACCAAAATCTTCTATCACGGTAGGATTCATTTTATATCACGATAACAATATGTATCACGGTAAAGTTTTTTTTATGTTTTAATAAGGTTTTTCTGTTATTAAAATCTTTAATTCCATAGAAATGTTTATAATTCTCACAAAAGCCTTATACAAGCATAAAAAGAAGATTTTATTTAAGGTAAAAAAAAGTGATTTCCTCAAGAGCAGTGAGAGATTTTCTCTTAATGCTGTTTCAATAAACATGAGTGACAGACAGGAACAAAATTAGGTAACTTCCCCTTTAAGACCAAAGACCTTTAGCTGTTCACTTTCTCTTAAGCCCGAAATGGTCGACGGGAATTTTGAAGCATATTTGTATTAAAGGCCAGTAAATCGGCAAAAATGCTCACAAGCTTAATGAGCAGCGGTTGCGCGACTTGGGCGCTCCTCACAGACAGAAAGAGCGCATGCATATAGATGTTTTAATGGCTTAAAATAACTTTTTTTTAAACTGCGGTGCTTAAATACGTGTACAAACGTCATGCTCATGTGCGCGTAACCTCGATAGAGACGATAGTCCAAAATCTCTACCGGTTGACAATTTTCTACCGGTTAATCATGTCTACCGGTTATCGCCCACCCCTAGCATCTTTAATGGTAATGTGGCAAGGATCTAGATCGTAATGACTTTTCGGCAGCACATCAAATGAACAAATCGGAAAACAGCTCTCATCGCTTCCACCCGTCGAGAAAATGTAAACAATAGAATGTACTGATGGCCATATCTATAAACTTTTTATGGTATTTAGCTAACCTAGCTAAATGTATTATTTGTTGTATTTATTCTGTTTTAATATCAGTGAGAAATAGAAACGTAATAAAACTTTAAAATATCAATCTGTATATGCAGCTTCTCTGAAGGCATCTTGAGTAAAACTTCTCTATATTTAATGAAGCACACGCTAAAGACCTAAGCTGGAAGTGTTGTGACCCGTTTTGCCGAATAGTTTGTTTCGCAAAACCCCCATTGTACAAAGCACAGACCTTGTCGATATTGACATGCTCTCCTTCGGTTGCAAGGGCTCTTATGGCATATTCTGCCAAACTGTTCACATCATCTGGTTTTGTGGCCCCTCTTCTTCGTCCAACACCACTTTTCTCTTCCTGCAAGGCTTCTGCTGCCCTCATGTTGGCACCATGTACCTCCCTCAACTGACTGTAGAAGGACTCATGGAAAACTGGCCCCTGACCTTCTTTCAACTTCTTCTCCTCAGCTTTGGACAGGTTTGAACCAAGAGCAGGGAAGTCCATGGTGGACAGATGACTAGGGGTTGCCATGAAGGGGACAGTCGTATTTTGAAATGGCAGCAATGGAGATCCTGTCTTGGATCGGACCACTTGTTCATTTACCACAATGGGCGTGGGTTTTGGTGGCACCATCTTGATATTTTCAGGTGGCTCTACAAGAGGAAAAAGTCAAAAAACACTTTTAAGACTTGAAAACATGCCATGGTGCATTACCCAAAAAAACCTTTTATTTCTTACCAAGGCGTTTGGCTTCTGGTTGTGTATTATTTACGACTGGACCAGAGAAAAGACCTGTTTTAACTGTATGGTTTTCATACAACGACATGTAGAGTTTTAATGGCAGCGTAGACCCAAATAGGAGAAAGAAGCCGTTCTTTAGTTGAGTAATGGAACGGCTGGCGGCTGGATACACTTTAATAACCTCTTTAACTTTCTTCAGAAGTTCCTCTTGCGTCATTTCCTCGCCGTTTAGAGAAGAATCAGCTCCAAAACAGACCGGAGGGGTTGTCGTGACTGTCCTCACAGGTGTATCTTCATCTGGCTCTTTTTTCACAAGTGCTGAGACTGCAATTGGTGGGCCTGCGGGTGCTTCTCTGTGTTTTTTGTGAATGATTTCCTTATGGTCTAGAAGCAGCTCATCTTCCAAAGACTGAATAAATGCAGCGACTGAAGTGAAACCAAGTTTTGAAACGGTTAGGTTTCGCCTGTACTTCTGGCTATAAAACATAGTCAACTTCTTGAGAGGAATGCCATTTGGATTCTCCTGAACGAGGTCCACAACCTCCTTAAAAACCTGACCCCTGGCCATGCGTTGAGACTTCTTGAGAGGAATGCCATTTGGATTCTCCTGAACAAACTCTACAACTTCCTTAAAAGCCCCACCGCTGGCCGTGGGTTGAGACTTCTTGAGAGGAATGCCATTTGGATTCTCCTGAACAAACTCTACAACTTCCTTAAAAGCCCCACCGCTGGCCGTGGGTTGAGACTTCTTCAGAGGAATGCCATTTGGATTCTCCTGAACGAAGTCCACATCCTCCTTAAAAAACCCACCGCTGGCCGTGGATGCTATGAAAAGCATAAGATGATGCATGAGGAAATTACGTAAATATGTGAATTTTTTCTAAATGTGATCCATGCAAGCTGACATGTACCTGTAGGGGTTGAAGTTTCAGACCTGGCACTCCTGTAGTAGATTTGCCCATTGTCTACATACAGCTGATTGCCGAGAGAGTCAATGAAATGTGCCACTGAGGAGAAGCCTAGTTGTTTCTTTTTCAAAGGCCTGTGGTATGTCTGTTTAAATAAAGCGGCTATTCTAGAAAGAGGAATGCCGTTTGGGTAGCATTTTACCAACTCCACAACATCCTCACATGTTTTTTCAAAGTCTGCCTCTGAAAAATATGAAAGCAATGTCAAAAAATGTTGGAAAATGTCACAAATAAAACAAGATATGTAATTACTTAAATATCCTAGAAATTATACAGTAAAACCTTGTTTATACTTTCGCATGGCTACTCAACGCAAGCCTCCACTGACTGGAGGCCCGAGATTAGGCATTTATAATTGACACGACTACCGTTGTACTACAAGACAGCAGGCGACTCTGAGTAATAAAGTCTAATGCTGCATTTACACCAGCCAGAGTAGAGGCGTCAAGCACGAGTGATTTCAATGTAAATTCAATGTGAAGACGCGTTGACGCACGTCTGGAGGTCTTGCGGCGCGAATGAGGATGATTTGCATCTACCGTGCCACAGCAGATGCTTCATTCGCGCCGCAAGACCTCCAGACGCGTGTCAACGCGTCTTCACATTGAATTTACATTGAAATCACTCGTGCTTGAAGCATCTACTATGGCTGGTATAAATGCAGCATTAGACTTTATTACTCAGAGCGTGTGTAGTTCACGCCAATGCCGCAAATTTAGCATCTGGCGCGGTACGCGCGAATGGTGGTTTTTGTGCATTTTGCGATTGACGTGAATTTGCGGCTGACGCCCGAATTGAAAAACTTAAACTTTGGCGGATTTTCGCACCACATTAACCAATCCGGAGCCTGCTTGCTGCTGTGGCGGCAGCCCTGCCCGGAGTCACTCATTCAACATGAAGGAACACTTGATATTGTCTGTGAGCAGTCACCCGGAGCTATATGACACAAGTTCTTATTTCTATATAGACAGGAATAAAAAGGACTTCGCTTGGAAGAGTGTCAGTGAGGACATCGGGCAACCTGGTAAGTTGTAATACACATTTCACTTTTGAGTCACGTGACATTAATTGACCGGCGTCGTTTATTTTCGTTTATTAGTAAGGTGACCAAATACAAACCGGTAACTGTCTCGATAAATGCATGATCAACATCAGTCATCTTGCAAACAGACAACCGCGTACACTTGACCCTCCCACAAGAAGCGGATTTTGCCTCTGACGTGAGTCAAATGCTTGTTTTCTGCGCGTGTAGAGTGAAGTGCATTCAAACTGTTAAAGCGGCAAACTACGCGCGGTAGACGCGATTTTGACGCCTCAAACGCGGTTGTTGTAAATGCAGCATAAAACCAACAAAAAGTGAACGGAAGTTTACTGGAATAATGCTTGCATTTGTTACATTAACACTAAATAAATTCATATGAGAACATGAATAAAACAAATCTCTTTATTACTTCTTTATTTTACATTAACAATTTTATTAGAGGTAGCCCAAATCATTTTTGCAGATTAATCGGCACCGATAGATGATTGGAAAAATCATCAAAAGTCAATGCAATGGTGTGGCTTTGCTTCATATCATTATAAAGTAATTAATTTGTGACTAGATGCTGCATTAGCAGAGAAACAACAGCAGGAACCTAAGTTTGTTGTCAAGGCTGACAGAATGCTAATATTAGTGGTACGGTTGCACAAAAAAACACGCAGATAAATTCAACCCAAATGCTTAATGTCATGATTATTACCATCTATATGCATTAGTTTATATCCAGCTGGCTACTTTTATCCATAATTTAGCCAGATAAGATGCGTATTTTAAGTTAATAACAAGAGATTGTGAACTTTATGCAGCTGTCGGCAACATTAACATATCAAACAAAATTTCTGTTCTTTTTTATTATCACTGCAATACATTTTTTGCTATTTTGATTAGATAATCATTAAGTGTAATTTAAATGTTAACAATGGGAGTATTTTACAGAAGTATTTACTTAAATACTTATTAATTATATTCATTAAGTTTTATGTATACATTTATTTCATTTAGCACATTTTCATGGTTTAGTATTGTTGTTTTGTTTTGTAATAAATTGATTTTGATTTTATTTCTCATCAAATGGTACAGCTGAGCTCATAAGTTAACATTCAACTGGCAAAATCTGAAAAATCTTCGCATTTAACAAAAAATTAAAGAAATCACACAAACTGCAGTTTGTTTTTAATTTAGTGCTGTCGTGAATTAGCTATTTTACATAACAGATGTTTACATACTACTTTAAATTTACATTTTCCTTGAGTGACTCAGTCCACCTACCAACATTTTCAAGTTCAATATGTTCCGTAGTCAACAGCCTTAGGTTAGGTTTAGTGCTAATGTTAAAGGAACAGTATGTAAAGTTGTGGCCAAAACTGGTATTTCAATAACAAAACTAGTGGCTAAAACTGGTACTGCAATCACACAACTGGTGGCCAATACACAAAATGACAACATAAACATCAGTTGAGGGCTGCACCTCCACTTTTTAAATGACAATATCCTGGCCAGACCACTGTTGTCACTGATATAAGTATTTGAAATGAAAATGATTTCTTAAAGCAACACTATGTAGTTTCCATGTAAAAATGACTTACAGCTCCCCCATGTGGTTGAAAAGTGCAACAGTGCCTGGTATCAGACACTCTTCTGCAGGCAGGGGGAGGGGCGGGGCTGTGTGCCCTACCCTCCACCGCCACTTTCAGAGTGTGCTTGTAGCAGCTAGGAGGCTGCTCGGGTTGCAGCAACAGTACAATTTGTTCAGTTAAAAGTTGTTCTATCACTGAAATAATTTTAGAGACATTTTTTAAAGTTAAAAAAAACGACATAGTATTGCTTTAATGCCTAGTGACATATCAGGGCCATTTTATGATTAATTGATATAAATTTCTTACATACTGCTCCTTTAAGGACCGGGCAGGTTATATACCATTCAACAGGACCAATAAAAATGCCTTACATGCCAGAACATGCAGTGATAAACTCCATATAAAATTGCAGTGATCTGGTAGCAAAAAAAAACTCTACGTCTGTTGTATGGCGGTATTTTGGATTTAGGATTACTGACACTGAGCAGTTGCTACATCACGTGGCAATTCTAAAGCATTTCTAGTTTTACAAATACACATTTTAGCATTATCACTAAACTGTGTGTGGATTTTCCTGAAAACCCATCAAGTTGACTCATGATACCATTTATTATAATCGCAACCGCACATCGCAATATTAGCAGCAATAACCGCAATGGGAAAAATTGTCTAAATCATGCAGCCCTAGTATTAAGTATTGTTTTCGTTTTATTAAGATATATTTACATCGCTTCTTACGCACTAGATGGAGTCATGTGTTTAGGAAATTATTTTTTTCTCATTTAAAACATATGATAAGTATGTGCAAATACTGTGATATCAGTACCTGCCAGAGGATTGTACATGTTAATCCTGTGAAAGACCCTGCCATCTTCCACATGCAGGCCCTTGAGAGACGTCACAAACGCTTCCATTGACGGGAATCCAAGTTCAGTTGGCGAAAGCTCCTGTTTATATTTCTGAGCAAAAATCTCTGCAATCTTACTAAGGCAAATTCCTTCAGATTGCTTCTTCACAGTCTTGATAACTCTCTTACCAATTCCTGTATTAGCAGCGTCACCCATTTTTATATCTGTAAACATACACAATACAAGTATTTGAAGTAAAAACTGTAATTTTTTTGTGATTTACTATTTTTCACATAAAAATTATCCTGCATAATATCAAGAACATTCTGTCAAATATAACCTTGATATCTTTAATATTGAATGAGTAAGGTCATCATTTCAAAGAGTGAAATCATACTTTGATTCTCCAACGCTGCATCCGAAACCACCTACTTCCATACTATCCCCCTTTATTTTTAAACACAGAAGTGAGTGATGCGATGTATTTCCTTGCTTTGTGCGAGAAGTCCGTTTCAATAGCCAGCCGGTAGAAACAGTGTAGTGGGAGCACGCATAAAACATGATTTAAACAGTTATGGTAAATATTGACTATACCTGCTGCCATGTATGAACCAGTGTGAAGGTGAAATTAAGAAGTGGCCTGATATATCATATGAAGATATGTTCAATTATTTTGTGTTGTTGCTCAGGGGTGATGGGTCTTCAATGCACAACAATAAAAGCACAGAGGCATACCAGTATCTTTACAATGGGAAAGTCAGTCGAGAGTTTGTACATGGGAAAAAAACAAGACTGTGTTTTTAACCTTTTCAGGCGATAGTTTAAAACGTCACAACTGTCCATCTGGTATTAGTTTTTTTTAAACGATAATTTTTAATCTACTTGTTTGAGATTTTATGGCGACACATCAAGCTTCACGCAGTCCGACAGTCTGCAGCATCTTTTTTCATTCAACACATTGTAAGTTATTTGAACAAACCATAATAAACATATTAAACTACTACATGTATTCAGTAGTGCTGCACAATTAATCTAGATGGAGTCATGTGTTTAGGAAATGATTTTTTTTTTCAATTAAAACATATGATAAGTATGTGCAAACACTTTAAGAACTATAATAAACATTAACTAATAAGCAGTTTATGTCATATATAATCTAATATTGTAATCGCAATTTTTGTAATAATATATAGTAGCAAAAAAATAAAGCATATTTTTTTCAGCATAATATTAGTTGTTTTTGAACAACTATTGTATTTATTGTTCACTGGCAGTGTCTATGAAAGGTTTTACTGGATGGATGTGTGGATACAGTTAATGGGTGCATGTGCGCCACATACATATTCGGCTCTTGTGGGTGTATTATGGTTAAAACAAATGTTTTGTAGAGATTTACTGTGTTTGTATTAGGTATTATGGCAACCCCTAACTGCACAAATATGCCGGTCTTCCTGGATTTCATAGTAAACATTAACTAGCCAGTCAAAACGGCATACTCATGTCCTTCGCAATAGACTACCATTAGCTTTAGTGGCTCACCGGAAGTCTTACACAAAGGACCACAAAGATGGCAATGCCCACATTTACATCATAAATAAGGTGGATAGAAAGGAAGCGAAAAGCAGTCGGCGAGGTTAGTAGTATGTCCAAATTCATAGTATTTGAAAAACAGTAGGCGAAAGGAACCAGATGATCTACTTCTGGCAAGATCCTAAAGTGTTCATTCGGTGGACACATTACTATCCCGTGAGCCCGGGATGTCGGAAAGTGGTAACGCAGCTCTATTGAAATGTAAATACATATATTAAACAGACATTGCGCTTGTTTAACGCCATTTCAGTTAATGACTAACTTGTTGTTTTAAAGGAAAACACCACCGTTTTTCAATATATTTTACTATGTTCTTACCTCAACAGGGATGAATTTAGAAGCCACCAAACACTTCCATGTTTTCCCTATTTAAAGTAAGTATTAAAGTAAGTTCCCTATTTTTACAGTAAGTATGGTGGCACAAAATTAAACTTTTGTTTGGATCCTAAGGAATGAATGGGGCTAGGCTAAATGCTAACACATTCACGAAGCGCTGTACAAAGATTAAGTGCACGCATTGGACAAAGACAGGGATGTATTAATTCATCCAGGCTGAGTTAAGAACATAGTAAAATATTGAAAAATGGTGGTGTTTTCTTTTAAAATAACAAGTTAGTTATTAACTGAAATGGCGTTAAACAAGCGCAATGTCTGTTTAATATATGTATTTACATTTGTATAGAGCTGCGTTCCCGACATTTTCCAACTTCTTCATTGGATAACTCCTCTTCCGGGGCTCACGGGATAGTAAAGTGTCCACCGAATGAACACTTTCCTTTAACAGTCGATGAGTAGGTACTTCATCTAATTCAGTACCCATTGTCCCAGTATGTGTTTTCGGACAGAGTGAATATCTCATAATTAGATTACGAGGTTAATTTTGTTGCATTGTGTTCTCAATGAATATCATTAACATAAATTATATATATTTAAATCTCTGTCTGTGATCACAATTTATAATTAACACACTACATATCACAATTGTGTTCAATACATATTAATCAAATCATCAATCATTCTTTACCTGTTTTACAAAATCATTACATATAAATGATCTGTTATTCATATGACTCTACTAATGCACTTTACTGTAACATGAACACTAAATGTACAGTACAGTGTGACTAAATAAATAAAACTACATACATACATAAATAAAACAATACACAACTCGAATAAACACATCTAATTAAAAGACAAAATGTAATTTATTTAAAATAAATACTACTGACCTTCCAAACCATCTTCACTGAATGATGACTGCCCAAAGCAACCAACCAATACCACTGTGTGCTATTTTATACTAGACTCCTCCCTTAACCATAATAAATATACACTGTACGATAAGAAAAGAAACTGAAACTGTCAGCTATAAGTCTCATTTCTAGAAAACGGGGAATCTTTCGCGGCCATAAACAAAGATTGGCTTAAAGTCAAAAGCATACCCTACCTGTCTGAACACAGAGTTAGAAATGCTTATAAATGCCAGACTTTATCAGATCATAGCAGCCGTGTCAACACGGGGAGTGGTGTATGTAGTGTGTTGTGTTTTGGTGAATGATAGAGGAGGGCATAAGTTACACCCTTAGGTTTCGTTTTCCTTCCCACTCTCTCAGTTGATCTACTGTAATGGTTTCTGTTGCTAGGGAAGTCATGTGACTCTGTTCAGCCTCTATCTGGTGACCGTGAGTAGATACTTGCGTTTACTGAAACATGATACTTCATAACCGCTGCTTGATCGGACTCATTATGCAACTGCTTATAAAACGAAACAGTCAGCTATATGGTCATATAGTAGCTGCTTTATCTAAAGCAACCTCCATAACAGATAGTGAAAAAACAACAGGGGATTTTAAGCACCAATGCCAATATCTAGAAAGCAGGGGAGCTGAAGGCTGACATAAAAATATTGTGTCTGTGTGTGGTTGGGGAGGGTGGTATATGTGGTTTACGGGGTAATGAATAGGTTATAATGACATGTTTATTTCTCAGGCATAGTCAAGTTGTTTGTAGAGCACCTATTGTCCGATTCACATTTTTACGTTTCCTTTGGTGTGTAAGTGTACAAAAGGTACAAACCCCAAAGTAAGCAATGACGCGAGTTATCCTCTCCAACATAAATCTCTTTTCTTGGACTACAACAAACACACGGATTGTAATCAACAGTTTACTACCTGGGATTGGGAATCTGTACGTTGTGATTGGCCTAAATACCTCTGACGTCAGCCGGAAATGTGACGCTCCTTACTATGTTTGAAAGATATGTTCACAATGCAATGCTAAGTAAGGGATAACGTAGAGGCAGCCTGTAGTTATCGCGAAATAAGCCCCGACAGTGTGATCAGGACCCGACGCGAAGCGAAGCCGCTTATTACACGGCTACTTGCCACATAAGGAAAAACTGGACATGAATATGAATTTGAAACATTTTATTGGCATATTTGTTTTAAATTAACATTTTTATCCTTCCGCGAAACTGAACAGATGCATAAAATGATCGTAATACCTTATTAAGATCCTCTGCTTCATACTTGTCTGTCTCCATTTTTTTCCTCTTTTAGCCAGTCTTTGAGAAGTTTTATTGCCCGTTCTGTATTTTTTGTGTGTTGACTTCGTAGCTGTCATGCTCTATTTTGTCAAGTTCAGTCTCAGTAAGCTCTCTGTGTCTTGTCGTTGTTTGTTCTTCGTAGTTCAATTTTCGTTTTTTTCGTCTTAATTGGGGAGCCATTTGAATCGTCCAAATCTATCCACTGTTTAAATGGTTTGTTTTTTCCGTACATGTTAAAATGAATGTCAAAATTTTCCATTGTTAATTGTGGTTGTCCAGTGTTTGTCACAAGATGGCGCCAAACGGTAATCTTTGTTGGTGCGGAGGGATTTTAAACATACAAGTAGTGGCGGCTATGCGTTATTACTTTGGAGCGGTTATAATTTGAAAAGAACGAACCTGCCAATGTCTCAACTGACCAATCAGAATCAAGCATTCCAGAGGGCCGTGTAATAACAGGAGTTAACTTACAGGCTGCGAGTCAAAGTGGGAGGAATTATGATAATGTCAGTCTTGTCTAGATCACCAATCTCAGGAAGTAAACTGTTGCCTACAATATTTGGTGCTCTTTCAATTTTACTTATTTGAGCTTATTTATGGTATATTGCTTATAGGCTGCTGATTATAACTTAAATATTTAAAATAAAGTTTACTGGGGTATTATTAACCATTTTGACATCTGATTCTTCAATGCAAAATGTTTTAAAATTTTGCAAAGTTCCAGTACATCTCTAATTTGTAAATCATGATAGTTTGCTATAAAGATTGTAAAAATTTTTTTGGGAAGATCACCTCCCCATTATGTGTATATGCATAATTACATATTTAATTAATTGTATAGATATTTAATTAGATATTGTCTCAGAATACAAATGTTTACGAAAAACTATTAAAACCAAATTGCTATGAGTAGATTTCTGAATGGCCACAAAGGGGATCCACCCACTGATCTATATAAATGACTGGATTGCGCATAGAACGCTTGACGTAACTGCGTGAGGTGAAGCCAGCACAGAGTTCGAGCCGCCATCTTGGTATACCCAACCGGCAGAGAGCGTCATTGACTTCCATTCAAAATCATGATCAAAATTTACACCCTTTACAGCATATCAGTTACACAAGGTTAATTTTTATGATATGTGTACGTTAATTATTTGTTAATTCTGGTGTTATTTGCAATGTTTATGCTTTAATCGGGCAGGATAATGGATTTATAAAAAAACGTTAATGTGAGTGTGTCTGTTGCATTTGTTAATGACACGGGTATAAATAAAGTTTTGTTTGACATTCAGCTACACTGTGACAGCGTTATTTATCTAAATTAGTTTAGGTAACTTGTAAGTTTAGATAACATAATTACAAAACTAGCAAATTATTGCATGCACATACGGTACAAAGCATGATTATTTATTTAGATTTCAGAATGAGCACGTTTATTGTCATTAATACTAAATATGCTGCGGTCTGTCTGCTGATCTGATACTGTAATTAAGATGAATGTATAATAACTGATTAAAACGCAAAATGTACAACTTTCAGTAAATAATTATGTACATGCTTAGGACGTTTGTGTTGTAATAATGTACAGGGTAACTTCACATATAAAAACGAAGACGAGTAAAGTGATGTTTTATCATTAAAATCTGATAACGTCCATTGATTTAATAGAACGTTTGGGTATACCAACATGGCGGCGCGGTGGCTTCACAAGTGTGACGTCATGCGCAATCCAGTCATTTATATAGATCAGTGGATCCACCTAAGAATGGGACAATTACCGGTTTCACGATTAACCACGATAAAATGTCCTGATGTTAGTTTTATCGGTTAAAATTTCATTATCATTACAACCGTGTTTGATTACCGTGATTTCCTGTCCAGCCAGAATCAGTTTGACCCCGGCACGCACATGCAACATACGTTTGCACAAGAAGGCACTTAAGGGATAATGTATTGTATTCATTCACTGTAAACTTATTAGACAGATTTATTTATTAAATAATTTATTACAGAAATAATTTCAGGGACATGAAATATTAAATTGTGATTTTCAAAAATAAAACGTGTTCAAATGTTTTTAGCATGTGTATCAGTTCTTTTTGAACATTTCCATCTCATTTTAACAAAACCATGATAATATTGATAACGTGATAACTTTGGTCACTATAATCATGATATGAAATTTTCATACCGTCCCATTCCTATAAACTACTGATGTAAAGTAGATGCATTACAGATGCTTATAATTCTTATATAAAATTTGTTTCAAAGACAATAAAATGTGAAATAAAACTGTGACATAATCTTTACCTGTTAAAAGCTGAAGTCATTTTCATAAACCAGGCCTAACTGGTGATTTTATTATACATTTTACTATGTTTAAACATTCAGAAATCTTTCTTTACTGAATACCTTTTACAAAATTTTCCTTAAGTGACTCGAGGTTGTGTCAGTACATCGTGTACACAGGTACAGGCACTGGTAAGGACCCTAGCACACTTCACATTGGGACACTGTGTACTTAGTTTCCTGTGACGTGACTGCACGTTGTGTTCATTCACAGCTGTTAATCATTAACAACCGGCAAAACCAACATCTCTCTGACTTAATTTTTAGACACCAACAATTAATACTTAACTCAACACGTAACAGTTTTTTTCAACGGAGTTTCAAAGGACTATAAACAATCCCAAACGAGGCATAAGTGTCTTATCCAACAAAACGATTGTCATTTTTGACAAGAAAAATAACAAATATACACTTTTAAACCACAACTTCTCGTCTAGATACAGTCCTGAAAGCGTCAGCATGACCCCACGCAATACGTCATGACGTCAAGAGGTCACAGAGGAAGAATGCGAAACTCCGCCCCAGTGTTTACAAGTGTGTTGAAAGAGGACCATTCTGACGTTGTTGTATGTCAACTGATACTAATTAATGTCTTTGTGTCAGTTTATTGTTTAAAATGGTCCGCAAATGTGCATTTTATATATGTAACACGTGACCTCCCTACGTCACCACGCATTTACGTTAGGTCGCGCTGGACCGGATCTAGACGAAAAGTTGTGGTCCAAAAGAGCATATTTGTTATTTGTATTGTCAAAAATGACAATCGTTTCGTTAGATAAGACCCTTGTGCCTCGTTTGGGATTGTTTGTGGTCCTTTGAGGCTCCGTTGAAAAAAACTGTTGAGTGTTGAGTTGAGTGTTGAGTGTTGGTGTCCATAAAAGTCCATTAAAATGAGAAAAATCCTGGAATGTTTTCCTCAAAAAACATAATTTCTTCTGGACTGAACAAAGAAAGACATCAACATTTTGGATGACATGGTGGTGAGTAAATAATCTGGATTTTTCTTTAAAGAAAATTGACTATTCCTGTAAAGACTGGGTTAGGGGCTTATATCCCATTGGTACATGACCAACAAAGATGCAAACCAAGAAACTTGTCTTACTTGGCAAAACCAGACATGCAGTGACTAAATCCATACTAAAATGATGCAATACCGTGACATCAGTACCTGATAGACGTGCAACTGTGTGACACCTGTGAAGGGCCTTGCCATCTTCCACCTGGAGGCCCTCAAGAGACGACACAAAAGCTTCCATTGATGGGAATCCAAATTCAGTTGGCAAAAGCTCCTGTTGAAACTTCTGAGCAAAAGTCTGCGCTAACTTTTTAAGGCAAATTCCTTCACGGTGCTTCCTCACAATTTTGATAACTCTCTTACAAATTGCTCTCTTAGGAGCGTCATCTGTAAACAAACACAAATCAGCATTTAGAATAGAAACGCTAGACATAATACACTAATATAACTTGCCAAGCCATTTATTTTAAGCGCTAAATAAAGAACAAAAAAATGTATGACCATACCTTCAACGGAGGGAAATGGCAGCTTTTGAACTTGTACTAGTGGTTTGATCATGTTTTTATTGTAGATCCTTTCCACACAGAGTTGGTCACCAAGGTCATCCAAGAGGCCCTGGATGCCTGCCAAACCGTAATTGGTCAAGGGTCCAAATCGTTTGCCATAGACCCTCCTGTACATACATGTCAATCTGGACACCTCAACCCCCTCTGGGAAAGATTGTATCAGGCTGACAACTTCCTGTTTTAGTACTTCCAGTGAGGTGCCTGATAAACCAATATTTCATTAGTAACATCAACATTTTTGCCTATGTACAAATGTAGATAAAATGCACAACAAAAAATACGTATTCACTCAACAAGCTATAATTAGAAAGAGAAATCAACATTTTATTACAAATACGAAAGTTTCAGAAGATATTGGCTGCGTCCGAAATCGCATACTGTGACAGTAGAAACTGAATTAGATGAAGTACCTACTCATCGACCATTAAAACAGTAGGTACAATATTATGAACATGGATAGTATGAATGAATTCGGATGCAATATCTGCCACGTTGATACATCAACGTTGTTACATACGCCATCTTAAAGGTGCTCTAAGCAAATTCAAGCGTTTTAGACTATAAAACATGTTTTGTTACATACAGCAAACATCTCCTCACGATCTGCTTGCTGCCTGTCCGCTAATCAAACTGTAACAGTTCAAACATCAACAAAAAGTAACGGCACACAGATTTGCCTTGAGCGCCTTTAACAACAAGTTAGTCGTTAACTGGAATGACGTTAAACCATCTCAATCTAACCACAAGGGACAGCTGTTTAATATATGTATTTGCATTTGAATAGAATAACAGGAAGAGAATAACAATCAACTTTATAATTAAGAGTTAATATTCTGATAGTCAATGACGTATGCAGCCTAGAAATGTGACCTCCGGAGGCTGCAGACCTCAGATGGAAAACCACTGAATACTTTGAGACCTTACTTTGAGTAGTAGATCATCCGGGTACTTTTTGCCTACTTTTTTGCCGTTTTTGAAATAATATGTATCTGGATATATTACTTGCCTCACCTACAGCTTTTTGCCTACTATGGAAGTAGGCAAATTCGGACGCAGCCATTGTTTTAAAAAGGACATATAATGAAAATCTGACTTTTCCTGCATGTTTAAGTGTTATAATTGGGTCCCCATTGCGTCTATTAACCTAGAAAATGTGATAAAGATCAACCCAGTAACTTAGTTTTGGTAAACCATTCTCTGCAAGAATGTGAAAAAATATTTCATCGAAATCTGGTTCCCCTTGTGATGTCAGAAGGAGATAATACCGCCCCTTAATCTGCACTATCCAACCACAGCACTGCCATTTAGTGCAGAGATCAGCTCATTTGCATTTAAAAGGAAATACCCAAAAATGCTAATTTTTGCTCACACCTACAAAGTGTCCATTTTAACTTGTTATAATAAATGATCTATATGATATCTTGAGCTAGAACTTCACATATGTACTCTGGGGACACCAAAGATTTATTTGACAGATTCAGAATGCAATGCATATTTTAATTTTTCAGCATTATACAATAATACAGTTTCTTAAAACTGAGTTTTAGGACGTGATAAAATTCCTATGGCATACACTTTAAACTGCATCAAAGGGTTACTTAACCAGAAGAAATAAAATGTACAATACTTTGATTTGTTCCTGAAGTCGAGGATATTTCTTCATCATCCTGGTCGGAGAAAGACCTCAGAGACCTTTGACCTCTTTCAGAGTCAATTCTCCTTCCAAATTTGTCTGCCATTGTCTTCTGTACTTTCTTTTCTCATGTAGATCAATGTTTTCTCCTGGTATAACGTTAGTGTATACTTCACTGTGAATTCAAAACAAAACGATATCAATGAAATGTGTCCTCGTGCTCTTTTTGCATCTCTAAACTGTACCTAATATGGTTTATTTTTAAACTGACTAACAATAGTATTTTTCATTTTCTTCATGATACAAATCAGTTTATTTGTATCAGACTGATGAAAATGTATCTTGCCATAAACTGCTTTCGTAATATGCCATATATGAAATATGCTGAAAGTGAGCAAAATATACGTAAAAAAAACACACAGACGAAATGGTTGGGGGGTTACAGCCAAAATAAGTACCACAGTAAATGTTATACATCTTGTCTGTTAAAATAAACATACTGTATAAAAACTTTTAAAGCACACAAGCTGAGATAAACCCTAACCAGTTGTAGTCGCTGTCTTTATTCTTCAGTGCATTGCAGTCAGTGTGTGAGCGCGCGGCGGGCAGAGCGCGTGTTGTTTTTAATCAGCTGGTTTGTCTTTGAAAGACTTCAGTATGAATTTAACATCTGAGAGGCATCATCGCCCCATAGCGGTGTGGAGTATATACTCCAAAATAAATAAACTGTTATAAAAGTCATTTTGACAGGAAAGTTTTCTAAGGCGCTTTGGAGCTTTTCTCAGATCAGAAATTACATTTTCAAAACATTTTGTTAAACGTCCACGTCATCAAGTCAGTTGTGCACAACATAAGAGCAAATTCTCATTGTTATGATGAACTAATTGCAAAAGCTTACACTCATACAGATGATACAATGGTCTGCTGTTTGCTACATTTTCAATTGCTTTTGCCATTTTCATCAAAATACATTATTCTGGTTGCTGTTGAATAGTCTTACACCTTTAGGAATTTGTTCATCGCATAAGTCATCATGACATGCAGAATGGTTGACCTTTTTGTCATAATCTGTTTTTCCATTTATTTATTTATTGTTTTATAGACTTTTGTAAATGTGAACTGAATTGATAAATTGCTAAAAGGGAATGAATGTGTGAATTGTTAGATGACTGTATAAGACATTCTGAGTGATTATTGCTACGTGGGAGGAAAGATTTCTGTTTTGATGTGGATGAGAATCTAGCCTACCTGACAGCCTTGGACAGCAGGATGTCCATCAGGAGAACATTCTGAGTTTTGATTTGATTTTTTTTTTACATTATACAGTGAACCTTTCTAGTTTTGCTTTTGTATTTGTACTGCAAAATATGATTTATTCAATACCACAATGTGTGTTACTCACTGTGTTTACAGAAAACGTAAAGGTGTAAATACGAATTCTGTCCATCTTCTTGCAAATAATATTTTACAACAATGAGTAACTTCATACTGTTGAAATTGTAAAAGCAGCCATGTGTCACACCACGGTCCGTCCAGCAGAGGGAGACGGAGAACACAAGGCCTTCCACCACTTCCCTTTGATTATGATTATCTTATTGATATCACCTGCTGTATCTAGTATTTGTGTGAGTTTATAAAAGACAAAGCTTTTGTATCTTTGCTCAGTCTTGAAATTCTTTTGTTTGCTGTAACTCTGGTCTAGGATTTTATTGAGAGACTTTTGGCAAATACCTTGTGACCTACTTGCTTGGAAACTCTTTGTTATTGGAGTAGTTTGTTACCTTTTGAGACCTGCGTTTTGAGTTTGTGTTTCAAGACCTCAAGTAAATACTGTCCATTCTCTTAAAGTCTTATTCTCGGATTCAAGCAAGGCCCGCCGCTGACACCATATTCATTTACAATTATCAGAAAATACTGACATCTATAATTGTCTAATCTTGTCATATTGACAACATGGCTAAACATTTTGACTGTCTTGTTCATACAATGTCAATTTGATAACACTGACATGTTAACTGATGTAAAAAAAAAAAATGCTGAAAAAGCTAAATAAAACATCTGTCACAAATGTAATTTTATTCTGTTTATGCACCCTGTTTACAAGTCTCCGGAAATTTAAAAGGATACATAGATGGATAATATTAAATCGATTGGTATTTAAACAAACATTTACAAAAATACATACATTTGTTTGGCTTACATAGATGGACATAAACTTAAAATATTAATAGTTTTCCCCACTACCTTATCGGTTCGCTTCATCAAGACATAACCTACTGGAGTCATTTGATGGATGTGCTTTTTGAATAAGTTGACCCAAATTTAAAAAGATTTTAATTAAAAAATATATATATGTTTATTCAACTGAAAAAGGAAGTCTCATACTTCTGGGATGGCATAAATCATCAAACAATCTTCATACTTGGATGAACTATTGCTTTAAAGCTAATGTCTGCAGTAATATATAAAATGAATTAAAGGGTTTAGCAGGTAAGAATAAATAGATTTATTTCAGTCCCACATAAATTTGAATTTCACATCTTTGATTTTGTCTTTGTACACAGCATTAAACCGCTGCTCTTGAGCCTCAGTGAAATGATTCTTCCAGTCACCTGCAATTCCTGATAGAAACAAAAACACAAGAAATGGTTTTGAAACAATCACAATATCTTTTCAATAATACATTTGTGGCAAGGGAGATGTATGTGTTATAAAATATTGCATATTTTACCCTTTCTCAAAAATTCAGTTTTCTTTTGATCCATGAACTCTTGTGGAACCAGAGAATAGTTGGACATCTTGTTTTGCTTCATGTTCTTGAAAACACACTTGTCAGCAATTTTCTCGATTACTTCTGCGCTCAGAGATTTTCCAAGAAACTTGGCGATTTTCTCCACAGATGCCTTCAGATCCTGTTAAAGGTTTAAAATTTTCAAGTTAGAAAACAAAAAGCAATCTTACGCTGATTTCAATGCAAAAGCGGCTCCATCCATCAATAAATAAGATAATAATATTAACCAAATGCTCTTGGCACCTATACGTTTATCAAATACTTCGCTTCAAATCCGCTTAATCCAAGCTTCAGCCTATTTAAATATTTTAAATGTACGTTAAACATCATAACAATTTTTGTACTTGGACACCTGCCATATAGATCACAGCACCCCCAAATGTGTGGTTAATTTTCTTAATTTTTTACCTTTTGACTTTTGTCATTTGCAATGTTTCGACTTTCGCTTTGCACGCGAAACTAAACTTAAACAAAATCCTGCACATGAAGGTTTTGTGTGAGCACATGAAACTAAACTTTTGATTTTATTACTCCAATGTCATCTTAGGGGCTCAGTACATCTTAAAGGGGACATTTCACAATACTTTTTTTTTTAAAGATGTCAAATAAATATTTGGTGTACCCAGAGTACATATGTGAAGTTTTAGATCAAAATACCCTACAGATAATTTATTATAAGATCTTAAAATTGTCACTTTGTGTATGTCCTTTTAAATGCAAATGAGCTGATCTCTGCACTAAATGGCAGTGCCGTGGTTGGATGGTGCAGATAAAGGTTTTATCCCCTTCTGACATCACAAGGGGAGCCAAATTTCAATGACCTGTTTTGCAGGAATGGTTTACCAAAACTAGGTTTCTGGGTTGATCTTTTTCACATTTTCAAGGTTGATAGAAGCATTAGGGACCCAATAATAGCACTTAAACATAGAAAAGCTCAGATTTTCATGATATATCCCCTTTCGGTGATTTTGCAACTGTTTACTTTTCATTTTTGAAAAGGAGGTTTTTGACAAAAAGAGCTTACATGCACTAAGAAAGACAAATGATAAAGTGACATTTGTGAAAAAAGGCATTTCCATTACTGACATTTCAACATTTTCAATAAAGTGACATTAATGAACCTAAACATAAGAGTCAGATAAAAATGCTCACTTACAGGAAAACGTGTCAGGGATTTGCATCTGAACTCTTCATTTGTATTTTCCCCCAAAAACTGTGTTATAAATAATAATAAAAAACGGACACTTGCACATTACTGTAGTTTGATTCCTGGTATACTTACAGCTATCATTTCTTCATAAAAAATGTGCAGTGTGGGTTCCTCAGCATTCAGCCACCCTTTTACATGATCGAACCAGGAACCAAACATGACTGGAAAAAGAAAAGCATGTCCCCAAATGTAAAATATTTGGTGTGATAATGTTTTTAAGTGCAAGGAAGACACTTTACATAATACTGATACATCAAGCATATTAATACATAAACATTAATTAATCCAAATGTAATGATGAGTTTCCATTTCTAACACAACTCTAATGTACATGAAATATTCAATTTGAAGACATGCAATGGATCTATGAAAAGATGCTCTACTAAAAGCAGAATAACTCTTCCATAATGTATGTCTTTATCACTTAGGTAATTGCATGTCTTTAGAGACACAGAGAGAACATGCCAACCCCACACAGATAGGACTGAATAAAGATCAAATTCATACTTTTTCCATCAAGGAATTTCTCCATGAACTCATCTTGGGTTCCTGGGTTCACCAGATATGAGGCCATCCCATAATAGTGGAATGAAGATGTGAACACGTCTTTGGGATTCCTCAAGACATGAAGAACCTGAAGTACATTTGAATGCATAAAGTACATTTATATTCTGGCATTTTGCAATGACCGTTGCTAAAAATGTAAATAACTTTTGTAAAAAATTTTACCCTTGGCTTTATTTTGAAGAAAGACTCGTTCATCATTTGCCGATGATAGTGAGTTGCAAAGATGCGAGGCGAGGGTCGTTCCTCTAGATTGAGCAACATCGCCCGATGTTCCTCCAGCCATGGGACTCTGTCCCAGTTTGGGACAGTCAGTACGGGAGTGAAATCTCCTTCACTAACTATCAGAGGCACGATCTCCTGCATCCATGTCGTACCTGCGACCAGGTAGAAACAATAAACTAATGACTCTTTCTGTTTGTAACATGAAAAAACATTCACCTGCAATGTTTTGACAATACAGACAACAAGGAAAGGTTTTGTATTGCTATGATGAGCATTAGACAACACTGCAGGACCAAATACTTACATAAATAAAACGTTTAAGAAATATTCTGCATTAAAATGTAAAGAATTCCTATAATGTTTTTTTTTTACATTTTTATCTTGTATACAAATGTTTGTGGTATTTTGGCAGAAACTTAAAGAGGACCAAAGTTAATCCTGTATGTGAAAGAACACTGTCTGATACATGTTGTTACATTTCAATAAAAATTTAACCATGAGTTTACTACAAATAAAAAAGTAACACTTTACAAAACAGTTATGTGTTAACAATTAGTTAATGCATTCACTAACATGAACAATAGCATTTATTAATCTTAATTCATGTTAATTCTTAGCATTTCCTAATTTTTTTTTTTTAATTAAAACTTGTATTTAACATTAATGAACTAACATAATTAACTGTATTGACATAAAGTAACAATAAGCAATATAGGTTTTCATGTGCTGGGCAAAGATAATCGCGATTAATTGCATACAAAATAAAAGTAATTTTTGGCATAATATAAGAGTGTGTGCTGTGTGTAATTATTATGTATATAAATACACACACATTCATGTATGTATTTAAGAAACATTTACACATGGAATATATATTATATATTATATATACATTAAAAATAATATATATATATATATATTTTTATTTATTTATATATTCTATAATAATTACGCACAGTACACACACACATATTATGCAAAAATGATTTTTTTCTATGCAATTAATCACAATTAATTTTTGACCAGCATAATGTTAACAAATATAGCCTTATCGTAAGTTGTGTAATATTTTTTTACAATGATATTGCTATACAGTAATTATAGTTTTATGGGTATTTACAACCATTACAAATGGTAATCAATATGCCAAAAACCATAGTCACTACACTTTCATTATTTGCTTAATGGCTAAGTCAAATAAACAGTGTTCAACCATACAAACTTACCAGATTTAGGATAAGTCACAATCAGGATGTCATCCGGGCGAAAAGTGAAGTCCTCATAGTATTTCAGACTTTCGGGAGGGTGCAAAGTTGTTGGGAGGTACATCCCTTTATATACAGTGTACAACTCTGCCTCTGTCATTTTCTAAACTACACAAGAAATAAACAAATGAATTGTTCATGTAAGACCTTGAACAAGAAGTCATTCAAATCTCAACCAGAGATTCGGGCGGAATAGTTTCTTTCTCTATGTGATAGCGAGTAACTCCTCCTCTGTTGTATTGGCACATCATCATATCTCTGAATCCAAAGTTCATGTAAGGCAACACAAATAACGACTCTCTCCAAAAAAGTCTAGAAAGCAGTTAAATAATCTAAACCCATAGATTAGACCCACAGTTATTATTTCAGAATAAAGTAACATAAACAGTAAAGCATTTTACTTTATAAAACCTTAAACATATATTTTAAAGTATGTTTATTTTAAAGACCTTATACAAAATAAGACACGAGGTTCCTCAAGACATGAAGAACCTAAAGTACATTTATATTTGGGCATTTTGCAATGTATACATTTTTGTCATAATAACTTAGCTATTATTTATAAACTATACGAAAAATAAACACTTCAAACAATTGGATTGTTCATGTAACACCGTGAACAAGAAACCATTTTACTTTGCTACTTTATAAAACCTTACTCATGTATATATTTTAGAGTATGTTTATTTTGTAAAAATGTGTATTCACTATATTCCAAAGCATAATATTGTATTTAACCCCATAAACACTAGTGCACACTTTTGTTTCTGTGAAAATAAAAGGTCAAAATATGTACCACAGCTGTTACTGGGGCTGTACCCTTTCAAAAAGTACACATTGGCACCTTATTAGTTACATATTAGTATAAAGGTGCATATTGGTACCGAAAATATAGATATCTGTATTACCTAATGGTAAATATTAGGCCTATTTAAAAGGGTACTCCCCAGTGACAGCTGGGGTAAATATTTATACCATTTTTTCTAACAGTGTGTAAATTTAAAAATAATTACTGAAGAACTAAACAGACTGAATTGAACTAAAGAGATTAAAAAGCAGGCTTTTAAATTAAATGTGTTTAGAAAGTGATCAGATTTGTTTGTAAATGGAACTAAATGTGATGTTATAACGTATTATTTCTGTCATTATCTTTAAATAATTAGTTTAATTATACAATAATGTTTTTAAAGTAAGCCTTAGCAAAGGTTAGTTTAACCCATCCTTGATCTATGAACTCATCCACCCCGTGAGAGAGTGGTGTATATAAGAACAAAAGTCAAGGTCAAGACGAATACAAATGCCAGGACGAAATCATAAAACAAAAAGTTAATGTTCAAGTTATTTGGACAGGGTTTAGATTAATCCAGGACTCAGCCTTGGTTATAGTTAAACAATGGTGTGCATTTTGAGACAAAACAATGGCACTGAGATGTTTACAGTTTTTTACAGACGCTATAGGACACATTTCTCAATACTTAGGTCACTTTTGCAAACTCTTCACACAGTGATCACAACAGAAGTCTACGTGGGCTAAACTAAGGATGAATTATCATTGCTTTGGCACAAAATGCATTCAATGACTACATCTGTCAAATTTCATGAATTCTTTTCTCACTCAGACACAACAACTGCCCCAACTCTTTGTACATAGAGGCCAATTTGCACATGCTTACATACTGTTTTCAAAACTGTTAAACTTATGTTCAAAACAATAACATAATACAAAACTGAATAAGACAGCAATTTGCTACATTTCAACAATAATATTTTAATGAAATATATTTTAAATCTTAAAATTAAATGCTATAAAAACAATTGGCCAAATGGAGAAGACAGAGTAGATTAGCATTACTATTGTATCTGTATCAGTGGATGGTGTGTATACAAATTCTTGTATTTTGGAATAAAAAAAATTAAAAATAAACTACAAAAAAATCTGAATCATGTCTGATTCATTCCAGTAACATATATTGCAGTGAATTATAAACAGAGAAAACATTGTATAATGCTACATGTTGTTAGTGTTTTTTAGGTCATTGTTTTGTGGGTGACAAAGTGTGTTTGTCGGCTGTCAACCTTTGCTAGTGTTCTGGAAGAATGAGTTGATTTGAGACCTGAATAAAGTGTTTTGGTAGTTGTAGTGCATTTTGAATGTGAAATGAACTGCTTTGCCAAGCTGAAAGTTGGTTAGGAGAACTGTGTGAAGAGTTTTAGTGACCCAAGTATTGAGAAATGTGTCCTAGCGTCTGTAAAAAAACCCTGTAAAATATGTTTTTAAATTAAGCCTTAGTGCACTTACTGTTATCAAAAGAGAGGAAGAAATTAATTGTTGAATGACAAAACAACTGATAGTGAAGGGGTAAACAAATGTGATGTTTTAATCATTCAATGTGAATTAATAAATAATAATACATTCTTATATAAAATATAACTGTAATCATTTCCAAACTTTAAAATACAGGCTAGATTTTACCACTATTAGTACATTTTTCCTTTAGACACATTTAAAATCAGTTCCAAAGTCTCTGGAAGCATACAGGTTCAGACCAAAGTTCAAATGACGAAAGGGCCTCAAATAAAATGTTATCAGACGAAACATAGCAAATAGCACCAGGTTGGGGTAAATGCGTCTGAGTTTACTTCTCAAAAATGTAACATTGTGCATTACTTTCTTATAATTCAATGGCCCATTGTCAATTATTCCTTACCTACAGTTTTTCTCAATTGCTTTGGCTCAATTCTCAAATGAAAATTTTATTTTCCAAAACAATAAGATCAGATCTCTAAACAATTAGCTTATTGTTCACATCAGATTGGAATTTCTTATTGATTTGAGCAAATTGCAAATGCTTTGGCACATGTGTGCAAACAATAAGTACAATCGTCTGCAGTTTGCCCAAAAACTAATTGCATATGGCTTGTTGATCAAAACTGATGAGTCAACTCTCACTTAAACTGTCAAACTCTTCACAACTTCTCAATCATTTGTCATCGTGTACGCCATCACATTCAAAACGATCCATTCACTTATCAAAAACTACTAAACATGCATGTACATTCCATAAATATCTGACATTGATATTGTTTGTAATGTCTGCTTCATTGGAGATTTTTTCCTTGGTGCATGGCATGGAAAACATAAGATGTGATGTGGATGAAAATCTTTGGCCTGACCAACAAGAGCGACAGGATGTCCAACAAGAATAATTAGTTTTTCATTGAGGTTATTTTGTAGTTATTTTCTATAATATTTTTTTGTAACATAGGAAATATGAAATGTACAGCAATTGGACAAGCAAGATTTCAGTTTAAATGTAATACACATACAAAAATAAATGAACGGAATAAATAGAAATGTTCATTTGCTTTTTTTCTATGTACTGTTGACTCTTCTCAATTATTACAATTTTTTTATGAAACCTTATTTTCTATGGTGGACTTTCATGGTGATAAAACAACTAAACATTTTGACCAGTGTTGCTCACACGATGACAAAAATACTTTATATTTTGGTGCCCTTGGCCAAATTACTGACAAGATAACTAGGTTTTGAAGCATGAATAAAATGTTTTGGGTGTGTAACTTCATTTTGCAGACATGCAATTAAGTTCTGAAGTTCCAGCAAACAGTTGTGACATTTGCACTCACAGTTTAGAGAATAATAAGACTGTTGCGAAAAATGTGCCAAAGCAATTGAGAAAAACTGTAATGCATTTGCTAATTAGCATTAGTGTTAGTTAATGTTAATACAGTTGCAATAATAATGTCAATAATCATCTGGCTATTAAGTTTTAAAGTAAGAGTGACTGAATGAATTTAGTTCAGTCCCACATTAATTTAAATTTCACATCTTTCATTTTGTCTTTGTACACAGCATTAAACCGCTGCTCTTGAGCCTCAGTGAAATGATTTTTCCAGTCACCAGCAACTCCTGATAAAAAACAAAAGACAACAATCACTTTATCAATACTGGATGCGCCCAAACGAGTTTCCAGTAAATCAATCCTCCCAATTTACCTTTTCTCAAAAATGCTGATTTCTTTTGGTCCATGAACTCTTCAGGAACCAGAGAATAGTTGGACATTTTGTTTTGCTTCATGTTCTTGAAGACACAGTGGTCAGCTATTTTCTCGATGATTTCTTGGCTAAGTGATTTTCCAAGATATGTTGCGATTTTTTCTACAGATCCTTTCAAATCCTGTTAAAGATTGTAATTAGCTCATATAATAAAACATGAAAAAAAAACTTTATAATGTAGCAAAAGGGCAAAAATTTTAGTTTGATTCCTGGTATACTTACAGCTATCATCTCTTCATAAAATACATGCAGTATGGGTTCCTCAGCATTCAGCCATCCTTTCACATGATCGAACCAAGAGCCAAAAAAAACTGGAAAAAGTGTTTGGTGTGATAACATTATTAAATCAAGAACAATACTTGATGTTGTAAATACAGATTAATAAAATAAATAAAAAATAATGGAGATTGCTATACTTATTGTCACTGCAGGTGACACAATAAGCTGTTCTATGGGATATTCAAACATTTACACCTTTAATTTTGAAGATAAAATAATCCATACCTTTCCCATCAAGGAATTTCTCCATGAACTCATCTTGTGTTCCTGGATTCGCCATGAACGCTGCTATACCATAGTAGTGGAAAGCAGATATGAACACATCTTTCGGGTTCCTCAAGACATAAATAACCTGCGGTTCAATGTATACAATAAGAATCCATTACACATTAAATTTACTGACAGTATTGCCAACTTAGCAATTTTGTTGCTAGATTTAGCAACTTTTCCCTAGCAACTTTTTTCCCAAAAGCACCTAGCATCAAATTTAGCATTTTTTATTTTTTATTTATTTGGCTACTTTTACCAACTTTTGAAAAGTGACTCAAATCTAAACAGCGTGTATAATTGTTGTTTATTTAGGTAAATTAACCACCAATACAGTGCTTTAATTATTGTTAATTGTTAATTTCACAAGTTAAAAAGAAAATAGACTACATAAATTGTGATTTATGAAGAGTGTAGCTGTTCAGTAAGCGCTATATTTAAAAATAAAATTATCTGTTCAAAAAGGTTTTGTGTTTTTATTACTTTTACTAATAGCCTACCATATATTTATGTATTTTTTCAAACAAATCTAAATTAACATAGCCTATTTTAAATAATGTTTTTGCTGAGATTGCATGTCAGTCTATTTTGTGCGTATTTACATAAAGATGCTGTTTTGCGTTGATATTACGAAATTACGTCATCCCGCAGTGCGTCACAGCGTCATTTAGCATAAACATGAGGCTTGTTCGACTTCATGCAGCGCCGCAAGATCCGACAGCCAAATGACGTCAAACTTCCGCGAGAGTGATTTTAAAGCAAACTCCTCCGTAGGATTTCGCGAATTGCTCTCGCGTTACTTTGACGTCACCCGGCAGTCGACTCTTGAGGCGCCTCACGAAGTCGAACAAGCCTATGGTCATTTAGCAACAAATCATTCCGCCTTTAGCAACTTCCTCTGAAAAAAGTTGTCAACAGTGGTTACTGTTGGCATGTCATTTATTAAATCCTATAAAATGGGGTTCAACATTGTGTTGTTGAGTGTTCACAATTATAATCTTTTAAACTAAGTTAATCATTTAGCAAATGAACGTTTCTTTATCAAAATAACATTTCTGAACATTTACCCTTGGCTTTATTTTGAAGAAAGACTCGTTCATCATTTGGTGATGCAAGTGAGTTGCAAAAATGCGGGGTGAGGGTCTTTGCTCTAGATTTAGAGCCATCGCTCGACGTTCCTCCAGCCATGGGACTCTGTCCCAATTTGGGACAGTCAGTACAGGAGTAAAATCTCCCTCACTCATTATAAGAGGCACGATCTCCTGTGTCCATGTCGTACCTGTGACAAAACTGATTACTTTAGTAAAGTTTAGTTTACATAATAGTGCATGTATAACAAAAAGAAAAAAAGATAATAGTGCATGTTTTCCAATAAATGATTTTTATCCTTTAACATGTAAAGTTTTGTTAAAACGCATGATGTTCAATTGTAAAAACTTACCAGATTTAGGATAGGTAACGATAAGGATGTCATCCGGGCGGAAAGTGAAGTCCTCGTGATATTTTAGACTTTCAGGAGTGTACAATTGGGCTGTGACGTACACCCCTTTATATACAGAGTAAATTTCGGCCTCTGTCATTTTCTAAACTACACAAACACTTAGAACAGAACTGAAACTTCTGTAAAACCGTGAATAGATCTCAGGTTATCTGATAATGATCGAGGCGTCTTCCTCTTGATAATAATTGCACATTCGCCACAACTTTAAGGGTTTCAAATTGAATTGTGTTGGTAAAACGAAACGCTAAACTAAACCACTGTCCACCAACATGGGTAAATGAACTGATCTGAGGTATGCGGGTAAAAGCCAGCATCCTGTACAACTACAAGAAACGCCCACACAGTACAAGACATTCCACGCCCACTCAAAAAATAAAAATAAGTAGTCAGTTTGGTTAAAATACCAGCGATTTTTATTCAAAAGTTATCGTTAATGAAAGCTATGTTTGTAAGAAAGACGTTTCATTAACATTAGCGAACCTTAATAGCCTTTTCGCTAGGTGGGGATAGTTATCAACAGCATAGAAATGCGTGTTTTGACTTCCTGCGTCGTAAGACATCAAAGTACCGCGAGAATCATTCGACAGTAAGCCGCTACGAATGCTATCTAATTACACACGAGGATCTTTGATGTCATGATTTGATCAGTTTGCGCAGCCCCGCAACACACTTAATAGGTTTGTTTGACTTCATGAGGCGCCGCAAGAATCGACAGCCGGATGACGCAAAAGCACCGCGAGAGCGATTCGCGAAATCATAAGGAGGAGTTTGCTTTTAAATAGCTCTCGCGGAACTTTGACGTCATACGGCTGTCGGTTCTTGAGGCGCCGCATGAAGTCGAACAACCCCAATGTAAAAAGTAAGCTACAGGCTGTGGTGAGGTTTTTGTTGAGGGCGTAACGTGTAGTACACAAGCATGCAGGTTCAGTCCAAAGGTCAAATTATGAAAGAGCTTCAAATAAAATGTTTTAGGACGAAGCAGCTTCAGAGCAAATCATATCAGATTCTCATAATGCGTCAGCAAGAGGCATACATGTAGATATAACTGCCTCATAGGCAAACTCGAAACTCGTATAATAATGTATATATAATGTCGTTAACACATCACGGTTTGCTTCTCAAATAATGTAACATGTGCAGAGTTTTAGACAAAAATGCTTCCTTTTGATAAACGAGACAAAACTTTACAATTTATGGATTTTTCTACAGACAGAAGTTAACTTTACAAAAAGGTTGTATTAATAAACATTAGTAAATGCATTTGCTATTTAGCATTAGCTTAGTTTTGGTTACAGTTACTCTAACTAATGTTAACATCTAACTTTAATATCTTCAAATGCACTAATAGTAAATGCTGAAATTAACTAAGATTAATAAAAGCTGTAAAAGTATTGTTCATTGATAGTTTGCATCATGTTTGCTAATGCATTACTATTAAATATTGTTAGCAAATACATCCTTATTTGAAAACTTACTAATTAAATGTTGTATTTAATGCTACCACAGTTTTATCTCATTACTGACAAGAACACTTATATATTGTCTCGTTGGACTGCATTACTGACAATACAGAATGCACTGCAGTTGTCAGTCTAAATTTTGGTCTAAAATGTGATTTGTCAGTCTCTCTCAGCTCAGTCTGTCACTAAAAATATTATAAGAGTCCCTTACAATGTCCTACAGTAAGTACTTTTCAGAGACCTTTGAGTTTTTACTGATAAAACATTGACTGCACAACAGCACAGCATGTGGTGACATATACAATATATGCTTTGTGCCAAAAAAGAATAAATAGATGAATTAGATAAATGTGATTTCATTATTTTTATTATACTTTCAGACAAACTGAAAGAAATGTGGAGAGCGCAGTAGTCTCACAGCAATAAGATGCCTGCTGCCTTTTTATGCGGAGTTTGGACGTTCTCTAAGAGTTGCCATAGGTTCTTTCGGGCACTGTAGACTATGTAAGGAATAATTGACCACGGGACGTTGAATTATAAGAAAATAATGCACACCCAAGGTGGTAATGCGTTACCCAGAGGGGGTGCATTATTTTCAAATAAAGTCAATTATTACGCTTATTCCGCGGTTACCACAAATATTGCTTTTTTACCATGGGGCTGTTCAATGCTTTATTCTGATTGTTTCATGGGTGTTGATTATTGTTCTGGAAAAACGCAGACGTAACTTGTCAAATGTCTGAAATAACCACCAGAGCAATGTTTGTGGTAACCGTGGTATAAGCGGAATAATTGACTCCGGTCCTTTGAATTATTTGAAAATAATGCACGCCCGCTGAGTAATGCATTATCACCCTGGGTGTGCATTACTGTCGAATAATTCAATGGCCCGTTGTCAATTTTTCCTTACACATTTGACAGGTTAGGTGTACATTTTACAGAAAAATAATCAACCCTGTTGAACATTTCTCAACCAGAATAAAGCATTTAACAGGCCCTTGGTATAAATTATATTAAAATATGACATTATATTAATGTATATGACAGTAGTAATAAAAGGCCTTACACAAATAATGTACCCATTTATGCAATAAAATGTGCAGTTTTCCTTTATATAACATAATCATTCACATTTATTAAATGTTTTAACACATCTGTCTATTGCAATGAAAAGTAATATGAAAGTGACTTATGCCAAACAGTTTCTGTCAGACATTTTATGAAGTTCATGTTGTCAAAAGATTTATGTTGTCACATATAATAAAAAAGTTCAAAGGCACCCCTGGTGGTTTAAATGTAACATGACACTCTAAATGGTTAACATTTTTAAAGGTCCCATTTTTCCTGTGGTTTTGATTGTGTTTACGGTGCGCAATATAATGTGTTAATTTTTCGTGTGTAAAAAAACGCTGTATTTTTCCACAGAATTGACTTAACTCTATAGCGCTGTTTTCACTTTCCTAAAAACAGGCTGATGTCTTCCTTGTTCTATGAAGTTCCTCCTTCAGAAATACGTAACGAGTTTTGATTATGTAGTTTGTTTAGTGTGTTGTGATTCGATAGCAGCTGAGCTTAGCAGAGCCGTTTGAGCCAAAGCTGGCGACTGAGGTATTCCTGTGGGCGGAGTTTAGTCAAAACTGTTTTATTGACATCATTCAATCGGGAAGTAGAGGGCTGAAACCCAAACCGGCCGTTCGCTGTAGGCTTTGAAAGGCGAATTCTGTTAAAGAAAATATATCTCCTGGCAGTGAACTTTGAGCTTTATGATTTTGCAGGTATTATTTATGCTATTATAGCAACATTACACACTAAAGTTTGAAAAACGTGACCTTTAAAAGTATATCACCACTGTAATAGATGTCAATAATCATCTGGCTATTAAGTTTTAAAGTAAGAGTGACTGAATGAATTTAGTTCAGTCCCACATAAATTTGAATTTCACATCTTTCATTTTGTCTTTGTACACAGCATTAAACCGCTGCTCTTGAGCCTCAGTGAAATGATTTTTCCAGTCACCAGCAATTCCTGACAGAAACAAAAACACAAGACAACAATCACTTTATCAATACTGGATGCGGCCAAATGAGTTTCCAGCAAAACAATCCTCACAATTTACCTTTTCTCAAAAATTCAGATTTCTTTTGGTCCATGAACTCTTCAGGAACCAGAGAATAGTTGGACATCTTGTTTTGCTTCATGTTCTTGAAGACACAGTGGTCAGCTATTTTCTCGATGATGTCTTGGCTCAATGATTTTCCAAGAAACTTTGCGATTTTTTCTACAGATCCTTTCAAATCCTGTTAAAGATTAATTGGCTCATATAATAAAACATGACAAATTAAACTTTCTGCTGTAGCACAAGATCCAAAATGCAATGTGCACATCACTGTAGTTTGATTCCTGGACTACTTACAGCTATCATCTCTTCATAAAATAGATGCAGTATGGGTTCCTCAGCATTCAGCCATCCTTTCACATGATCGAACCAAGAGCCAAACATGACTGTGGAAAAAGTGTTTGGTGTTATAACATTATTAAATCAAGAACAATACTTAATAATGTTAATACAGCAAGCAGATAAATAAAGGAATAAAGAATAATGGAGATTGACACGCTTTGAGTATTTATTTTACAACATTGCAAAGTAATGTTAAAAAAAGTATATATTTCAACTGAATGCTAGTATTTACTTCGATTAAATATTTGATAATAGACTGAATTTGATAATAATGTAATACTAAAGTCGAACAATAACCCTCTCATCAAGCTCCAAATCTGAGGAAACATGTGCTTTGGCAGGCAAATAAAACATACCATAGTACATTTATCTATAATCATAGTAGTGTTTAACTCATACTACACATAATGGCACATATGTGAGACATTGCTTCATACTTTTTCCATCAAGGAATTTCTCCATGAACTCATCTTGTGTTCCTGGTTTCACCAGATATGAAGCCATCCCATAGTAGTGAAATGAAGATGTGAACACGTCTTTCGGGTTTCTTAACACATAAAGAACCTGCAGGCATTAAAAGAAAACATTTACACATTTGATGTTACTTTTTTAAACAGCTGGCATGTCATTTAATAAATCCTAAATATTTAGCATTGTGTTGTTAAGTGTTCACAACTTTTTAAATGAATCATTTAGCAAATTTAAGTTTCTTTATCCAAATTAACATTTCTGAACATTTACCCTTGGCTTTATTTTGAAGAAAGACTCGTTCATCATCTGGTGATGAAAGTGAGTTGCAAAGATGCGGGGTGAGGGTCGTTCCTCTAGATTAAGAATTATCGCCCGATGTTCCTCCAGCCATGGGACTCTGTCCCAGTTTGGGACAGTTAGTACAGGAGTAAAATCTCCCTCATTCACTATTAGAGGCACGATCTCCTGCATCCATGTTGTACCTGTGACAAAAGTGATGACAAGATAATAGTGCATTATTTTTATTAAACAATCTTTCTGTCCCTTAAAGGAAAACATAACAGTTTTACAATATTTGACTATGTTCTTACCTCAACTTGGACGAATTAATACATAACTACCTTTTATTAATGCGTGCACTTAATCTTTGTACAGGGCGTCATGAGTGTGTTAGCATTAAGCTAGCCCCATTCATTCCTTAGGATCCAAACAGGGATGAATTTAGAAGCCACCAAACATTTCAATGTTTTCCCTATAGACGGTTTCATTGGACGCACGCGATACACGTGCTTGTTATATAAGTAAACTACGTTTAAAGTACTTTGTTGTTATTTATTATTAGCGGAGTTTACCGGAAGTTACGTGCGGACCGCGACAGCCACTTGTTTATGTTGTTACTGCTGAAACCGTCTATAGTTAAATGAGTAAGTATACACGATCAAGTATTAAAACTTTTGTGTCCATTATAATGAAAAAAATCCTGGAATGTTTTCCTCAAAAAACTGAATTTCTTCTCGACTGAACAAAGAAACACATCAACATTTTGTGGTGAATAAGTTATCTGGATTTTTTTTTTAAAGAAAATGGACTAATCCTTTAAGAGTTTGACTTTATGTTAAATTGTTAGTCATTACCTGTATTAGCAGTTTTTAAATAATGTTAATTATTTTAGCGTTGAAAGTGTAATAAAATGATAATAAAGTATTTTGATATATCGAACCGTTACAGTTTTTTATTTGATTTTTCATTTTGCACTTACTTCATGTTTTGTGCTGTTACAGATGAATGAACTGTTGAATATTAATGCTGAAAACTGATATTTACCGAACTGAAATTATGTTGGGGCCCCACATTAGCCCCACTCAGCTTCTATATCAAATTCATGTGAGCTAACCCTGCTGGAAATAGTGCTGGTAGCTGGTTTGAGCTGGTCCAAACTGGTCATTAGCTGGTCCAAGCTGGTCATTAGCTGGTCATCAGCTGGTCCAAGCTGGACATTAGCTGGTCCCCGCCAACTCAGCAAGCTGGTCCACCAGCTCGACCAGGTCCCCGCCAGCACACCCAAGCTGGTCCATGTCCCCACCATATATAATAGGTCGCCGAGATGTAAGATGTGATCCCGGATCAACATTTTTTGTTGATCCTGGATCAACGTTTTAATCAAAGATACCCCAAGCTACCCTTAACTCAAACCCTAAACATTTTTAAGCCCTCAAATTAGTGTAAAATAATAGTTTGAGGAGTATTTCTTAAAAGCCCCTAACCCAATCCTAAACCAAAATCTAACATGCACACTAATCTTATGCCTGCAATCTGAAAATGTTGATCGCCGTGATTCCACCAAGTAAGATGTGATCCCGGATTCAAAACATCAACAAAAGGAAAAAAGTTTTAAAAAGTCAAGAAAGCAACAAAAAATAAGTTTAATAATTCTGTTACTGTAACTTATTTCTGTTTGCTCTGCTACACTGTAAAACCCAACAGTGTAAGTCACTGTTACGTGCCCATCAAATAAAGTATGGACCAACATAACATATAAAAGACACAGAGATTCGATGACAGTTAAAGTAAATAATTTTAATTAAATAATATGCCTTGATGTAGGCAGAGCATGGTGGCAAGAATGAGCAATAAAAGAAACAGAGAAACCCTTAGCCACACTATTCTTCAAAGCAGATGAAACTTGCCTGCCTCCCGTTTAAAACAAAAGACAGAGTATTGTGTGAGTCTTCCGGGTCCTCTTTCTCCTGCTCTCCACTAATCTACACTAAATGTGCAAAACCCATCACCAGTTACCACCAGCTCTAAATAAATAGGATGAACAAAAGATAACAAACATACATTCCTTATCGGAAACATGCTTGTGAAAAAACAACCATAAATTAGGGTCTAAACAAATTCAAAAAGGAAAACAGCAGGTCGAGCCCGCATCAGAGCTAGAGGGCTCCGTCTGCCACCAGGAGCGGATGGGAAATGAGAGAGAGACTACGGTCTCCAAACTGGCGTCTTTAAAGCAGTTGCCCCGCCCACAATCACAGCCGACGGGCTCCATGTGATCTGTACAGGAAATAAAGAACAGGTGGAAACAACCGCACTCAGCAGCAGTTAACCAAGTTTAACCATAACCATTTAGCAACGTAACACCCCCACCCTTAAAGAACATAAATTGGGATTTAAATCACAATATAAAATATACAAACCATTTATATTCAACAGGGGGAAAAAAACCCTGCTTTACTAAAAAAAAATTAAAGTGCAATCAATAGTTTTTTTTTTCTTTCTTAAACACAATTTATGTACCATATTTCCATCAAGCACGGGACAATGCATCTGCAACTACATTGTCGCGTCCTCGGATGTGCTTAATTTGCAAGTTGTACCCTTGCAAAATCAAACTCCACCGCATTAAGCGCTGATTGGAATTTCGCATGCGATCGAGAAAAACCAATGGGTTGTGGTCAGTATATACCACAACCGGACATACGGCACCTCCGACATATACCTCAAAGTGCTGAATGGCAAGCACAAGAGCAAGGGCTTCTTTTTCTATAGTTGAATAAGCACGCTGATGTCGGTTAAACTTGCGCGAAAAAAAACAAACAGGATGTTCCAAACCCTCCTTGTCATTCTGCAAGAGAACAGCCCCCGCTCCCAGATCGCTCGCATCAACGGCGAGAGAAAAGGGCAGAGAAAAATCAGGAGCAGCCAGCACAGGGGCAGTAGTCAGCAATGCTTTAACAGACTCGAAAGCCGCTTGGCTCCGTGAAGTCCAATCGTAGGTCACTTTTGAACTAAGCAAATCAGTGAGGGGTGAGGCAAAAGCAGAAATTTTTTTACAGAATGACCGGTAGTAACCTACCATGCCCAAAAAACGGCGAAGTTCGCGACGAGTGGTTGGAGGAGGGTAATTCAAAATCGCCTCAACTTTTGACTGGACAGGACGCACCTGCCCACGGCCAACCACTTTACCCAAATACACCACGGTGGCTTGGCCAAACTCACATTTAGCTAAATTGATAGTTAAATTAGCTTCTGATAGCTTACGAAACACGGTAGAAAGATGGGCCATATGCGAAGGCCAAGTAGCACTATAAATGACTAGGTTATCTAAATAGGCCTCGCAATTAGGCACACCCTCAAGAACGCCATTGATAAGCCTTTGAAAGGTGGCGGGAGCGTTTCGAAGCCCGAAGGCCATGACGGTGTACTGCAGGAAGTGATCGGGTGTCACAAAAGCCGAGATCTCTTTAGCACGAAGTGTCAGCGGAACTTGCCAGTAACCCTTCAATAAATCGATTTTACTGACAAATACCGCTGAGCCCAAACGATCAACACAGTTGTCAATACGCGGTAATGGATAATTATCAGGTTTTGTAACGGCATTCACCCTCCTAAAATCCGTACAAAAACGCATAGAACCATCACTCTTTGGAACAAGCAAACAAGGCGAACTCCATGGGCTATAACTAGCTTCTGCAATGCCATTTTCCAGCATGAATTTTACCTCACTTTGAAACAACAACCTTTTGTGTGGATTTGTACGGTAAGGATGCTGTTTAACTGGACATGTAACCCCCACATCAATGTCATGTTCAATTGCCGTTGTTCGACGAGGCACATCAGGAAACAAACTCTCATTTTGTTTAATCAAGGAGATTAAATCACTGCGTTCTGATGTTGATAAATTAGACAAAAATAAATCTAAATCATTAAGAACTTCAGAATTCTTCATTCTCCCTTCAATAACCTCCATCGATGGAGTACGACCCTCATCTTCAAGAAAAGAACTCGCCACAGTACCGTGTTGTACTAACGGAGACACATTTTCTCCTTGTCCCACAACCGCTAGTGAAGAAACAACTTCAGCACCACACGACTTGGACAGCGCCAGTTTAGTTGCGCGAGCATCTTCACAAACAGTGGAAGTGCTAGGCGGGGTGAGTTCCGAGATTAAATCTTCTCCTCGATCACAGTACAGTTTTAACCACTGATCTATATAAATGACTGGATTGCGCATGACGTCACAACTGTGAAGCCACCGCGCCGCCATGTTGGTATACCCAAACGTTCTATTAAATCAATGGACGCGATCAGATTTTAATGATAAAACATCACTTTACTAGTCTTCGTTTTTATATCTGAAGTTACCCTGCACATTATTACAACACAAACGTCCTAAGCATGTACATAGTTATTTACTGAAAGTTGTACATTTTAGTTTTTAATCAGTTATATACATTCATCTTCATTACAGTAACAGATCAGCAGACAGACCGCAACATATTTAGTATTAATGACAAACGTGCTCATTCTGAAATCTAAATAAATAATCATACTTTGTACCGTATGTGCATGCAATAATTTGTTGGTTTTATGTTATCTAAACTTACAAGTTACCTAAACTTATTTAGAGAAATAACGCCGACCGTGTAGCTGAATGTAAAAAAAAACTTTATTTATACCCGTGTCATTAACAGAACACAGCAGACACACTCACCTTAACGGTTTTTTATAAATCCATTTTCCTGCCCGATTAAAGCATAAACATTGAAAATAACACCAGAATTAACAGTTAATTTACGTACAAATATCCTAAAAATAATCTTGCGTGACTGATACGCTGTAAAGCAGGTGAATTTAAAACATGATTTTGAATGGAAGTCAATGACGCTGTCTGCCGGTTGGGTATACCAAGATGGCGGCTCGAACTCTGCGCTGGCTTCACCTCACGCTGTTACGTTAAGCGTTCTATGCGCAATCCAGTCATTTATATAGATCAGTGGTTTTAACCGGTTAATGTGACACAGTGTAGTTTTTCTCCTTCGGTCCGGAGTAAAGATGACATAATTCAAATCATTCATTTTGCGAGCAACGCGATAAGGTCCGCTATAACGAGCATGTAAAGCGGAACCCATCCCCGGAATCAGCACAAGAACTTGATCACCAGGACTGAAACTTCGGGAAACAGCCTTCTGATCAAACCTCTGTTTCATTCTCTTCTGACAAAGACCCAAATTGTCCCTAGCCAACTGACATGCACGGTTGAGCCTGTTACGCATTTTGGACACGTAATCAGTCAAACTGGAAAACTCTTTAGGCTCGGCGAGCCACGACTCTTTCAGCAGCTTTAACCTCTTAAACCCTGAGGACCCAGTCCCTGGTACAAAATTTCGTATTTTGACTCAAATAAAATATTCTTTTAATCTTTAATGGTCCATCATGGACCCCAGTAACACATATGAGATACTGTTTGAAAGCTTAGACTCTCTACTTTCTCCAGATATGCATCACTTTGAGAAATCTTTTACTGTAAGAAAGTTATTTACACTTAATTTACACTATCACCCCCCCCCCATAATTTTTTATATGATTTAATATTCACATATTTCATATTTTTCAAGTATGACAAACATGGGCAAGTCTTATATCAAATGAAAGCTCTCATTCTCAGGAATAAGGCTACAGCATTGTTTTTGTTCTATTATCAACACATATCCAACAATAGTTGAATGAATAATAAGGTAAAAAATCGTCTTTTGTAAACATATGGGATAATTGAGTGTGGACTGCCTCAGATAGCACATATAGCCACAAATGATACACCATCTTTTCTCTTAGGTCCTACTCTAAAAAATGAGTCCATTCACAGCATTTTCTTTGGTTGTGTGCATGAATAATCCCTTGTTATTTATTATATGTCCAAAACAAAAAATTAATATTTATATGAAAAATGTATTTTCGGACACTTCAGTAAAATGAAAATAACTTTTGAATGCGACATGCTAAAGAGATCATTCTTTTTTTGGGTGTTTACTGTCTGCTGCTGGTAACAACCAGAACTGTCTGCAGTCTGCTAGAGCACCCAGAACCAGAGTTATACACTATCAGAGGCAGTATTTACAACATATAAAAAGAAAATTTGGTGTTTCATCATATGAAAAACCACATAAATAACAATATTTGTCACAAACAGCAGCTTTTTATGTAACTTCAAAGGGTTTTCTGCAAAATGATATAAAGATATTGCATTTATTCCACTGTATGTGGTTATGGGAGCACTTCAAATGTTTTTAGGCAGAAATTGTATACAAAAAGGGTATTATTCCTCCCATCAGTTGGAGTAAAATAACTTTTGCATAGATTATGATAGAGAAAAAAATCTTTTTTCCTCTGTAAGCTGGCAATTGCTGGAATCAAACAAAACTGTCTGCAGGGAGCTGAGGCACTCAGGGCCAGAGTTATACACTTTTAAATAAAAACTTTAGAAAAAAAACATCAAAAAGCGCCTATTTATTTTTGTGTTTATTAGAGGACTGACATCACATACAACCATGTTTAGCACTTTCAACAGTGTTTTATGTAATTTAAAAGGGTTTCCTGTAAAATGATACCAAACATTTGTATGTAAACCTCTGCATGTGGGTATGGGAAGCTTTTGAAATTGGGTAGGCCAAATCCAGGCGAAAATCCCCAAAATAGCTTCAGTGTGGAAGAAGTTAAAGGTCCACGAACCGTATGTCCGAAAACCAGCTCTGCGGGGCTAAAACCCAAACTCTCCTGCACCACCTCACGTACAGCAAAAAGAGCAAGCGGTACACCATCATCCCAATCACGCTGGAACTCGAGGCAAAAACACTTGAGTATACTTTTCAAAGTTTGATGGAACCTTTCAAGGGCACCTTGTGACTGTGGGTGATACGGGCTAGAGGTAACATGATGGACAGCGAGCTGACACATAGCTTGCGCAAACGCACGGGATGTGAAATTAGTACCGCGGTCAGTCTGAATGGTTTTCGGAAGGCCAAAAACAGAAAAAAAACCCATCAGGGCTTTAATGATGACAGGAGTTGTGATTTTACGGAGCGGTATTGCCTCTGGAAATCGAGTCAAGCTACACATTATGGTGAGTAACCACTGATTCCCAGACTTTGTTCGGGGCAATGGGCCAACACAGTCTAGTATAACATGTTCAAACGGCTCAGATGTAACCGGAATCGGCTGTAGAGGCGCCGGCGGAATCACCTGGTTCGGTTTACCAGTTACCTGACATAGATGACATGTTCGGCAGTATTTCACAACATCCCTTTTAATACCTGGCCAAAAAAAATGGCGTAAAACTCTGTCAGTAGTCTTATTTACGCCGAGATGACCTGCAAAGTGATGGTCATGAGCTATACTCAAAACTTTATCACGAAAAGAAATTGGGACAACAATTTGAAAAAGAACTCTCCACTCATCTTGCGCTGAGGCCGTAAGAGGTCTCCACTTGCGCATCAAGACACCATCTCGTAAAAAATAGCCGTGCGGCGAATACTCAATGTCTTCTTCAGATATAGCTTCTGACAAAAGAGAAGACAGAGACGGGTCGATTTTCTGTTCCTGAATAAGCTGCTCTCGACTCATAGATAAATTAGGAACAAAAGAAAACGACGGTGAAGCGGAATTGAAAGATAAATCACTATCGCTAGCGAGTGAAGGTCGAGCAATAAAGGTATCACTAAGATCAAGTTGTTCCTCAATTTCGTTTTTTTTTTTCGTTTTTCGCCATGGCACGAGTAACCACACTACACGAAAAAACCTCAGGGAATTTAATTGACAGGTCATCGATACATAATTTTGGAGATGCATGAGACACTAGTGGGCAAGGTAAAACTTTTCCACCACACACATCGTTACCAAGCAGCACAGCTACATTTTCAACAGGCAGGGAAGGGCGTACTCCCACGGTAACTTTGCCAGTGACTAAATCAGACTCAAGAGAAATCTCATGCAGGGGGACAGTAACATAACCCATTTCAAATCCACGTACAAGAATACTATCCCCAGTAAAAGTCTTCTCACAAAAAGGCAACACATCTTGTACGATAAAGCTCTGTGAAGCGCCAGTATCACGCAGAATTTTTACAGGAATTTTTGAGCGTTCACCGGGCAAAGAAACAAAGCCATCCATTATAAAAGGCGCAAAACTGTGGTGATCAGTAGCAGTATCGTCCCTACTCACAGGCAGGTTCGAAACGCACAACCCCACCTCTGATCTACCAGAAGCTGGTGGACTCGCTACCTTATTTTTACGTTTTAGAGAATAACACTCTGCCAGAACATGACCACGTTTCTTACAGTATGCGCAGGTCGGAGCTATAACAATAGACCCCGGCGGACGCCAGTCCGAAGGGCGGCCAGAAACCGGCACAGTTTCTCTAAAAACTTTGGGCACATTTGGATGACTAGAGACGTTTTGTGAACTTTTTGAATTAGAAGGAACACGCTTATGTGTGAGTACATACTCATCCGCAAGCACAGCCGCACGGGCCGGGGTCAGATTCTGATGCTCACTCACATGGGTAGCAACTATTTGAGGAAGACCGTTTTTAAAATCTTCAAGAATAATCAAATCACGAAGAGACTGAAAGGTTGTCACTTCTTGCGAACTAAGCCAGCGATCAATAGCATTTCTTTTTCTCTAACATACTCGACATGTGTAAGAGCTTCAGGTTTATGATAATTGCGAAATTTCTGTCGATACGCCTCCGGTACAAGAGCATAAATGCGTAAAACAGCATGTTTAACTTTCTCGTAATCTGCTGCATCTTCCAGAGTTAACGAGGAATAAGCTTCCTGCACTTTCCCAGTAAAAACACACTGTAACGTCATCGTCCAAATTTCTTTGGGCCACTTAAATGTTGTTGCTACGCGCTCGAAATGTGCAAAAAACTTATCAACTTCGCTCTCATTAAAAGGTGGAACAAGGCGAATGTTACGAGTTATGTCAAATTGATCTTGCCTAACTGAAACACCAGCCTCCCGAGCCTTCAGCTCGAGCTCTTTGATGCGTAATGCTTGCGCAAACTCAAGATCTTTCAATCTAAATTCATGTTCCCTCTTCTCCCGTTCTCGTACTGTCTGTCTATCAGCCTCTAATCTAGTTTTTTCACGTTCCCATTCAATTTCCTTCTCTCTTAACTGTAAACGTTTCAATTCTAGCGTTGCTTTACTAGGTGAAGGTGGAAGTTCAGTAGGGAAACGCTTACCATCAGGTAATGTAGCTGCATCCGAAGACACTTTCAAAAATACTACAAGTTCTCTTAAAGCTTCCAGAAGCCTATCCTGAAGTTCAGTCTTGGAAAGGTTACCACTCACCTCAAGTTTATAGTGGCCAGCAATTCTAACAAGATCATCATGCGTAGCAGTTAAGAAAATCTCCTGTGAAGGAGCGAGAATAAAGGCCTCTAAATTAAACATTGCGAAAAATACCAAATAAATCCACCCTAAACGAGAAAAAAAAATTAAATACACTAAAGACTATCACCGAAAATCCATGGCATAATTAACAAAAGGCGCTCACAACAAACTAATGCGCACTCACAGCGCGCAGTGCGACCACCACCGAAAAAGATTTTCACTAAATGAAAATCGGACTTCAAAAATGCCAAAAAAAATATTGACAAATATAGCTTGTTCAAAACCCGGCTAAACGAGCCCCCATTTATATGTTACGTGCCCATCAAATAAAGTATGGACCAACATAACATATAAAAGACACAGAGATTCGATGACAGTTAAAGTAAATAATGAGAGAGAGACTACGGTCTCCAAACTGGCGTCTTTAAAGCAGTTGCCCCGCCCACAATCACAGCCGACGGGCTCCATGTGATCTGTACAGGAAATAAAGAACAGGTGGAAACAACCGCACTCAGCAGCAGTTAACCAAGTTAACCATGACCATTTAGCAACGTAACAGTCACTAAATGAAATGAGTTTATTCAACTTATTGTTTTTTTAAAGTTAATTTCACTTAATGAAAACTGTCCACACGAAGCCGGTGCATTCCCTATCCGATCATTTTTTTTCCTTGCTCTAAAAAAATAATCCGTAAACACGAAACCACTGAAACCGACTGAAAGCGGTGTAGTATATATGCCGGACCAGTATGGGGCGCTGTAATTCTGCCACAGATATACACTATACACGGAGAAGAAGACTTTGAGCATGCGCATAACCAGCGTAAGGTGTTGTCCATTATCGCTTGTTAGTCACCACAATTGCATAGAAGCAATAGATTTTGCTGTAATAAAGCTAGTAGGCTTTAGTAGCTTCTGTAGCACGAACACAATCACGTAGTCCGCCGTTATTGTTGTTGCTGTTACGTGTGACGCTTCCGACACGTTACGTGATGACGTTTTCGCTTGACAAAATATACGGATTGGCTGTACAGACGAAACCGCAAGGGTGTCGGTTACAGATTTATCCACTTTAGGACCCGGTTTCAAAAAATAGCGGATTCAGTCTCCCAAAACTCCGGATCCGTGTGGATGAAACGCCAATACGATAACAAATTTATACGTATACGGTGATACGCGTCTCCGTGTGGACAGCCCCTTAAACTGAATACCAGAATCACACATTCTCCCTCTCTCACACACCTAAAGTAAATAATGTCTTTAATTTTGACAAGCGCCCCTCCCCCACATCTCTCACAGAGTTTCACAGAGCAACAGCAGCCAGGACACAGACAGCTAACATGTAAACTCTTTCAACTTTTTTAAAGCATCTTTAAACTTTAAAATCATGTTACCATGTTTATTCATTCATTTATTTGTTGAAAGTACACCACAGTTATGTAAGTGAAAATTTAATTCATATTTGTGTGTTTCTCTCTCAGTAAGGACTAACGTTAAAGTCGCAATGAAATTGAAATGAAAAACTATATATATATTTTTAATATTGTGGTATTATTAACAAATGACTTATCTGTGAGCTTCATTATTTCTTAAAAATTTGTGTGTGCTCATAATCTTTAATCAAAAATGTAAATCTCCTCCCCTCCTCAAAACGATCTCCCTTCACTTCCGGTCAAAAGTATGGCAGGTGGGCGGGGTCCGGGAGATGATCGCAGCGATTAGCAATTAGCAACACGACCCAACTTCAAACGATCCAATCAGATATCGATGGACAAATTCAAATCCAGCCCTGCCTTATTTCATCTCAACAGCTGTTTCATTCGGATATACGTCACCACGGGGAAAATAAGGCAATCGCTACTTCTGTTTCATGGCGACTTTAACTGTCTGTTCTCAACCAAACAATCATTCAAGACCTTTTAAAGCTAACATTACCACGTTTATTCATTCATTTATTTTGTTGTGATTGCACCACAGTTATGTAAGTGAAAAATTAATTCATATTTGTGTGTTTTCTCACAGGTAAGTACGAACGCGTCTTTACCATTGAGGAGGCTGACTGACTTTCATCTACCAACCGTCATTAACACAACAAAAACTAAAGAAATGTTACTACAAGTGGACCTATTTATTTACTCATCATGCTGTAAGTACACCACAGTTTTGTCAGTGAAAATATAATATTTGAGTTTTCTCACTGCTTGGCGTAGACAAATGTGACCATGTGTAACGTTAATTTGGAAAATACATGGAAAAAGTGTATGTCTTAATGTTTAAATGTTGTTTGGATTAAGGGACAGTACACTGATTTTGTTTAAAGATATTCCTGTTTGGACAGTCTATTAAAGTCGTAAAGGAATACTTGATATATTTCATAAGGACTGTGTAAATCTAATATTAGTTTTAATGTGAATTTGGACTGAACAGCTCATTTTTGTTTAATGTCTAAAAATGTTTGTAAAATAAATGATTGTTTAATAAACTGTAATAATTTCACCCTTTTCTGTCATTATTGTTTATACTAATGTTTTTCTGATCTTATGTAACTTAATTCATTTGAGTTAAATCAACTCAAACCATTTAAGGCAATCGGTTTCCTCAAACGGTTTAAGTTGAGTTAACTTATCGGGTTTTACAGTGTATGGGGCAAGTAGACATTTTAATGTTAGTATTAATACTGTCCACATCTCCCTTTCTTCCAAAAATGCATCTTATGTGTCACACATACATACATACATACATACATACATACATACATACATACATACATATATATATATATATGTGTAACACCCAAGATTCACTTTCAAAAGAAAAAAGATATAGACAATATTAATACTAACATTACAATGTTAGTTGTGTATAAATATATAATTTAGCTATATATATAGATTTCATTACCTTATACATCAAATAATTAATATATGTTAATTTATAAATAAATAAATTTCTCTTGAATGCATGTCCATGCTTCATTTTTTTATGATGTATGTTTTTTATGATGTTATGTTCCAAAACACAGCATGAGCTGGTCAAACTGGTTTTTCCAGCAGGGAACCCAGGTGGGGCAAACCCATATTGAAATGTTGGCTGAGGCAGGCTCACAATCGATGTTAAAAATGTGTTTTATTTATATAGCGTATTTTATATAAACATGTTTAGATGTAGAAACTTACCTGATTTAGGATAGGTAACGATAAGGATGTCATCCGGGCGGAAAGTAAAGTCCTCGTAGTATTTTAGACATTCAGGAGGGTGCAAATGAGTTGGGACGAACACCCCTTTATATACAGAGTACAATTCTGCCTCTGTCATTTTCTAAACTACACAAACACTTAGAACAGATCTGAAACGTAAAAATGTAAAATCTGTAATGTAAAACCGTGAACAAGATGTATGAAGATCTCGGTTTATCACATCTGATAGTGATCGAGTAAGGCGCCTTAATCCTCCTCAACTTTTAGAGGTGCAAATAAAAATGCTTTGGTAGTGTAAACCGCGTGGTCGACAGTTTGCCCAAATAAAACGACGCGTAACCTGAAGCACCATTCAGTCCTCCAACACGAAGGGTATGGAGAAGCCAGGGTGAGGGTCTGTTTGCGTCCTGGACGACTACAAGAAACGCCCCTATTAAATTCCAGGACTTTTCACGCCCCTCCAAAAGCACACGAAATTCGTTTGGTAAAAAAAGCGGTTTTTTTTATTAAAACTTTATATTTATGTTGAAAGTCTTGGGTTTGTAAAAAAACCCGTTAATATTAGCTAACATTAATCCTAACCGCTTTATCGATAAGTGGCTAGATTGATGCATACACTGCAAAAATATAAGTGTCGACTGCATGTGCCGTATGACATCAGAACTCCGCGAGAACGGTTCGAGAATATACTGCTCTGTATACTTTCGATTTGCTCTCGCGGTACATTGATGTCATGAGTGACCAGTTTGCGCATCCCTGCATGTAAGCAAAATACGTAATGTAAAAGTATGCGGTGAGGAATGTGCTGAGGGCAAGCCCGTTGAGGGTGTAATCTCCACTGTCACGTGACGTGATCCTTCAAATATGCCGATTTACTTCTGCGGAAAAACAGCTGTGTTGCTTCATAGTTTAGTGGGGATTTTTAGATAAATAAACATTTACATTGAACAGCGTTATTTGAAACAGAAATCTCTCCCTCTGACAAACAGTGGTGCAAGCTGCTATTCAAAGTTAGTGTCTATTAATAATGAATCATGACATAAAACAACTTAAATAACACTAAAATATTTATTAACACAACTGTTTCAACAGTGTTAATAATCGAAAAAGTTTATTGAGCAGCAAATCAGCATATAAAATGATCTTTGAAGGATCATGTGACACTGAAGACTGATGATGCTGAAACATTAACCACAGGAATAAATGACAGTTTACAATATTGAGACATGTAAAAAAATCTGAACGTGAACCTTTGAGCGGCAGTGTAAATTATAGTTATGATGGCCTGTTTCTCACACTTAATGATATTATTGCATATAGTTTGTTCCTTATCCTCAAATTATAGGGACAAATTTACAAAGGGATCCAGAAACAATCTGATGGTGACTGAACCAGATAATTTTTGCTAAATAAGGTCACAAAATTATTGGTAGTACCCAGGATGTCAAAGTCTCCAAAAGAAGGCAAAGAGTTTTTACATTTTACTCCGTAAGGGTGGATTCACTACAGTTATTCAAGCTGTAGAAATGACAAAATGACTGAAGAAACATTAACAGCAAGATGATGTAAAACTGTCAGTAACAACCAGTGTTGGGTGTAACTAGTTACTAAGTAATTAGTTACTGTAATTAAATTACTTTTCCCTTGAAAAAGTAAAGTAAGGGATTACTCTTATTTTTCTTGTAATCTAATTACAGTTACTTCTGATGTAACTAAATACTGTGTATGGACTCACTATTATGTTAACTGTAATACAAAGGTGGATTTAACATGGTTTAAGTTTAAAATTCTCACTATTAACTGGTTGATTATTAGCATTAATATTAATGAGATGCTGGCTGTTTATTAATGCTTAGCACATATCTGATTCTGCAAAACCTTATTCTACGTCCTAAACCCTCCCCATTTCTACCAATACTTAAAATTAACAACTTCTTTAGTATTAATAAGCAGTATTTGGAGTATATTGAGGCAAAAGTAGTTAATAGTTAGTTAATAGAGATGATTGGACCCTAAAGTGGGACCAGAATAATTGATGTACTTTTATATATTATTTTTTCAAGCCATTTCAAGCCTATCCTTGTATCATGTACTAAATAGGATTTAGAAAGTAATTAGTAATAAGTAATTAAATACTTTTTGGAGAGAGTAATTTGTAAAGTAATCTAATTACATGATTAAAGATGTAATTAGTAACTAGTAATTAATTACTTTTTTGAGTAACTTACCCAACACTGGTAACAACCAACGGCGGAAATAAGCGCAGTTATGATAGCAAAATATGTGGGAGTGCATTGCTAGAGTATAAATATATTGTATTGCAATAGGTAACATTAGGTATTAACATTAAATCAAACTAAACAAGAGATTTATAAATGAAAATGTTTAATAACAGTACTGACTTATGGTTACAATTGAAATTGTTTTGCTATAAATGCATCAAAATTTAAATAATACATGTACAATTTACTGTTTCCAATAGAGAACAGAGAAAGAAAGAAAGTTTAGAAGAAAGAGAGTCACCAGCATTGAACTAAAATCTTGGCTAAGAGGTTGTGTAAACCTAAACTTTTAAACGCCGAACACTTTTTAGCTGTGATACTTGAGCTGTGAGCCAGTTGGTTGTTGTGATACTTGTCCCCGCCCCTCCTCCACTGTGATTAGACGGCTGTGTGAGAACTGACATTGACGATCGGAGCTTTCCACCCAAAGTTGTATCTCTTTCAACTCTTGACACTCAGCGCGGAAAAACGCTGAGCGCCGGCTTATTTTAAAAACGCAGAGTTTCCATTAAATCAATTAAAAATCTGCGCCGGCCGCGGGCGTAAAACTTTGGTGTCCATGCCCCCTAAGGGGCTGGACACACCAAAACTTTTAAACGCGGCTGAAAACGCCTTGAGGACGCCGAATGCCAGCTGTTTTTCAGCTGAGTACCAGCTTTCTTCAGCTGAGCGCTTTGGTAGCTGTGATACGTCGGCTGCGAGCCGGTTGGTTGCTGTGGTAATGTCCCGCCCCTCCTCCACTGTGATTGGGCAGCCGTGTGAAAACTGACATTGACGAGCGGAGCTTTTCTTCCAAAGTTGAACATTTCTCAACTCTCTGCGCCGGTTTTCAGCGCGGAAAAAAACCGCTAGCGGCTGGCTTATTTGAAATACGCCGAGTTTCCATTGAAATGAATTGAAAACATGCGCCGGCCGCGGGCGTAAAAGCGTTGGTGTGCACGCCCCCTAAGGGGTTGTGCACACCAAAACTTTTAAACACGGCTGAAAACGCCTGGACAACGCCGAATGCCAGCTGTTTCTTCAGCTGAGCGCTTTGGTAGCTGTGATACTTTAGCTGTGAGTCGGTTGGTTGCGCCGAGAGTTGAAAAATGTTCAACTTTGGATGAAAAGCCCCGCTCGTCAATGTCAGTTCTTACACGGCCGTCCAATCACAGTGGAGGAAGGGTGGGGACAAGTATCACGGCAACCAACCGTCTCACAGCTGAAGTATCAGGTGGCGTGCACACCAACGCTTTTACGCCCGCGGCCGGCGCATGTTTTCAATTCATTTCAATGGAAACTCTGCGTTTTTCAAATAAGCCAGCAGCTAGCGGTTTTCTTCCGTGCTGAAAACCGGTGCCCGGCGGTTTTTACGCGCTCGGCGCTGAGCACAGAGAGTTGAAAAATGTTGACCTTTGGAAGAAAAGCTCCGCTCGTCAATGTCAGTTCTCACGCGGCCGTCCAATCACAGTGGAGGTGGGGCGGGACAAGTATCACAGCAACCAACCATCTCACAGCTGACGTATCAGAGCTACCAAAGCGCTTAGCTGAAGAAAGCTGGCACTCAGCTGAAAACAGCTGGCATTAGACGTTGTCCAGGCTTTTTCAGCCGCGTTTAAAAGTTTTGGTGTGCAGAACCCCTAAGCGCGGAAAAACTGCTAGCTGCTGGCTTGTTTGAAAAACACTGATCTTCCATAGGAAACAATTGAAAACATGCGCCGGCTGCGGGCGTAAAAGCTTTGGTGTGCACGCCCCCTTAATGGCAAGAAAAAGACCATAGAGAATGAACAGAAGAGCAGAGCTCATGGAGACCAGCCCAAAAATGGAAAAATGGAATGGAAAAGGCAGAAAGGCTGAGCATACCCTAACATTATCCCTTCCCTTGACCATGTGACCAAACCCAACATGATACATTCAAACTGACGATTAGAAGACCACCTTTAACCCCCACTGTACTTGACAAACAACTCTGCCAATAGTCAGTGAGCACAGGAATGCAGATGGTAGATCTGGGAATAGGGGTTGTGCCATTAATTCCTGTTTTCCCAGAGTGCACCCTTATTTTCAGCCTTACAACTCCGAAACTCTCCCAGTGTGAATCTAGAAAAAATCCTATCTTTTAGCCAAGCGTTCACATAAAACACCTCTTATTGTTCACTTCTCAAGTAATGAAAGTTAATTTTTTGCTTGAAATAATATGAACAGCAGCTCTGCTAACCCTTCTGCTTTTGCTTTCCTGTTTCTATATCGGGATACCCAATATAGGTTACAGAAGCACAAGTATGGATCCAGCCTCACATGTGAAGACTTCAGATGATGCCTACGCCCCCAAAGACTTCAGATGATGGCAACTATAGATGGACTTAAAAAACTGCCATATTGTAATCACTGCCTCATAGTTTTTACAATAAATAATAATATTTGAATGGACAACGTTTAAGCTTTTATATTCCCATTTGTTTGTCCACAATACTCTGCTGGA